>NC_133576.1:48106478-48748088 GCF_964106895.1 Numenius arquata
CTATTACCCACCCCCCCTCAACCCCAAATCCCTCTTCTCCCCACTCTTACCAAAATGAGAGAGAAAGGCTTAAGGCCAAAATCACGCACAGCACTAAGGATGGGATAATTAAACACTGTAGATCATTATCGGTCACAAGCAGAAAAATGGCAAAGCAGAGGGTATGTATTTGTCACGTGGTGAAAGCAGCTGTGGAAGGTTTTCTAGGACTTTTGAAACAATTCCAGCTCTTTCTCTTTTTTTCCCAGGGTAGTAACATTTTTCTGTCGCAAGCAAGTTAGTTGCTAAAATATGCATAAAGACACGTCACTCCAAGCTGTGCACTTGTGTTTCATGTTCACTTCCCCCCTTGAAAGAGTTTTGTTATGACTGAAAAACGAAAAGGAAGCAGCTAGAAATCTGTAATGGTTCCATTTATTAATACGTATATCACAAATACTCACAATATCAATGCATTCTCGTTGGCATGCTAGACAGAGGCATTATTAAAAAAGTCCTATTTTTTTAAAAAGATTTTAAACTTTTGCTTTCCCCCAAAAATATTTCATATGCCTGTTTTTTTTTTTGTGATTTTTTTTTTGTGTGTGTGTGTGTTTTTATTTCGATTTGATTCAACAATGTATTTGGTGGCTGCAACCCCAATGCAAAAAGAAAGAAAAAAAGAAAGAACAGGAAAAAAGTATGAAGGCCGCAGTACAGCACAGTTCAATTAGTTCATAACTACCTAATAAAAATAAAGGAAGCAAAAATCCTGCCTTCACAGTAAGCAACAACACAGCTTAATAACAGTATTACACAGGATCAGGTTCAGAGGCAAAATGCACTAGACAAAGCCTACCGGGATACGCACTAGGCATACAACACTGAGTAAGAATCAAAGATGTAGAAGAACATCAGGAATAACGGTTCCCTTCAAGCACAACATTTTAACATCGTTTTCAAGTATCTTTATGTTATGTTACTGATTCCTTTGTCTTTGGGGAAGGGGGGGCAGGCGCAGAGAAGGGGGAAAGGATGAAAACCTTAGTAAAGCAATAAACAAAACAGGAAATTAAGATAAACCCAAAAGAATATATATTTCATATACCGGTTTATATGAACGTGTGCAACACTTATTAACCATGGTGAAAGGCTAATTATGCCCTCCAGTCACTACATGCACAGCCCGATCAATGCTGTTAATGAATTACCTTTGTTAACTTACGATGCAACTACTGCGTGACCAAGAACATACATACGGTGCCGTCCTACGCCGAGCCGCGGGGATGGGGGTCTGGGTCCGGAGGCCGAGGGGACCCGGCTGACTCTCGGTGGCACCGCGGTACTTCACAGAATGGTACACTACGCATGGGACAAGAGTTCGGGATGTGGGGTGCGAGTGTGCGCGCGCGCACGTGCTTGCTTGTGGGGGTGTGGGTGTGCGTGCGTGCGAGAGACAGTGTGTGTGCTATAACATTCGTTTCAGTCTTTCTCCAATTCTGCAGCTCCTGATCTTGAGACAGGCTCTGGACTTCGCGCTCCGGAAAGACTGCGTCGGGGAGGATAAAAGAAAAGAAGTGGGTTGCTTTGGTTGCTAACAGCACGCGTGATGAATATTTTGCCCTCCCTTTTCAAGAAGAAGGTCCAAATGACAAAATATTCATATAATAGAATATATATAAATATAATAATATATAATATTCATATAATAGAATCATAGAATGGTTAGAGTTGGAAGGGACCTTAAAGATCATCGAGTTCCAACCCCCCTGCCATGGGCAGGGACACCTCCACTAGAGCAGGTTGCTCAAAGCCCCATCCAGCCTGGCCTTGAACACTTCCAGGGATGGGGCATCCACAACTTCCCTGGGAAACCTGTTCCAGTGCCTCACCACCCTCACAGTAAAGAATTTCATCCTAATATCTAATCTAAATCTCCCCTCTTCCAATTTAAAACCATTACCCCTCGTCCTGTCACTACACTTCCTGACAAAGAGTCCTTCTTCGGCTCTCATTCAACAGTATGTTCCCCCTCTTCCCCCCCTTTTTTTTCTTTTCACCAGATAGAATATTGGGATGAAAATCCCAAAGCAAAGAATCCCGTGGGAAGACTCAATTCTCCATGAACATGCTGAGCATCTAAAACTTGCCCACTATCTTCAGCGGAAGCAGCAGGGCCATGACAATATAGGGCAGCATATATAGCATACCTCATAGGAAGCGGGGAAAGCTCACCTTGTTACACCATCTCGTACTGGTTAGCAGTAATAAACCGAGACAGACAGCATGCCAGCAGCATCCCAATCAACTGTTCCAGACAAAAATAGAAGTGAAGTTAAATTAAAATGAACTCAGAGCAAAAGAGAGGCCATGGAGAGCAAAGATTTCATGTTCTGGAGTTACTATACACAATATATTTATTCCCTATTCTAAGGGTCACTCTAATCAGAAAAACAACATTAAGATCTCCCATCTTTCTTCCTCGGATCTTCCTCTTGATTGTTACCAGAGCTTATTTATTTGATCGACAGCACAGCTTTGTACTGCTTTCCAAACCCATTGTCATTGCCTGGCCAAGTCAGAGGTGGAGGGGTAAACTGGCGGGGGTATCAGCACTCTACCAGCTGCAGATCACTCACAAGCTCCACCTGAGTCCCTCTCTACCACCCACCACCATCGGGAGCTGGTGGCCCCCTTAACTTTGTTAGCAGCGTGCTGGGGAAAAGCTTCCCAATGCCCTGGAGTGGTTATGCTTTCTTTACAAATGATGCAGCACCAGAGAAATGAGTGTTATAAATCTGGAAATAAATAAAAAAGAAGTCTTTCATTATTCCCTTGGCTGTCACTCAGATTATTGAAAACAGATCCCTGGCTTCCACTCGTCAATAAGCACTCAGTCATTTCAACGTTTTGCCTATTGCAGTTTGTTAGCGTTTCCTGCATGTGCCAACAGCGTTAATATACTATAAATAATTCAACCTCGCTTTTCTCATTTGGATTGGTCAATTAATTAACCCATGAGCATATCCAGACTGTTACAGCTCATCCCCAGCTACGGGGCTGAGGCGAGAGGGCCGTCTCTGCAGACGGACCAGCCTTCCCTGGACTTGGCTCCGGGCTGCCACAGATGCTCCGGCTTCAGTGGGGCCCACCTCCGCCTGTCTCCTCCTGCACATCGGAAGGAAGCAGTGCTTAAGGAGGGGAATCACAACCTTTTGGCAGCAGCAGAACTCCCTCGGACCCCGCAGAACATGCGTAGGTAATGCCTGGATGGCTGCTCGTCCAAACTGGCTCCTTCTATTTCACGCTTGGGATTGCATGTCCTTTCCCCTAGACCGTCACACCTCCTTGTTAATGCGATCATCATTGAAATATACATCTTCTCTACCAGCCAATTGCTTGATTTGGGCTAGCATCAGCCCAGAGCAAGACCAAACCAGGGTACCTCAAATCCAGATAAACTGTTTTCTGCCCCTAAGATGTCAAGTTTCTGGTCAGGACGCACTTCATTTGCCAGAACATATGTACATTCAAGTTTTGGGTTTTTTTTCTTTCTTTAATGCCTGTGCCACAAGGTACCTATTATTTCCCATTATGAGCACCCAGATTACGGCCACCATTGTTCCCAGCCACATTCTGCTGCTCATATCAGGTTTACAAGGGGAAAGATGCTGCAGCCCATACAAAGACCCATGGGCTTTTCTCTCCTCCTTCAGCTATAGCAGACCTCCCCAGCTACCTTCAATTAGGGATTCTTCTAATAACAGTGTGTCTAAGCTTTGTAGCATTTGCAGGCATGTGACAATGTTTTGATTTACTCAAGTCACTGGTAAGACAAATGGAAGGTTACACATGAACGTATCCTTCTGATCTTTGGCCCACTTATTAATTCTTGCTCTGACCATGTGCTGGTTTATGCATTTAAGTGGTTACAGTACCATAATATTAAACTTCTATATTTCAAAAATAATGCCATGCATTTTGAGCCACTGCAAACACATTTTATACAGCATTTCTAGCTATTATCAGGACACAACAGAGCTATAATAAATATCTTAGAAGTACTTTGAACACATATAAAAACATATATTTTCCAAGGTGTCTAGACTTCCATATTTGACCACAAGAGCACAGTCCCTCCTGTAGCCAAGAAGAGGCAATACTGTATTAAGTTGCTGAATTTTCCTCACGGTGCTCTTTCATTACAGTCACAACTACAGTCCTCAGCATTTAAATCAGGTTAGAGGCTCCCAGTCTGTGAACCACAAATGAGCGCTCTCCACCCCACCTTGTTCTCTGCATTTGCTTGATCACTTGCAACCTCTGCTCTTCAGATGGGAGGAAGCCCCTTATCCTATTGCACAGCAGGTCCCCACAGCTCCTTTGAAAAACCAGAGAACTGGCATAAAAGGATAACCTCAAAGAAACCAGCTGCTAGAAGTTGCCTTCATTTCCCTTTGCTCCCATTGTCTCTCAAGTGCCCCATCTCAACTTTCATCCACTTATTATTTTTTTTAATGGTCCCAGTTTTTTTGAGTGCTAAGATGCCAGACTTGGTTCTGCATAAGTATTCTCTCTCACTTTCCCTTTTTCTTCTCCTTTTTCTAAGATTATCTTGGTCCTCTGAACTAGTACATAGAGAACCGAGATTTTGTCTTGGTACCTCTGGTCTTGCTGCAGGAAACTTAAAACTGCTGACAAATTATTTGGCTTTAGAGCACTGGGAAACCCATATCCCTCAGGTGTGTCTTCTTTACTACCACCCTGCTGGCCAAAGCTCATTCCAGAGAGCAGCACACAGTGCACGTATTGTTCACCTCTCCATGGTTTCCAGCAGTCATCTCATGCATATCTCAGATCTGACCACTGAAATCCATCCACAGCAACTTCCTAACCATCTTATCTCCCATCACAAACATGATAACTGGCTTTTTAATATAGTTATTTTGCAGGAGTTAACCTTGACTGGAAGCTGTCCTGCATGACATATTTATTACATCTTATTATACTGAAGAGAGACTGAACTGCAATTTGAATTTCCATTTTATTTTGGGTCTTGGTATCTTCACCTTTTCCCATTTTTTGACAGAATGTCTATAAATAGAAATGTTTTGAACTAACTGGGAATTCATCAGTGGATCAGGCAAGGTAAAACCAGATTTTTTTATCCATCAGGAATAATTGTTTAGTTCAATGATTTACCTTGCCATATTTGCAATATGCATATCTCCAAGCATCCAGGTTCTCTGCCTCTATTTCAGAAGACAGCAAATTTTCCATGTCACAAATCACTTACCTGAGTCAGCCTCCTGTGCCGTGGTATGCCTCTGGCACAGGTCCTATCTCAATGCTGAATCCACAGTGATTAGTATTTAGAAGCAATAGAATTTAGTCTTATATTAGATTTCAAGTCACATATTGGATCCCACTCCCCAACCCTGATGCAAGGGGTGACTGAGGTGTAATCCTGTGCTAAAGTCAAGTCTCAGCCCCCCTATACTCAGACAGGAGCTGCAGCAGACAAGGTGGATGATAGCTGCACCAGAAGTGTGTCTACAGTCAGGCAGAGGCTACTCACGTTAACCTTAACAGTAAAGAAGGCAGGTGGATGCTGCACCGTAGGGAGAGACTTTAGCCGCATGAGAACACATCTTCAAATGATGGGAACTGTGTGTGCTCAGGAACATGCCTGACTTCCAGTCCTTCAGTACAAAAGGTATAATTTGGCCTGAACACTGCACTGAGACTCCCGTAGTCAAGGACTCTAATGCAACCACAATCTATAACTCCCCCCTGCCCCTCCAACTCTGCCTCTTGTGCCCCCTTAAGCCAACGCCTGTGCTGCAGTTTTATCTAGGCAAAACTCTTCATCATCTATGCTGCTCGCAGAATTTTATTCTCCGTCGGGCACAACGCAGTGATCACTTTGCTGCTCTGAAGAGCACCTGCTAAACTGAAATTATTCCAGCTGGAAGTCAGCATTGGCATCTGATTCCAAAAACAATCAAATTGTATTTTATTACTATTATTTCAAACCCAAGGAGCAGTGCAGACAATGTCAGCAACACAGCAGTGTTTTTTAAAACTGACTCCGATTGGGAGGTCTGTGCCAGGCCCGTAAGATGTGCAATGCCATTACCTCAACTTTCCCTATTTCTGGGAATCAGCACATTCCCCATGCTAGTCAACACCTAACAAATCATGTGAAGGAAAGGCCCTTGAGCATGTTTTACTGTAGAAGAGCAACATGATCTAATTTGTCTTTTATTTAGATTAAAGCTATTCTCAGTAGGAAGAGCGAAACCTCGCCTACAGCTGGAGCACTGCCTGGCATTACTGCCAGCCACGGTTAACCTGAAATCAATTTGTAAACGCCGTCCCTAATTGGGTCCAGCAAAACAGATTAGGCAGTAAATTATAACTGGCCACCTTCTATTCTTTGCATCCCAGGAGAGCTGCATTTTTCTCCCCCGCAACCCCTCTCTTTCCCTGTTCACACATTCGCAGACACCCCAAGCAGCTGGGTACCCGTTCGGAGTGCCAGAGACTCCTTGCGCTTAGGCAGGGGAGGGACATCCCCAGCTGGCAGCAGCGCGAGCTGCCAACACCACAGCAAAACATACTTTGGTTTTCACTCGGAGCCACAGCAGCAAAGTGCCTTCCCTCCTCCTCTCCCCGCGCCGCCTGCCGCCGGTCACGATAATCTCGCCTTGTGCCAAAGGGCTCCCGTTGCAGGGACCACGCTCTGCCCGCCCGCCTTCCCCCTGTACCCAGCTCTCAAACAACTGATGACCTAGAGTAAAGACCCTGGCATGTGCCTAACTACTAACAGTTCCAGCTTGCGCCCTTCCTACAGTCCCCTTCCCGACTGCAGACAACTTTCAGGCAAGATGAGACTCTGCTTTTTCTATCCTACGTACAATACACCGATTGAAGTCTTCCAGGTAGCATTGGTCCTGCCTGAGGGGTTTGCCTCAGCAGCATATGAATTGTAAAATTCTACTCATCCCATTTTTCTTTTGGACGCTTTTACATCAGGCATTTTAGAAGACGCTTTATAGCCTTCTGGCTGTCTAGAAACTGAACTGGACTGAACTAAGAGCTCAGAGTCCTATAGCAGTAATCAAGTCATAATCAAGAGAGTTGGAGAAGAGTATGAAGACAACCGTGACCACTCAAGAAAAACTAGAATAGCCTATTAAAAAAAACACCACAAAACAAAACTGCCCCTGCTCCATACACCAACAGCTCCAGACTGGTGGTTTCACCACTTCTGGATCCTCAAGACCTGAGACCCACACATATGCTCTCGGTGGCTGGCAGGTGAGCCAGTATTTACGCCCACAACAAAGAGGCTGACAGGCCAAATCACGGGCTTCTTACATCTAGCACCTAGGCTACAAGGCATCAGGTTTCCAGATGTGCCCAAGGCAGGGCAGTCAACTGGTCTGAGCCCAAACAGTTTTAGGGCTCCCTTGGGTTGTGCATACCTTGACTGAGAGGACGTGGTGGCCATTTTCCACACAGCTTGGGAGCATTTACTCTGAAGAACCTGGAGGCCACTGTAACTGCTGAGCAAATTAAACCCCAGAGAGGGTCAGCCAAGCACAGGCTGACCACGTGGGGCAGCAGGGGCAAGAGGGCAGCCACAGCCCTCCTGTTAATTCACTTGCCCATCACTGGCAACAGCACTGGCAAATCATTTGTTTCCAGCGCAACACAGTGTAAACCTACAGCTTGCTAATTGAATTAATGAATTTCAAGAAGAAGTCAAATAATTTTTTCCTCATTTTTTCCAACCACTGGGTAAACATAAGTCATTCAACAGATATATTCATATTTTCAGTGCTGCCTGAGGACCCAGATTTTTAATATTGTGTGAATGAAGCAACTGAAAGTTGCATGATTATTTTAGAATACGACAGTTGTACTATGCACTCTCCACAGAAGGAAGGCAGATTGCCTCTCAGGTAGAAGTGGTTCAGGCGTCATACAAATTGCTCCGCGTTTTTGCTGAAACATTCCACAAGCACTTCTGTATTACCCATGTTTCCCTCTCTCTCATTTTTGCACGTTTCCAGGAGAGTCCTCGCCATCACACACAAAGTGACTAGCATAAAGGAGCAGCTTGTTCGAAGACGCAGGTGTTTTCCTGCCCCTTCTTGATCTCAAGATTCTGACTAGACCCTTAGTCTCCTCAACTCCTATCTAGGTAAAGGCAGTTTGAACATCAGGGAGCACCAAACACCTTCTTAGCTCTCCTCTGGTCCCTCCCATGCCAGACTCCTTTTGGTGCAGGCAAGGAATTGGTTTAATAATCTGATTTTGGCAGATCTCTTCTCAGTCTTCAGTGTTAAAAGGAAAAAAAAGAAATAAAACTGGTCACCAAAACCAGGTGCCCCCTTTGGGCTCCAGGTCCTGGATGGGGAGGCCTGAAGGTACTTTCTTATTTGAATTCTAGACTCCTTGAAGAAACTCTAAGAGCGCTTAGAAGATAGAAGCCTATCCAAACAATGGATACGCTATTTGTCTTCTTAGCTGTTTATGCTCCATTTAAGCCAATGTCTTATTGGGTTAACCTCTATTTGACCCAGTGGAGGGACAAGTTGTTTTCCTTGAGCTAGTCATTAGCTCAGCCGTAACTGATATTCCCAAGGAGAAACTTCATTTAAGTTGAAAAAAAGAAAATCAATGAACAGATGACCTCAGGACTAATGAGCATGCTGAGTTCAGTCCCTTTCCATAATCCTTCCTTCCTTGAAGTCTGGGTAAAGAAAAACAGAGAGGAGAAAAAGGTGGGGGAAGGCAAGCACTTATGCACTTACCTGTGAGAACGCAATCCCAAAAGCCACTCCAGCTATGATTCCCATATTTGTCTCCATAAAACTGGTCACCAAGTCATAACAGCCCTGGAAAACAAACACAATCATTCCTTCTATCAACCTTCCCTGCCAGAAATGCATACATACAAATTTCTCATTTAAAATGAACTTGGATAGATAATATTTTTGCTGTGATTTCCAACAATGTCACCTTTTTATTTAATAGCAGTTGTAAGTGAATGATGTAAAGTGGTGGCAAAAGTAGTTTGCTCCCCAAACCCAATTTTCTCTCTCTAGCTCGGACCCTGACCCCGTCAGCTGACTTGCTTCCTCATGCCTCAATTCACAGCCCACACTGGGGCCAGAAGATTCACACGTATTTCTGCCCTTGTCCTGGGTAGGCCTTTTTGAGATGCCCCCCACAGTATGACAATTTTCGCCAAGTTTTTTCCCCTCACCTGCTCTACCCCTCAAAAAAGCATTTGAAATTATCCTTCCTAGTTTGTGGTGTCTAAATGAATCTAAAAAAGTGATGCAAAACTTGAAGAAAAAAAAGGATAATGTCTATTTTTTTCTTTCATTACTAGCCTATCTGCCCACCCAATCTAAAGCCACCTCTTTGCCCCTTTTGCCATGTGTCCTCAAAAGACCAACACCACTCTTAGTGTAAAGTCAGTCCCAAGGCATTTTATTTAATGTTATTATTATCAGAATTTGGAAAAAACAGAAGTTCCTCTCCCCAGTTTGGACTCTGGTCCCATAAGAAAGAATTGTCTCTGCATTCCCCCTTCTATCCACACTCCCCCCCACTTCTGCAAATGCTTTAGGAACTCTCTACATGACTTCAGAGCATTAGATGCTTGTAAACAATAACAGCTAGAAGGAAAGGATCATGTCCTTTGTTAGAGACAGGCCATTCATGAACTAAATTGTATCATTTCTTTAACCTCTTTTATAATATCAGAAGACATTTTATTTAATCCTGAGAGTAATGAAGTGGTAAACCTAATAGTAGCTGAGGACTAGCACAGCTGTAATTCAGTTCTGAAATGTTTAAGTGTACATATTACCTTAATTACATCTTACAACACTGTACAGTATGCCAGATTCAAGCTTGCTTATTTAACACATCAAGCAACTATCGTTGTGTGTGTCTTACATGTTATGAAATGAGATTAGATTTTTCAAGCAGCGCTTTCATTCTGACATGGCTTAATGTTCTCCCAGCTCTTCTGAAATCTGTTCTGTTCAACAGCCTTCAAGAGACGCAACATCTAACAGCAACGGTAATTTGAGGGAGACAGAAGATCTCGTTAAAAAACCATGCAAGTGAGAGAGTTTTGATCGCTCTCCTCATTTGAAGGCTGTGTTTTCCCAATCACAATAATCTGTTTCCTGAAGTACATTGCATAAATACGGCTTAATTGCTCAGTCCTCACTATGCACGGAGTCAGAGTGCAAGTAGCACCCAAGAGTTGCATACAGAGTACAGAAGTATGTAAACCACTGTGAGCGCACATCTGGGTGGTGATTCAGAAGACAGAAGTGACAATTTAGCAAGTATCCGATCATTCTTGACTCCACACATCTGTTCCTTTATTAAGATTTTAGAGAGAAGTAGTTCTTGAGGTTCGTTGGTAATGAGCTCTGAAGATTAAAAGCACTGTATGAACACTAATTAGCTAATCCTAATGACAGCTTTTAAAGTTAGGTATTAGTCCCATCTGAGATGAAGAAACAGAGAGAGAGACTAAATGATTTACCCGAGGTCACTAAGCAAGTTAGTGGCAGAGTTGGCAAAGAAAATCCAGGACTTTTGTCTTTTAGTCCTGCAATTAGATCATTAGTTTAATCCTCTTTGGATAATTCATCGTTAGTCCTCAGAAACTGCTAGTAATTTGATAAGCTCATCGAGAACTCGTCTTACTGATAGTTTTGCATGTTCCACCAAAAAGAAGTATTCCAAATATACTTATCCACAGGAACGGTAACATGGGTCTTCCACAACACAGACAATATGTATTTTCCTTTTTCTCCAACACACTCAGAACAAAGTGCCTATTTCCAAGATGAGCAAGGGTGGGTCGGAGGCAATGATGCCTGCTTCCTATCTGAAGTGAAAGCACAGGGCCACACAACATTTCCTCCTGCTTGCTTTTTATTCCCATGCCCCTTTCAGAAACAACCCACCTTGTTCCAACGTTTGGGACAACTCCGAGATCTCTCAACTGCTAAACAGAAATCTTTACAACCTTTGATTACAAAAGGCTATCTGAGAAAATGGGATGCAATTTTTCAGATGTCACAGGACATTCAAACTTCCCCTAGGTAACCAAATCAATTAATTAAGTCAACTGCTTCCTGAGAAATCAGCACTTCTCTTCTGTCAGGCAAGTTGTGCATTTGCAGAAGAGATGCTTAGGAGCAAGCACGGCTGGAAGTGAGTTACTAGCCCCCAACTAGCACAAGCTCATTTATCCCTCAGCTGTTTCCTACAGTTTTGCAGGCATCCTTTCCCAAGAGGAACTCACAAGTGGACAGGGATTTGTGTGTGCAAGCTCTGCACTTTGGAGAAACACCAGATCGGTGCTGGGAATGCAAACAGCACCTGCTCAGTTACACAGCCAGGAAAG
This sequence comes from Numenius arquata, assembly GCF_964106895.1. Lineage (NCBI taxonomy): Eukaryota > Metazoa > Chordata > Aves > Charadriiformes > Scolopacidae > Numenius > Numenius arquata. The sequence goes on from NC_133576.1 coordinate 48,117,913, forward strand.
GTTCAGAGTGTGTGACCATCCAGAACTGAAAAGGTGGGACCTGCTAGTAGAGTGCCAGTCACACCAGAAAGCTTTCTGGCTGGGAAGGTGGGCAGAAGCAGGAGCTCAGGATGGGCTGCCCAGGAGGCACTTTGTCTGCAGGGGTTGAAGGCACATCCCCTAGATCCACCCCATCCTGCCTCTCACCTTCTCTCCCCTTCTACAAAACCAGGAAGTTACTACAAGTTCACAAAGAGCAACTGAATGGAGCAGCTCATCCTTTATACTCATGCAACCCTGCAACAAGATTACTTCGCTGGTGGCGACTGAGTTTCGTAACAGATGGACGTCACTAATGTTCCACAGATGTCTGCAATGAGTGGCCGTCATTAAACTATTACAGAAAAAAAAAAAAAGGCTTAGTGGAAAATAATCCTCTAGTATCTTTTTTTTAAATACATGCTAGAAAATGTTGTCCACTTGACTGGTTTACTAAGAAAGATATTTCAGGCTGGGCTCAGCCAGCTCTCCAACCTCCTGATTCACAGGTGACTGAGGTGAAAAAGACAGCCGCATTTCTGTATTTCCCTAGTTATCTACTCAGAACCTTAATTTCTTTTTTTAAATTCAGCTCTGAAAACAAAAACAGAACAGAAAATAATCCTTAAGTGACTAAGCTATGCTGCAACTTAGCTTGGTGATTTGGCCACAATATCATTCCAACAAACTGCCTGTTGCCTCTCTTGCAAATCTCAACTGAGAAAGAAAGAATTGATGATGAACTAGTACTTAAAGCAGTAACTTGAGTTGTATTTCTGCAGTGCAGTGTCTGCTATATATGCTGCATTATTTTCTCTTTATTCTTCCCTTTCCTTCTGTTTTCTGTATTTTTATTCTCCAATTATTCCTTTTCTTTCTGTTTTCCCAACGTTCTTTCTCAACCTTTTCCCAGCCTGCTCCTTCAGGTGACCCCTGGGGAAGGGTCACTTTGGCTGCACTACGCTCGCAGCAGCACATGTTCAAAGATCTTCTTAAGAGTCACTGTAAATGTACCAGTAAAGCACAATGCTTGTTGTCCACGATCTGTGTTTTCTCTGGTTGGGATGACAGTTAGGCTCTGGCACTGAAATTACTGCCTGAACATAAGCAAGAGTACGCTTTCCTCCACCTAGCTTCGTCTTTGTCCTCAACAAAAACCCACCACGTTCAGAGCACGGAGCACGCGTGCCACTTGTGCCAGTGCTGCCTGCGTGTGTACCTCAACCTCTGCCGTGAGCAAGGGGAACAAATCCCCTTCCTCATCAGAAGTGTCACTACAGCTGGTCACGTGAGAAAGGTCAGCTTAAAGAATCTGGAAGCAAGCATGGGGCAAAGCCTGCCCTTACCATCACTCCAGCCCAATACACGTTATCGACCAACCATTTGAAACAAAAAGCAACTGTAAGCAGTCTTATGCTCCGCTGATGTACTGGGTGGTTTTGTAACAACTGCCTCTGGCACAACGTTACTGGTACCTTCTGGTTTACTTTAGTGGCAGCCACGGTCATGTTGCGCAGATCCTGAGTATTACAGTCACTGGAGTTCATGCAACAGCTTGTAGGGATGCCGTGTTTGAAGAAGTAAGGGCTGGTGCTCCAGTTGGTGTAGCTCTGAATGCCGCAGCAGCTCAGCTACGAGGAATAAGAGGCAGATTCAAAACAAACGAACCAGAATTAAAACTAGTACAGGATCATCACTGCCCACTTAAAAATAACTCATGATCAAAATAAAAGCGGAATATCTCCAGTTTTGAAAAGCAGTTACATCCCTTGCCCCATTTATCACAAAAGTATCTGGAATGTCATTTACAGAAGATGGGAGCTGATGACCTACTAAGAAAAAGGTATGTTATGAGAAGAGTTATTACTTGTAAATTTGCCAAAGGTCAAACCATAAAGCCATCTTTCTTAATTGAAGGCCTGTTGGGTTTTTTTCATTTGTTTCCTTCCTTTGCTTATTTATTTATTCATTTAAAGATGATCCTGGAAATTCAAGACAGAGCCTCACAATGTGGTCAAGAAAAATGGCTTAAAACCCCCAAAGCATCACACAGTATTACATGTAACACATACAGGGTCAAAGTACTACAAATTGCTAAGGTTAAGCAAGCCTCTCTAACTCACCAAGATAATTTCTAGGAAAATTCACTATACCATGAATAGAAGGAGACCATAAGTTCATAGAGTGTGTGTATGAAATCAGCTGAAAAACTGTAAGTTTGGAAGGATATTCTGCTCTAGATGCTAAGCTACTCCAAAGATACGGAGTATGCGCTAAATTCTCTGCATGAAAAGGGTTTATAAATGCAGTTCCTGTGAAAAGAGATCTACAGATTAAAAGAACATTTTGCTACAACAGAAACACCGGACAGTTACTCAGAAGTATTTAGTTCAGCAACTCCAAGGAATCAGAAATTCAAACTAAGGGTTAACATTAGGCAAACAGACACTTTGACAGCAGAATATACTCAGTTTAGGTCAGTGCAGTGATCTGCTAACCCAGAGCAGCCAGGTTAGTTACAGGCACAGTTTCAAACACGCTGAGGGGCCCTACATAACAGTTGTAATTTCTAAGGAAGATCTAGAAGTCATCAATACAATTACATTAAAATTTCAGCTGTTCAGCAAGTTAGAATCATATGAAAAGCAAATTGGTTCACAGAATGTATTGTGAGCTGTGAGGATAGCTTCTTGCTAAGGCATAGCTTCCTGGGGGAATTTAAATATGAATGTTATAGCTTTGTTGTAGTTGGTGGACTTGGTCCCATGTGGTTGGCACCTGTGGTTATTTTGGCCATGCTGTGGCATTTGCTCATGCCCTGTGCCCTGCTGGAAGGCAAGGCAACCTCCCGTTGCCCTGCCACTGCACCTTGCAGGTCAGAAAGGCTCTTCCACCGAGTACCTAATCCACCCCTCCAGCATGGCCACAGAACAGCTTTCATTGCCTGCCACAGCAGCACATTTGTCCACCTTCTTTTCCAGTGGAGAAAATATACACTCTGTTTCTCCCCTTAATTCAGTCGGTTGCCTTTGCAAGCTTTGCATGGTACTTGTGAAGAGAACTGCTGCAGTTTATCAGTGATACAGGATGCTAGATTATAAAATCCTGTCTCATCCAGCTCAAATTTACAACATTTCATAATCCTACTGACAGATTCCCTCAACAACACCTTGTTCTCAAGGGATAAAACTCCTAAACCTAACTCAAGATCTGGGACCAACAAAAAGCAAGTGGGACAGGCCCTGTCTCTATTAGATAACTTGTTCATTAAAACTTGGACAAGCATACCAGTTGAAGTACTTTTTCTTTAAATCAGTTTTACCAGCCTTTAATTCTGCTTGCAATATACAGCTTGCAGATTGAGCCGTTCACACTTCATGTTCTGTGATCGAATCTGAATGTATGCTTTGTCTTCCTTTATTCATTAATTTTTAATATCCAATTTCAGACTTACGCTTTCCTGTACGTTATCGACTGCATGGCTCCGCTCATCGTTCTTGTTGTAATTCTGGATTGCTTCAGTATACGTCCTAAGGAAAGTATCCTTGATCTATGAGGAGCAGATAAAAAAACAGCCCACGTGAGCAATGAAAAGCGTAACATCCAAAACAGTTTTCACAGGAAGCAAATGCATTTCCAAACCTAACAGGGCACCCAAACTAGTCCTTCCCACTCGTTTCAAGAGTGTGTTCAGAGCTGGCAGAGCTTCCTCTTCCTTTTCAAGTGGGGTCTATCGGATGTAGAAAGAAAACTACCCCAGCAAACTGCTACGCTTTAGAAAACAGAAAATTACTTAACCTATACGAAAGATACCCTTTGATGCCTTTTCCCCAAACACTTTGTTCCAGTACTAAGTCTAAAGGAGGCTGCGTGCTTCTCTCTGCTCACAGATGCCTGGTGGGAGCTGGAGCTTGTGCAAACTTCTTGGTGACAGAAGCCAGTGGCATCAAAAGAAGACATGAATCCCCTGACCAGGTGGCAGTCCTTGTCCCCAGCACTGAAGACATTTGGGTAAAGAACAAGAGGTCTCTCAGCTGGAGAAGGCCAGGGCCATCACTGGGAAAGGAGCTTTGGGTGGTAAAGGGGTTGGGTAGCAGATGACTTGGGCTGCGGCCTTCATAAAAGACTGCCTCCCCCTAAAGGGAACAGCAGCCTGATGCTGAGGCTGCTGCAGATTAGGCCAGATGAAAGGGCAATCCTCAGCAGATGGGCAGGTGTTTTGGGATCAAATTAAAACCTATCCACCACTTGCAAGGGTAGACACCAGAAAAGCTTATAGCAAGGGAAATCACATGTCAAAAGACCAGACTAGAAAACCACTTAATACAAAGAGAAGAGACAAGAGGGGTCTCTGGGGTTGTCCTGGTTCAGCACTAATGGCATATAGGTCCATGGACTTAAAGCCAGAGATAGACCTGATTACAGTGGATAAAGCAGAAGTGCTACTACAAATCTAGACCATCATCTTTTTTTAAAGCTTCTTCCTGTCCCAGTTTCCTACCTCACTCTCTTTCTAATCTCTCCTTATTCTCAGGATAGAAACAAAATCCCATCCCACTCCCTCCCCCCCGCAAAAAAAAAGAAAAAGATCTACAAAACATTGAGTCTGGTCTGATGCAGAAGTGCTCTCTGCCTTTCATAAACAAGTACTTGCCTGGCTGAAGAAGCTGTGTTTAAGAAAAGTATTTAATCTATTTTGCAGCCCTCAGCACATGTAAAAGAGTAAAGAAGATCTTACACCATGGACACACAAAACCTGATAGCTCCAGAGTAAAGTATCAGGCAGCTGAAGCCAAGAGCTTTGGCTAAATCCCTTCATTTGGAATCGCATCAATTTTTAAGAGCTGTACATGTTATTGTTGCACATCAGTCACATCCCTGGAAATGCGTATGGAGCCACTGAGCTCAGCGACCTACACATTCTCCACACTCCAGAGAACTTCTCAGGAGCTCCTGCCCGGGGAGGCACTGCCATATGCAAACTCAGCACATTTCCACCTACCTCATGGCGAAACACAAACCCTGAAATGCCAGCCACTAGCTCAGCCAGGAACACCAGGGACAAGAACATGGCATACTGAAAAGGAAGGAGGCAAGGGAAATCAGAACGTGACAGGCTTTTGTCTCAGCACAGATACTGCTCAGTTATCACATAAAATTTAACTTTCTGCTCTGGACACTCTTTAAAGATGTTAACAAACCAAAGGTCTTTTGGAGGCAATACACAGGTTATTTATACGTGTTTATACAACTCACAAATGATATGTTTTGTCTAATTACTGGGTTTTCTGATGCTTCTGTTCCACCATTTCTTAGTGTTCTCATATAAATTAAAACACACTCACGTGCCAGAGATGGATCCAAGTCACTCAGGCTTTGATCTTGCAATAAGGAGTACAAACAGTCCCTCTATGTTTATATGGCACCCTGTTAAAGTGAATAGGCTTCTCCAGGTGTTTTGGTGCGTGTCTATCTGTCTCACTGCTAGTCTGGGATTTGCTGCCCAATTCCTGAAGCTTCTCCAATCAATGAACTGAACCACTGACTTCACTGATGTGGAAATATTCTCACGGTAATACTAGACAGATGTCTCAAATACTTTGCTGAGCCAAGGCCCATGTTTGGCTTTAGAAGCAGCATTTGGATCCGGAGCTAAATATACCTTGAAAACAGAGCTTTCAGTGTAGACACTCACAAACTATTAAAATTACATGTAAGCAGAAGAAAATAAGGTAAAGGAAAAAAATGCAAAGTGGGATGGTAAAATTTGAAGTTGGGTCTTGATCTTCTGGAGGGAAAATTACCTTTCTTCTCCATGTGTTAAATAACAGTTAATTAAAAAAGGAAACATTCTAAATTAAATTCAGTCCTAGTAGGATTTAGTGGAAAGAGGGAAATTTATTTTTAATAGAAGATTGCTAGGGAAGAGAGGACAACAGTGACAGGAGAAGCGGAAAAATCATTCTCTACAATTAATGCAGCTGTCAAATCACTGCCTATATTCTGTTCAGGAGAGAAAGAAATTTTTTAAATACTTCTTACATGTACAGTGAAAATAAAACCATGTGCTTGGAACAGCACATGCCAGTGTAAGTGGCATACCCTGAAAAAAGTTACATGACTTGTGGAGCACCTAGCAGAGCCTGAATTACTATGGATTTAGATCTTCTTTCACCTTTATCCCTTTCCCATCTGGACTGCAGTAACTCCAACAAGCCTCTACACGTGCCCTGACAGCACATCACCAGCAAGAGATTGCAGCAGTTTGCCTGTGACAGCGTTAGGTATATGCCAGCTGGCCACCAGCATATACCTGCTGACCGATCTGCAGCTGCTACCTCTCCCCTACTATGCCATCAATTGAGAAAACTAACTTTCTTTAAGATGTCCTTTTTTTAAGAGCAAGTTCAAACTGGAGAAAAATTGTCCCATATCCTCAGAAAATTAGCCCCAAATTACTGTAGCAGGAGATGCGTTGTACTGTTAAGCCCTTTTCCACTATCTTAGTGCTTCACAAGTTCTATTTCTACCCTTCAAATCATTACGCATATAGGATTTTGCTCCTGAATATTCCCAGAAACACAGTTTATCATATAGGTTGGCTTAACTTATAGTTACTTTGCATTTTAAGGTGGGCTGGAAAACTCCTAAGAGAGAAACTTATAGGGAGAGAGATTAAACTGGATTGAGAGACAGGTGCTGTACCTCTGCTTAGTGTACGCCAAGTCCATGCTGCTTTTGAGATGAGGACAAACATACCATACAGAGCTTTGTTTTCTGGGGTTGACTTGTTTTATTCTAGTGAATGTTAGGAGAAAAAGAAAGGCTGGTGTGCTTTTAGAAGGTACCAACTGTTTTTGCCACAGATTTCACATCAGAGTGTTCAAATGACCCCTTTAAAATATACTTCAAATTAATTTCACATTTATGATGCTTTGGACATTTTTAAGATTGTAAATACACCTGTCTATCTCTCTTGCAGAAAACCAGAACAATTGTAGAATTACTCACAGGGTAATTCATCATCAGCATTTCACCCTGCTTGCAACCGCACATGGGCCTGTACGCTGTGCGGTAGCAAAATTCATTCATACTCAATCAACAACTGGTTTTGGCAAAGACTTTTTTCCCATTCTTTGTCCAAAAGACACACGTGTTGAACATTAAGATCAATAAAATCTAGCTTATGTGCATAAAAACACACATTAACATCTGGTGAAGCTTGGCAGGGGGTGGGAGGAATCCCAGTACATCAACAAAACCTCTTCCCCTCTTGCTTCAGGCACTTCGGCATGCTTACCAGTTTCAGCATCCATGGGCTACCACGACAAGTGGCAAAGCAGCCAAAAAGACCAAAGACAATGATTGTGGTACCCGTCCCGATGAGCACGTAGGGAGCATTGGTGGAGTTCTCAGCAATGAGAGAGATGTACGTGCCAAGGGTGAGCTTGCCCCAGACGCCGACTGCAAGAAGGATAACACCTGTGATCTGCAAAGCAAGCGGAGAAAGCCGTCAGGAGCTACCAGGGAAGGCATCCAAATTCAATACACAGTGATCCTGAAGAGATTCATTGGTGCTGTCGTGTTGGCAGAAGGAAGCCTCAAGACTTCTACTAACTCCAGAGGGACGGACAGAGAAAATTAATTTCCAGCATCTGTTACGTTAAGACTATCACCGGAGGACAAACATCTAGGATTAATAACCGCAAAGCTGATGATTGCCAAGGGAGAATGCAGTGTTCCACCTGCAGGAACAGGCTCTCTGCTCCTGCAGCACACTATGAGAGGTGGCCAACTCCATCACTCTTACCAAAAGACAACAATAATCGCCGCCACCTCACATCTCCTGAGTTTTGCCACAAAAACTGCACGAACCACAAAGACCTGCTGCTTGATGTTCCATCCTACTTAATGCCTGAGTTTCAGGAACATGAGTATCCGTTGCAGTGCATTACTCTGACAAGTCCCACTCTACAGGCTATACAGCAAGCGAGCCCCTGGCTGCACAAAAGCTTTCCCCCCTGACACAGGGCGGGAGGACACCAGTGGGCCCTGAGAGTGCCCAGCCTCTTGCCTGAGATGTGCGAGCAGAGGCCACCATGCCACAGGGCAGGCGGACCACGCAGGCTCCCAGCACCAGCAGGGACAAGGGAGAAGCCCATGGTGTGTCATCAAGCAGTGTCCGCAACAGGGATGATGCCTGCACCATTCACTGATCATCACCTGATGCTGACACATCTGCTTCAAGACTCTACACCTGTAACTCATTCCCACAGCATGGCCAAAGGTGGGACATGAAGGGCCAGTCCTCGGTGCCAGCTCTGCAAACGCTTGCTGAATTCACCCAGAACTTCTTACTAGCTCCTCCAGGCCACTGCTGAGAGGCAGAAGCAGAAGAAATGTCCTGACGGTATTCTTTTGTACGCTTTCCAAGTTTTTTCTTGTGAACATCTTTAGACTGCTGTGAAATCTTGAAATTCAACACTATTACACCAGGGTTGCCCTGCAATTGTTTGTGGAGGGGATCCTTGTTCACAGTTATGTTGCCCCTAAAAAATCCCAGCTGAGCTGGGAGTAAGATCTTTCAGCTACTTTTCATACCGGTTGATGTGAATTAATTCAGGGAAAGCCTTCTCAAGGGGCAAAAGGAAAGGCAGCTTTTTGGCTTATTTTTTTTACCGAGGCTGGCTCTAAAAGAACTATGCAGGATGTGCCCCCGTCACTGCCTTCCCACTGTGCCCTCTCCACCGTCCCGCTGCTTGGCATCAGCAGGCAAAGGAGCCCGTCCTCTCCTTGACCTGTGTCTGCAGCAGTAGCAGCAAGTGCTGCTCTGATGCAGCATCCCTCCCTCTCTGGAGAGGGAACTGCCTTCAGCAGAGCTGCTGAATAATCAGAGTCACCTAAGGAAAATGCCAGGCTGAGGGAGGATATAAAATAGATGCTCTGAAGAAAGGTACAGGGGGAAGGATGCCACGGAAGAAAAGAAACCACAAAAGAGAGAATAAAGAGAGGAGACCAGACAGACAAAAGCAAATTAACATGTCCTCAGAGACAGGAGATCCTTTCTGTACCAGAGAGAAAATAATCTCACCTGGCAATTTTGACACTTCCCAGCTCAGCCCCTTCCTTCCCTCACACCTCCCAGAGCTGTAGGGAAGACCTGTCCCCACCTGGCTGCCACTCAGAGCACACCAGAGTGCATCACTGCCAGGGAACCCACCATGTCCCTCTGTCTCCCTAAGCCTCCCCTGGTCCCCCTGATCAGCCACTGCAGGCGCCGGCATTTCTGTCACACCTTCGGGACAGGACTAGCAGGGATTTCTGCTCTCCTGCCCACAGCGGCGACAGGAATAAATCCCGGTCCTGTCCATCTTTCAGTGGAACTGCGTGAAAAGCGCTGATTCCTTGCTCTTGTACTCCACCAACTAACAGCTGAATGCCCCAAAAAAATCACCAAGTAGCTTACCTACCCATAGGCATCAAACGCCTCCGCTGAGTTTGGTCCCATCCACACACAGCACTATCTTCACCTTTCTCCCTCTTCTCCCTAACAAAAGCTTTTTCGGAGGGTGCAGATTAATCAGCAATCAGTCCCCCCGAAAGTGAGCTGTGGGGAGACTCGGAAATCCACAGAACAACTTTTGGTTTCTCGCCTCCAGTTTGACAAAGGGCTGGTTTGTGTGCCTGAGCTGCTGAAAGTTTTACCACTGTCCCCAGGGAGACGTAAAAGCAGCCTTCGCTGCCAAAAGGAACAAGCAGCTTCACATTTGAAAGAGAACTCAAGCCTTGTACTAAAAAGCATTTTTAGTCAGCTGTTTGAAACAATTACTAACCCTTTACTATGCGTTTTTGTAGTTTGGTTTGGTTTCCCCCTGTCTCGGGGCGGGGGTGTCTATCCAATTTATGGTACACACAGACTTCGGCAAAAGGCAGCAAAGCCTCTTGGTGGCTCCTTCTCCTTCCTTTTCTTAATAGAGCTCTGATTTAAATGGGTTTAAGGAAATCCCACAGTTCGTGGTGAGGTCTAAACCCCCAGCAAGCCTGGCACTGTGCAGAGGGGACGGGACGTTTCCACAAAGACACGCTGCAGTTGCGCCTTGGGTGGCAGCCACGCCAGCTGGAATTTTGCTCATGAGGAGGAAAAGCCAGAATCCTTCCTGGCAAACCTTTTCATGCCCTTTATTTAACAGAGCACGAGAGCAGTGGTATGACTAATGCCCACCTCCCCCAAAGGCAAACCTCGTTTCCTGATTTTCAAGATACACTTTTTATCCCTATCTCTCTGCTCCATCACGCAATCAAGGGAACAATCAATGTACTGGCCGCTTGTTCAGTTCAGTTTTTGTTTTCTTTAAATGCAGGAGGCACAAGGGCAGACGGAAGACCAGGACAGCGCTGACCAGAAAACAAGGCAGCAGGAATACACACCACTCCCGCCACTCACCAAAGCTACATGCATCTTCTACTCTACCTCTCGTCCCAACAGGCTGTGGAAAGGAGCCCTGTATGGTTGCACCTGATTAATGAAGCAATTCCTTCTTTTGGCCTGAAACCACCAGGCCAGCCTAATTCTGTGTCCAGTGTGACCTGTGGGTCAGGTCCAATAGGTGATGTGGGTTCATTTGCATCTGAAAGGTCTAAAAGGACACTCAGAGCACCTCTTGCAGTGCACAGTCTCTCCCCAGTCTTCCCCACTCACTTCCCACTGTAATGTTTCCCTTCAGACCATGACAGAATCATAGAATGGTTTGGGTTGGAAGGGACCTTAAAGACCATCTAGTTCCAATGTCCCTGCCATGGGCAGGGGCACCTCCCACTAGAGCAGGTTGCTCGAAGCCCCATCCAACCTGGCCTTGAACACTTCCAGGGATGGGGCATCTACAACTTCTCTGGGCAGCCTGTCCCAGTGTCTCACCACCCTCATCGGAAAGAATTTCTGACTAGTATCTAATCTAAATCTATCGTCTTTCAGTTTAAAGCCATTACCTCTTGTCCTATCACTACGTGCCCTCGTAAAAAGTCCCTCTCCAGCTTTTCTGTAGGTCCCCTTTAGGTACTGGAAGGCTGCTATAAGGTCTCCCCAGAGCCTTCTCTTCTCCAGGCTGAAGAACCCCAACTCTCTCAGCCTGTCTTGATAGGAGAGGCGCTTCAGTCCTCTGATGATCATGTAGTTCAGTGGCAGAATGGAAAATGATTAGGAAATCATCAAGATAAACAGTGGCAGATAGATATATGGATATGATCAATACATATTCTGGAGACATACAAAATACCTCAGATATCTTGAAAGGCAGGGGAAAGCGAACACAAGCCTTTTGACTTTGACAGACCCCTGAGCCAAGATTCACCATCCAGGGCAGCTTTATTTATAAACACCTGCAACAGCCAGCACACATGGAGCAAGAGAGTGGCAGTCCCGCTCCACCAATGGACTTCTACAGGAAAACCTGGCCTTCACATGGCCCCTCCAAGAGTTCTTTCAGGGTTCATTTTCTTAGTACCCTGAAACTGTGTGCTATAATGGAACAGATGAATTAGCCATCTTTTAATCTTGCTTGGCCATAAGGAGCAACAAATGATACTTGGATCTCACAAGGCCACTTAGTTATATTTTTGAGATGTTGAGTCATGCAGTTTTGAAAGCTCCCTGAAGCTGAAGAACACGCTTTATTTACATCTAGGAAGAAGGGCTAGCACAGGCCCTGGTGACAGCAGAGCAGCACCAACAGTGGCTTCACTTCATGGTAGCTACATACCCATAGCCTCTGTCAAGCCACGAGAGGTGTGTGGAACACAGCAGGGGACGTGGCATTGCCTGGACATGTACTGTTTAGGGGTGGAAAGTAAATAGCTAGCTGCAAAGGTTTTAATTCTTCATTAAAACAAACACACACAAACGAAACAAATACCACCTCAAACACCTCCTGTGAAGCACAGACCAATTCTTCCCTGACTGCCCAGAGATGTTTTCCCAAACACAAGGGCTCTGAAGTACAGTATTGCATTTGTAATTTTCTCTCATTGTCCTGGCAATGGCATGACAACTACAGCCTGTGAGGGGTCTAGAGAACAAGTCATATGAGGAGAAGCTGAGGGAACTGGGCATGTTTAGTTTGGAGAAGAGGAGGCTGAGGGGAGACCTCATTGCCCTCTACAACTCCCTGAAAGGAGGATATAGAGAGGTGGGTGTTGGCCTCTTCTCCCAAGTGAATAACGACAGGACCAGAGGAAATGGTCTGAAGTTGCAGCAGGGGAGGTTTAGGTAAGATATTAGGAAGAATTACTTTACTGAGAGGGTGGTCAGGCATTGGAACAGCCTGCCCGGGGAGGTGGTGGAGTCACCAACCCTGGAGGTATTTAAGAAACGTGTAGACGTGGCACTTCAGGGCATGCTCTAGTGCCCGAGACTGTTGGGTTGGGTGTTCTGTTTTGTGGGGTTTTTTGGTGTTTGCTGGTTTGGGGATTTTTTGGGTTGTTTTTTTTTTTTTTTTGGTGTGTGTATGGTTGGACTCGATGATCTCAAAGGTCCCTTCCAACCATGAAGATTCTGATTCTGTGCAAAAGGGAGGGCACAACCCCAGCCAGCTCCTCAGCAGACACAGAAGAAATGAACTGGCAGCTGCAGAGCCTATGATGCCCCAAATGAGATACCTGGAGTGGTACAGAAAAACAAGCATTAACAAAGGCAAAAAAAAAAAAAAAGTTTTCTTCTAAAAAGCAGCTACAGGACAGATCCTGCCCAAGTGTAAGGAGCTGTGGGAGAACCGTCAGTAGTTGCTCTTTGGAGGTCTAGGACCCCATTGCCCCTGCAGTCCATGGTGGGAAGAAGGGTCAGAGTAGCCTCTCTGAGCCTTAGCCCCATTTTACACATCACCAGCTGCGACAGGCACAATGTGATGAAGGCAACCCTGGCTTTTGCCACCTCCCTTAAGCATCTCTGACTTCACAGATTGTTTGGGGTTTTTTTATGGGTTCAAGCGCAGAGTCTGAATATGCAGAGAGGCAGCTGATCAGAGGAAGGATGCACGGGAGAGGGCTGCCTACATAGATCAGCCGTTTTTCAATATTTACCCTTCGTCATGTACCACACCATCCCCTTGCCCAGCAGCTAATGATGGGTCTGCCTTCGTGGTACAGTGCAAGGCAGGAGCCCCACTACAGGCAGGGGGCTGAAGGGTGTCCTGCAGGCACCCTGCTGCCCTCGGGGCAGGATTAATGAAGCCCACGGAGCGATTTCCAGGGCTGAGCTAGCAGCGCCTGGGCTCCCCAGCTGTGTTCGGGAGCTTTGCTCACTTGCCACCATTGCTGGGACGCCCCGATCTGGAGATCCCGCCCTCCTAAAGCAGATCTCTGACTGCCCCCCCTTTGTCAGTTCCCACTGCCATAACGAGCACCACAAACTTGGACAGGTTTTGTGTCCACAAATGGGCTTGCAAGTGGTTTCATAGAATCACAGAATGGTACACTCGTCTAGGTTGGAAGGGACCTTTAAGATCAGCCAGTCTAACCGCTACCCTAACACTGCCAAGTCCACCACTAAAACATGTCCCTAAGCACCATGTCTACCCATCTTTTAAATACCTCCAGGGATGGTGACTCAACCACTTCCCTGGGCAGCCTGTTCCAATGTTTGACAATCCTTTCAGGGAAGAAATTTTTCTTAATATCCAATCTAAACCTCCCCTGGTGCAACTTGAGGCCATTTCCTCTTGTCCTATCACTTGTTACTTGGAAAAAGAGACCAACACCCACCTCGCTACAACCTCCTTTGAGGTAGCTGTAGAGAGCGATAAGGTCTCCCCTCAGCCTCCTTTTCTCCAAGCTAGACAAAGGAGACAGCCTCCTTTTCTCCAAACAATCCTAGTTCCGTCAGCCTCTCCTCATAAGACTTGTGCTCTAGACCCTTCACCACCTTTGTTGCTCTTCTCTGGACATGCTCCAGCACCTCATTGTGTGTCTTGCAGTGAGGGGCCCAAAACTGAACACTGTAGTCGAGGTGGGTCCTCACCAGTCCCAAGTACAGGACAATCACTTCTCTAGTCCTGCTGGCCACACTACTTCTGATACAGGCCATGATGCTGTTGGCCTTCTTGGCCACCTGGGCACACTGCTGGTTCATACTCAGCCGGCCATCGACCAACACCTCCAGGCCCTTTTCCACTGGGCAGCTCTCCAGCCACTGTTTGTGCTGGGTTTTGTCAGCTCTTTGGGATGCTTGTCCCGCCTCTCACACGATTCTGATGAATGCTCCCTTTCTGCACGTGTTTCCAGGCCAAAGCACTTCATTTCCCTCTAGACGCATGGCGCTCTCCTTCCTGCCTCACCGCTGTTACTGTCGGGAGAACCCTGGGCTTTGCAGTCCACCCATCAAGGAAACATCCCTGAAGTGCCTGAAGCACTCCCCATCCCCAGCATCACCCACAGCACCTCCTGCCAGCAGCTGCCATCAAAGTGGTTCTTGTTTTGCTTTGGTGACTGCCCCACTACCAGCCTTGTTGTAACACTGCTCCAGCACAAGAGCATCCCTTTTTGTCATGGGGGCCACAGGAATGTCTGGTTCTGTCTCAACACAAGGAAAAACTCCTTTACTTTGAGGGTGCCAGAGCACTGGAACAGGCTGCCCAGAGAGGGTGTGGAGTCATCTTCTCTGGAAATATTCAAAACCCGCCTGGATGCGTTCCTGTCCAGCCTGCTCTGGGTGAACCTCCTCTGGGCAGGGGGGGTTGGACGAGGTGATCGCAGAAGGTCACTTCCAACCCCTACCATTCCGTGATTCTGTGCTCTTTCTCCAGCCTTCAATATTATTAGAAAGCTATTTCATCCTGGATTTCATCAGAGATAGATCATGCCTTTCTTACAAAAATTCACTGTGGTGGAAGCCAGGAAACCTGAGCCAGAGCATTCAATAAAACATCATTAGGCCTGCCCTTCACTTAGGTCGAACATTTTAAAGGTTAAAAAAACCCAATGCAGGAGATATCTACGTAGGGCACGGATTGTAAAGACTGCACACAACTAGAAATTGCATTGTTTAGAACTAGCAGGTCTCACACTTCATTATGTCTGAACTTAGGCTCGGCAAACACACCCCAGAAACTCTCGACCGATGAGATGGCAGGAGATGAAGCCGGCAGGCCACTGGGTCATTTTCTAAGAAAAACCCCACTGAAATCAAGATGTTCCCACAGAGTGTTTTAATCTAGATGAATTGGCATGTTCTGGCTTAAAAAAAAATCTGGGAAAAAAACCCCCAACCAGCTCTAGCCCATGCTCTGGCCACGTGCATCATGCCCAAACCTCACTGGCCTCCCAAGTACCATTATGCTCCCCTGTGCCTTTGCAGCTAACATCTCTGTGTATCTCACATTTACTCTGTATATCACACATTTACTCTTGCATCTGAATCAACTGGGGATTGTCACTAGGACAGTAAGACTGCGCATGGACCACCAAAGCACCTTTCCTTGCTTTGTGCTGCCTCTCCTCAAGCATGGTATCACAGACACATCCCATCAGTCACCGATTTCAGTCAAAGGCAGGCTTCCTAGCTCTTTTGCCTTCCTTCAGCATTAGGACAGTTGTTTCCAATGTTTGTTTCCAATGTTGTCTGCAGTATTGCCCCCAGTTCTGGAGCTGATTGGATGTGGTGAAAAAATTAACATGCTACAGGCAGGTAGAAAAATTACTGAACTGAATGTTAGGTCTAACTTCACTTGTTCAATAAAACATCTGCTTTTAAGAGACACATAGACAAAGATATGGCCAGCAGCGTTAATACAAGGGTATGTGCTGCAGCTTTGTAAGAGGCAGGGAGAGTGATATTTCTGATTAACACTGGGCACTGTTGAAATCAGAACTAATTCTAAACACAAGCAGTTTTTCAATGAAGGGCAACAGAAAAATGTCTAAGAATTACTTCTTTTAATAGTGCCAGGACAAAGATTAAACTATCAACCCCCTCCTTCTGTGTAACAGTGATGAAGTATGTAAGTAAGAGAAGAGGATTCAAAGAATAACTTTTGAAAGTGCACTATCTTTAATTCTGTCCAAATTAGGCAGGAAATGTACTCCTTTTTAAACTGCATGCACTCTACATCCAATTGAGTCTGTTGTCTCCTTACCCCAAATCTCAGAGAGCATTGGTAGCATGGTACAAAGGGAGCTGCTGCCTTAAACTGAGATAGGAGATCTGAAAGCGACTGTCTTGCAGCCACAGAGATTCAAGAGGCCCAAATGCAGAGGAACTAATTTACATGCAGGGCTTCCATATGGAACATTTAAAGTTTATCATTTACAGAGGTGAAGATAAATGTGCAGCAGTAATTGCTAGTTTGTCTACATAATTCATGTCCTCCTGTTCATTACAGATGTCAGCTATTTTGATTCCTAAGCTCTGGCAAAATAAAAGTTGGAACCCGATCCTGATTGATACAGAGCATGCAGCAATCCCTACTGCTTCCAAAAGCAGTGGGAAGAGCTCAGCGTTTCCCTGGTCTGGTTCTCTATGCACAGATCTGAGATGCAGGAGGGCAGCTTCATTAATCAGGATCTCCTTGTGGTTATAATTTTTCTATTTCATTCCATATTTGCAACCTTGCTAAATGAATGTAAAATGTGTGCAACTTAAAAAGAGATCCAAAGTGGCAGCAAAGAGTCAGATGCAAGGAAAATACCAGTATTGCTGATATTTTCAGCTCCTCGATTCCAGTACTTCCTTTTCCAAACACTAGCCTCCATACATTCTGGTAGAGGTACGCTGTATCTGCACAGCTCTACTGAAATCTTCTACTCATATAGGCTAGAGAAAGTCTGTACGTAAAATGGATGAACCCAGGGGAAAACAGACAAGAACTAATGCAATCCATCTTGGCTGAAGCTGAAAGGTCTAGTGATAGGTTTAGCAGGCTGTGAGGAAATGAGAGAGGACCAAGACACACAGCTAATTAGATCTAACAGACATTCCCCAAAGGAGGGAAACTTTTTCACGAAGAAAACGGTTGACCTTGACAGCATCCAGAACAAATCCTGCATTAAAAGCATGCCCAGAGAAGGTTAAAAATAACTGGCCTACCTCTGAAAATTTTATAACGTTCCCAAAATAGGCAAGGGATCGCATTCAAAATGTTCTTGCTTTACAGCCTGCAAAGCAATAGGAGTGTCTGGCTTTGAATCTTCTCCTGCCTCAGCCTCGGGGCTCTCATCAGGCAGGCGACTAAAACATAAATCTTCCTTTGAGCTTCAATGTCAGCTCTTCACTGGCAGGAGCAAAGCAATAAGAAAAGATACGATGCAACATGGAGATGCATGTAAGCCAGCAACACAGCTGAATTCTCTATTCTCACATCTACCTGGTGATCTTGACTACACCTACAAAACCCATTTGGTTTTTCTTACCTTTTGCTCAAGATCGACCTCTTCTGGAGCTAATGAGAAACGAAGATGGCATGAGATGCATCTTTGGAAGAAGGCAACTCTTTCATGTCCTTACCTCCTCTTTGGAAAAAATAAAAAATTATGTGCATTGACAGAAAAAAGTCAAACACCAGACCACTACCAAAGGTGTAGTCACCAGTGGTGCTGCCTAGTATTTCCACTAAAAATGAAGACGCTTTAAAAAAAACCAAAACAACAACAACAACAGAAAAACACAAAAAAGAAATTCTGGCGATAAACAGAAACAAATGTTTCTGGTAACACTTCCTTGTCTGTTTTTAAAATCTGCTATAATTATACTCTATTCAGTGAAGAGACTACTCAAGAAAAAGCTGCAAGCCAATTAACCATTTCCAGACCATTTGCAAACTGAGACAGTCTGTAAATTCACTGTGTTGGGAGAAAACACCTGCAATGGCCATTCTGCTACATAACTGCTCTAGTGCCTTCAAGTCCCTGACTCCACCATTTCTTAATACATCCCCCAGTACCTGACATGACATTTTTTTCTCTCCCTGCTCTTCTAACTCAGGGCCATCCCACCTTCCTGCAGTTTCCTATCTAAATAATCCCTTCCTAAGAAAATACAGCCTAAAGGATTTAAAGAAAAAATGCCATAAGACTAATTTGTGAGATTACAGTCCTCTCGGTGATCCATTGCCTGTCTCACCTGGGTAGGCTGGAACTCTCTGGGCTCAGGGTTGTCTCTTTCTGTTGCATGTGCAGGACGTCCAGCACAATGGGTCTTGCTTCGTCCCTTCACCCCAGCAATCTATTTGAGTTATGATCCCTGCTGCTCAGCATCCATCTAGCACTTGCTGCTGTCATAAAATTGATTATCCACAACAGCTCTTACTGTTTCCATCCAAAACCGCGATTCCTATGTGTTAAAACCACTGGCCCGTGCCCTCCCTGCAGAAACCATCATCGGGGATGCACCAGCATGTGCAAACTATGGCAACGGGAATGCTGCCTCTGCTCTCATGTCACCACCAGGTCAGAGCTGAGTATCTAGTGCACCCGGGCCAGGGGACTGCCACCAGACTGGCCCTGAAATACAGTGGAGAAGATTTTGATTAGACACACTGATATCAAGCTTAACAACCTGCTCTTGCACTTAAGGTTCTTGTTATTAAGGTTCAGTGCCCTTCCTTGCTGGGACACTATTACAAGTACATGAATAGTTGACCTGAGTGAGCTGCCACCAGATTAATGTCCTCAGAGGTCAAACTGTAGGGCTGTTAAAAATATATATATATAAAAAGAAAGTAAAATACTGACTCTTAGATAGATGTCGAAGCGAATACTAAGTAATCATGGAGCTGATCCGGCTACTCACCTCCAACTCCGCAGATAACAGTGTGTACTTATCCCTAACTTTAACAGTTACAGAGAAAGTACAAGAGAAGTCATCAAGTTATCAAGTACAGAGAAGTAGAGTTAAATAACTGCTGATAAGAAATGCAAATTGCATATACAACCCAGCTGTTTCCCAGCACATCTATCCATCCATAGACTAACCATACACCAAGCTTTATTAACACTTTCCATGTAGACTAGGGCAGAAATGATGTCCAGGGCTCTGTCACTTGTTCTGTAGGGAAAACAGGTTAAAAATCACAGAGAGGATTGCAGCCGCCTTCTTGCAACCAGGAGAAGAGGCCAATGATTGTTTAATGAACAGCAGGGAAGAAAACATCAGGGTCATTTTGTTTGCTGCAGGATGAAGAACTGGATATAGCCCAAGAAGTCCTTAAAGCACTTACAAAGAGTGCGGGGGGGGGATGGGACACACAACACAAGAGCTTGAAAACACCCTTGTGGCGTGGCTCAAAACTAATAATTTCTTGCTAATACAGTAGTAAATACCTATTCTTATAGAATTTTCCTATAAGGAAATAATTACATGCCACTTGCAGGTAGATTCAGGAAGACTAATGAGATCTGGGACCTGATCTCCATACTAAGACCTTAATGAATGTTTATAATAAACAGTCATATTCTCATGGTGAAAACTCAGCTTTATTACACCTTGCACTTACTGAAAAATACTTGGATAACTTAGTAAAATTAAGGTCTTCATCACGAGGCTTATGCTTATTTTTATGTAAGACGCTTCATTAAATGAGAGAAAATATTCTGTTTTACAGTTTAGTCACCAGTGGCTCTATTAATTGATGTAACTTTTAAGTCGTCCGCAGACAAAAACGTGGTCATCACTGGATGAGAATAAAATGCAAAAATACATTTCTGCTGGGAATTTTCAGACCTAATTTCTTGAAACATAGCTTTAAATATGCATGACTGAAGGTCTAAGCAAAAAGAACTTACAGTTTGGAGACATCAAAAGCGGCATCCCACTCTGCAAGCTAAAGCATGTAATTAGAGAAAGGAGGTGCCTTCAGCACCCATCGTTCGCTTGTGGAGCAGGGCTTAGAGCCCTGCAGCCATTCGTGCTTCCCAAATACTGATTCACCGTGTGGGCCACGGCTCCCACGCATGTCAATTGTGGTCCCTTGTGAAGAAGTTGCATGGTGGTCTGTGGCCACCAGAACAAAAAACAGGCTGGTCAGGAGCAAGCCTGCTTTGGACCGAGCTTGTTGGGGCACAGACTGTTTCCAGGGAGCAGCTGGATGGCTTCAGCTTCGACCTGCTTGGCGGCCAAAGCCTCTGCAGAGCTGCAGCCTGCATCAGGCAGGACTATGCACCTCAGGTGGGTGGCTAGATGCAGGTCACCTGTTTGTCCACCTGTTTGCCACCTCTCCTCACCCTCACCTCCTCTGTTGAGCTGTGGTCAGTGATGGCAGGCAGCCATAGCCTCCCTTGTCAAGAACTGGGCTCAGAGCTCAGCTTTCAAGGGCCAGCAGCTGGGCAAAGGCTAAGGCACAAAGCCGGGACCAAGAACACTGCTTGAGTTTGACATTTGACATATCTGAGAGGTACATGATGACAGTGGAGGCTAACTACGGAGACCTGATGCAGCGGGGAGGCAGCATCTCTGCACTGTGCATCTGATCAACAGACCTCCCGGATGGTCTGCAAATGCTGCACCTGCACTGCTGAAACCTCGTCTGCAGCTAAGCTGCTCATTCCTCGATTTCCCTTCCGAATATCCTTCTTCCTCTGTTGTGTATTTGCCCTGAAAAGGGCCTAGTCTGTCTGGTATTTGGCTAGAGATCTGCTCTCGCTACCAAACTCTGGATATGGCTTATCCGTGAACGTCATCCAAACTCACAGCGTTCAAGGAGTATTCACCACACTCCAACAGAATTTCAGCACAGCAAAAGGCTAACGGACAGGAAAGCAGAGATGGTGTTCCTGTACATGAAAAAAGGAAAAGTAAACCTTATGGCACTCAGATGAAACCTAATTAAAACCAATCTACTTTTGAGTGATTAATATGGTGTTGAAAATTGCCAAGTCTTCAACAAGGATAACTTTAAATACGTGTATACTCAGTTCAGTGTCAATGAGAAAGCACACTCCTGCCCAAAGAAACAGTGGTTGTTTTAGGTCTAGTGCTATATATAACAGAATAGAAGGAACTAACTGATCATCAGCAAACTGATATAGCCAGAGAATATTTACCTGTGGGACCTGAAAGTTTTTGGAAACTTAAATGCAACAGCTGTCCCTCGTATTCACACTTTCAAATCCCTGCAGCAGCAATACACAAAGACAACAGAAATGTAGTTTACACAGCATAATATAGTTTGACGTTAAACTTTAAAACAGTTCTCCAATTTTTGTCTCTGAGACATAAGACTTCAAAAGATAAAAAATGTCAGATAATCAAGACTAGATGTTTTGAAACAGAAATATCCCCTACTTAAATCCTTTATTGTTTCTTAGATGCTCTTTTTGATAGCTTGCCTCCTAATAAATCCATGCAAAATGTAAACTCTTATAATCCCTGTGTGAAGAAAGTAAAGGAAGAAAATGAAACACCCTGAAAAATGGCCTTTAGTGCTATTTGTGGCTGTCAGACTAGCACTACATTCAAAGCCCATAGTGTCACAAGAATGATCTAGACTTCAGTGGAAAGATTGTCTTGTACCTCAGGACTGATCAGGATAGGGAAAACTTTGAGGGAGTTTTCCATGAAGGAGTTTTGGTAGTTTCAGTGTATCCGTCAGCACAGGAATTCCTCCCTGTATGTGTAACAGTCTTCAGACATACAACAATAAACTACAGCGTTCTTACTACACTGTCTTAAAGCCAAGCAAATCATAAAAACTTCTTCATCTCTTAACAGGAATAAAATAAATAACAGAACATGCAGAGAGCATAAAGTGACTGTGTGGCACAGTTCATGAAACTCTAAAAAGGAAGAAAATATAATGTGTGCACCCTGAGTCAAATGTTCAGGAAAAAACGTACTCATTTGCACGAGCACATGCGTTGGAAGACAGCAGACACCGTAGAAGTTGTCAGAATAGATACAGTCAGCAAAGATGCTGAAAAACAACTCTGAAGGGGAGTTGCTGCAATGCAGTTTAAGAGAGGAAACTCCTGGGAATTATTGCATTCATCTGACACATCTAACACACAGGCATAGTCAGCATGTGGAAAAAGGACTCTCCATTGCACCATCACCAGCAACGTGCCGAAAGAGCAAATGTAGGAACCAGGACTGTTGGGTGCACAAAATCTCTTGGGCAGATGCAGAGCAGTATCAGTCCCATTCCATCCTTAACTAGGCATGAGTCTGCCACTGCCCGTACGGCTATTATATCTCTGTAATTATGACTTTGCTGATCTTACACAGCTTCCCTCTGAATATAATGAGAGGCAGTAATGACATCCACAGCAGCGTGAGACCCAGAGCAATTTCTCACTTTGTTGGCTGCTGGAACTGGAGGAAAAGCAGAGCTATCAGTTTGTTTATCTGCTGGTCTTACAAAGTTAAGATTTAGCAGTAAGAAAACTTGAAAAGAATTAAAAAGTGATTTACGAGCTCATTAGTCACCATACACAACAGCAGTGGTGTAGAACTGTCTTGGAACCACTTTGTATTCAAGCAACTACGCTCCTAATAACCTTCAGAAATAGCAGAATATGGCATTGAAACGTGCGATAATAGATACACAATGAAATTCAATAGTACCAAATTCAAGGCCACGCTGCTGGGACTGATGCCAAAAGTTTCAAGCTCCTAAATTTGCAAATAGTAGTGGAGTAAAAGGATTTCTGGATGCCAGCTGACCGCGGTGTTTATGAGGAACCCCTCATGGCACCCACACAGAGAAAAAGCCATGTGCAACCCAAGGGCGCGTTTCCAAAGGCAAGGCGGTTCCAGGAGAGGCAGCACATGGGCTGCTGCTGCTGCACAAGGCACCGGTGAGCCCCATCCGCAATGCTGTAATGCAATCCGCAACGGGCATAAATCCGGTTATCCCCATTCAAGAAAGGTGAGGCGATACTGCAAACAGGTACAAAGAAAGACTCCAGGATGACAAGGCAACGGAGAGTCTCTGCAGCAGGAGGCGAGACGCGTGGCTTCCAAAGCCTCGCATGAAGTGGGATAAAGAGGGGTAAGGGGATATCAACCTGCTTGTAAGGGGATTACACACCAAGAACGAGAAAGAGCTACTTAAGCCAAAGGACAAATATGCTGGGAACAAAGCGGGCACACATGGGCCACCAACGCATTTAGGGTGTAAATGAGAGTTATGAGGTTAGAAGCAGCCTCCTCCTCTCAGAAGAGCAAGGTGGGAGGGAAGGAGGTGATGGAGGTGAAGACGACTGCTGCCTGCCCAAGATGATGGCTGGGCAGCTTTCATCTCTTCACTGGGCAGCGGCACAAGTGGAGAGCACAGGAGGGCTCTGCTAAAACCCTGAACTGGCTGGAGCCTGCACAGAGGAAGCAGGGGGCCAGGGGAACTCATAGCCTTCACTCATGCAGTGCCAGGCAGCCTCTCCCAAGAAGGTCGTTAGCTGCAGCGCTCATTTCGGTTCAATCCATGTGAAAATCAGCTCAGGAGCACGTGTAATGATCAGATAAGGGCTTTGTTTAAAGTTTAAAAAGGATTCTATTATTGCAACTAAACCCCTAACACATACTGATTCCATTTTATGGAAAATCACTGCTTATTTACATTCTCCTAATCATACTCAGAACATCCTGAGAGCTGCCATTCCGACTGCTTTTTTTCTAGGAAGAACACATTTCTTTCGTAATTGAAAGTTCTGGTTCTTTCCTTTTCTCCTTTTGCATGAACCATGTTTGCCTCTCCAGCTCTTTCAGGCACCGCGCTGCAGTGAACTTCTCCGGTGGATATCGGGCTGCTTTCGGCCGGCAGGGTACATATGGTGGATCCCCCACCGTGTTGCTGTACAGCTTACATGGGCCATCATGAGAAAGCAAGTGTTCTTGTTTCAGCGTACCCAAGCCAGTCCTTCAAAACCAATGATGTTCTCTGCAACCATCTGTATTTGCTCTCACCCACACCTTGGCTACTGCCCCTCTTCCCAAACAGAGGTAGCAACACAGACAAGGAAGTGAAAAAAGTAACAAAATAAGGCTAAGGAAGGCAAAAGTATGGTTCGTTCCATTCTAAAATAACCCAGTTTTGTCTCAGTCAAGGTCCAGCACGCTGGCCCCGTTTCTACGCAATGGTTTTTCATACTGTTCTGTTCTTCATTTGTGTGTGGCTCTGTTTTTCATGTTTTTCATGTGCTGCTCCTTCCTACTAAAGAAGCCAAAGTCAAAGCCAGAAGTTGCTTTTAATACTTAAATGCTATTTGAGAGAGAGGAAGGAAATATCTGCCCCGAACCCCAATAGGAAGGAATTCCCATGGACCATGGTGTGCAGATGCTGTGTGCACCCTCCTGCACTGCTGGAGACGGTTGCTCTATCAAGTCCTATCTTCCTAACAGCTAAAAGGAAAAGGAAAAAAGGCCAATTAAATTCGAATTTTTCAGTCCCTCAAGAGCCCACACAGTAAACAGACACCATGTGCAGCCGGTTCCTAACTTCTAAAAGTTTTGTGAAAAGTGTGCCTTTTTGGAACACACAATCCTTAAAATCAGCATGTAAACCAGACACACACACACACCCCTGAAACAATTACGTGGATGTCAGGGGGCCTTATGGGCAAGACCATCTGCCAGCCAGAGTGCCCATCAACTCCCTTCTTTGCAGGTTTATCCAGGATACACTGTCTTTATCCGCAAGCAAGTCAGATATTCAAGGAGGTGATGCTCGGCTGTGCGTGTGAAGCTACGCGATCAGAATATCCTTATCCTCAGCGGAAAAAAGATGACTGCTTCACGAGCCAGACTGGTAGAAAGGGACAAGTGACAACACGGCAGCTTTGAAGGACTGCAGAAGAGAAGCTACGATTCCCTAGCACGTTCCTAGCATTTAGCAGAAGACTGCAATGAACTGGCCTACTACTACGGTAGTACAAGTGTACTGCGTTACACCGTCTAATTAATAGAGAAGTATTCCCAAGAATCAAAAGACAAAATTATCACACCCCGCAGCTGACACACCCTAGTTTAGAAATATTATTTCAAAATAGTTTATGACCTGTAATCATTCACCAAAAGTCCCTGGACTACATTGAAAGAAACAAGTGAACTGTGTGTTGTTGTTTCTATACATATACACATATTGTTGCTTGAATAGTTGAGATGTAGAAGTGCCTGTGTTTGTGGGTATTGCACATGTATAAGGGTCTGAAAATAAAGGCATATCCCTGACATATAAATTGGTTTTTGCTACATGGTAGAATTGTTTAATGAAAATATGGAAACTTTTGAGTGTGTGTGTGTGTATGACTGTGTGCATTCTCACGTAAAAAAAACTTGCGTTTTTTTAACTAAACTTGCACTCAAAATGCTAAATTCCAGAAAAAACAAAACCAAAAGAAGTTAGCCAGAGCAGGAGCAAAACTTTAAAAATTTCAACACAGATATTTAAAGTTGTGAAGTTGTGTGGTGTTATTAAAAAAAATATAAAGGGGCAGTAGAAAACATCAGATATCGTAATACTGAGTGACACTACTAGATTGCATATAACTGTAGTGCTTGTACTTTAATGTTCTTTTGAGACACAAACTAACAACTGCAACTGCACGAACTGCAACTCTATTCTCTATCAGGATGGTCAGGCCACCAGAAAAGCTTGTTAACCATAAGTCTCCCACCACTTAAAACTCAGCTTACGTCCTGATGTGGATCCAAAAGCTGTGGGACACATGCAGGATTCCCTCATCCCACCCTGTGGCTTTGCCACAGCTCCTTTGGGAGCACAGGGACCAACGCTGTCATTATTTGTAACTGAGCTGCTGGGAGTCCCTTCAGAAGAGCCTCAACAGCTGCTGCTTTCACCTGTGGACCGCTCGTCCCCACTGCTGTACCTCCATCTGGCTTGTAACAAGTCCTTTGTCAAAACCAGTGAAATACATAAAAACTTCTGAGGAGGAACACTCCTGCTATTTGAGATGCAGTGAAAGACTTGCAGGAGATGGCTCACTTGCTCCTCTCTCCTTCAAGTTTTCCTTTCTTGAAACAACCACAGTGATGTCTTAAATGACAGGTGGACCAAATCGTACCGGACTTTGTATATCTTACTGCTATGAAAGATGATTCATTTTTAAATACTTTAAGACTTCTTTATTCCTATTCATCTCATCAGCTCTAATCAGGTTTTGATATACCGTTAACACACCTACTAACCAAATCCGCAATCCAAGCAAATAAATGAAGTAGGTGGACTGTTGAAATGAAAGGAGAGAGAAGGACCTTATCACGATCCCTAGCTCTGGCACACACACTTTCAGACTCCAGCTTGCAAAGCCTTGCCGGGCCGCTCAGAGCAGCCACTGGACAGGCAGAGGTGAGCAGCTATCCTGCTGCCTCTTGTGCTGCTCTTCAGTTCCTCCAAGCAGGAGACAAATTCCCCCCAGTAAGAGAAAGAGGTTCTGCGTGGCAGCTCTTCTGAGTTTCCTTTAAAGCGCCTGTGACGACGAGAACTGGCGAAAGCCTCTCCATGCATCCGGCTCTAGGGCGCTTTCAGCTTCACTGGAAATAGGGGTAATAAAAAAAGCCCATGTTTACATACAGCAGAGAAGAAATACGTTGAGAAAGCAATTTCATTTTCAAGCTTGAATGGAAGTAGTGCAATTAATGGAAAGTAAAAAGCTAAATATAAAAAGCAGGCATTAAAAAACCTGTTATATGTTTTAGAACAGCAATTAAAGGAAATGATTCAGTGTAGAGTGCCCGTTGAAAAGATTAAAGAAAACCATCGCTTTTTTCTCAAGAATTACAGTTTGAAGGGAGGTTTCATGCTAGTGTAATGATAGTTTATTTACAGACACTCAATATTTATCTTACTAGCATTCATATTAGCAGCAAGGCAAGCTAATGTTACCATCGTTATACACATAATTCTGTTTTATTTCATTTGACTGGTTGTTGTAAAATTTATGTTTGCGCTGTTGCCAGTCAGTCTTGTTCAAGCCTCATCTATGATCTTAAAGGCTCCAATCTGGGGAGCCACCTACTAATGAGAGAAAATAGAAGGCATTAAAAGGCTGAGCATGAGCCATACAAATTCCTAGTTGCTTACTCTCCTACGTACATTTACCAAGCTTTCCTGTTTTACTTCACCAGCTCTTAACTGCACACTGCCAGCAGCTGTCACTAAGATCGTAGCGTGACTGGCCCTAGGCAGGGATGTAGCTCACAAATTTGCCATCCTATCTGGTTGTAGCTGATGCTCGCTGTTAATCCAGGATGACACACCGGCGACATGGTGGTTTACCAAATGGGCAACATTAAGCTTAAGGTATCAGAGCCTGGAAGCCCAGGAGCGAAATAGTAGCAGTACCAGCAAAGAAGGCAACAGCAAATAAAGTTGCTACACTCACCCACATATAATGAGAAAATAAAATCGACACAAAACACCATGGGAAAAGACCAGACGTACCTTTTCATTTCATGTTGCTAACCACATTGTTAACACACATTACAGTGCTTTCGCTTCCAAACTCCAGGCACATACAAAAGGAGCACATCCTCCTACTTAATTAATATATAAAAATATAAAGATCTGGATTTTAATTTGCATTATATTAACAGGTGGTTTCCAAGAATGCCAGGCTGTTGGGGATTTCTCCTGCCTGAACGTTGCTGAGGACAAAGCTAGAGAATCATGTACTTTCCTGTGATCCATGATGAGAAAATGCACAACAAAGGCAGCTTCCAGCTGTGACAGCCCTTACAAACACCTCCTTCTTCTGCTTCTTCAAAAACATGTTATTCCCATCTAAGTGTTACCAACAGGGAGTGCACCATGATCAACCTCTGGAGAAGAACACACAGTCCAACAAGTAACCGGAACTTCTCTGAGAGAGTCTACATCATCATTGGCTTGCTCAGTCTGTAAGTCTCTCTCCAGCTTCCAAGACTCTGCCTACAGGTGTAGGAGATTAGTGTAACAAAACTCAGTGTAAGACTTCATAGAAGTGGAAGGTGATTTTATTTTATTTTATGAAACTCCAAAGCTGATTTTACTTACTGACACTCTCACATTCAAATACCCATAAGCACCAAACTGCATGTGTCCAACCAACTAGTCTGGCCAGGATCACCTGTTCTCTTTATCTGGGCATTTTACGGCTCCCGTCTTGTTCTTTGTCTTACGCTGTCTTTAGATCAGGTTTTTCTTCCTCTTCTTGTCAATTGGTTCCTTGATTGAACTCACACAGAGGGTTCTCCATAGCAAAACATGCTAGTCCTTTAACCCTTGTTCTGCTGTTTCTTATGGAGGTTTCACACATAGACATTTCCATTCGTACTTCACTTACATTGATCGTGGTTCTTTAGTTACAAATTTCTACATTGCAAAGACTTGTTGAATTTTGCAGTGCATTTTGCTGCACTGCAGCTGCAGATACACCTTCATTATCAGTAGAAAGCATCCCAAAACATGCCACATCAAGAAACATGAAAATCTAGAATTAATAAGAATTAATCTTTTTTGTTTGTGTCAAAAGGGACAGACTTCCAGAAAGGATTTTCAGGTACTGTGAATTAAGCCCAGAAGGGCCAAAACTCGCTGACCTGTAGGTTACTCAAACACCATTCATGACATGAATGAAATAACAAATGAATGCCTTGCCAATTAAAAAAAAAGAAGTACCATTCTGTAATATAGCAAGAAAGAAAAACAACCTAACTTACAGCATTCTTTGCACAATGCAAATCACTTACACCTAACTCCCTCTACCCTTACATCATCCCAATAGACCAGGCAACAAGATTCGACTGTCAGGCCACCAGGTTCCTAGATTCTCCAGATTCCAAGTTCCCAGTTTAGATCTTACGGGAGAAATTACAAGAGAAACAACCAACCAACCAACCATTTCTACACCCTAAACATTAGAAAGGGACTTGATGCATCTCTTTGCAGAGCAGTCTGGTATTGTTTAATAGCCAGCAACAGAAAATGGATGATTGGGAGCGCTGGATGCTCCCACTGGTTTGAGGAGAGGAGCATGCTTTGGTTAGAAGTAAAACAACTTAGACTGCTTTAGACATTACAATGTGTGCCATTCATACAGGCAAAAAACCTATGACTGGATGCTAAGGCACAAATGGATAAATGGGTGCCTAAATAAAAACATATCACAAGAATATTTCACGTTGGATAAATGGTGCCACTGTGACACGAAGCTGTCTACAAAACAAAGCTCAAGCAAGTGCAGGCCCGAGAAGATGCCTCCCCTTCAGTGAGAGTTCAGTCCAGTTCTGGGCTCCCCAGTTCAAGAACGACAAGGAACTGCTGGAGAGGGTACAGCACAGGGCTACAAAGATGATTAGGGGCCTGGAGCATCTCCCTTACGAGGAAAGGCTGAGGGACTTGGGTCTTTTTAGTCTGGAGAACAGAAGGCTGAGGGGGGATCTGATCAATGCTTATAAATACTTAAAGGGTGGGTGTCAAGGCGATGGAGCCAGTCTTTTTCCAGTGGTGCCCAGTGGCAGGACAAGAGGAAATGGGCACAAACTTGAACATAAGAAGTTCCACCTAAACATGAGGAACTTCTTCACTTTGAGGGTGGCAGAGCACTGGAACAGACTGCCCAGAGAGGTGGAGTCTCCTTCTCTGGAGACATTCAAAACCCACCTGGACACGTTCTTGTGCAATCTGCTCTAGGAGGACCTGCTTTGGCAGGGGGGTTGGACTAGATGATCTCCAGAAGTCCCTTCCAACTCCATATCATTCTGTGATTCTGTGAGAGAATCAGTTTCTCTGACTTGAGTGCAAGGGCCACAGCTCTGTGAAACTGGAGAGGACAAACTCATGGGAGCCATAAGAAGCAGGCACCACTCAACACTTGCCGCATTACTGCACACAGGGCAGCACTGGGGAGTTTGACATGGCTAGCACAAGTGTCCCCTTGCCCTCAGTGGGAAAAACGCAGAAACTCATCAGTACATCCTAGACAAGGCTGAAACCAAACCTGAAGGAAGCGTGCTAAGTTTGGAGTAGTTATGATATATATGGTCTTCTCTTGCTACCTGCTCACTGGGTACACTATACATGTAATAAGAGGATGTTAAGTTCTCAGAAGTTAGTTTTCCTTTCACTAGAATGGCCCATGTGGATTGGGAAGTCAGAAGGTTGAGAATGTTCCCACGATACAAGCACATTGCCCCCATTATACATAAATATTATTGTCAGCACAATTCAAGGCCTGGCTCTAAAGTACTTGGTGCTTGGGAGAAGTTTCACCTTAGCTATTTTGTGCTACAGTTGACAGCACAGCAGAACACCCTGTTTTTGAGAGCACAAGAATGGAAAGAACATAAATAAAGCAGGAATACAGGAGAAAAAAGCATAAATAAGTGCAAACGAAGCAAATCTTCAAAAGCAAATGTGTTCTCCTGAAGAAAATTAGTTTATTATCTGGCAGTAGCAGTTTTGGTATATAACTTCACCCACCAATGAAAAATAAACAACACTGTTTTAAGGAGGCTCTGCCATCTTTCTCTCATCCTCTTTCATCTTTGGCTGCTATTTTGCTCCATCTCTGTGTTTTCTGCTCCTCACAGATGCCTGGGCATCCCCTTCTAGGCAAGCCTGCCAGACACTTGTGCTCTACAGCCCAGAGGTGGGTTTGCTCTCTTCTAAATGCCAGCCCTACAGAAAGGGAAGCCAACAAAAACCATGGGGAAGCTGCCAAACATTTCAGTGGCTCCAGATCTCCTCCCTCCATGGAGGGGCATTTAAAAGCCACTGGTGATCTACTGGGTTTGGAAAGGTAGAGAATGGCTCTTTTCCACTACACTGTATTAATTACTTGCTTTCATCATATGAAGAATACTAAAGGGTATCCTTCAAAACAAAGCAATGCTTAAACTATAATGAAAAAATGTCCTTTCTAAATACTTTGCCCTCTCCCACAACAGGACTGCTCAAACACAGCCAAATTCCCCTTTGCGCTAACATGACAAAGTAAGCTGAACTTACTTTTATCAAATTTGCTGAAAAATTCAGATCTGAAAGGGTTTCTGAAACACACTTAGGCATGATGAACAAAACAATCTTCTCATTCAAATGGATATTTTAAGGTCAACACAAGTAAATACTCCCCTGCTGCATCATTACAGGAATTACACTGTTTAAGAAAGCAAATATAAGAAAGTAAAATCTGTTAGAAATCGTTGCTATTGTTTTCATTGTCCAAGCTGATACAGTGCCAACAGAAATGGAAAACCAAGCCCTGCCTATTGGAAAAAAAAGTCTTGCAGCATTTACAATCAGGCATACCACTGGGTATGAGCCATTGCCTCCTTCTTTTGGAATAGTTGGTGGCTGGCACCAAGCCATCAGCAAGGTATTATCATCACTGTTATTTCTTAAACTGGTAATGTCCCATTAAAATGCAACATTATTATGAAAATGTTCCTTTCAAAACTTAAAACCAGTATTAATTTTCAAATCAAGATCACCAGTGTACATCTTTAGCTGTATTGCCTGCATTAGTGCTGCTAAATGAAGCCAAAAATTGTTTTATTAATTTAAACAGATGTCCTATTTAATATAAAAATATTTTTTTCTACGTTGCCTCACTTGCTTTATTAAATGAAGGCATGGAGTAAGTAGGAAGTGGTATAAAGCCAAGCAATATGGCTTAGGGAAGCTTAGTTATTGCAAATTAACCCAAATAATTCTTTCTGAAAAGCTGACTCACTTTGCATACAACAGAAATACCACTGGAACCTTCTGAGTTCCCTTCAGTAAACCTGCTGACAGAGCACCACGCAGAAAACACAAAACCAGCTGTACGGATACAGTCTGATGATAAAGGAGCTGGCAAAATGGGGGAAGCTGCAATAGCCTTTGCCTATAGGAGCTGTTCGAGAAATTCTGCAAGCATTGGAGTTGACTTATTTTTATGAGCCTCACAAAAAATTAGGAATATCCTATGGAAAGTTTACTGGTGGTGAAACTGGCCAATACTGTCACGCAGAGGACACTGGAGGAAATGGAGGTGTTTCACACCAAAACAGAAAGAACATGATTAACTGTGTAATGTCCTCAGCGTATGAATACAGATCTCTGCCATGAGGAATTACAGACGAAAGACCTGTACTAGCTGCTCAGAAGATGAGTATTAGCAACCAATGCAATGCAGGTGTGAAAAATGCTTGTGCAAATAACGTACTTCCAGCAGGCACATGGAAATATGGGTGCTACAGAACAAAGCACTGATGAAATCTCTGGAGTAGAGTATGATTCTGTCTGTCCATGTTCAAATATGACATAATGAGAGCATGAAAGATCTAGAGAAGAAATGCTCAGCTCTTCCACCTCTGATCAATCTACTGTATGAGGAAAGAACAGAAGATCGTGGCTTGCTCTGCTGAACACAGCAATACCCGAGAATAAATCCAATAGACTTGGAGCTCAACCAGCTTTCCTTGTTTACTCCCAGGTAACTGCAAGGGTACAAAACCACAACTGGATTGTCTTGGGATAAAATTAGATGTTTAACCCCTCATACAAACGAGTTTCTGAATAGCCCTTCAACAGGACTTTTGGAGGTAAGAGCCAGTTAGCTCTGAGAAAGAGTTTGGTCAATGCATGAAGGTATCAAGACGATGTAGCTACCAGAGATAGCAGGGAGTCAGGTTCTTTCCTCCAGTAGGTGCTTTCCATCCCACATTTCTACAGTTCTAGAAATATCTACATACCACAAAATCCATATTCATGTTAGGTCTTTTTCAGTGTTAAAACATACCAATAATCAGTCTTTCAACCTGGCTAGCTGCCCCCGAATCCTGGCTCTCTCCAAGAGACTTCTGCTCTGCCTGACCCGCACTCAGCACAGAGAAGAACGCGAGCCCTGAAGTTGACTAAAGCTTGAAGTGGTCCATGCTGCCTAGGAGCCCTGGTAATCCTGTGTTCAAGACGCACAACTGTTTGGATGCCACGTTTAACATATGCATTTCCTGGCAACAAAACCTAGAAAGGGAACAAAGGTGGCGTAAGAAAGTAAGCTCTTATGTTTTTTTTCTTTGAAATCTTCATCAGAAGACTGAAGCTTCTCAAACTCCCGTGTGTGACTCCACGTCAGGGTCACTGGTGCCTGCAGGGAGCCTCCACGAACACCATGACTGCTGCAGAAACCACAGTTTTCCAAGCTGCCTAGCGAGTTCCTCGTCTTCCTCCAGCAGGAGCACAAATCACACTCATGATGGTGCAAGTGCAAGGTCTAAGGGTAGTTTCCAGTCATGCTCTCAACTCTTTTTTGCAAGCACGCATGACCCATGTAACTATGTGGATTGTGTATAAAACTGGCTAAACAACCAGTTTAAATCAAAGCTGGCTGGAAAAAAAAAGAAAAGGTATTTTTTTGGGGAAGATCTCATTATGGTTTACAGGTTTTATATTCCAACTTGACAAGGTCTGCTAACCTTTCAGCCCCCTGCTCTGAAGCATCAAGCATATGGCTCTCTAAATCCGTCCAGCATTACTTGAGCAGTTTTTTCAGATCTCACTTTTCCTTTTTTAACATGTAAATGAGCCCACACACCCACAAAATAATGCCTGCCTGACTCTGCAGAAACACTGAAATAAATGCTTATGAGTCTCCAGCCACAGAGGCACTTGGTAGACTACAGATCGCTTATTTTAACAGATTTTAGGTATCTGAACACTAAGCCAGAGCTGTTAGCTCCCGTGTCCTCTATTTCCTTTGTCAATCTCTCAGTTCAAAACCCCACTTGGTTGTCAACACTACTAAACCATGAAGACTGCACCCAAGAATGGGCATCACAGGGCAGAGGATAAAATACAGAGGCAGCAGCTTTCATAGCTACTATAAATCAGATTATCAGAGGTTATAAGAAGCCCAGCATGTAAATAGGAAAATTTTCAAAGGCACCAAAATATTCAGAATGCAATAGAAACTAGACACCTAATTGCCAAAGACTGTCCTTCACCGCACAAAGGTCCAGAAACCAGACTATCTGAAAACCCCAGGACCCATCTGCACCTTGAGGTATCTAAACATCTTTAGAAACCTGAATCTACATAAACATCACCTTTTCTGACCACTGTCATGCCTGCATTAATGTCTCCCTTTTCTCACATCCCTTGATGTGTTCGTTTTTGTCAATTAATCCATTTTAGAATAACATACCAAAATATTCAGTATTTCAACTCCCTACCCTTAGCCTTTTCATATAGACACAGCATATTTACAGTGGATTTTTAGTACAGGTGTGTAACTGGAAACACCAGCAGAGACAGTTCCTGTAAGGAAAAGGTCACATTAAATATACTCTGCAAAGAACATAAAATCAGTGACATTTTGACCATCAGGCCTTGAGGAATGATCTGTACTTCCCGTTCGCAGCGCACTGGCTGGTGCTAGGCTGATGCTGAGCAGATGGCTGCAGAGCAGTTTTTGCTGGCGCTGAGCCGTCATATTGGTTTTTTCTTGCTCATGAAGGCTGGGTTATTTATTTATTTATTTATTTATTTATTTATTACGAGGCCTTAGACACTTGTGATGAGGGCATGATGGAAATGCAAACACATGAACAATAAGATGAGGTTGCAGTTGTGAGGGGCTATTCATGGTCAAACTTTGATTTTCTACTGCCAGTTTTCCATTACCACCTTTTGCCTAATAAAGCCTTCCCTATTGTCTCACCAGCTTACAACTGCTGATGAAATGCTTCAATGTTTCTATGGGAGCTGATATTAATCTGTTTTTCCTAGTAGTTTTCTTTCTTTACAAATAGTGCTGAGGATGTCAGCAGAGCTCCATTTTTGTTAAGCACAAAGGTTAGGATCTCAAACTAATTGGCATAAAGACAAAAGAGTCTTTAATTAAAAATCTGTAACAGTGAAAGGGATTAAATAGAGATGCAGCCTTATTAGATGCTAATTTTCATACAGTTGTTCAGAATATGCATTTTTAGTAACTAATAAGATGCCCATTTTTACTTTCTAATCAGTTCCTCTAAAAATGGTAACTTTTTTATCTTAAACTCTTTCCTATCACTAAGTTTCTCACAGATGTTCTTGTTTTGACATGTTTTGAGAAAAAGCAAAACAAGAACCAAGTACACATGAACTAAATTAGAAATAAAACCCATTTGACTCCAAACTAAGATCCACACAAATTATCCTGCACAGAATCAATAACCATTCTGCTTCTTGCATGCATATTTAAATAGACCTAATCCCATACATAAAGGCCGCGGGTTTAACAATTACAAGATAATCGTCAAACAGACTTTAGATCAGCCAGATGTCCAGAAATATACTGTTAATCTCAACTGTAGTTTTACCTCCAAAATTACGCTGTATTCTATCTTCTGCCCCCCATGCCTCATTTTTAAATCCTTCCATTATTCACTCCATAGCTTTTTATTATCCTCCCCTTAACTCAGTGTGATCAGTTAAGTTCCAGTAGATGAACACATTCTCCAAATGAATAGGAAATCCAACATCCACATCACTGCCTGGTATTTACATGTAAAGTAGTAAATCTTATAAGAAGAAAATTAAAATGACATCAATTTATACTTTACATTAAGTGGATCAGACATCTCCCCTCTCCCTTCCCCCTCTCTCTCTCCCACCCCCCGAAGCTGAAATGACAACAGCAGCACTTAATCTTTTTTGCTGAAGGATGTTAACAGCACTGGGCTGTGTGTACTGCTCCTCTATGTTTCTCGGTTATTAAATACTTTCTCTGCTTGGTTGCTTTCAGGCTTAGAGTCAAGTTCAAAATAAATGAATACAATGCAACTATTAATACTCAGTTCTGAACCAACTTTAAGCATTTAAGAGGTAGCAAGAGAGCGCAGTAAATGTCTGAGCAGAAGTTCTGATGACACCTATGTCCTTTATTTTGATTTAGAGGTGAAAGGCAACAAAAATGCAACATTTCTAATGACTGACTGCTGTCACCTAGCAGGGCAATGAAAACTCAGGAATACTTGATGTAATTGATTTGCCTCTAAAAACAATTTGATCAAAACTAAAAACGAAGCCACTCCCTTCAAGCCATACAAACTCCCAACTAAACCTCGTACATTTTGCTCAAACGGTTTTCTCCTGTGAGTCTCCAGATGAGTATATTCAAGTGGCATAAGCTTCTCCTGAAGATCTGGACTCTGGTCTGAAAAACGAGGGTGTTTCCCATCCTCCATTCCCAGGTGAGCTCCCAAGGGGACTGCAATTTTTCCACAAGCACCTCCGCGTGGCACAGGGGAAGTGGGAGAAAACGTTCCCCCCGAAGATTGCCCCTCCTGCTGGCAGCGCCATGGGTGGCCCTTCTGCCTGACTCCTCCACTCTCTGTCTCTTCCCTCTTCTCTCCCTCCTGCCTCATCAGAAGAATAAAGCAAGCATGTTTTCTAATGCACAAGCCTAGTTTCTTGGCAGTCAGCGTCTCGTTTGAGAATGAGAAGGCAGGTGGCAATGGGGCAGCAGGAGAGAATTTGCAACCGTACCAGGCAACACCTGCAAGTTGTTGCAAGGGAGTGCACATACTGCTCCAGCACATCTGGTCATCTCCAACTCTGATGGCCACCAGGAGGACAGCAAAACAAAGCACAGAGCTGCCCATGATAGAAGAGAGAGGAGACCCAGGTGAGAGCCAAAATGACCAGGGCCACCAAGCCAGACCCTGCAGAGCTGCAGTTTGGGCAGCTCCTGCTGGATGGAGTTGCCTTCTTCAGGTCATGGATGGTCCTCAGGACAAACAGATCCGATCAAGGCTTCACACATCCTGGAAGCTGGGGACCTAAACGAGGCTTTGGTGGGTCGAGTGAGCACACGATGGGCCCTGCAGGTACACCTACGGTGTAGGTGTAGGTTACCTGCAGTCACCTACACTAGGTGACTGAAGGTTAAGAAACTGAGGGTTTAGTCTTGCTTGGGTCCCAGAGGGCACTGTGTAAGATGGCAATGCTTCAGGGACACCACCGCTTGGCCGAGTGTTGCTTGCACAGCTCCTGCACCACCAACTGCATGGGCAGAAGAGGCCGGAGAAGCCAAGGAAAAGCAGCACGTCAAAGAGCAAAGCCAGAGGAAGGGTAGCCTGGCAGCCACAGAGGATTACTCCTCCCACCCTCTTTCCCCTGAAACAAACCAAACCAAAATCAGTGAGAGCTGAGCCTGGGCAATTCTGCTGAAAGCCAAGATGTAAACTCTGCCTCCTTCTCCCCAGAGGCCGCAGCTACCCACCCATACTGGTTTCCCTCAGGTGGAGGTGGCATGTGGGGCTCAGCGTCCCACCACCCAGAGCACAAGGCCCCAGCATGTTGGGGACGTGGCACCCAGCCCGGGCAGAGACAACGGAGAGGAGCCCTGGTCTCCCGTTGGGCTGAGCAGGTAGGGCAGAAGAAAGGCCCCTTACATGGGGTTCTAACAGTGAGGACACCATGCGTAGGAAGAGGAGTGTTAAGGCTGTTCTTCTGTTGGCCAGGGAACAAGAGACAACAGCCTCTAACCTCTTACTTTTGGGGGAAAGAGGGAGACGAGAGCAAGCAATGAATGATGAAGGCACAGCATGCCTGTGGTGCGGATCACAATCATGTCTCCGGTACCATGCAATCCTCCACCTCGCACCAACCACTGGTACCTGCTGGCTCCCTGGAAGAGAAAGCAACATGATTTGTACTCTGCTGAATAAATTCCTCATTTCCTTTTCCAGCTATATCTCAAGTGACAGTCATTCCCCTTATCGCAGCAAAGCACATTAGTAGAATGAACATTACCCAAGGCAACTGTGTTAATTTTTTTTTTTTGAGGAGGAGCTCGCATCAGAGTAGGTAGCATGAGGGACACTATCAAGAAGGTATAAAATAGCTCCAGGGATGGCCAAGAGGAACCTGATGACTAAGGGACTGCCTTCCAGAAGGCTCTGGGTTATTCTGTGAAATGCGGCTCATGGCAGGAGGAAAGCAAAGGGCACACAGCTTTAAATGAAGAAGGCAGGTCAGTATATGTTGAAGCGACGCATGCACGGGCAGTCAGCTCTGCTGCTAATCAATCATTATCCGTCACCCTCTTACAGATGCTGCTTTATATCAAATGCCATCTATAAGCCCTTTACACTGTGGCAAAGCACATGGAGAAAGATGGAAATGACAGTAATCCAAAACTCACAACACACTGGTATCACTCCAACATGAGATTCGGGCTGAGTCTGTCAGCTCCAAGCTCTGATTTTCCAGTAAACTTACAGGTCTCACACCACTGCTCCCATGGCTCTAAGTCACCAACAAATCTTCCATTTAGCAGGAATGCTTACAGCAGCACAGACTTTGAGAAAATAAAGATGGGTCCAATTCAGTTCTTATAGGATCAAAATACATCTTTTCAGACAATGTGTAGTAAGCATGTTCATGGCCAGACTGGCATTTGCACTGGAAACATCCAGACGCAACGTGGTGTTCCTGGATGGATTTTTGTATCTATAATCATATTTTGTTTTTCTTCTTCAGAAAAGTGGAGTAATTCAAGCCTTCCCCATAGTTCCTCTCTCATGCCTGAGATGAATTTTCTGAAAGTTACACCTATGTAGCAGTTCTTCAGCTTAGGTAACTTAAGAATAACTTAAGAAAGATGTCCTTTTCGTACTACTCCTCCTCCTTGCAAGGTAAAGCCTACACCACTGCTCCAGCAGGTCACCGCAGGCTGACCACAGCCACCACTGTCCATGCAGCACTGTCATCCTAAATTTGTTTCCTGACACATGATTAGCAACTCCAATGTTTTTTTTCTGGAGGCTTTTCCCTCTCCGTGTTCTCTTATACTCTGCTTCCTCCCACTGGCATCCAAGTGTCCTGAATATATCCCTGGAAAAGCATCCACTGTCGTGATGACAGCAAAGTAAATTCTGTCTTCTGGCTCACCATCCCTTGTCTGTTTGTGGATTGCATTTTCTGCAGCTCCCATATAGCCAGCCTCACCAAGACTGTGGGCTGCTGGCTGGTGGGGGCACTACTCACGAGCATCGCCATGCTGTCACCCAGTCCCACTTGGAAATAACTTTGCCAACAGAGGAAATAGAGACTGAGAAGACAAAAAATGAAGAGCAATAAACTAAAACAGCAAATGAAGAGACAAAAGGAAATGAAAGAGCAAACACTACCACAATCTTTCTATTGATATTTTACAGCCCATCTGTGAATGCTTTACTAGTGCAACTCTTGTGTAAGAAGAGATGTAAAGAAAATCAGTCACTGGTATGCAAATGCTTATTGCCGTAACTACAACTGATTAATGTCCTTGTTACACCTTTAACTGTTCCCTGTTCTACTGTGAACCAACCCTTCCTCCAAAACAATGTAGTCAGCTATTTAATAAAGAAAATTGAAGTAGGTAAGACCACAAGTACATAAGACAGCTTTCTGCCAAAAAATATACAAACCCTGTTGCCCTCTAAAGACAGTGCCAGTGATCTGGTTTATGGCCTTAAACCCCTTGAAGATTACAGATAAAGTTGATAATCCACCTTTAAGATGGCTAAGTGACCATTTTGTCCTCGGACTTCTGCACACGATGCAGGGGTTTGACATCTCCTAAGCAAAGGCGAAATCCTCTCTTGTGTTCCAAACACCAATAGATAACTCCATATAGCCACTTGGTGGTTAGATTTAGGTCCAAATTTCTAGCAGTCAGTGCTAGATGTGCAGCAAACCTGCAATGTGCAAGCTAATCTTGCTGAAGAAGACTTTCCCACGGCAGCCTCATCACCAGCACAGGCAGCTCCTCCTCCAGAGGCTGCTCCAGCCATGGGGCACAGAAAACAGCCCAGGAGTCTGCACCAGCCCTGGTGAGCCCCTGCCCAAGCCACAGGTCAGGGCAGGGACACCATCCCCCTCTGTCTGGGCCAGTTGGGAGGTGGTGCAGGCAGACCTCAGAAGGCAGCACGCTGGGTGGCCCTGGCTGCTCGCTGGGTAGAGGGACCTCACTCTGCCCATCCATTTGGCCCTCAGACCCTGCTGTCACGGGAAGCTGCACAGAGCCACCAGGCAATTAAAGTACCAGCATTTCGTCTGGTCGTGTTGAAAGCGCTGTGCAAATAGAGGGATTAATTAATCCCCACAACAGCAGTGCAAGGTAAGCACCGCTCTCCAGATGGAGGAAAATGTGACAGAGGCAGTGAGGAAAAGCCAAGAATAAAATGCAGGTCTGTGCGCCTTGTCAGACTTGATTTCAGTCCCTCAGGCCACATAGGAAAACATTTGCCTTTAAAGGGGAAGTGATTTGTGATGATCTGGATCTCAACCTTGACCTATTTTAACAATTACAACTGGACAGGAAAAAAATCTTTCCCAAATGTTAAATAAGCTTTTAAATCAAAATCTTCTATTCCGATGCAGAGGCATGTTCTGCACAAAAAGAAGCAACTGCAAACCCCTCCTGGCTCTGTGGTGGCTCACTTCCCCCAGAGTGATGTGAAAAGCAAGCCATGCTGGGACGTTCTTACAAATAGGCTCTGCTACTGGCTCTCAAGTCATATGCCGTGTACGACAGCTGTGTACGACAGGTTGTCCTGTCACTACTTAGACCCAATTGCTGAATTACAGTAAAGATAGCTAAAATACATGAAATCAGTACTTTCTACAGAAGTGACTGGTGTAACTACTCCAGGGTGCTACATGATACTGAAGTTCCACGAAACAACCCCTCTACTGGTGTGGGCTACACTGCAGAAGAATTTGGAGCCGTTGCATTACATGAAACCCAACATTTCAGCACACCAAGTTTATTTCCCATCCACACAAAAGCCAGCTGACAGGAGACAGACCAGAAACTGCTCTTCACCATGCAGAGGAGGTGGCAGTTGATATGAAGGGGACATAGCAGGAGGTAGACCAAGACTCCCCTGGATTCACTGAAAACCCAAGATGTATGCACTTGCTCTTTCCCCACAAAAGGATTGAGCATACTTTCATACGATGATTGCTTGTTCACCGGTGAGCAGGAAATTATTGCTATGCAGGTTAAGATTAAGTCATTTTAACTTTAAGTCATGGAACAGGTTGCCCAGGGAAGTTGTGGATGCCCCATCCCTGGAAGTGTTCAAGGCCACATTGGATGGGGCTTTGAGCAACCTGCTCTAGTGGGAGGTGTCCCTGCCCATGGACAGGGACTCGATGATCTCGATGACTCTCGATGACTCTCGATGATCTTTAAGGTCCCTTCCAACTCTAACCATTCTATGATTCTATGATTTTGAACACAAAAGCTTGCAGAGTGCAGTGTTATTACTTGGGAGAACTTGCAGCAGTTCACAGGCTCATGCTGTCCTTCCTGCTGCCTTCTGCCACCAACCAAGGGCTTCATCTCGATTCCTCATTCAAAACATTTGAGCATTTAAACATCTAATCAAGTCTAGCTGTCTTTCACAGTGGGAAAGCACATATGGTAAATATTTTACTCAATAAGCTATAATGGGTATAATTCAGACTACTAAACATCCTTGTAAAATGCAGGTTTTAATCTTTAGGGGCTTTTTTTTTCTACAGCATGGGATGGCACACTGACACTATGAATGAAGATGAAACGCCTCTGTAAGAGTCTAGATAGAAAAAGGTTCTGCAGATATTATCACCAAAGTCCCTGCGTAAAATACGTCCAAAACAATGGATGATATGGTCTTACCAATGGCAGGAGAGAGCAGGAAGGGCAGTACTAATTTTGGTGTCTTCCTATGGTGTGATTTCTGTTAAAACTTTCCAAAGCAAACCACAAAGGATGGGTATGATCAAAGTATCCTGATGTTCCTTTCTTTTTCTGCCCTGACACCTTTCTCTGCAGCTCTCAGTCCTTTTGGTCACAGCCTGGCTCCATCAGCCAAAGCAAGAGTGACAGCATGCAGCTGCCCTTTAAGATAAGATGCTCGGTCCAAAGGCAGCATATCTCCTACTGTGCTGGAGCACTTTTGTTCTCCCCCAAAAACCCTCTGTCATCCCATCTGTCCTGCCTGGCTGGAGCATGTTATGGCTCATAGGGCTGGGACTTTGCCTGTTTAGGAGAAGGCAGAAGGCTGTGGCGAGAGTTCATCAGTGTCAGTTCAGGTGCAGCTCAAGCCCTTATTTCAGTGATGACCGATCCCATGGCTAGCACGGTTGCAGCATGTTGCTTAAGCCCTGTCCCTGATTGCCATCTGCACCCTTGTAACCAGCTCTGCCAGGAACAACTGCCTGTAACCATGGCTGCTTTCCAAAGCACCTTGGTGAAAGCCAGTTCCACCTGGACAGTAGCTCCGCAACAGGTTTCTTCTGCCATAAGATATCTAACAGTCTCCTGTGCTGTGAAGTCTGAGGCAGGCTTTAGCATCATCAGCCAGTTACCAAGGAGCACATTCAGGGCAGCCTAAAGTCCACCGCAGTCCCTCTGCTCTGTGTTTACTATAGGACCATGGCTGCATGGGTATTTCAGCAGGACACACATCGGCATCAGGGCTTCAGCGGAATTCAGGTTGCCACAAAACTGTGCCATCTGCTGAACATGGCCAGTCTTTCCTAAGGCCTCTTCCACACAGAGTTCAGCCCTGCAATACCAACAGACATAAACCTTGACACTTGTCTCAGGTTTTTTTGGGGGGCAGCCAGCAGGGCTGTTTGAAGAGCCATCCCTGTTCCTGCTCTGCCCTGGCTTCAGGTCCTTTAGCAACAAACATTGAGAACTGGAATATGCAGCCACCTACTCTGCCAGAAAAGTCGTGGTGATGAATAAATGCCAACTGTGCCTGAGAAGTAAAGCTGGCTGATCTCCTAGGAAAAATCCAGTATAGAGGGGGCTTTGGGACAAGCAAGCAAAAAAACTAAGGAAGAAAATAAAAAGAAGATACTCGAAGTCATTGGCTCATTTGATTGCCAGAGAAACATGGGACAAGCTGCTGATAATGCCACGCCATTGACATACAAGAACTGGCAAGATGGCACAGAGTGCAAAACCAGGAGTCACGGTGGAAAAGCCCCTTCTTGAATACAGCGCTTCTCGCTGCACAGCTAAGAAACCGTGGGGATTACGCTTCCCAGTATTAGCTGGCTGGTTTCTTACCTTGGGACTGGAGATCGGGGAGGAAAAGAAACATGGATTTTCAAGCACTCTGCCTAAAATTGAAATGGGAGTGCAATCTGCAGTCTGCCGCATGAAATTAATCACTATCACTTCACATCCCCAATGAGGTCCCACCACTCTTACCCAGCGAGAAGGCAGAAACAGCTATAAAACAAACCATTACAAAGCAAGC
Source organism: Numenius arquata (assembly GCF_964106895.1). Lineage (NCBI taxonomy): Eukaryota > Metazoa > Chordata > Aves > Charadriiformes > Scolopacidae > Numenius > Numenius arquata. The sequence continues at coordinate 48,161,120 of NC_133576.1, forward strand.
TGCCCTTCCTATTAACAAGGCTTTATCCATCTAATCCTGCTACTGATCTTCACAGGGAAACCACGTCATTTGTTAGTGACACAGCACCTGAGTATCAGCCAGGGGGAGGTTTGCTGGCACCTTGTCGGCAGCCACACACAGACCTCAAGCCCCTGTGCTGGAACTGCAGCGAGCTCATGTACTGCTGCACCTGCCACACGCATATGTGCATCTGCTGCCCATTTTGCTTGGTTCATCCTCGTTTCTGTCTCTGCTCGGCATTTAAGCAGGGGAGGAAAGGAAAGGAACAGAAAGGACTCAATCACTTCTAGTAAAAGCAAAAATAATTCTCGCAGAGAATGACAGTGTAATTTTATTTTCAGGCTTGGCCATTTTCTCAGAGCAAACCAGCAAACTGTAGCTCATTTGAGAATTAACTGTTAGAGCAAGAAAATATCGAAGAGACAGCCAAAAGCCTTCACTTCTCCTGCAGCATTGCTATCACCGAGCTTATGCTCTCTAAGCATCAAAGCAGTCCTTAGTGAAATTTCACTGGCAACTTTTTAAATCAAGATGCACCATGTAAGTCAAGCTTACCATTTAATTTCTAACGTGATATATATTAACACAACTTATTGAAGGGTCTGGCCTGCTCAAATCCTATTCTTGTAGGAGTGTTCCTACCCAGGGGGAAAGACCACACCAAAATACAATGCCAAGAGCCAAGTTAGTTTCTTTTCCAGCAAAGCTAATGAAGCCTTAAAGTCTAACGTCTGAGCTACCCTCTCGGCAAGATTTTAAGCAAATTAACTGCATTACCTGGTGCTGCCACCAGATGTCAGAGAGCAATAGGAAAAATTAGTTGTAGCTGTCCTTAGTCAAAAAGCTGGTGTTATACAGGGGAGGTAACAAAGTCAGCCCAACCGTGCCATCTCTACGACAGCGAAGTCCACATGATTCTACCCCTATTTACTGCAACATGTCTTATCGCACCATAATATCTTATATGCAGTAAGTCTTCTTTCACACAAACACCCCCAGGTTTTGAGAGTGCCGTCAGAGGAGGGGGGGGGGGAGAGAAAAAAAAAGCAAGCTTGATTTTCTGAAGCTGGAAATTCAAAAGAAAAACCCTAAGGTAATGCAGCAGCATTATGTAGGTCTTAAAGGCACATAGCTCAGAAATACCCAACTTCCAACATTAAGATCAGCCCTGCTTTGTGCATATGTAACAATATTATTACACATACTGTTATCTTCTCTCCTTTAATTATCATGCTGTTGGCAGCAAATTTTACACACTTATTCAGATCTCCACCTTCTCCAAATCCCCTGTCAGTGATGAGTAAAATATAGAAGGATGCATTAGAGACTCCACAGCAGCCACATTCTTCCTGCCAAATTTAAAGGGTCTCTTTAAATCACTCCGTAGCAGGGTCTGAGAGTATGAATTGGAATATACAACGGGGAAGAAGAGCATACAAGGTGATTTCAGCATGAGTTTGAAACCATGGATTGTATACAGGTGGTAAAGCCACAGTTGGGTTTGGACGGCAAGACAGAAATGTTAAAAAAAGGCACCATTACACTGCCCCGCATCGTCCATATGTCACCTTTCTGGAAACGCGTCAGACAGCTTCTCAAATCCTAGCACGAGTATTTTTTGTATCCTTTCAATATGATGGAAACAAGGCTTAGAGGATACTGAAGCCTCTTAGATGATGTACATTACTTACACTTCCTTGTGAAGAGAGTAAGAATGTTAAAAATTGGTATCTTGGGTCCCTTCCAAGGTAAGATGGAAGTGCTACAAGTCCCACGGGAAAGGAAAAATTCCCACTTCTCTTGCACTGCAAATTGTGTTCAGGAGCAGTCCAAGAATGTGATTAAAGTTATGGCTGTTTAAATTGCACCTTTGAGTAGCTTCAGGCAGAGAAATTTGGAAGTCCGGAGGAGAGAAATATTTCTATGGCAGGTTGAGTGACTGAAAAATGTGTCTAACACTTGGAGACATTCAAAGACTGTAACGGTGCTGCGAATGCACATCAGGTGATGAGAGAGAAGCCTAGCAAAGCAGCCAATAGCGCATGGCAAATGAATTATTTTTCTAGAAATTCCACATGTATGATACTATATATTGCATTAGGTGAATATACACACACATCTACATCCAAGTATGAAAAATCTAAGGAGTCACATTTGGAAGCAGTGATTTGCCAGCCCTTAGGATGGAGTTACTGGGCAACTCCTCACAAAGGCTGTCCCAGGACCTGAGCAATACATGAGAGGACCAGCAGCTGGGAATACAGCTGATGCCCTGGAAACCTGCGAGCAGATGGGAACTGGAACGATGGATGTCAGCAGGGGAACGGCGCGGGTAACACTTTGTTCCGGATGCTTCGTGCTGAACGTAGGAGATTATCGGTTATGTGAGCAGCAGATATATGGGCAGCAGCTCCAGCTACAGTGGATGCTCCGCTTCCCGTCCTAATCCCTCTCCCAGGCAATGAGGGCAGCAGGCGCAATGCTTTCCTTTGGTATCTGGAACACAGCACGGTATGGAGTACAAGGTAAACAGTGCATCAACAAATTGGTTTGTGCCAGCCTCGGCATAAAACACTCAGTACGTGAAGCACATGGTACAGTCTAATGAAAATTGCTACAGAGGGTTTGAGCACCAAATGTCTCAGCGAGGAGATGGCCCGGTCCTTCTGTTAAGCCGTAACACTAGGGAATTCCCATGACACTGAAGAGCAGTTCTGCTTGTTGCGGTGTTTCTGGCTGTTGCATGCTATAAATACAACCACTAAGGCCGTACATTAGTTCCACAGTATGTCAGGCAGCAGACACTTCTCGTATCATACATTGCAAGCTGCACTTCCTCCTAAAAATCCTGATCTGGTCCTTAGGGATACACCAACCTGTGTGTGAAGCAGGTGCTTAGGATTACAGTATCATTATCTGATGCCAAATGCTTTTTAGAGCTATCTTTTGTATGGACAAATTTATTCTATAAACAACATTTGCAAAATCTCCCAAAATCTACTTGCGCCCTTATTTATTTATGAAACGGTGAATAATTCATGAAAGAGGGCAGACAAAGGGAAGGGATGGGGACAAACAAGGTGCTAAGGATTATAACATATGTACGGATTTGAAGAGAAAACATTTGACTTTGAAAGATAAAACTGCAAAGTTATCTGACAGCGTTGGCTTTAAAGCCTCATGATGTCATTTCATGCTTCCAAACGCACATCAGCAATCACAGGAGAGATTAATGGTTCAAAGCTGCACCATAGAGATCCGGGCACAGACCCGCTGAGCTCGCTGTGTGCTTTTCCAGGTATTTATATGAAAAAATAAGAGAGCGGGAGGCTGTATGAAGCGACAGGCATTAGATGAGACTCCACGCAGACCAATAACCTGAATTAAAGGCAAAGCCTGGAGAGCTGGGCTCTAAGGGCTGATCACAGCTGCGACGGAGGGCCGGCAGGGCACAACCCAAATTCCGCAACAATCAAACCTGAACACTGTATTTGATAGATTTAAAAGAAAACAAACCCCAAACGCTGGAAAAAAGCCCCCAAAGGTCTTTAGTACCCAGCATACTTCCATACGTTTGCTGTTTGTCCTGCTCTAACCAAACACAGGGCAGCTGATTGCACTAAAAGGAGTTCCTGTTTCAAGCTCCTACGGTTAGCATTTGAGTTTGATAGAATCAGGTCAAAATCAGTCTTGCTCAGGCTGATATGATGCAGACTTCTGGATCCTACCCTACTCACCAAGAAGATGTGAGATCTCATTCTCCTTTCCCTGAAGTCGTGTTGTTAAAAACTGCCAGAGAAGTGCTAGCGCTGTAGGATGATACGCCAGCAACAAAAAAAACCCCAAACCCTGAAGTACAGTGAACATTTTCAGAGAGGGGAAGGGAGGTTAGGCCAGCTCTTGGCCTTTGCATTCCAAATAAAAAAACCTACATCCTAGCTTTCACTGAGAAGATAAACACAACAGTTGGGGTCATGAAACAAGATGGAAAGACTGAGAGGGCGTGATTTAAGACATCTTGTTCAACACTATATCCAAACTTTTGCCTTCCAGTTTCAAAGAAGAGCTGCTCTTCTATTCTTAAAACAAGTGATACATAAGTGAATATGTATAGAAAACAGTATTCATATCTTTGACATATAGATGAAAATATTACCAGCAACTGTCGTAAATTAAAGAAATATTTAAAAAAATAGAGAAACACTAGAATGAATCTTGTAGAGGATGCATTTATTCATCTGTGTAAAGCAAGCCTCATGAACACATTGTAGTTTTAAAATTAAACCTATCCTTTCCCAAGTGATGGACTTTTCCACGGTTTTCTGTTGCTTTTAAAGACTGACAGCTTTCAATGCAAGAACATAGTGGAAGACAGATTTAATACTAAGACCTTTCAGTGAAGCCACCAATTCGCACCAGCTTGAGTCCTACCCTGCAGGACATTTCCTACCACCACAGAAAAAAAATAATGGAAATGGATAACTTGCCAGATGAGACAGGTACCAAACCATTTAACTGACCTATGAAAAGGTCAGTTAACTGACCTATTAAAAATCCTGATGTACTGGCCTACCATGTGGTTAATAAAAACAGACTGAACAGGATGTGATATCCTCCGGCCCTAGCTTTAGCTCCTGCAAAAGCAACATTTGGCAGTGTACGCTGTCACGATGTCTTCTCCATAAGTCGGGGACAGGTAAATGGTGCAAGTCAGAGAGTGGGGTGTACGTAATTTGGCCCATCCATCAGTGGTGAAAGCAACCTTAGATAAAAATGACCCAGGATCTTACCACGTAAAGTGAAAAAAAATGCCTTCAGTGAAAAAGGAACTTCCAACCTCATAAGAGTTCCTGCATTCCCAAATAGTCCAGGCAGAGCGGACTAACATGGTAAGGACAAGGGTCAAGTGGGTGCACTAAGACTGTCTCCAGAAAGGGATCTGTACATATTCCAGTCAGTGAGGTCTTATAATTAGATGAAAGCTTACTATAAATTGAAGGGGTTGCACAGAAACATCAATAAGGCCTCTTAATGCTTCAACACATCTCCTACAATTTACTCAGGGCAAGCAAAGACCAATCTACTGTTGAATTACAAAAATAAAACCACAAATCAGTCCAAAATCCAGGTTAAGGAGGACAGCTGGTTTTGGCATTGGGAAAATACTTAAGAGTTATTAAAGCAAAAATCCCATAAATGTGTGTATTTACTGCTTCAGACAGTCTGAATCCCTGTGAGAGAAGCTGCTGATTGCCACCAGCTAATTATAGCTCCAGTCTCACGACGGGGCCGACGATGCCGGGGTGGTGTGAAGGCCGGCAGCTCCCCGACACATTCACCAGGAGCACTCCAAAAAATGACCCGCTCCCGCCCACCCCCGTTTCACAGCCAGCGCTTAATTGCCGACTGCCACGCAAGGAGAGACACAGGAGGAGCACTCTGCCCTCCCACAGCGGTGGCCCGTTTCTGCTCCTCCAGACTCACGTCCTCCTAGTCCTGACCTGCTGGTAGGACAGGTGACACCTGGTCCTTCTTGATGTAAGAAAACTCAAGGCAAGACCTTATGGGCGGGGAGAAGGGTATTTATTTCAGCCTCCTACAGATCTGGGAAAGCATGTGCTGTGAGAAGCAGCTGAAGACTCCGAGTTTGTCTAGTTTGGAGCAAAGGAGGCTGAGGGGCAACCTCATGGCTCTCTACAGCTTCCTGAGGAGGGGAAGTGGAGAGGGAGGTGCCTCTTCTCCCCAGTATCCAGAGATAGGACATGTGGGAACAATTCAAAGCTGTTGGGGGAACTCAGGGGAGTTCTAGACTGGACATTAGGAAGCATTTCTTTACCAAGAGGGTGTTGAAACACTGGAACAGGCTTCCTAGAGAGACGCTCGATGCCCCAGGCCTGTCAGTGTTTGAGAGGCATTTGGACAACGCCCTTAGTAGTATGCTTCAACTTCTGGTCATCCCTGAAGTGGTCAGGCCCTTGGAGTAGATGATCCCTTGTAGGTCACTTCCCACTGAAATAGTCTAGTTCTGTCCTGTCCTGTCCCGTCCTATTCTATTCTATTCTATTCTATTCTATTCTATTCTATTCTATTCTATTCTATTCTATTCTATTCTATTCCTCCAGGGAAAGCAGAGCCAAAGCTGTCAGAGCCAGCAGGGCACCTGCTGCCTGCAGCGGTCCCTGCCCGCGGTGTCAGCAGGAAGGCAGGTGACCGGCGGGCAGCACAGCTACCGGGTTTCACGCCCACTGTCCCCGGGGAGCCCTGGCTGGCCACGAAACAGTAACCGCTGCCCATTTATTCTTCCAGTCCCCGATGCTTCACAAGAATGAAAAGCAAAATAAAGCGGGAGGAGATCACTCCTCAAATGTTTTCCTTGGCCCGGAGAAAGCAACAGCTTGCTACAGACCTCCCGCTGGCCTACCCGGGGTCAAAACAACCGCAAGGGCTGCGGCACGTGTTTCCATTACAGAGTTTTGTCCTTCCCCCAGGCGCTCTCCTCGCCGTGATTAGCAGCGGCGTGTGAAGATACTTTGGTATCAGTACCCTTTCCCCGGAAAGGGTTCCAGTCCACCAGCCCCGAATGGCTGCCGTGAAGTGCGGCCTTAGTCCCCAGCCACTGCATTTCTCCCCCGAGACAAGGTCCCCCAGGTTTCCCCCAGCACAGCCAGCAGCAGGCGAGGGGACACACCCGGTTTGCAGCAATAGGCGGGTAGTTTTCCAGCGTGACTCCGCCCGAGTGTCACTGTGAGACTCGTATATAACAAGAAGACTGTTTTCCTCATACTTCTGATAATCATGCAACCAAAATGGGGCCACGCAACCTTAAAGACTGCAGAACGCGTCAAGTCTAAGGAGATACTTAACATAAAATCAGTGCTAAGTAGATGGGGAAACAGAGATGGAGAAGGAATGAAAAATAAAGCCAGCAATATAGCGCACCCAGACATATCACATCTTAGTTACTTTTCAGTCCACGCAAGCTGCCTCTTTTGGAATCAATTCCAGTAGCACCTAAACTAAATCTGATCAAAGTTGCTGTAATTACTTGTATCCTTAAAGTATCAACTCATCACCAAGAATGAAATGGCATCAGCTCATCAAATGCTTCGCATTATTACAGTCTTTCACAGCAGGAGCCTGCATCTTCCATCACTGCAGACATCTGCTATTACCATCAGAAACCCAAAGACAAAGTGACACGAAGACTCTTTTTCAGGATTATTTCAGTTTGAGCATTTGTCAGTGCCTCGCATGCTAACTCCATTCTCCCCTGCTGTCGCCTTCTAAGACACATATAAAGAAGTGCAAAAGTACTATGAAAAGTACCTACTGTGAAACCCACACATTGGCAAGGCATTTGAGGATATATATATAGTACTCGAACCTACATTTGCCTTCAGTCTATGAACTATATTAGCTTTCAGGTCTATGGGGCCATTTAACATGGGGACTTTAAATGCCAACATTCCTGAATGCCAGCAACTACTTGCATGTTCTTGAACATTTGAAGCCAGGAATGTGGCCATACCAATATTTGCTACTTACCAGCTTCCAAAATCCTTATGTTCATGACTGACTTACACTTCCCTGCATGATATTTATCTGAAATTTAGATTTTCAAGTGAGGAACCTGCACTTACGCCAACATCGTTTCGGACAATCATTCACTGTTGCAACTTGACTATAATCAAACTGAAGAGAAAGCTAGTATATTAGCATCCCGTGAGTTTTCACTTCTCAGGAAAGCTCCAGATCCCTGCGTATAAAAATATTTTTATAGGTTTTTCTACCCATATAGCCACACCTCTTTGGCTGCTGCATCCACAGATGTTCCCGCAAGCAGTCAAGGAAGCACAGTCTTGATAAAACTAGCAACAAATGAAGGATCTGTGAAACTGTCATTAATGGGTCACTGTAAAAGCAAAAAGAGACGTCAAGTAGATTCCCCCCTTTTTTTCTTTGCTTGGTTCTATTACACACTGACATTAGTGAAGGAGAGGAGGAAGTAGAGGACACGCTTATTAAAATTTGCAGCACACAAGTCTGGAGGGAACGCAATTATACTTGGAGGACAAGATTATATGAGATTATTTCATCATCTGAAGACATGCTTTGAAATTCAACATGGCTAGGAGTACAGTTGTTACACATACCCAGCAACAGCCAACTGTACAAATAGAGGTTGGGGAAAACTGTTCAGACAACCGCTTTTCGGAGAAAGATTTGGGGAAAAGCAGACCATAAGGTGTACGTGATGCAGTGAAGTCATACTGTTATGAAAAATGAACACACTGGGATGTACAAACAGGATCACACATCACCTACAATACAGGTCACCATTCCGCTCTGCTTGGCTTCATAAGGCCCCAGATGAGGTATTATCTCCTGCTCCGAGCCCTTTAAAATAAAATATGGCGACCAAAGGAAGGGAGGTCAAAGAACAAGAAAGATATCTAGAAAATGTGGCTTGTAAGGAGAGGTAAAAGAAAATCATATTGTTTTCATCTAGAGAGAATGTAGGGGCAGGGTGATAATAGACTTCTACGTACATAGAAACATGCTACAAAAGTCAATAGAACGATCTGTTCCCCATAACCATGGCAGATAAGGAATAATGGGCTGAAACTGGAGCAAGAACGACTCAGATCAAACATTATAAAAGCTACATATAATGATAACAAAGCACAGGAACAGATTTTGTGCAGTGTTCTTCAAACAGAGTAGATTAATACCAGTGATGAATGACTCAAGTATTGCTGATCATACCCAGGAACAGGGCAAACATGCCCTCCTGACATTCCTCCTGACATTCCTCCTCCAACCCATTTTCTTCTAGTTTTCTAGGAATCTTAGCTTTACAACTATAAGCACTAAGAGCTGCAGCACTATTATACCCATAGGAGCCACAGAGAAGTTTACATGCCCCAAGTACCTAATTAATATTGAAAATTAAGTCACAAATAGTTTGTGCTATCTGGGTCAACATGATGGCAGGGAAGTGCCTTTTACTGAGGATAGGATTCGACTGACGTAAGTTTAGCAGAACAAGAGAAATTTCAACGACACATCACTCTCATTTCCCAGCAGTGTCAAAGGAGAGAAACATCCGTGGTTGGTGTCCACTTTGGGATGAAGCAGGCTGTGCCAGGGCCACGCTCTGTGCCGGCTGGGCAGGCAGACTCAAGGATAGCTCAGGGCTTGGCTCAAATCGCGAGATTCATTCTACAGATGACACAGTAAGATTTGTACGTCTGCACCATAACATTTATCTGTGTACGCTGTACCTCATCCAGAAACCCCTACACTTCCCAGCTATTTCCCGATCAGTGCAGCCGGCCACAAAGAGAGGATACTCTACAGCACCGGCACATGAGGTCTCGGATGGATTTTAGGTTTCTCTTGTTAAAAGATTTTGGCTACCTCCTGTACTATATAAGAGAGCAGAGCATCCCAACATGCTTCAGGGTTCTCCCTGATGTTAGTCTGTACGGGACGTCAGTATGTTTTTAGAGTAACGCTTCTTTGAAAACTGTATCCTTGGCCCTGGATCTAGAACCATCTTTTTTTTTTTCCCAAAAATACAACTTAGGACACTACCAGAGAAGAACAGTTCATGTTTTATCCTCACTGAAACATCAGGCCTAACTTCTTGCAAGTATGAAAAGCATAACCTTTCAGATTACGTTTCAGGTTTGGCGTCTGCCCATTTTCACTGGATTTTCTCTTGGTGGGGCACAGCCTCTCTGGAAAACATTACAAAGCCGGGGCAGTGCTGTCCCATAGGTCATGGGCCTTTTGCATGGTACAGGAGATCAGCAGTTGCTTTCTTACACCGCAGTGTTTGTTCCAGCCCCCTTGGGGCTGGGAGGGCAAGGAAGGCACACACAATTCCCCTACTGCGGACCACAGAGATGATTTCTTCTAATTAGAGAACTCCAAATATTTGGAAGTCAGCATCCATTATTATTCTGGAAACTTAATACAGCAATAAAGGATGGGCTGATTCTGGCAAAATTTTTTATAACAAAAGAACATTATCAGGCAAGCAGAGAGACACTTTCCTGTTTTTCAATCTAATAATGCCAACTGATATATTACAGCAGGATTTCGACCGCCAGGCAGACAGCTCAGCTAGCTCTAAAGGGGAAGAAAGGCAAACTTTTAAATGTCAACATCCCAAACCAAGGGCATTCAGAGATCCCCTCTCCTTCCATAGATGAGTCTGTGGAAAAGACTTCTGCCAAAAATGGCACAGAACATCAACTGAAAAATAACTGTGAATTCATATTCAGCTGAGTTTTTCATATGCCAATACAAGATATGTGACTTCTCTTCCCTGAAATGGCTCAGGAGAAAGGAATAGAAAAAGGAGAAAAAAGAGGGAAAAAAAAAAATTGTACTAGAATCGATTTTGGGAACAAATGCTATGTCAGCTGGAAGAAACTCTTACTGGGTTTGAAACAGCACTTTGCTATATTCAACTGTACAGATTTGTCTGACTGGAGATGGCTGCGCTCAAGGATGTTGCCATAATAATTGGGAACATGCTGACATCTGCATCAGAGGCTCAGTCTAGTCAGAAGTCAAAGTATTAGAAAGAGGCAATGAGATCACCCTTATGTGTCTCGAAAACTTTCAGTCAAGAGAGCATTTTGGTTGCCTATTTAATTCCAAGATGTCTTCCTAAGACACCTTCTTCTAATGTTGCAGAACAGAGAGTTGATCCTTTACTCAAATACTTCTTTCAGAGCCACCCCAAGCTACACTTGATTAAAACATAGTTAATTCACAGACCTTGCTTAGCCAGTACCACAGACTACATCCGTTAGCCTATTGCTGGGAGTCATAAGCAGGGTGATTGCTTTACCTGCTTAACAATTTTGCACATGCCTTGGTTATGGTTGAAAGATTAGCTCTGAAATAGCAAAACTCCTATATGAATCATAGAATCATAGAATGGTTAGTGTTGGAAGGGACCTTAAAGATCATCTAGTTCCAACCCCCTGCCCTGGGCAGGGACATCTCCTACTAGAGCAGGTTGCTCAAAGCCCCATCCAGCCTGGCCTTGAACACCTCCAGGGATGGGGCATCCACAGCTTCTCTGGGCAAACCAGAGAGAAATGGTGGAGAGAAAACCAGAAGGCCTAACAAATAACAATTCGAGTCATGCTGTCTTCTTGCCATCAATTTGCATGGTGTTGGGAGAAGCAGAAAAGGAAGACGCATAACACAGACAATGCACAGATTTGTGAGAAATTGCTCATCAACACAACCCAATATGCAGAGGGGCCAAATGGAATTTAATTTCTAAAGAAAATTTCAAATGAAAAATGTCCAGTCACCAGCATGTAAAATTACTTTACAATAAGTGACATTTCCACTTGCAGACTGTGTTCCACCTAGACATATAAAATCCATATTGTTCCTCTTCCCCTCGGTATGCAGTGCACACTTGGAATGGGAATTGCTGCTGAAGAAGTTCATTTGTTCGCAGGGTTGAAGGTGATCATGTTCCTCCTAATTACATACGAAAATTCCACTGACACAGGGATTGTGACAAGAGAACAAATCTGTAATGCACAGAAACCACGGTGCTTTGGGACCTCAAGAGATCACCCTACTCTGTTCAGAGAATGCTGTGACCTCTCTTTCTGATACCTTGTTCCAAATGAATCAGGGACCAAACAGGCCCACCAACTATTTTTCTCCATCCACCACTGATGAAGGAAAAGAGGTAACAGGATTTCACTTTCCATCAGTCTACAACAACACAAAGAAGTAATGGAAGTTACTGGGTAGGAGCTGGTGAGAATATTGCATCATTGTTCTAGCTCTGTATATAGGATCCATAGCCTGCAAGGAAACAATAAATAACTAGTTTTATGACTGTAACAGCATTTATTTTTCTCCTTTGAGCCCCCTTTGTTTTGAAACTAGGAACCACTTTTATTCATTCACATCCCAGGAAGATAAGGGCTTTCTCTGCCATCACATGTGTTTTTTTAGCATGGGTCCAGGATACATTATTCGCCAGATTTGTTTGAACTTTCTTTTGATTACCAGGCCTTCATACAAAATGCTGTTCAAGAAGAAGAAATTTCTCTCTTCCCAATATCAACAGCAACATAACCAGGATCCTGAAGCAGCCACCATATCAAAAGCTGGTGAAACTCAGGAAGAAAGCAAAACCTTTGCTACCAGAACATAACAAAAGGACTGGGGGCGTGGGACCAAGAAAAGAGTTTGCTTTAGGGATATATCCAGGAGTTTTTACTGACCTTGACTCGACTTGTGGTTATCTAAATCTAGAATTAGATCTTCATCTTCGAGGACAGGCAGGCAGACAGCAACAGCCTCAGAGGAAATGAGTAGTACAGTGCAAGAAATGGGCATCTTCATTCATGTCATGGCACTCCCTGGGACACCAAGGCAGAAACAGCTTTGTCCTGTTCCTAACAGGAACGGTCACAAACGGTCAGGCACTCGCCCTGGCCAATGTCCAGCAACCTCCTCCTGATCTTCATTTTCCTCACTCGAAAGAGTTCGGCGCCACATAAGTTTAAGCGCAGAAAGGGTCTGTGGGTAGCCATGCAGATGACCCTGAAGCAACCAAAACCAGCCACGGACGTTGTCTCAGCAAACTGCATTTGCTTCTGCAACATTACATTTTCTTTGCTGTCTCCATCGGGGGCTTATTTGACCTGACGTCTGACCTGCAATCCTCACCAAAATTGCCTTTTCTCTGTCCTGAGTTTTCCTTCCAGGGTGACTCTTTGATCTGGCCTTTACGCAGGAGTCTGCAAGGCCAGAGGGCAAAAGGGAGCTGCAGAAGGGACGGAGGAGAGAAAAATCACACCAGCCCGTGGAGAGCAGCACAGACTGGAGCTAACACCAAAAACAGTCGGACCTTTCTCTGGCTGGCGGGGGATGACTCGCCTGGCAGAAGGTGAAAGGTGGTGCCGTTGAACTTTACGTTAATCACGGGCTGCCGGGAGAGGAGCAGCCTTTGCCTGGCCCCTGTCACTGCGGTGCACAAGGACATCCATCACCTAAGGGCGGCTGGTCTCTCCGGAGACGGTGGTGTGCTGCTGCATCAGCAGTCCCCAAAACGGGACCATCGCCTAACAGACTTGGAAACTGCTGCAGCTAAAGCAAGAAAGGATGACAGCACGTAAACCAGCGCCCTTCACTCCCCAGAAAACCGCAGGACAAACCCAGAAGATTTTTAACGAGAAGGTACTCAAGAATTCAGGAGCAAAATTACCTCATATTGTGAAAACATCTTCCCTTCTTCCTGAAGGCTGCCACTATCTCAAGCAGCAGAGCAAGTGAGGACACATTACCTCACCACCGAGAATGTATCACTGCATCATTTTGGGGAAAAACATACTGTATTAGCAAGTCAAGTCTCAAACATGCAGCCTTTTAGATTAAGAGGAAAACCAGCTCTTACAAATTAAAACAACAGCAGTTTGGGAGCTTCCAATTCAGGAGTTTCCCGGGGCATTCCCTAAAAAGCTGAACTACCTATTGCTTCAGAAGCACCTCTGCACGGGGCAGGGTCCCACAATGTACTTCGCATTTCTCTGCCCACACGAATCCCCCCGCGCAGCCAGGACGAGGGCAGGCACCAGATGCTCCCGATGCAGCTTTCTGTTTCCTAATGCTGCATTTCGCAGCCAAAAATAAAACACCCCAAAACAACCCACAGGTACTGCGCATCCCAGCTGTCTCATCGTCTAAAGCCAAGCTCCGTGCTGCAGGAACAGCTGCACCTTGAAAGAGAAAGAAGGTTCACCGAGGTAAAGTAGCGCAAGGGAAAATTAAAGAGGGCAGAGGCTCTCCTAAGGAAGGCATTCTGGCACGTCTCTTCCTCAGTGGCTTGGCCCCCTGAGCAGAATACAAATGAAGAGCATCGCTGACAAGCCAGTGTAACATCTCAGTCCCCTTTACAAGCCATCCATTCGGCTCACGGCACAGAGACAGAGCAGGCATTGTCAGAAATACACTGCCCGCAAACAGAGTAAGAGGGAGGCCCGCAGACAAACATCACCCTACTGAGACTGAACACAGCCTTAAAAATATACTAACAGATACAGCTATTAACATGCCTGCACAAAATGGAATATGGGCAGAGCGCTCAAAAGTGCTTTTTCATTCCTTATCCTCCATTTCGAGCTATAACGTCACCCTGTAATTAACTGAAATAACCTCTATTCTGTTCAACTTCTCTACTGATGAGAAGCTCACAAAAAGCATGCATCATCAGGAAAGGTTTAAAAATACACCAAAATTTTACAGCAACAGCAAGAGAAGTAAAGCACTTGCTTTTCAGTGTGCTTTTGTTTTAATCTCGAGAATGCTGATTAGCAAGGATGTCACAAGTTTGGCTATGCAAGCTCATTCGTAAAAATTAAGTGGGAATAGACTTTTTCAAAGCTTCAGTTCTATGACAAAAGGGTCGTGCCATTTCTGGGAAGGATTTAGGCATTTCATTCTTAAACAAAGGTACATTGTCAACTCAAGAAATGCCTAGCTCTAAAATAGATTGAGGACAAAAAGTCTACCATCAAGGCAGAAGAATTAACACAGCAGAATTTCCATAAGAAATATAAAGTTGAGGATGTCATATATTTTATTGGCTGATCATCCTTGCAGAAAGACATGGGTGGGAACTAAGGGCAAAGAGGGGAGCCTACATTTCAAACAGCATATTATTCACAAAGCTTTTCCCCACCTCCATTACTCTGAACATCTGATTCACTGGGCCTTTTATGTTTTTTTCTTTAATTAAACACTTCAAGCCATTCACCACATGTGACTAATGAACCCTGCATATTTCATTCTCGTTTTGTGTGCAGATGGGTTGTACACACAAGCGTGAGCATTGTGGCCTATGAAGCATAAAAAACAAATTTAGATTTAAAAAGTAAGAAAAAAAAACTTCCACTCTAATGCAATTTTAGAAACTTGGGAGAAAAAATACAGTGTGAGTGCTGGGGAAGCTCAGGCTGTCAGAATTCCAGGAAAATCTGTTAAGAGTCACATATGAAGTTGCAAAAGATAAATATATTGGGATAACCAAATAATTATATGCAGGCATTGTTTTTGTAAAGAAAATGATGGGCTGCATAGGAACACCAAACTACTCTCAAGCCCAATTCATGTTCTTTAGGTGCCACATTTATACGGACTGTAATGAAAAAGGTATGCTTAATTAAGCTTCTTCTTTAAAGAAAGCACTGATAAAACATGAAAAATAAACCCCCCCATCTCTGGCATGCATTCCCCCTTCTTTTAGCTTTGCTTGCTCAAAAATCAAACACAGAGAAGATTAATTTATTGGTTGGAACATAAAACCAATTAAATAAATAAACAGCTTGTCACTCTGGCTTCAGAATGAATCTAGTGGAAAATTTTTTTCCTAGGAAACCTATTTTGGGAAAGTAATAAACCACCGGGAAGGGCAAAGGCTGGAGAAAAGGCTAGAGGCGTTAAAAAAAACCACCTGGAGACACTGCACTATTTCTGACGTTATTGAGGATTTTTGCTTGGTTGCTTCATCATTGCAGGTGTCAAATGGCAGCGTTGATTCTCAGAGATAGTACTTTTCACGCAGAGCAGCCAAAGCTGGATCATCTGTTGCAGAGAAACTGCAATGGGGGTGAAATGAGTTGCCCTACCCAGCCATGCATCAGTGGCAGAGCGGGGGACATCACCCACACGTCCTACAGTCTGTTGCAAGGACTTGCCCCACTGCAGGCTGCTCATGGCCAGCATCTCGGGGCCAGGGCTTGCTCACCAGCAGCGCTGCCAGAAAGGGATGAAGGAGCCTCGCGTCCTGTTTTAAGGAGCCTGGGTGCCCAGGGAAAGAGAGGAAGGTCTCCCCCTCCTCCTGCCATGCACTGAAATGGGGATGGTAATGGTGGGGAAGTGGCAAGCAGGGGTAAAATATAATTCACAGGTGTCTGAGTGCTCCCCGCGTCATCCAAAAGTGGTGCTGGGAGCTGAGGAGCCCTGAGGAAGGAGCTTGCAGGAAGAGCTGTACTCTCCAGCCACCAGCTCCAAGAGGAGTCCACGGTCCCCCAGTACCAGGGGTCTCGCCCAACCTCCAGCTGAGCAGCCACGCTGCACAACAGTGGTCCAAGTTCCCAGGACTGGGCACAAAATTAGCTTCAGCACAGACAAAACACAGCCCTGAGACATTTTCCACTTCCCTGGCTCTTAAAACCCAAGATGCTGGGGGTGTGGGCATGGTCTCCTGCAGAGGTGTACAGCAGGAGCAGGTCAGGGGACAGCCCCCGTCCCAGCCGCCAGCAGAGCTGCCTGCGGCAGAGATGGGCAGAGGGAGATGGAGAATCAATTACCTCCCTCCTGTCTGTTCCCACCCAGCTACCCATTGTCTATGGTGTTTTTCTTCAAAAATACATTTTTCCAATTTTATTATTTCCCTCCTGATCTATAGGCCACAGAAAGCCAGCAGATTCCTCTGCAGAGATAGCAACTGAGTTGCACTTAGGCTTGAAGGAAGCAAACCACTCATGAAGGGTCCCCCTATGCCTCAGTCCAGCTGAAGCTGCACCGTTACCCGTCCCCCCTGTGAAAAGATGAGAAGCAGCTCTCTTCTGCTGCCAGCCGAGACACCAAAGTGGAGAAAATTGTTATACACAGCAGAGAAAATGTTTCCTTTGGCAGCAGTTAAGAAACTGCTATTCATCCTGTATACAGCCTGCATGCTCTGGCATAATAAAGAGAGCGATTGAACAGTCTTTTAAGAAGTTTACTGGGTCACGTTTCTCCTGGACTGAGGCCAGCGCTCCCATTATTCCCCAGTGCCGGGTGCACACCGCACAAATCCTTTACTGGTCTCAACCCTTACTTCTTACTGATGCTGACCGTGCCTGAAAACAGAAATACGAACCCTGAAATTACTTACAATGTAAAACATGCTTCTAAAGGTTGTGGAGGGCAAATTAACAAACCCGCTATCCTCGCTTCTTAGGTGGCCAAATGGCCACAAGAAGTGGAGCCTGTGCACTTCAGCGTCAAGTGGCATGGGTTTGTCCCCAGCACACACTGTTCCTCAGAGGCTCGGATGAGAACGAGAAGCAAAGCAAAATACAGTGAAGGGTAGGATAATGTGAGAACTTGATTATTCAAGCCATTAAAGTTAATGGCGCTAGTCATATGAGGACAAATTACGCCAGCGAGTATGGTTTTGCAGAAAAGTGCACTGAGGATAAATTGTACTTTCCAGCTAGACATTCATGCAGCTTTCTAAGGCACTCAGTTCTCCCCCTGCCACAATCAAGGAACCACATTTTCCCAAAAGCATGTGACGCAAGATGCTGTGGGCAAGATCCCCTGCAGCAGCACTGCAAATGAGCTCAATGCCATGCGACAATCCTCTACTGCATTTAGCAGTTCTCCAGAGAACCAGCAGAACACGGAGGCATCAGCAGTTACACAATCAGTGTCCGACACTCTCTAGATCAACAAAATTGCTAGGAAGCAGTACATCTTTTGCAAAAGGAAGCAATTCCTTACAGAAGAAGGTGACAGAAAGTCTCCTCAAACAACACCAAAAAAAGGGGAAAAACACCAAGGGGAAAAAAAAAAAAAGAAAAACAGGGGCATGAAGGAAATAGAAACAGAGCGAGTTGGAGGCAGTGACAAAGGGATAGCCAGATTTTAGAATCCCCTTTGAGAAGCCCTCTTTGCTGCCTGGCTGTGATAACCTGGGCAGCAGCCAGCACAGGACCCTCCCACAGAGCCAGCCCCATCCAGCAGCGCTGCCTGACGTTACCTGTCACAGCCTCTTCCCCCACGTCCAGGGAGGAAAGCAGAGGTATGGGAAGGATGTTGGACAGCCAAACAGACTGGGAATAAGGTAAAACACCTTGCATTCCTAAATTACTCTCTTCTGTATCTTAGCACATGAGAGCTAAACAAAGAACGCAGAAATAAAAAGAAAAAAAAACAACAAACAGAACAAAAACAAGGAACAACTATTTTTTCCTTCTCCTTACCATTGGGTTTCCCACCTGTTTAACAGACAGGTCTCCTAGACAAGTTATTTCCTCTGGTTTTCTTTAATGATTCAAAAATTATTTTTAAAAATAATTTCACATTTTAGTGCTTCAGGTGCTAGTATTTAAGCAAAACTCATCATGAAATACCTTTCAACAAGCCTTCCCATAAACCAAGGGTAATAAAGCCACAGAGAATGGACTGTGCACAGAAGGGAATCAGTAGCAATTGCACATCAGGAGGAGGGCAGGAGCCAAAAAAAAAAAAAAAAAAAAGAGCATAAGACCCAACCTCTGATTCAGCTACGGAAAATCAGTACCTCAGCTGGCTCACCCTGGACATCCTGGGCTAAGGGGCGCTTCGGGGAGAAAGTGCAACACAGCTGATTCAGGAGCACTTTGCATGGCCAACCGAGCTGCGGCAGAGTACTTGGTTTAGTGACTTTGGAAGGCGACCTGGCTTTCCCATCCCGAGTCTGAGCATGCGAGACCTCAGCTCGGCTGGGTTGGTTAGCTGGCCCTTCCCGAGCAGAAGGCGCACCTGGAAGGTGATGGCTCTACAGGACACAAACAGGCACAGAGGTATGTGTGCGAAGTCTGGCCAAGAGTTTCATTCCTCACTCCCATCAGACTGATGGGCACAAGCGCAAGGAGACATTCTTTAGGCTGACCAGGTTTAGACAGTTTTGGATAATTCTGCCCAGAAGGTCCACCTGGGGCAACTTTAAATCATTTCCCATCTAAAAGCAAGAAAGGTAAAATGAGGGGGAAAAAGGCAGAAAAAGAAAAGGGGAAAAGAGCCTTTATACCTCTCCTATTAATAGTGTTAAAGAGCCTCAATAGCTTAATTTCAGACCCAAGACCTAATTTACTATGTCACTGTACTTAGCAGAAAGAGACATTTTGTGTTGTACGGGTGAAATGTGCCCTTTAAGGCATTACTGAAGAGCCTGCAGGAAAGCCTCATGTTCTCGTTTTGAAGCAACTTTCAACAATTGACCCTTTTATTGAGGGAGCTACGCACAAGCTTGGCAAAATTATGTGGTCTTCTCTGCTGATGCTCTTGCAAGGGCTGTAAATCAGCAGCGCCCATACTTGCCTACCATCTCACCTAGTACCAAAAAGGAAAAGGCACAGGGCTTTCCTTCTCCAAGAGGCCAGGAGCCGGCAAGAGCAGTGGAGCAAGGTCCTGCCTACAGCAGTGCTGACACCTCTGGACAACACCGAGACCTCCAGCTCCCACCAGGATGGTCAGCCAAAGGGAAAGCTCTCCTCAGCATCCTTCTGCAGTAGTCTTTCGTCTCAGGGAGCCTCAGAAGCAAAAGGCCTCCCGTCTTGTCTTCCACATGAGCAAGGAGAGATGGCAGTACCTTGAGTCTAGAGCTCCCTCCCCAAAGTACCCCGGAGCCGAGAGAGCTCAGCTCTGAAGTGGCACCATCCCAAAGAGATTTAAAAACAGACGTTTGCCCAGGCACGAGGCAGCACGACAGGCGCTTCGTGGATTTTCTCATTGCTCTGAGTTACATTTTTGAGTCTCCCCTGCTGGGACTCCCACCAAAAACTTGGCTGCAAAGAGGCTGCAGCTGCGTGGGATTGCACTGATGTCTGGCAAAACCCCCAACTCCAGGGCAAGGACGCAAAAATCAGATGGAAATGTAGACACCGCACTATAGACACTTGGAACATGCCATCTCTCCACACAGTAGCGGTTCAGTTCTCCAGCACTCCTACAGCTACATCAAACCATGCCGATACTCTCCTTTTCCGCCTGTCCAATGGTACAACCCAACAACATTTTTACACTACCATCAGCGGTACAACAGTTGTTCCCAGTAGAAAACATGAGCCAGCTCAATAATTCTGACATGTTTCCCACAAAAGAGGCAATTTTAACCACGCTAGGCACGCTACAGGCAACATTTATATTTGCACAGGTTTAAATGAGCAGAGTTCAGTTTCCAGTACATGTAGATCGAGCTGCGGTAAAAATTTAAGCTTGTGACACTTGTAGGAAGGAAGGCTGGGCTGGTATGTAGTGACTCAGACAAGCTGGCACTGAGGAGCAAGCTGACAGAACATTTAATTAACAAATTAACTTTCTACTCTCTTAAATAAGCATTACAGTCTTGCAAACATCCAAGAATATAGCATTCAATTTCTGCCTAGAAGACTACACCTGACATTTTTCCAAGCCCTGCTTCCCATTTTCCATTAAAAACAATTTTACCTATTGCCTCATCAGATGTTCTGCTGACAACAACATTTTGCTCTGTACGCTTCTTTGTAGCCACAGGGCATATTAGCCAATTCCTCTGAGTCACTTCCAGCAGCGTCTCACTCTATCAGTAGCCCTGATTTGTGCGAGTGCCTGTTTGCTTGGATGTCCTCCAAGCAAACCAGCTTTTCTGACTGAATCTCCTGGTCCCTTTCCGAGCAAATAAGAGTCAGGAGGCTTGCAGAAAGTCGTCTTCCCATTGGGAGAGTCGTTCAGCAACAAAATCTTGGAGATCTTTTTTCCGAACTGACTTGGAAGAAGGAAAGGAAAATGGACAGGAATAAAAGACATGCGTGTATCTCACCTTTGTCCCTTTTCAAAAATCTTAGCCTTCCAAATTTGGGGGGGGGGGGGGGGGGAAGTTAACCGGTGCTAATATTGTCTGCTGAAGGCCATTTCAAGAAAACATACAACTTTGAAAGTAAGTGGCTAAAGCTACAAAAAGGCATCTTCATGCATAACCCAATCCACCAGATCAAACATCTGCCCGGAAGATTTGAGCTCCTGTTCTGCTTTTTGGTCACTGTCTTTCCCCCCTTCCCGCACACAACCCTTGCTTCCTATGTTGGAAAAAAGATTTATCCTTAGCCAATTTTAGGAGCTTTTAAAACAAATTTGACTGTTGTTTCCCAAGCTCAGCCATTTGCAAGTTCAAGTGGACCTGAGCACCCAGCTTGCTTTTTGAGCATCTGCTCTTACACCGGTCTGTCCTCAGACACAATGGACCCGGTTTCTCCAGCAGTCACCACCATGTGGGTAAAATAATGAGTGCCAAGTGCTTAACCAGCAGATGGGAGAAACGGCTCCAACCGCCATTCAGACTGGTCTCTTGGGCCGGGACCCTTCTTGCAAAAGCAAGCCACCTATTACACACTTGGGAAGAGCATCTGTCGTTCGTTTCAGTAGCCAGGCTGGCCCAAACCACGACAAGCAGGAACCAGTAACAGACATTTAATCGTAATTAACAGTTTGCCGAAGGAAAGGCAGTGGTAGCAGGGCCAGAACACAAAGGAAAGAGGCGCCTTCCCTTTCTCCTGGGCCAGGGAACAAGAAGCAGAGGTCTCCAGTGATTTGAAAGAGCAAGCGGCGGCCAGCCAAAGCACCTCGGGGAGTCCTAGTGTAATGGGGAAAAGGTTCCTTGGCCAGAGAAAGCAACATGCGAAGAGGGAACTTCCCATCAGACGATGCGAATCCCACAAGCCCCGAGGGACACGCAGCAGGGAAAGTAGGAAGAAATCCTCTCTCTCCTCTGTTTTCCCCAGGGCACTCTTTCCACCCTCCACATCTCAGCGCCCTGTGCGAACGCCTCCTCCCTGGGGCAAGGGGTTTGCTTACCGCATTACTTACCATCAGCAGGGGAAATCTGGGTTGTTTATTGTCCCTCACAGGGAGGGCGATCCCGCATTAGGAAGATTAAGGTCAGCCAGTAAACGCGTGACAGGGTAATCTCCTGCAGGCGCCGAAGGGGCTGTGGCAGAGATGCAGCACGCATCCTTCCCGGGCTCCGCTCCCGCAGCCAGCCCCTGTGCCAGCCAGCCCCCGCAGGGCTCCCAAACCCTCAGGTCACTCCTGGGGTGCTGCGGGCCGGGAGGTACCCCGCTATTCACCCCGCCGTTAACAATACGGCCATGCCGAAGCTTGCGACCTCCACCCAGAGCCCTGCAGCTCACGACCACGCACAACAAGCCCACGGGGGCTGCACGACCTCCATGGGCTGCTGGATGTGTCGGCTGCCTTACTCCCCACCCCCACCTTCCTCACCAAGACACTGTATTTGGGTCAAAATATACCAGCGTTGCTTTGGCATCCCCTCTGTCTTCCCAGTACCATGCAATATGCTCTCCTGTACCTTCTGGACAGCTTGTAAGCCAAGCTCCTTTTTAAAAAAATGTTAAATAAATGACACTGGGAAAGTCATGAATGATTCCAGTGAAGTGGGGGGAAAAAAACATTTTATTTTCTGAGAACAGCAGCTGTTATTTCCCTCCTGAAGTAATAAACAACCCCTCTGTATATTTTGGGAGAGCATGATTGGGACTTTTTAAAACTCTTACTTACCTCAGAACACTAAAGGCGTAATTTAATTTCACCCTGAATAAGATAACTAAATATGAACCATAGTTTAAAACACAGCAGCATCAACAAAAAAAACCTCACCAAACCCAAAACTTATTTCTTGCCCAGAATATCACTTTACTGCTGACTTAGGAGAGAAATAGTAAGCTCTTCTTAACGAGCCTGGTCAAAATCATTTTCATCAACAGCAAATCAGCATTCAGGTTTCCGGATGCTCAACCGCTGCAGCTCACAGCACTCCTAGTATTTTGCAAGGAAAGCCAGAGACTTCCACTTGCAGGCTGTCCCGATGGGAGGCCGTACAGCGCAAGAACTGCCTGATGCCCGAGACACACGGCGGGCAGGCAACACAGTGTCCCATCACCCACAATATGAATCCCCTCGATGCTCATGGTTGCTTTATTTCTTCACTACCTGATGGTCCCCACCCTACCTAGATCAACCTCTTCACCACCCCTTTCCCGGCTGCCTCCATTGGCAGGGGAGGCTCCAGCCCGTAGCTCTCACGTACCCAGGGGGCTGCAGCACTGATTTTCAGCAAGCATTATCACTCTCGCTCTCGTTTCACGGGTGAGCAAGGGCTTTGAACGCTTGTCTTCCCTTCAAACACTTAATTGCTTGATGTATTGAGAAACTACCTTTTAAAATTATTACACAGCTCTGTATCACTAGGCCCCCATCTCCCAGCATCAAAACCCGTCACGCACAATCAAGCCAAAGGAATCTTTTATCGTGGCATCACAAGGAAAGGAGTAAGATCCCTATGGATTAAGAAAACTGCTCTTATACAGTCAGTTGAGAATGGTTGGTGCTTTCTGTCTCAGCCTTTCTTCTTTAGAGCCAAAAGCATTTTTTCCCAGACCTGCCTGGTACTGATTTTCCACCAGCACCTCAGATGAGGAAATTACTATGTTAATTCTCAAAAGCCCAGCCTTACCACAGATTTTGTACCTAATAGAGAGAAGGAAGAAAACAGCCCTCAGTGTGGTTTTGAAACCAGTGCAAACGCAGGTAATATTTAAATAAGAAAACCTTATTAAGTAAATCTTTACATAAAGAAATCCAACCTGTTCCGATTCTCCTTTTCCAATCCCCTTTCCTATTTCCCCTCTAAGCTAGCAAAGCTAGCTAGAAAGATCAGTCCATGTGATGGAGCACAACAGTTGGTGTTCGGTGTACAAAAGTAGCCTCTCCACCCCCAAACCACTCCTGTTTCCAAGGGCTGTGGTTAAGAGGCTGAGTATAACAGGTATCTGCTTAACACCAAACTCAAGGTCAAATACTCTTTTAAGATCCACTTCCTCCAGAAGACAATGAGTTTGCTCTGCCAAAGATAACTCCAAATCCAAGTATCTTCACTACGCACAAAAATATAGGGGTGTCAAGTGAGAAAAGGAAAGGACCCCCCCCCCCCCCTCCTTGGAGAGAATCAGAGCGACTGCTGAAATATTAATGAAGCTCTTTATTTGAGAGAGTCTAAAAAGGACTTTGAATAATGCATTGCAAGCAACGGTACATCAGCAGTGGCTTTTTTATGCGAGAGGCAGCTGGCATTTTAAAAATAGACAACTTTCAACTTGATGGGGGTAGCTTACCAGCGGAGAAAATTATCCACAAATGCGCCATCATTTAAGGGAACAAAGCAGATAAACAAGCAGAGCACAAAAAAAAGTTTATTAATACAAATGTTCTGAAACAGTCCTCTGCTTTCAGCACAGGCTTGCCCACCAAAAGCGCAGCTTCACTATTATTATTGGACGTCTCAACCTATTCTGTCCCTTACTGTCACCAGAACAGTCCCTTTAAGGTACTCTGCAACGGGCACCGTCTGGCAAAGATCTAATGATTTGCTCCGGTAAACAGATGATCTGTGTCCCCCAGGCAGCTCACGAATATCTGAAACTTACTTACTTTTAAAAACAGGTTTATTAGTGATACTGGCTTTCTCATTCAATAGAAGAAAAAAAAAAAAAAAAGTGGGAGAAAATGGTATTGGAATTAGGAATGAGGTGGAAAGGAAGACCCTTGGAGCCTGCTCTGCTGTACAGCTAACTGGACACCTGGGGTCCTTTGGCTTTAGGATTGCGCTAAAGGCCCCGCTCCCGCAGCACGAAGACCTTTAGCAGCAGCGTATTAAAGCCACGTGCAATGCAGCTAGTGAACAGCTTGGCACGTTTGGGGTTTCAGTGTTTACACTTACTAACAGCAACGTGACTGACGGACAAGGATGTTGCTGTAGCTGGCTTTGTGACAAGTCCCCTTGAGGGTGACAGAAGTCCTTGCAGACAGAGATGTTTTCTAAGTATCCTTGATACGCGCTCCCTTTCCCTACATGGCCAGGATATAAAATGCAGCTTTAAAATACAGTCGCACGGGCATAGCTGAAGGCACGGGGCTTCATTCAAGGCACAGGTGCCCTCGCAGTGGGCTCTGCCTGCACACTGACATTGCTAATGGACAACACCATTGACACCTTTCTTTTTCAGTGGAAGCACTGCGAATCTTGATGCCACCAAGAGCCACGACGTTACGAATCTACTTGGGAAAGGGGCTGATGGCAGTTTTGCAGCCATCTGACCATACATTTCCCTCTTCTGTCTCAACACAGTCCCCTCTGACACCTGCTGATCCCATAGACCAGCCTGCTCCCACCCCATGTACCCCCTTCTCCCCTGCCAAAGAGTGGGGCCAGAGGGGCAGCAGCTCCCCACCCCAAGGGACAGGGAACTGAAGGGGGAGTAGAGAGGGGCATGAATTGGTCCCACCACAAAGGCTACATACCAACTGGTACAGCGTTTCAGAGGTACCTGGTGTCATGCACAGGCAGAACGGCAGTGGTCCCATAGTACTCATATATTGCCCATCATTGCACCTATATAGGCACACCGCTTCTGAGACAGCCACCTTAGGAAAAGCGAAAGGTTCCAGAAAGCAAGTGCACAGGGCAATAAAACAGCATGTCCTGCCAGCCCCATCTCCTTTTCCATCTGCCTGATTTATTCTATCAAGCCACTTATTTTACTGGCCATCAAATGACTGGTTCGTTGCCTCAAGCATCAGTTTCCCTTTGCCCTTCTCTTCTCCGTCAACTTTTACCTTCCTCCTCCTCCCTTGCCATTAACCCACCCTTTCTGCTCTTACATCTTTGCCTGCACAACCAAGTTCCGTCAGTCATTGGTGTCCATCTTTCACACGGTTAGAAACAGGCAGCCGACAGCACCAACACCCACAGTCACCTCTGCTGGGTGAAGCCATCCGAAAGAGCAGAATCTCAAAGGAAAGTAAGGACAATCCCGTACCCCAAAGCCATTGCATGGTATCACGGCTTAGAGAAGCTGCCAAATGGCATTGGGGGGTGAGGCAGGGACCCCAGCTTCAGCCAGTGTTCTTGCTCCCACCCCACGCCGGGAGGTAGGCAAAGGGCTGCTGCCCCAACGGCACCCCGAGCCCCGCAGCGTCACTGCCAGCGGCGGGAGGATCACACATGAGCACAACACCATGCAACCCCGGGCTCGACCTGTTTGTTTTCAAAACAAGCTCGGCCTTGCCTGGGCTAAGACAGGAGGAGACATTTGCTCACGGCTAAGATGGCAGGCAGCCTGCCCGCAACACCACCTCCGGGGAATACCTGCGCCGTGCTGCCCGTATTCACACCGCAAGCAATGCTTCATCTCTTCACAGGGAGGCCGTGCTGCACCGGGGGGTGGGGGTGTTAATTGCGAACGAGATGACAAGAAAGCTTTTTAGGGCTTGCAGCCCAGTTTGCGCTCCCGACACCTCTGTGCGTGCCGGTGCCTCGTCCGACGCCGTTTCCCTCCTGCGCCAGCACGCACCGCACCAAAGTTTAAGCTTTTGCATTCCCCTTCACGCTTTTATTTTCCATTTTTTCACCTCTCCTCACTCTTCCCCCTCCCTTTTTTTAAATGCAATGCGGCCTTTTTTTTTTTTTTTTTTTTTTTTTCCCCCTGAAGGTAAGAAGAAAAAAACAAACCCGAGACCGACGGGTCGCAAGGGCAGAGCGGAGTGCGTGCAGAGCGGCTCAAGCCTGGGCACCCGGCAGCTGCCCCCGGTGCCAGGGAGGGCAGGGCAGGCGGCCGGACTGAGCCTACACAGTAAATAACCACGACCTCATTAGGAAGGCACTGCAAATCCAAGATATAGCTGGCACAGGACGGATTTAGCGTGGCTGCGCTATTCAGCATTGGCATAAACCCCTCCGTGCCCCGCGGCCGCACCCCCTGCCACCGCGGTGCAGTTGCCCCCTCCTTGTGTTAGCAGCATCCCCCCCCCCCAACTCATAACTCCCCAAAAATGCTGAACAAGGGTAAAATCACAGGGAAAACAGCCTACAGTGAGCGCTTGGACCCCTAGTCTGTACCACAGCTTAAAAAAACCCAGCAGCATTTGGACTCCCGGTGAGTCTCAGATAGAGGGAGCCCACAGAGGGGAGAGCAGATTCATCTAAACCAAACCAAAATCAGATGCTAAACCTTTAAACTGGGTGGGTGGGGAAAAAGTAAAAATAAGAAGGGAGAGAGATGATTTCACCAGGAGTTTTTAAGCAAGCGGGAAGTACAAAAGCACACAGTGTTTAGGATGATGCGTTCCCCGTGGATCAGGTCATAAACTCTCTGCAGCCTCAAGCTGGGCACAGGACGGGAGCTGGCAAAACGCAGAGGGGAAAAACCAAAGAGAAGTCTGAATAAATTGTGCCATTTAAAAGGGACACGGGAAAACAGGGAGCCAGAACAAATAGATGTATGTATTTGGAAAACGCATGATACGGACATCAAAGTGGGGGGAATGAAGGGTTTGGTCTTAAGTGAGGTTGTCAACACACAAGCAGCATCAGGAAGCTGGTGAAAGGGAGACAGTAATGGGGACTCCTTAAAAACAAGCAACTTGTCTCTCTGGGAATAAGAGAATGGCTTATACTGGTGGGGAAATAGCACTGCCTGCTAAGTAAAGTTCAACCTCAGAAATGCAAGGAGCATTTAATACTTCCCAGCTTCCCCAGACAGGCAGAGATTAACCACAGCAGAGGCAACAGCCACAGGCTGGGGGAGGCTGTGAGGGCACACTGAGTAACTCAGCTCTCCCCACACTCCTTATGCCAAGTTATTGCCATGATGCTCAGGCTGAAGTTGCAGGCATCACGCTGGGGAGCCCATAACAAAGCTCAGAGCCCACCTTAGCAATGTGGTGACCAAAGGTCCCCTCTGTAGCAGTGGCCATCACAAAACCCAAAGAAACCCACCGCCTTTCTCTGAAGGAATGATCCCGATGCATGGGAGCTCTCTGAAAAGAAATTAGAACGAGCAGCCCTAAAGGTGTTATATTTGAGGGGTGTGGGAAGATTGCTTAAACACGTGCACCTGGAAGTACAGGGCAAATGGTACCTGCCACAGGAGGCATCCAGAAAGACCCAAGTCAAGCTGCTGTCATGAAACAGTGGTCTGATGGTTATGTGGCTACCCTTACATCAAAAGACAAATGCTGCAGGTCCATCTCTCACACCCCACTGGAACCAGGGCTGCGACCCGGGCAAGCTTCATGGCAGTTGTCTGGCAAAGGACCACCCAATGGAACAGAAGGAACCTGCGGGTTAGCTAAAGAGAAGTATTAAGAAAGGGAAAAAATGTTTTGTTGCTTTATTTTACCAGAACATAAGCTAGAAGCATTGGATACAGAGTGAATTTTGAACTTCCAAGATCACTTCCAAGATGTTCAGTATTATTGTTGTTGTTATTATTATTACTTAGGTTAGATACACATACAAATACCATTTTATTATTAGGCATTTCAGGACAAACTGTTCACTATTTGTCTGCCTGTTCCTGAAGCTGGGAGCCTCAAAGGTGCAGCCCAGGTCTGCTGTAGGAACACTGGCAGGTATGTCAGGAACAAAGACATCTAAAACTTCAGTAGTATGATATTTGTGAGTAACTATGGCACTTCATAAAGAAAGTTTCAAAACAAGTGATGCCAGAGTTTTTCCTCCTTCAAATATCTTTCTGTGTCATGAGAGATAAAGTTAACTAAATACTTCCTATTTTTCTAGATGAATCACCTGTCACATATTGTTTGCTGGAATACACAGCACAGTAAAATCTTCTGTCTTTACAGGCATCCTCACTTCCTCTGCCCGATTTGAAATATGCATTAGTAACGTGAAAATCCACAGTGTCTTCCTACAACAGGAACCAAGTGCAAATCTTTATACTTTACAGTCACCCTGTGGTTTTCTTGCCAGTTTCAAAGCCAGGTAAGAAGTTCGTGGTTCATTGTAACAGACCTCATCGGTGAGCTAGAGAAAAGGACGGCAATAGATAGTGTTATGACACCAATATTCTCCTTCCTGAGCAGGTAATGGACTGTCTTTTCCTCAAGCAGTGCTTGCCAAGCCCACACAAAAGGAACCTGCCAATTTCTATCTATCTGGACGGCTGACTGATGAGATCAAAGCATTATTATAAAGATCTTTTTGCCTGTCAACTTGTGATATACATGCAGACCCCTTTTGAAAAGGAAAGAAAGCTACTGTGTTTAAGCTCTGGTATGAAGTTTTGGGAGGAAAGGAGTTGTTAAATTTGGAATCTGTGTAAGCTATACAGCCCTTACCATAATTTCTTAGGTAACTTCTCATGTCCATCAAGAAGAGGTTTTATACATAGCAGCCAGTGTATGAGCAGCAGCCAAACTAGTATATGGCACAACAGGGAGGCACCTTCCTCGCCATCCAGCTCCTGATCTCTCCGCCAGAACAAGGAGGGGAAAAGCAGGCTCCTGACTGCTATGGGGAGTCTGGACCTGGACTAAATTCATTTGTTAGTGGCTTTCCGCCCCTTCCTTCCTTACCAGGCCACTAACAAATTAATGAGCTATTTCCCAAGAGCAGAGCTTAAGAAAGGAAGCACAAGGGAGAGTTAGCATTAAATACTTTGATCCCTTCAGCAGCTTAGGCACAAAAGCAGGTGCTTGCTCCTTTGCCATTCTCCAGAAGGTATGCCACGGCACTCCATCCCATAGCTAACACAGAATAGGAGAGACAGGAAAGACTCAGCTGTCACCTCCACTAAGGGTAAGCGCACTGGAGCATTTTGCACAGCCATACATTCTGTGGCGCCTGCCGCAAGTGAGGGTAAACTCATCTTTTCTTCCCCTGAAAGACTAACAATGTATTTCTAGCACTGTCTCCACAAACGAGACCATTGGTGAGAAAGTAGGGCATGGGACTGGGTCAACCGTTTAAGCCCACTGCTCTGAAAATACCCTCCAGCAGTCCTCTCACAGCTCTTAGAGGCAAACTCACGTGACTTCTTAACCAATTCGTAAGGGGACTCGTAATTCCAAAGAAGGGCTTTTAGTCCACCATGAGCATAGCCCCTCTGACTGTCTAATGCCAAACACGTGGAGAAGAGTCTTGCTAGCACAAGCAGGCAAGTTTGGGAAGAAAGCTGACAGAACGAGAGATCTTTCTGGTGGAATCCGGTAACCACCTGGAAGAGAAATCTCTGAAGTATCTCAGCCCTTCCTTGAAAACTCAGCAGAAGGCAATATGGTCACTAGAATCCTGCAAGCTATTAATTTCTATAAGCTGAAGCAAATGCTTCAAGGAGAATGGCCCTCTATGGAAAAAAATGAATTCACGAACATGGAACAGCCCAAAGGAGGCTTTAATTGCCTTTGAAATTACTTTAATACCAAATGAGGCAAAAGATGCTTTAAACGGAGAGAAGGCAGTTTCCAAAATAAGAAGTCTTGTGTTAATTTAGCAAGAGGCTCCAGATGTATCACTTGTATCTCTCTGTTTCTTGAATGACCAGAAAAGCTTCTAAGTGAGCCCACGCAGAATTTGACTAGACTCAAGCAAATGTGTGTACATGGGGCAGGGGCAGGGGCAGAGGAGGAGGTTTCACTGCCTTACTTGGTCTCCTGTTCTCTCCCAGGGCAATTCAGAGACAGTCCTCATGGGCCTTTTTGTAACACATTGCCAACCTTTCCTGCTTATGCTCAAAAGATAGACATCAAGACAGCAGAAACTACTGTCATCGCAGTGATGCCGCACTAGGAAAACACAGTGTTCATAAGCCAAGTTGTGAGACAGAAATGCTTCCAGGACAGGATGAGGAGAAGTGTGAATTGTTTTCCCCTTGCTCAGCTGCCCAAGGATAAGGTCTCAGCCTGACAGGATCACCTTAGGTCATCTTCAGCATCATTCTCTGGGCACTTCTCCTGTGTTTCATCTACTATGGGCTATCATCCTACAGCAGAGAAAAGAAGTCAGAGCGTTAAAACATCCTATGGTTGACACATGCTCTAGTTACTTTGCATTAAGCAAGGACTGCTCAGCCTCAGTCCATCCAGGGGGAAGGAAAAGGAGAACTGAATGAAATGTTACCTTGTAAACTGGGTTTGCATAGGAAGCTCCTAGGACAACACCACCACAAAAAGAAAAAACGTACAAAGTGAAGATTTTCCCATGTCTGACAGAGAATTTTTCAGTAAGAAGTTTCTGCCATTTTTATTCATGTGAAAAAAGACAGTCCCCTGCCTCCCAGAAATGTGGTTTCTTAGTGTCAAGAGGAAACAGATACCAATATACATTGTAAGAGCCCTCCAGAAGGCCTGATCTACTGAATCAGTCACAAGGCCATGCCTGGGATCTCCTGGATTTTGCCTGCTGGCGCCTTTATGAACATCCAACATAAAAGAACACACAAAGCAAGCTGTAATTTCAGTGGTTGTGCCTCAGCCTTAGCCACCTTAGTAGAACCAAAGATTTACCACCACAGACTGTTTAAGATCACAGCTTTCTTCATCCACGTTTTTTCCCTGCCCCCTTAGAGATGTGCCTATTACTACAGATGAAAATGAAGCCAGAGCGTGGAGGATGCTGCCCTCCCAGCATTAAGAAGAGACAGCCCCAGAAGAGGAGCTCTGCAAGGCAGCCACTTTCTGACATATCCCCTCTCCTCTTTGGTCTTTTGCCCATCATGGTACCAAAGCATTTTAGTGCAGGAGCAAGGCTAGCAGTGGGAAAACCGGTCCGAAATGTCTATGACTAATTCTGGTTTTCCTCCTTCAGCTTTGCATTAGTTACTATACTTTAAGGTCATTCTGTGGCACAAGATAGAAACAACATTATATTATGGAACTGTCTGGTCTCTTCAGTGTAATTCCTCCCACAGTACTTTTGATTACAGGATAAGCAAAAATAAAAGGAGAAAAGCAGGAAGCACAGCGATTTTATCCAAGAAGGGGTATAATTTCAATATTATTGATATAGCCCAACATGAACCACATACGTTAACTTTAAAGTATGCCAAGACTTGGAATAAAGAATACCAAAAATCAGATTTCCACAATTCCAGTGCCAGCTGTGCTCCCTCCTGGGAAACATTAATGTTGATATCCAAAACACATATCTAGATAACACTGGCTCCTACCCTGATGATCCTTCCTGTCCTAGCTAGCATGGGCCATCTGTTACTGCTTAGCAGGCAGACCCACTAGATACTAGATTGGTACTACTTACATGAAAAGGATGAAATAAATTGCCAGCAAAAATGGCATTAAGAAGTCTTTCCTAAGCAACTCGTAATTTACCATTGGAAAAGCGTAATTTAAACTGCACCAAATAAGGTAATAAAAGATACCAAAGCATGAATTAAGCCATGGGCCAGTCTCTGTCTCTACATGATACCACTTATGCAGAAGTGGGAAACAGAAATCATGCTGTACCTCACCTGAAAATTCTCTTTTTAGGTAGCAAGGTCCAGGAATGCCAGAGAAATTAATGACCTTTTCCCAAGTCCCTGCTGAACCCTTCCCACACTTGTTCACCAGATCATACAAGAGGATAAAAACAAAACAGTGACTGCTCTAAACTATTCTGCTCTGCTCTCAGCCTGAACAGCTGAGCAATACCCATTACAAGAGATGTTAGGATAAAACTGCACAGGGACCATCAGAAGAAAACCAGCTCGCCATTCACCCAAACCCACTCAGCTTCAAAATGCATACTAGGATCCATGGTCACTTCTTTCCATGAGCTGTCCCTGCCTACACCCACCTAACAACAAAATACACCTTTATCTATGGCCAGTGAAAAACTTTAATTTCACTCTGACACAAACCCAAGGGCAGCCAGCACTAACTTCTTCCAGAAGGGCCTCACTGAAGGTGTGGGAGAAAGCACAGAAGACCTACAGTATGGGCTACAGAGTAGGCTCTCAGCATGAACAAACTCCCTTCTTGAAGGAACCCCAAACTAAATGCTTCCTCCATGCAATAAATTACCTGAAACCCTTATCCTCATCCTGTTCTAGCCTTATGGGGCAGCCTGGGGTGCCCACTCTGTCCTTCCCAGCACAACTCAGCCTAAGCCCCAGAAGGTGGTAGTGCACTTTTCCTGCACTAAAGCAGACTCCTGAAAGCTGCCATCCCCACGCGGACTGTACTTTGTAGCCATCCGATTAAAATTTAGCAAAGAAAACTGCTAATAAGTCTTCACGCTGTCATAGCATCCACTGTACGAGTAAATTAGAGAGAAATCCTTCTTTAGCTAAGAAGTCAGTCCAATTCCTAGCAGCACCTGGCAATCTCACTCAGAAAACGTGGCAGAATCCACAGATGACCAAATTCTGCATGCTGGTCTTTAACCAGAGCTCCATGTTAGAAAAATCCTTCTCCGTATCTTCATGTCCACAGCAAGGTAAAAGTAAGCAAACTAGCTTGTTCTGGAGGTCAACATTCAAACTTGATCCTGCCTGCCACACTTGGTACGTACCATGGACATAACAGATCGCTGACGCTTAGCGCGAAGAGGATGAGGACATTCTTAAGCAGGCACACCAAATTTCCTTCCTTTGGGGTAAGCATGTCAATATGGCTGCTCCCTAGCCAAATGATCTCTCAAAATAGAGGTGCATATCCATCTACAGAAATGTGCACTTACTTCCTTGAAGGAAAGCTATCCCCCCGACATCCTGCATGAGGGGATTCTTTTTTTTACTCCCCACAAAAGGGTTTGCCTGACCTATGAAGTCAGAAAAATTGCCTGGATCATTCCCAGCCGTGGAAGTCCACTCACCTGGGAGCCTGCTGTCATGCACTGGCAGCTCTGTTCCCTCTCCCAAGATATTGGGCAAGCTGAAATGCTTTTTCCGGTGCCTTTTATATGCAACTTGAGAATAAAGAAGCATCACGATCTACCAATTTCATAGTTCAGAGACAGCTAGCTGCTCCATCCAATAATCTCTTTCCACAAGCAGTATTCATTAGACTGTTCAGAAATATTACCATCCTTTACAAGCTACCTTAACAGCAGGTAAAACGCAATTTTTATTTCTGCTTGCTATTCCTGCAATTGAAATAAGATGTCAAAGCGAGTACTACATTGTAATAATTATTACAGTCAGGGACTTAAAATAACTGATTCACAGCTGTGCCAAATTTGACCAAACTGTTCCTTAGAGATACTGCTTGACTTGTATTAGTTCTCTGTCTATAAAATGGGCATGTCAACTATTATCTTTTAAGGACTACCACTGGTAAATAAATCCAAAGATCTAGCTTTCTCCTAAATAATTACACAATGCTTCTTATGAACAACAGTATTTGAAGAACAGAGAAAACATAATATACAACTGTCAATGTTGTAAAAACTCCCAACTTATCAACATACAGGGACCAGACAGGCTCCATTTTTTCCCTGAATTTAATCCAAACAACGTGCACTCTGCCATGCCCTCTGATGCCAGCCATAGTACTCAGCATTTATTCATGCACCAGCTGACTCACGTGTGATGTCGCAGTCCACTGTCTCATCCACACATCTACAGATCGAGTCTTTTGCTCTCGTGGTCTTTAGTTTAGGCTTTGTTGTTGTAGAAACTGCAAAATTTTAAACTCAATTCTACCTTGTTTGGGGCCATCTAAGCTTTAGTGGAATCACCATGCTGGAAGAGTGCACATCTTCTTGTGAAATGATGTTGTGCTGCAAAATCAAAGGGCAACCAAAGCCAGTCTAGAGACAGGAGGTGGAACTTAACAAATCTTCTGTCTTGACATAGGATGGGAAAAAAAGGTTCATCCTGCTGAGATATCAATCAGAAGAATGAGTGAAAAACCCTCCCAATCCCAACTCTATGGGAAATCTGTAGGATCCAAGCCAGAATAACCCTCTGTTTCACCAAATCTGAATATTAAGCACGGGCGAGTTTCAAAAACAATCAGTTGACTGCATAAGACAGTCTGGACATACATGGTTCCCACTGATTTTAAGCAGAGCAAGATTGCTTTGCAAGACATTTTATACATTTCACATGGACAAAGCTCTGTCCACCCACATGTACTCATCAATCTCAGCTGATTTAATTCTTCTTAAAATGTCTTTCTATATCATACCCTTTTGCTTACCAGTATTGCACTAACATACAAGATAGAGCAAATATGCTTTCAGAAGGCAAACATTACTGCAACACAGGCTTGGGTGCACAACTGTTTGGCTGGTGAATGCTACTAGAAGAAAAACTGGTTAACTGTCTGTTTCTCATTGATGAGGTGGCTCTTATTTTCATATCAGTAATAGCTTGATTGATTGCCCAAAAGCAAAGACTTAGCAAGAAATTCTTCTTGATATCCTTCATATTTAGAGGTCTGCCATCTTATGTATTTTACATATTTGATGGTGCTGGAAAAAATAGGAAGTCATTTTGGTCTAACACCTGGCATGAAACTGCAAAGCCAAGCACTTCATGAAATTAAAAGAATAAATCAACTAAATGGTTGTGGTTCCGTTATATTCTTGATCATCTGGGGATTGCACTGGTCTAGGAAACAGCCCAGCTCCTTGCTTTAATACTGGCTATTCTTCAGGGTACAGGGATTAATCCTCTCTGCTCCCCCGGCAATCTGAGGTCAGCGAAGGAGGGGGGAGGGAACACTGTAAATCTGATACTTCTGTTAAAAAATAGCTATGGTGCAGCATGCTCAGGTTTCCGTATGACAGCGACCAAGTTTATTTTGTGTTAAACAGCACCCGTTTCTCTGCATAAGTAACACATGTGTATCATGCCAGCTCACAGAAACTGAGGCAACTTTTCCATATCGTTTTGAACAATTTCACTATTTCTCTCTCCCACAGATGTACCTATTTTAAGTACAACCATCTTTCCCGGCAGAAAGCAACTAGCTGTTGCTTACAAAACACAAAACTTCTAGAAGTGGGAGGTTTTATTTTTGTTGCTGGTTTCACTTGAAAACAACGCAATTGCTGGATGAAATACTCAAGTTTATTACCACCCTGCTTGGTCCAGCACATCTTCCGCAGCTTGTAATTCCACAGGCCGGCGAACGGAGAGGGACAGCCACCCCCACCCCATGCCTGCCCACCACAGGGCAGACCCCAGCTGTGGCAGGGACCACCTTGGATGGGGCAAGGACCAATGGTCCTGTCTTGCACGCCTCTCTGGTGAGTGTGCCAAGGTAAACACGGCCGAGGGTGGGTAAGCTCAGCACTACGCAGGGAAATGGTGGGGGCTGAGCTGCCCTTTCCATGCTGGAAAGATGCTCAGCGTAAGCATCGCTTTGAAACAGGGAGACCAAAGGGGAGAAATTTTAAATGGAGTAGTTTTCCTTAAGAAAGCATTTGCTGACGGGCAGAGACAACGGTTGCACCATCCTGCCAGCAAGAGTTTTGCACAAACACTCTGAAAGCTGCACAAAGATCCTGAACGTATTCAGTAAATATAGCAAGGCCTTGCCACCTCCTAGAAAGGGTGTACATGGCCCCAGTCTCACCTGCCATGACAAAAACCTGTAATGCCATCCCCATGAACCATATTTTTTTTTTCTTCTTGAAAGGTGTGACCTTCCATGAGTAAATCCTGATCCCATCCCTTTGCATCCACCCCCGTTTTATGAGAACAGGTAGCAAGGAATATGCTTGGGCTTGGCTTTTATGTTCCAGGAAATAATACTGAAATACCCCTGACAGCTAGCTCCTTGACATCTTGAGGTCCTGATTCTTTCTTCAGGAGTTTTCAAACTGCACTCGCATGTGAAAAAAACCCTAAAGTCTGCGGATGATGCATAGATGGTCTGTAAGTTGTTCTGGGACAAGAAAGATCAATTTAAGCCTCTAGGTCATTTAACCTGCATAATTTAACTCAGCAGTTTTTCCTGAAGTATACTGGAAAGAGAAACTCAGTCACAGATAATACGCAAGCTGATCTCAACATTAGCTAGCAACTGCAAACTGGTTCTGCTTCTACTGACTCAACGACGCAGCTGTACAAAAGAGCACTAACACAGATTCGGTGACCTGTAAACCAAGAGGAAATTAAAAAAAAAAAAAACAAGTCTCCAAACATGCAATAATATCAGCTGCTGTTTTTCTGTAAGACATTATTTTACAGGTAAATTGAATCACGCTCTGTCTGCAATCAGTGCACACCACAGAGCAGTAAGTCCTATATCCAGCACAGGGCAGCTGCACCAGTAAAAATGATCCCAGCAATGAGATGCAGCCATCAGGGAGAGCATCAAGGTACTGACCTATCTTTGCTTTTGTTTCCTCTTTGTTTTCAATGGGAAACAGAAGTGACATGCACTTAATTATGTTATCATTGCAAGCCTAATTAGAACCAGTTAGATGTTAAGTACTATTGAAGTGAACCGCATACAGGAGGATTGAGTTTCCATCTTATCTTCTGTTAATACATACCTGGAAAGTGTCCTTTCTTTTATCTTAACCTATTCTTGCAAGAATAAAAGCCACAACTTTCCTATCCGGTGTTTTGATTGTATTTTGATGCAGTGGTGGCAACAGCAGGTTGCAATGAAAATGCTTTGGCCAGGAGACTATTAGGGAACACAAGAGAAATCATGGGGTCTTCCCCCTTCCCTTTGACCATAGGAAATTTGCAGCAATCCTCCATCTCAAATAGCTTCTGGAATTGATGTGCACGTATTTCCATAAACTGTATACAATGTCCTTTGCATTTTCTTTGGTCAGGTCAGAGTAGAGCATTTGGACAGCCCCAGGCAAGGTGCACACTGTCATGCACCTTTGTGTTGCCTTCTAACATGGGCAAAAATGCCAATCCAGGCATACATCCCTGCAGACGCATGGACCCACTGGCCCCTAGGTCCCCCATCTCTGCTATAGACTTTCAATTCTGGTTGGGCCCCGAGCCCCAAATAGATATAACTTTGAAGCCAACACACTGTGAGATCTTCAAAAGGGCAAGCCTTGGTTCTGCCTAATTGGACTGATACAACCCACGGTGCCATAAAGGGGCCTAAGTTTCAAGTCCAGCTGTGAAAAAGAACATTGATGTTACCTGGCATATTCACGAAATTCTTGTTTCTTCGCAAACTTCATTTTTATTTTTTTTTTAGGATTTCCCAAATCACCGACACTTTCCATCCCTGCGAGGACTACCTCCATCAAAAATTTCAGGTTTTGATATAGCTCCCATTTATTTTTAGAAGCATACCAAATGAGCACTTTTTCATATTCTGTTGCCAAAAAATGCTGAAAGGAAATTTCTAAACACTATAAAGTTGTTGCCAGATGGAGGCCAACCCATCGGAAACTCCATCCACATGATAAATGTTTTTTTAAAACTTACCAAAGGAATAAAACAGATAGTACAGCTGAAACTTCAGTTGCAGGGAATGTACTTAGGCCCTTGCAATAAGAATAATTTCTGGTGTGTTAGGGGGGAATTGTAAACATACCTTGCTGGTGGCGTTCAGCACAATTTTCTGTTCCCATGTACTATATTCTCTGAAGTGATAGCTATAATCCGGTAAGGAACAAGACCCCGAAGAACTTGTTAGCTTCACTGATAACTTCAACCCTGTGGCATCAGCAGGTCTGAGCTTCTCACTTCTCTTCAAAGGCATTAAATCACTGAGTGGTTATAAGGGTTATACAGCAGGGGCTTCCTTCACTTCCCAGCTTTAGGGAAATGTACGTGCGTGCTCCTCTTCCTATGGTGTTCACAGGCTTCCAGCCTCTCCTCTTCTCTCCTTCTTCTCTGCTGGACCAGATAAGCAGACCAATCCTTTCCTTAGGTCTGCTCCCAAGATCCACAGACTTTTGCAAATTAAGTCCAACACCTCATTATTCATACCACCGTATTCTCTGAGCAAATAAACTCTTAAAAAAAAAGCTGCTTGAATATAAAAAAAGAAAAAAGAACCTTTCAGCCTGATCCATCCAGATCCACATGCAGGCCAAACCAAACCCAACCTCTTCTCAAAGCTCACAGCAAATAACTCCCAGAAAGAAACGACAAGACACCATTTTAGCCTTCTGCCCAGACTGGGCTGCTCCTCAGAGTCCTCCTGCCTTGTGGTGCATCCAGCCTGGCCTCTGGGAGGGGGTGGCTGTGGGCATCGCATAGTGACCAGTCACCACCTGCACTCAGCATGGAGATTCAGAGAGATGGGGAAAGCGAGAAACGGAGAGGGAAGGGGGGGCTGCTTTCTTCTTTTAAGGCTTTTAGCACTGTCTCCAGAATCATATAGACAAAAAAAAAAGAACATCTGGAAAGCAGCTTGCAAAACACTACATGGAAATTACAGCAAAATTAATATTAATAGCATCGCTTCCATTCTTTTATTACAGCTCCTAAAAAGTCCTGTGGCCTAGTCCCAGAGCTCAAAGAACCAGTTCAGCTACGAAATAACGATAATCCAGTAAGACATGCGCGTGCCATGCTTCAGAGTCCCTTTAGTGCAGGAGAAATTTAAATGCTTCCCTCTTATAACCCAGAACTGTTGTAAAGACAGAAAACGTGTCAGCCATCTGCCCACCCCGCTGAAAGAGAGCTAAGATGGAAAGAGGCCTGCTCCACCGATGCGAGGGACCTATCCTCTGAGAGATGGTTAAATGCTAATTAATAGTGATGAGCCTAAAGAAATAACATTACGCAAATAAAAATGGCCTTACAGTAACTGCCATCTGCTCCCTGTAGTCACCTCTGGAGTCTTGCACTTTATTCTAAAGATTCAGTCATCTAGGTTTGCAAGACGCTGAGGTCAACAGGATTTTCACCTACAAACTTGGTGGATGCAGAACAGACTCAGCGCTACAGCAAAGCTAGCATCTCCGTAGGAAGTATAATTGGACGTAAAAGGCACATGAAAGATTGAAGGAGATGTTTCTGCAAGCTCACATGCACAAAGCGCGCTTCCAGATATTCATCTGTTAACTCATTGGAACATAAATTTATGGGACAGTTGCAACAACCGAAGAAATGATGATAAAAATCCAGAGATGGAGAAAACTAATGGTACCAGGTAACCTAATCTACCTCCCTGACAGCACAGGGAATTGATAAATAGTCACATAATCAGAGATAAAATCAGGTTCTTGGATCCATTTTAAATTCCCTTGGTTTACCTATGATAATCGCCTCCGTTTCCTTGACAAGCAAGGCTGGTATGAACCAGCATCCGAGAAAAAGGACTCTGCTGCCTCCTCAACAGAAGAGTGCTAACAAGGCCTCCCCAGCACCCTTCCCTAGAATTTGTATTGACACCGCTTAGGCCACACAACAGGTTTCTTAGAGCAGGAGCGAACCCTAAACAGCCGAAGTGTTTACTGCACATACAGCAGTTCTCCACCACAGCCTTATCTCAGCACCTGTGGAAGAGCAAGGACTTCTGCTGCTGCTTGTTTATGAATGCATCCTCCGTCTTCCCAAACATAACTGAAACACTTCGAGTCACCCACTGTCCCTCTTCACCAGTCCAAACTGACCTGTTAACGTGACCAAGTTACCATCCCCAAACTAGAGAACGCTCCAGACACAAACGCCAAGGTCAAGGTGTAGCAGGGACCTCGGCGAAACGTAAGCATAGTTACACAAACAGCAAGAAAAGAAGGAGCATTTAGCTGCCAGCAAAGTCAATTACTCCCTTAAATGAGGTCTACAATGCTAATTTGTACCATCCACGCACGGTTTCCAGAATGGGCATCAGCAATGCAAAAAACTACACCAGCTTGCCTACTCCAAAATACACAAGCCGACCGCACTTGTACAACCAATTCCCTGCCCAGGAGAAGAGCAGCCTGAGACCTTCACAGTGTCTGAAGGCACAACCGCTGCTCCATGGCAGCCTTCCCCCCGCGCTATCCCACCCGTGGGACTGCCCCACATCTCCTCCCAGCACACCTGCAAGTGCAGCCCAGCACTCCTGATGGAGCCCAACTGGAAGTCACGGCTCTATCTTCCCTGGTGACTCGCACTTATGAGAGCTGTCATGCTGGCATGACTCTCCTCGGTTAGGACTGTCATTAAGGGGGTTTTAGGCCACAGCTGTTGTAAAAACAAAAAATCCCACCAAAAAAACTCCTGCAAAACTAAGCCAAGTCAGGTAAGCACCCCAACAGGGAATTTAGAAAGCTGACTCTGGAGCTATGTTTTTAAACACCATCTAGCTACCTTCTTTTTTTTTTTTTTTTAATTCTGTTATTTATTTAGCCAACAGAATTCACCTTGGGCTATGCTCACAAGAAAACACCATTATCTTTAATCTTTCATGTATGTCATTATAAGAACAGAATGGGAAACAACTGACTTAAGGAGGCAGAGGCATGAGGTTTGTGCCTAAGCAATGGAGCACTTCAAATCCACCACGATGGGGATATCACACATTTTTGAGAGTGCAGTTTTTCTGAATTTCAGGTAACTTAAGCACAAACAGTAAAATTTCTTAGCAAAAACATAGCAATGATGACTTTGCGGTCAACAGAACCAGCAAAAGACTGAGAAATCTAAAATCTAAGCTACGTGGGAAAGCCAAAACATTTCTCAAAATATTTCCTTTAAAACTGTCTTCTAACAGATATTAACAAAATTTAAAAGAAACAACAAAAGCATGGCAAGCAAGAGATATTAAAAAGACCAAACTCATGCAGAAACCAATGCAGAAGCACTGGAAAGAAGTTCTGGGGCAAAACCCAGTAATTTCAGCGACCCAGCTGGACGTTCACAGTGAAGATGACTAATGTCACTAGTAACTCAACGGGACACACAAATTTAATCCCATATTATAATGCAAGGCTCGAACGGCTGCATTTGAAGATGGGTCAGCAGTTCAGCCATAAATCTGTGTTACAGAGCAGGCCATCGTGCTTGCTCTTTATCTCAGGCGTTTCCCAGAAAACGGCTTTTGTGAGCTCCTGAAATGGTGAGCAAATGTCACCTCCACCCTATCACTGCAGTGTGAGGACCAGGAGCCACCCGCCTCGATGCCACAGCCGTCACCAGTCCCCCCGCCACCCACCTCCTTTTTGGGGAAGCCTGAGAGTAGGGGGAGATAGGGGGTTGGCTTCTCCCAAGCAGAGACCGTTTCTCCCCACACCCCACATGCCTGAGGGAGCCTGAGCCCCCTGTTATTCATGGAGACATCTTCTGAACACTTGAGCCCTCCATGCCAGTGACACCACATTCCCACGGCCACCAGAGGTACTGGGTAAAAGAAGATGAATGATATGGAAATGTGAGATTTCAAGCTGGTTTAAAATCACAGTACCAGCTGTGGCCTTGGAGCCAAGCAACACTCACTTGTCCCACCATACTCTGGTGCATGGCTCTCCTGCCACCTGCTAACCTCCAAGGGGTCATACCAGGATGCACAGGTCCATTTTCCAAGCGATAAAAACTTGGAAAACTAAACTACTAGTATTGCAAATAGGTATCTTAGTTGTGATTTTATCACATAGCAAAAGACAAGCCAAGTTCTAAGAACTTAATTTAGTATCCAAAACATCAACCTTGGTCGGAAGATGCTCTTCAGACCAGTGAGCCACCTTGGAAAAACATCTGAATGGAGATTCTACTTATAATTTTTTATTACATCAATTAATGGTAAGGATCCCCACACCAGCAGGACAGCAGCACTCATTTGAGTGCCAAGTGTCTCACAGGGCCTGAAATTGGAAGCTAATTGCTCTGTGTGGTGCCTCTTTGGGGCAACAACAAGCTTTGCATGGAAGATGTAACCCATTTTCGGCAGCCCCATAACTCTAAGGACCAGTGTGTGCACCTTTAAAGCTCCCTTCCAAAACACATTGGGGCAGGCTGTTAATTTGATAACAAAATATATTTCAAAGCCTAGAATGAAATATTAAGTACACATACATTTTAAAACATAAGATCACTTAAGAACTAGATAAATATAAGGTACTGAGGGGTGCTTAAAGGTTTCACTCCCCTATAAAAAATTCATTTTGAATTCTAATCCAAAATTCATCTTCCCTTAAAAACAAGACAGGTTTTATCTCAGC
Source organism: Numenius arquata (assembly GCF_964106895.1). Classification (NCBI taxonomy): domain Eukaryota; kingdom Metazoa; phylum Chordata; class Aves; order Charadriiformes; family Scolopacidae; genus Numenius; species Numenius arquata. The sequence goes on from NC_133576.1 coordinate 48,203,835, forward strand.
TTTCTAAGCAAGCAATTTATGATACCCAGAAGGAAAAAAATAAAAATAGCTAACAGCCAAGCAGTGCTTTTACTGCCTTTTTTTAATCTACTAGTTCCAAAGTAGATGCATTCAGTACAGAATTCTGATTAGGAAAAAAATGGCTGTTGAATTTTTATTACTACGTCCCTTAAGGACCAAAAGCGGTAACCCTAGGCATTTAATGTGTACTATGAATAACAATACATATGAGCACATAAAAAGCTTGTTATCTCTGTTTATGGAATTTTTTTACCATCTTGATACATTCACGGAAAGAAGTTGGTAAGTACGGTGAGGGGGAGGAGAGGAAGCAAATACCATTAAATAAAACCTATTTGGAAAGGAACAAGCTACGCAGGACGAAATTTGAACGAACCATGTCGCTTCATTACCACCCTGCAGCTCCCATGTAGTCAGTGGAGCCTCGTTTAATGCTTATGCTAAAAGCCTTCATCTATGTACACCTCACCCATTGATACAAATGCAATTCATATTTAACCCTGACAAATAATCACTTATGATAGAAATGTTCTGCATACATAGATTTTCTTCTTTTATAAACAGTGTAAGCACAAAGAAGTCCTTCTGGATGCTTCAAAACAGCTCACTGGATTCAAAGAAGCATCTTCTCTCCCCGTCTCCTCACATCACAATCCATAACCGCCTGGCCAGATATCCAAAGGGTTTCCACCACGTACCTCCCTGTCACAGCACCACTTTTCTCCGTGTTTTATACTGCAACTTCATCCTCACAGCCAGAAAAAACCCCTTACAAACTGCAGCTAAGCAACGCAGGGCTTTCTCCTTCAGAAATTAGCTTACAACCTCTCAAAAAACCCACGGGTAAGCCATCGGAATAAAATTCTACAAACCAGCCATTTGTGGCACTGGCATGTTTTCCTTCTGGTATTTAGATAAGTCCAAGAAATAAATTTTTAAAACAGTTCCTCCTATTGAATCCTTCCCATATTTTCAGCTCTGAGAATTCACAGGGACCGAATTTGAGTTACACTGACTCCGGAGCCAGCAGCTTGTGAGAGTAAAAAGAGCACCCCCAGAAAATAATGGGGGAGGGGGGATGAGGGGGGGGGTGAGGGAGTGGGACAACTCCACGCATCCCTCAGCTCTCAAACTTGCCTGTAAAAAGGAAATGAGGATACGGCCAGGGCACACCATGTTTCTGCTCTACTCACGGCAATAGGTGCAGCCTTGCTCCAATTTACACTAAATGCGTTGACTCAAAGCCCAGAAAGCGGGCAAAAATGTGAATTAGTTTTTGTTCTGTGCTAAAAGGAAGAACTGACGAAGACTTAGGGTCTGCTGTCAACTACTCTGGACTTTTAGGAAGCCCTTTGTTGTCTTCTCCCACTGAGATGTGCCTGGGTTTCCCTAGGTTGGTGCCTTGGGAAAAGAGATGCAACAGCAAACATGATGGAAAAGAAATTCGTTCTCATTTGTTCACGGTTGCAGGACCCTGTCTCAGACCTTTTATCTTCTTCCTCCTTTTCCAGGCTCAAGAAAGAGGCCAAACAGACAAACACCCTGACGGCTGTTGGGTGTTAAGTAACCGTAAGAGCCACATTAGTGGGCCATGCCCTTGGAAAAGACCGGGACACAGGGGAGCCTGACAAACAGTTCAGAGGAAAAGAACTCGCGCTGGAGCATCCCACCAGCACAGACGCATTGCCGTAGCCCAGACCAGAGCTCAGCTGTGTTACTTGCCCAGTGAGGTCCCAGCTGTCAACCTGGCCTGGCATCATGACAGCCTACAGCGCAAATGCCCTTAGCCAGCTGCTTGGCTCAACGTACAATTCTCTCTTTTTTAATGAGATTAGCGTTCGTGAAATGTGCTAGCTCGACGGGCAGGCCGATTTAAGTCCTCTGTTTATTCAGGCTACAGCAGATACAGCGGTCACTTTTAAAAAGACGCAATCTGAAAAGACAGAACGAATTCACCAGAGCTCCTGCAGTTGCTCTTTAATCACAGGATGAAGGGAGGGTTCTTGTAGATCCGTTGAGAACAGGGCACTGGAAAGGATGAATCTTTAAATTGTGACAAGTGTATAAACTTAGCGACCTACCTCCTTGAGACTACCGCGAAGGATCTATTTGCCAACAAAAAAACCCAGCAGATTATTCCGGCTTGCTATCCATTTCAGTCGTCACACATCTGCTGCGGTTACCACCAAAATTGTTTAAAAAGAAGGGGAAGTATGTTAAATGCTGGGGGGGGGTGAGAGGGAAGGGGGATGAATAATGCAGAGGTACTGCCATAAGTATACATTATCAAAATGACTTTTGGTTACGCTTTTTTTTTATTATTATTATTAAAAAAATAGCCTACGAAGTTAAAGTTGAAACAGGAAAAGTCAAATGTTTACTATGAAGATGTAAAACATCATTGCCATGAATAAGCAATTCTTTGTTCAGAATGCATTTTTAAGCAGAATTATGAAGATCTGAGCTACTCCTTTTCACTTTTCACAGCATCAAGCTATTAAAAGGATAATACACAATCAGCTTCCCTTGCTAGGAAGTGACAAATTCGCTTCGGTGTATTGTATCCATGACGTGCAGATTACGGTCCACAGCGGGGCCATTATCATCTGTTGTCACCGTGCACCATTAAAAGGTCTTTAATCCGCCAAAAAAAAAAAAAAGCCGCCAAAATACGCCGCTGACGCCCGGGGATCTGCTGAGTAACGGGGCCAGGATCGCTGCGAACATCCCCCCCGGCCCCCGGGGTCGCCTGAACAACCCGGCTCTCCGCCCCCCCCATCCCCCAAGTCAATCACTGCGACTCAATTAATGTATCTGGGTCATAAAAATGGTTTACGGGCGCCGGAGCCGGGTTACGAAACGCAGCGCGGCGGCTACACCGGGCGGCGGTCGGTGGGGCGGGCGGTCGGTAGCCGCCGCCGCCAGGTAAAGAGCCGGGCCGAGCACCGGGGGGGCGGCGGGGAGAGTTCGGGGGAAGGCGATGGAGATGCGGCAAGCAGCGGGGCCGCCCCCTCAGCCCCCCGCCCCCGTCCCCGGTCCAACCGGCCGGGGAGGCGGCGGGGAGGGGGGCGGCCACCGCGGCAGGCGGGGGGACCCCCGCAACTTTCACCCGCGGGGGTATTTGCTGGCCGCAAGAAGAGGCAAAAAAAATATTATTTTATATATATGTGCGTGTATATATATGTGTGTGTGTATATACGTGTGCGTGCATATATATATGTGCGCATATATATATGTGTGCGTATATAGATGTGTGTGTATATATATGTGTGTGTGTATATATGTGTGTGTATATATATGTGTGTGCACATATATATATATGTGTGCAAATATATATCTCTCTCTCTATCTGTGTGTATGCACATATATACCCCGGCATCAACAGAACCACGTCCCCCCACGGCACATCGGTGACATCCCAGCGCAGCCCCCGCCGCCCGCCCTTACCGGCCCCACCGCTCGCCCCGGGGCAGGTGGGGGCCGCGGCCGCCGCGGGGGTGCCCGGGGGCCCTGCCCGGCGGTGGGTCGGTGTCCGCGCCCGGCGCCGCGCCCCGCCGCACTCACCCAGAAGACGAAGGAGTAGATGATGAGGAGGGTTTTCAGACACGTTATCACGGGTTTGGTCTCCATTCTCCTCGATGCCATAATACTGAGATCCCGGCTGCAGGCTGGGCGCGGGAGGAGGAGGGAGGAGGGAGGGAGGCGGGGGGGGAGGCGGAGGGAGGTGAGCTCAGCGCCGGGCTCGCCCCGCCGCCGCCGCCACTGCCACCGCCCGCCCCGCCGCCAGGGGGCGCTGCCCGCGGGGCGCCGCTGAGGACGGGGGGCGATGCGAAGGAGGGGGCGGCTCGGCCGGCGGCCCCGGCGCTGCCGCTGCCGGTTCCTCTCAGCGCTGAGTAGAACCGTAGAATCATAGAATGGTTTGGGCTGGAAGGGACCTTAAGGATCATCTAGTTCCAACCCCCCTGCCATGGGCAGGGACACCTCCCACTAGAGCAGGTTGCTCAAAGCCCCATCCAGCCTGGCCTCGAACACGTCCAGGGATGGGGCATCCACAGCTTCCCTGGGCAACCTGTTCCAGTGCCTCACTGCCCTCCAGTAAATAATTTCTTCCTGATACCTAATCTAAATCTCCCCTCTTTCACGTTAAAACCATTACCCCTTGTCATATCACTATGTGCCCTTGTAAAAAGTCCGTCTCCGGCTTTCTTGTAGGCCCCCTTCAGATATTGGAAGGCCGCAATAAGGTCTCTCCGGGGCCTCCTCTTCTCCAGGCTGAACAACCCCAGCTCTCTCAGCCTGTCCTCACAGCAGAGGTGCCCCATCCCCCTGATCATCTTCGTGGCCCTCCTCTGGACCCGTTCCAACAGGTCCATGTCCTTCCTGTGTTGAGGACTCCAAAGCTGGACACAGTACTCCAGGTGGGGTCTCAGGAGCACAGAGTAGAGGGGTAGAATCACCTCCCTCGACCTGCTGGCCACGCTTCTTTTGATGCAGCCCAGGATGCAGTGGGCTTTCTGGGCTGTGTAACCCAGATGGGCTGAAACTTCATTTACTGGCGGGGAAGAGGGTTGTGACTGCAGGGCACCAGACTCTATCCCCAGGGTGAAACTAGCTGAAATATTTTTGGAGGGGGGAAGGAAGGAGGTTTTGAAAGATTTTGAGGTTTTGAAAGATTAAGTGAATCCACCTGCACATACTCCCCACCCCAGCAGCCGCCATTGCGTGTGAAGATGCTGACAGCAGTCATGAGTTGGGTGGCTTGGGGGGCTTGGAGAGATGGGGCTGGAAAGTCAGAACTGGACAGGGAATTGCCCACATGGGAGAAAAATGTCTTTTCAGTGTCATGACAAAAATTTGCGTTTGTATTCAAGCTGCAAGGATCTGGAGGCCACAGCAAATGCAAGTACCAGAGGCTTCACAGTGCTTTGCTTAGAGCCATGCAATATGGGTGAGCTGGGCTGTGCCCAAGAACAAGAGCTTGCACTGGATCCATTCAACGGCCCAGGGCTCCTCCAGTTCTACACCTCTGATACCCCTCTCTCGGGCAGCTCCACTGCACGGAATTGAGTTGAGACAGTAGGATTTATGGATGTTGCCTTACAAGAGCAGGTCATGAAGCTGGGGTGCTGCTGGAGCCTGGTCCCTAACCTTGGCTTCACTTCAGCCTCGATTCTGAACTCTGTCCTAAAACTTGTCTGACATTGAACCCCAGCCTAAACTGATCAGAAACCTTGTACTTATAGACTCATAGAATCTTGGAATGGTTTACTTTGGAAAGGACCTTAAAGACCACCTAGTTCCAACCCCACTGCCATGGGCAGGGACACCTCCCACTAGACCAGGTTGCTCAAAGCCCCATCCAGCCTGGCCTTGAACACTTCCAGGGATGGGGCATCCACAACTTCCCTGGGCAACCTGTTCCAGTGCCTCACCGCCCTCATAGTGAAAAATTTCTTCCAGATATCTGATCTAAATCTATCCTCTTCCAGTTTGAAGCCATTCCCCTTCATCCTATCATTACACGCCCTTGTAAAAAGTCCTCTCCAGCTTTCTTGTAGGCCCCCTTCAGATACTGGAAGGCTGGTATAAGGTCTCCTCAGAGCCTTCTCTCCTCCAGGCTGAACAACCCAAACTCTCTCAGCCTGTCCTCATAGGAGAGGTGCTCCAGCTCATCTTATCATCTGCTCCAGCTTATCATCTTCTTCTGCATGTCTTTGAGACCCTGAGCTTCAGCTGGAACAGACCTGTCTCGTCTCTGCTGGGCCAGGATGGACCTTGAGCGGCAACAGACTCTGGAGAGAGAACAGACCTCCGGAAAGAGCCACCTTCTCATTATTGTCGCTGCAGCTACCAGCCCACCGGAAAATCCATCAAGGGATGGACAACAAAGAAATAACCATATTAGTCTAGGAATGGAAAGGGGACTGATCCAGCAGAGCCCTGGCAGCAGAGCAGCAGTGTGGGTCTTGCCAGCCTCCCCTGGGTGGGGACAAAAGAGGCTTGTGGTGTGGCTGCCTTCAGGAGAAGCATGGCCAGAATGAGCGTGCAGATATTCCTCGGTAGCCCGAACTGCTGCACAAAGCCCATGGGCAGGCATGGAGGGAACGCTTTCAGATTTTCCTTTCACATTTTGGAGGAGGGTATGCTGGCATGGGAGTGAACTCTAGGGCACGGCATGCCCCTCCTAAATGGTACGCCTCCACCCACCCCCAAACAGTGCTCCGAACTATAGCTTTTACTGCATTGAAATCGAAACAGGGTCAATGCTAAGCATCGTATCTCCTCAAGCTACAAAAACAATGTAGTCTGTGCAGCTGAGGCATATCAAAGTGATGAACCAGACTTTGCCATTCAGAGGACAGTGTTTAAAAACAGGAAAAATGGTCCCCGAGCAAGTGCTTTTGTAATGTGCAGAAGTTTTGCCATGAAGACTGCCGCAAGGTTTTGCTGGGTTTGACTTATGACTTCCAGAGTTGGTTATTTTAATGGATAGCCTACTGTTTCCCAAAACAATGAAGGCATTTAAAGGATGCTTGGAGGGAGAGTATTCTGCAGGAGATACTGTTTTTTGAAGCATTCACCACTTTTGTGGAAAATTCAGATGACAGGTGCATAAATCTTTATTGACTTGGCCATTAAAATGTAAATAAGTGCAGTAACTGCAAAAAATTATATTGACACTAACAACAGTTATAAATACTCTCTGTACAAAAGTTACAGTAAAATTTTTGACAGCAAATAGCTAAGCAAGAGCGGGAGAAACTTATCTTCCTGCCCCTCACGCATGGGCTGTAGAAAAGATAAATGCTGCTGTCACAGGCCAGGGGATAGTAACCATTTATTTCAGTAGCTGTGGTTGTACCTCCCCTCCACTTTGGGTGTTTTTAAGACAGCGTGAAACAAAATATAGTATCAACCAGAATTTAAATATCCAGCCAACAGAAAGCATGTATGGCTATCTTAGTAGATGCTGATTTTGACAAAGGCAACAGCTCACATTTTTTTGCCAATAGTGTACAATTTTGGGTCACTCCGTTTTGTAGCGCCTAACTTGAGATATTTAAGGTGCCTCGGCGTAACCTTAGGCACCCAGAGAAGTGTTCACCTCTAAAACATTGGCTTGCATTGCTTGGCAGGGAACAGTGGAAACTAAATGACCAGTGTTCCAAAGAGGGTGTCATCTCCAGCTTCCTGGGAGTATTGGTTGTGTCTTCTTCCGTTTCACACTTCCAGGGGCAGAGTTACAGCAGCGGGGCTTAGGAGAAGGTCAAGCTGCTCTTGCAAGAGACATCAGCCAATGAGTCTTCTCACAAGGATGATGTCCTGAGAACCGAGAACCAGATAATCCATGTTATCTCCATCTGAACTCACAGTCTCCTGCTGAGTCTGTCTTTGGAGGAATGCTGAGTTGCTTTTTGACATACAGTCAAGCAGCGTATACTTTATTGGATGTAGATGCAAATTTTGGATTAAAAATGAGAATGCCTGAACGGAGCTGGACATAAATCTGCCTGGTTCCAGCAAATGCCGTTAGAATATGGCAAGAGCACCAAGCTATCAAACATTTTAGGCTTAAATGGAATTACTGAAAAATTGTTAGCCTTCATGTGTCCATTGGAAACACATTTAACTTTTAAAATTATTTTATCACATTTCTGCAGATTTCGGAGTGCAGATTTTCAAGTATTCCTTGAACCAAAATAAAGCAAGTTTTTCTAGAGGAAAATACATTTTCAGTTCTGTAATCCATATTTGCAAAGTTGGGAACATAATTGCTCTTCACATCTCCCCACAGAGAGAACATTCTTGTAGTTATTCAAAACAGGACATTTTTGCCTAGCTGTGTCATTTGAAAAATATTTCTTCAAAACACCAGAAGTTTGCAGGGATTCTTCTGACAATCAGTGCCCATGAGCTCCCTTTTCTTCATAACGCACAGGGAATATCCTCTTTCTTGACAAGTCTACCTGCAGCACATCGATCTAGAAGAGCTCCTTCAGCTCACAACAGGAGAGCATCACATTGCAGAAAGTGAGAACGAGGACTGCCATCCTTACCTGAAGCTGACGTTGGTTATTTGGTGGTTAAATAGAAACTTTCTGGGGAAAGTGGTGGAAAGAGGTAAACAGCCATTGTAGCAAGTGTGATGAGGCTTCTCACCCTTCTTCAATTATAGCACATGTAATGAAATGTGGTGCTTTCTTCTCTTGGTGCCCACTCTGGCCTTCCCCAGATTGCCTGTGGTGCTGTTGAAGGTAAAGATTGCAACCTCCACTGTCTTTTACTGGGCATTCAAGCTTACCATCCACACTCGCTTCATCCTCCCTGGAGATCTCACGTTTGGGTTTTTTTTTCCTTTATTTCATTCCTTCTCTCTCCATGTTGCCTGCCAGTGGCTGTCCTCAGCTGCCGGTACCCGCAGCCTGCCTCAGTCCATTGTATTCCTTGTACCTCTAACAACACAAACTAACCAGTTAGGAGGTCAAAACTGGTACAGAAATTAACAAAACTGAGGTAAAGGTTACACACAGTCCTCCCAGAAGCCAGATAGCAACTAAAAATACCCACTTGTCCTGTTTCACAGAATCACAGAATGATACGGGGTTGGAAGGGACCTCCGGAGGTCGTCTAGCCCAACCTCCCTGCCAGAGCAGGTCCGCCTAGAGCAAGTTGCAGGACTAACTTGGTAATGGACTAATTTGCTTTAGTGCTGTTTTATAATAATTATTAGATGATCAAAGAAGAGCTCTGCCATGCTGTGATGATCCTTTGCCCCTGGATTGTTCCTTGCTACAGGGACAATGAAGTTCTTGATTCTTTGCAGACTTACTTCCAAAGCCTGAGCAGCTTTGTCCCAAAAGCCACCCAACTGTGTGGAGGCAGGAGGGAGTGTGTGGTAGCGGGATGTCCTTTATCCTGTTTCGTTTCAGAGCAGGCATGCAATATCTAGCTTTTATGAGTAATGTCAATATGAATATGCTTTTCATAACTTTTCCTATTTCTCAGCAAATACCTTGATTTAAAAGGGAAATTTCTAGCTGTTTTGTAGGCAGGCACTTCTGATGGCTTGTGATGACTTTCCTGATTACTCTAAAGCTATGCAAAGCGTGGTCTCTGAAGGGAGTGGAATAGAAATAGATTTGTGACTAAGTATAACTACCATAACAGGATAAATTAAGATCACTAGCATTTGCAGAGAAAGGGTGGGTGACTTGGAAAAGATAAGAGGTCAGAAAGCAGAAAAATACACAAAGGGCATACCTATATTATTTCAGGAGAAGCATTGTTACATCTCCAGATGATACAAGTTTTGACACACAGCAAGAAAAATGGAGCCATACAATTTTATAATCTTCATCTTTAGCAATAAAGTGACAATTAATCCTGCACATTTGCCAAGTCACTCAAATTGTTTTGTCACAATCTGTTGTTTCTCTTTTTTAAATTGTTTTCTTTCTTTGTGGTTCTGAACACCAGCACCAGATTCTGTCCTGATATCCCTGGAATAGCTATACATTTTCTTAAGGTCAGTAGATAATTTACAATTACCTTGGGAGGAATTAAATCATTTATTCTTCTGGAAAGATCAATAGGAGGGGTTAAGAAGCATCTGTGAGGTGTCCATGATTTTTTGTATTTTGCTTCTGTCAAGAAGCCTGGTGGAGCTGCATCTTAACATCCGAACACCACAGCGTTCGATACTGTTTCCATTTCCCTCCTTTCCCTTTCTTGACTGTGCCACTATTTGTTTCCACTATATTTCTCCTAAGTCTGCCCCAAAGCAAGTGCAGGCAGAACTGGGGATCCTGGACGATTCTCCAGCACTGGCAGAAGTTACCACGTATCATCGCAGGTTTGTAACTGTTCACATAAGAAGTGGGGGCAAGCAAGCAAATTCCAGCTTTTCTGTTATGCAGGTCCACTTATGTGACAGATGCAGACTCCTGACTGACATGGAACTGCCTGCTTACTCCACAGTATTTCCAGGAACTCCTGAGTGTCCTCAGTTTATGGATAGAAGGAGTGGGAAGCCTCAGGTGTGAGGCAGCTGATGGACTATGGACAGCATGGATGCTACCGAGGGAGGTCAAGATGTGGAACTTTCACTGCAATGGAAAGTGATATTACGTTAGTGTGACACAACAGTGTAGGGTGAGATGAAGCACCATAGGAAGAGGGTCATGTCAGGGACCTGCTAATTCTGTCATTACCTTCAGGGTACAAATGACAGGACCTGATTCCCAGTGGGAGGATGAAAGAAGATACCCTGGGAGACCCAGAGGAATCCCTACTTTATACAGTACAGAGAAGGACATGGGATACTGTGAAGAGAGTCACAGAGGCCACGGTCAGCCCAATAGCTCTTCGATACATAGCCGTGCTCAAGGTGACAAAATGAGACCATGCACACAGTGAAGGGAACAGTGAGGTACACTGTATGAATTTTGAGCCAATGTGTTTTCTTTTGACAGGATGCCTAGGCTTCCTTCTGCTCCTCTAAACAATGACTCCTCTTCATGCCTTCAGAAAAAAAGAGGATTGATTTTTAAAGTAGCCATTTATTTTACAACAGCATACCAGTGATAAAAAGAGAAAAAAATACAACAATTTAATAGTCAGCATGTTTTGGTGAATAGAATTAAGTTATATAAAGCAATAACATTAAAAAACCCCAATTCATTACAGATCAAGTATAATGACAACAAATCTTAAAACAACCAAAGAAACAAGACTGATACATACAGCACATCTTGTGCCCACCTCAGTCTAGGCAGACACCTTGGTTTTTAAGGACAGCCCGTTGCATGTTGCATACAGGTATCTGTTACACGAGCATGCAGAAGATCTAGCTCCAGCTTAGAGGCCCAAGCTCCTTCCCTGGAATGCTGGGAATGGAATGCATGTGAACTGCTCACTCAGACACTGCTTGCTTTTTTGATAAGCTGAGAGTGGTGGACAAGAGCAACTCCTCTTCCCTTGTAGAAGAGTTTTTGCTTTGCTCCCACATCCCTTCCTTCTGGAAGAACAATCTCAGCACTGTTTCCTGGAGACGCCCATGGCTTATCCTTCTCAGGTTCTTTCAGTGAGCAGCCTTGTTTCCTCCACAACCGTACGGTAATTTCCTAAGCCATTGTGTGAGGACCTCTGCTCCGCTAAATGGAGGAGCAGCAAACAATCGGGGACTCAATCTGTGTCAGTCTTACTAGCCATAGCGAGCGCTGCCTGTCAGGCCCCTGGCACACCCTCCTGCCCTTCCTAGGGTCTTGATTGCTTGGGCTCAGGGACAGCTTAGGTAATGGGGCAGGTATCACATCTTGAATTAAAGAGGTGTTTTGAGAAAACAGAATCACAGAATCACAGAATCTTCATCATTGGAAGGGACCTTGGAGACCATTGAGTACAACCCTCCACACAAAAAAACCCAAAACAACCAAAACAAACACAAAACAAAACACCCAACCCAACAATCTCGGGCACTAGAGCATGCCCTGAAGTGCCAAAGTGCCATGTCTACACATTTCTTAAATCCCTCCAGGGATGGCGACTCCACCACCTCCCTGGGCAGGCTGTTCCAGTGCCTGACCACCCTCTCAGTAAAGTAATACTTCCTAACATCTAATCTAATCCTCCCCTGCCACAACTTCATACCATTTCCTCTGTGAGAAGCCTTGGTGGCAAAGGCCGCCCTTCCCTCAGGAGGTGCTTTTAAGCTGGGCATTCTAGTCATGCTCTCGGCTGAGCTACACTGCATCTACATTGCAGCCATGCCTATGCCCATGCCTATGCTTCAAGCTGGCCACCCGCTGTAGACAGGCTCAGGTCAAGGAATACAAGAAACATACGCAGCCTGTTCCCAAAGTCTGCTTGGCAGTGGAAAAAAAGCACCATATGCTTAAGCAGCAGGAGCAAAAGGACGAGCCCAAAGCAAAGGGACTTGAGAGCAGAAGGGCAAGGGGATGCACAGGAAAGGCACCAGGACATCTTGCTTCATGCTCCACCATTCCTCCTTATGGGGCACTGGTGTATAACGCACTGCTACTTCCTCTCCCTGCAGCTCTGAGCGGGTGGCTCTTCCCCTTCACTTTCTCATATCCTGCCCCCGAGGTGACTACTGCTTATAGGCATCTTCCCCTCCCTCTTATTGCTTTTGGCCACCATCACCCCCACCTGTTTTTGCCTTCCAGTCTCTCCTAGGCCCTTGCTGTGTTAGCTGCCTGCTCAGCCCACTGTGCAGGTGGAACCAATAGCAATATGGGCAACAAGCATTGGGGCACAGATCAGGTCCTGTACGTGTGCCATTGTCCCCAGCACAGAGCACGGCAGACAACCCCAGGTGCCACTGTCGCTGATGCATAAGGCACAGAGGTTGCCTGCATCACCGGCCCTTCACACTGGGTCTGCTGGAACCAGACTTAGACTGTAGGTACGCAGATTTTTAATTAACACAGACTCAACAAGAGCTTTCCTTTTTCATCATGTATGGCTGAGACTGATAATGTTTTTGCAACGATTGATTGCCTTTGGAATGTATGGTTCTTTTCCATGTTTGTCCTGAATTGTATATATTTGTTAACATTTCTTTTTTTTAGTGGCAAACAACAGAAATATACCTGTATTAGTAACTGTGATAAAATTGATTCATTTGAAAGAATTTGTAATGTAGTAAAAGTCACTTATATTCAATGCTCAATCTCATATGGCTAAATGAAACATAAAAAAGGGACCGCAGAAACATCAGCACTACAACACACGTGGAAACGATCTCTGAAGACCTCCCTACGCTGTCCAGCTTCTCCTGGGGCTTCTGACCTGGTGCTCAAGAGTGCAGATCAACACCAGAATATTCTGTGTCTTCCTGCCATCATGCTGGCCTCATGGATGAGGGAAGCAAAGTGTGCCATCAGTCCACGGGAGTCACTGCAGGCATCCCAGTGACACTCATGTGAATGCCCCCCATGAAGAAGAACTCAGCGAGTCTCTTATTCATCACTTTGGTGCCTGAGAATCTACAGGCTTTAGAAAATGAAGTAAGTCTCTCTGTCTCTTCTCTTTTTCCAATTTTCTTGTTTTCCTTCAAGATTGCATTTTACAGTTCTCTCCGAGTCCCAGCCCAGGCTGCAGACGTGCAGGATCTTTTATCCCACAGGCCACCTTTGGGGAGGTTGTCACGTGGCAGTTCCACAACGTACGTAAGAGAAGGAGCCACATGGATCGCACAAGTCACACAAAGCCAAACTAAATTATATACTGTTTTTTTACTAGGTTCTGGCGACTTCAGAAGCACAGCAAGGGCCTCTATAATAGTTATGAATTACTGACAGGATATTATTCCTGTGCAGGAGCAGGACAAAAAAGACGCACGGTGGGTGCACCATGGAGGTGGTACCAAAGGGAAAGAACTTCACCATTCCCATGCAGAAATGAGAGAACCAGGTACACCTTTCAGGGACATGTTTTGATGCAGGATTCCTTTTTTAGCGCTTGGATAACACCACTGACGTTCAAAGCATTGCTGTAGTCGGTAAAGTAGTATCAAATAAAACTCAGAGTTCTACATTTACTTTCTCCTGAAGATTTTTTCTGTCAAATTGGGTCAACTTCTAAGTAAAAAAAGAGAACATTTTAATCTGTCAGCACTGCAAACCTAGTCTGGGATTTGAAGATTACTTCTGTGCTTAGAAATGTTGTGGATTCTGAATTTGGCAAGCACTATTGTTGGTACATAAGATATAATGGTATATAATCCAAAACCTGATAATTTCTGCTTTGCTTAGCTTGCCATTATTTCGGAAGATGTTTGCTTTGGTGGGTTTTTTGGGTAATATGAGCAAAAAAGCTCCATAAAGATATTTTAGCCAACATTGAAAATAAAAAATAAACTAACATTCCCCACCCCCCCCAACCCTCAGCCCCCCGCCCCCCAGTTTTTTAAGCAGTAGCATTTGTCACCTTTATAAAAATACTCCCTGTTATAGACATGAAAGCAGATCATAAAACTGCTCTGCCCAGATCTGCAGGGGAATCAAACAGATGGCAGAGCCCACTGCAGTTTGGATGAAGATTTCATAGCTAGAGCTGCAAGAGAATAGTAAAGCGGTTTCAAGGTCAGCAATGAGGTAAAAACTGTGGCCAGATTTTCTCCAGCTAGAAGCACATGCAGCCTTTCTCACACATTTAAAGGAAACGCACCAAACCCAGAAATTCCTTCAGTACCAGAAGCAAATGCACTTGGTGCAAGATGGTATTGCAAAAGGGGGAGGATTTGCTTGCTTAACTGGCATTTTTAAAATGCATATTCTACATTAATTTCTTTCAAATAGATGTTCATGAGTATTTATGTGTGTATATGTGAGTATGCATTTCTTAAATTCAGTTAGATCTGCAGGTGGTCATACAGCAGATTGTAGATAATATTTGTGAATTTTGGCAACAAAACTGATTCTCAAATAATGGTTATTGTTTTTCAATTAGTTCTGGGCCCAACACATATCTAGAGCTGTTGGCAGCCAATTTTTTTCCTCTGTGCTTGTTTTTTATGCCCCCACAAATCTCTGAATTGAGTACTTATAGCTTTAAATGGAAAATCTCCTCCCTGATTTGTTGTGTTCTTTTAAAAATAAAAACCCCTAGCAATCTAGCTTGTAATATCCATCAGGCTCAGCTACACATATCTGGATGCTGTATTTCTCTTTTGTTTATGTCATTAGTCTAGTTTTAGTTAATTTTCACTTCCAGATGTCTCTTGTGCCTTTTTTTTTTTTTTTTTTTCTGATTAACAGGATATAAATTACCTTCATAGGCCAGAGCTGTTTGCTCTGTTTTACTTGTTTAGTTTCTGGATACATTTTACAGATCCCTCATCATCACAAAATAGCTTTTACTGGCTCACAGCACAGATTTCACTACAGTTATTTAGTAGCAAGAAATATGCACAACCGACTGAAGAATTAGGCTTTTAGTCTGAGCGCTTTTCTCTTTCATTAAAGGGGTACTAAGACCTGCCCTGGCGAGGGTTGGATCCAGCTCCCAGACCATGAGAAACAGGAAGACTCTGGTTAGCGTGACTGAAAGAACAGAGGTGTGGGTTACTGTTATGAAGGAAGACTCCTGCTTTCTAGATTAGGGCGTTATCTGGAGAAAACGATGCTGAACTGCATCACGTTTAGTATCTTCCTTCCATGAAAGGCAAGAGCTTTGGCTTTACTCATTATCAGCGAAAGGTGTTGTACAAGAACGTTTGCGGACCTGCAATGGGGTGTCTGCCAAGCAAATAAATTCTGTGCTGCGTCATCTTCTGCTGAATCACTTCTGGTCCTTCAGGTTTCCCCCTGAGGGAGTGGAGGATGGTGCCAGGGTCCAGGTAGCTCCTCCAGGTTTTTTCCTGCAGGGTTTTCTGAAGAAGGCTAGTTGGGGTGCAGTGGTGTCGATTATGCCTTAGTGGACTTGAGCAGATCCCTACAGCACTTCTGCAGTTACGGGTGGGATAGGTGCCTTTGCCTATAGATGTTTAGCTGATGGATTATATAAAGCACTGCAGCAATTGAATACTTTCTGCTGCTTTTCCAAAGAACTGCTGCAGGAACACTCATGCATTTCATACAAGGATCCCAGGGCACCTTGTACTTTTCTCTGGAGGCTTTGAAAATTTAAAGAGATGAGATCCAGTCATCTTAGAAAAAGGCTGGGAACTGGTCCTCAAGTACTAAATTTGAGTGACAGGGACAGCCTCTGCCCTGTTCTGTGCATTTCCCCCTTGATAACCTAGGGCTAACTAACATTCCACTGTAGGCAGTCAAAAAGTATAGAAACGCTTCTAAAATTTTCCAAAGCTTACAAAAGTATGCAGAGTCATTACTACTTCTTCTCTAACCAAAAAGGCACCGATTCAGGGGCCTGGTCTTTGCAGTTACCATCTCCAGACAGTTCTTGGTGGGAAAAGTCAACTTACAGCCACACTTGCTTCACTTAGGGACCAGCTGCAGGTCCCTCTTGGGCACCTCCTTCCTGCTGGCCAGCTCAGCTGAACAGAGGTCGAGAAAAGCAGTCACAGAGCAGCTGATGCACATACTGATATTTATCACTAGGTTGCTTATTAATTGTTATTCAGACTCGCATCGTCAAACGCACTATTTTGGGTTTTAGGCTAGTCAGCCGAGGTCTTGAGCTTGTGCTGATCAAGGATCATGAAGGAGACCGTGCAGCAAGTCAGTGAGATTTGTATGCTGTAAGTCACTCGTGCTTTGAGAGCCTGCCAAAAATAATGTTTCAGAGGGCATGTATAACACTGCCAAAATCAAGCTGATGAATGGCTGTATCATTGAATTTGGATGCAGGATAAGGGTCAAGTTCAGAACAGTCTAGCAGTAGGCTATTCATACAATCTAAACAGGATGGGACCAGGGCATTTTGTAATCAACACTTATTAAAAGTAAGTTATTTAGCTCTGTTTTATCCTAAAGTGCTGTAGAGGGAGAGCAGCAAGGAATTAAATCTGGAAGGTAGATGACAAGCCAAGTTTAGGGCCATAGAGTGCCAGGCTTACCTGAGCATTTGGGAGTTTCCTCTAGTTAGGCACAGTAAAATAAAGAAGGGAAATGCTGATGGGCTCTTCTGTAACCTGTACACATCTGGGAGTTGGTTCTGCAGCACTGGTGTTCACTCTTTTCTTCCAGGAAAGTAGCTGTTCATGTTTAAAATTAATTCAAAACATGGGAATAAGTCTGTAGATGAAATACTGCATGCTATTTTTCCTGAAGATGAGAGGAGTTTGAATTTAAATAATGAGGCTTAGTTCTGAAAGCATACAGTCTTGCGTTTCATTTTTTTATTGAAGAATTTTATCTCCCTGGGTAACAGGCAGGTGATACAGCAAGAAGCATATAACATTTTCATATCTGGAGAAAGATGGCAAAGAAAAGCACAGATCGGGTACAGAAGGTGTCAGGTCTTGCCTGAATACTCTCCCCTTTGCTTTTCAATTCCATTTACATTCCTCTCTAACCAGTGTGTGCTTTCCCATTGATTTTGACTGAAAGAACTTTATTATGGCAAGTTACTTTGGGCTCAGGCCAGTTTTAATCAGTTTTATAGTCAAAAGCCCATGTGACCAGGTGTCGTGGTTTAACCCCAGCTGGCAACTAGGACCATGCAGCCTCTCGCTCACTCCCCCGGTTGGGATGGGGGAAAGAATCAGAAGAGGAAAAGTGAGAAAACTCATGGGTTGAGATAAAGACAGTTTAATAGGTAGAGCAAAAGCCACGTGCACAAGCAAAGCAAAACAAGGAATCCATTCACAGCTTCCCGTCGCAGGCAGGTGTTCAGCCATCTCCAGGAAAGCAGGGCTCCATCATGTGTAATGGTGACTTGGGAAGACAAAAAGCCATAACTCAGAACATTGCCCCTCCTTCCTTCTTCTTCCCCCACCTTTATATGCTGAGCATGACGTCATATGGTATGGAATATCACTTTGGTCAGTTGGGGTCAGCTGTCCTGGCTGTATCTCCTCCCAACTTTTTGTGTGCTCCCAGCCTGCTCGTTGGTGGGGCCATGTGAGAAGCAGGAAAGGCCTTGACCACCTAGCAACAACCAGAAACATCGGTGTTTTACCAACACTATTTTCATCCCATATCCAGAACATAGCTGCTAGTAAGAAAGCCAACTCTATCCCGGCTGAAGCCATGACACCAGGAGAGATACAGCAGTAACCCAAATCCACCATGACGATAGCTGAGAAGAAAACTAGGAGCTTACCTAAGAGAGAATACTGCCTAAAGTAGCTACCAACCATGATACTGCTAATTGTTATTAACTTATGAGAAGTGTAATATCATTTCTAACACACACAAAGGACAGTGCATGGAGTTATGTTGGGAATGTCATGGACAATTTATTTATAATAACTGAATATATGCTAATCGTGGCTACATCTTACTATGATTGTTGTGACCTCAGTGGTATCCTTTCTTATACAACAGTCATAAGCTCTTGAAGTGATAACTAGACAGTCCAAATCCATGGAGAAAAAGCCAGTCCTTGGCCTTGCACTGTGTCAGAAAATGACATAACAGATGACTGAGGAAACCGCTTCATGTAAATTAGTTGTTTGTAAACAGAAAACTCATGTGAGACCTCATGATGCACATGGTTCAATGGAACACAAATACCGTAAGAGAACAGCAAACATGATTAAATGGAGTTTAGAGCTGAGGCTATGTATCCAAAATCACCTGTACAGTGTTGCCATAATATCTAGTGATGGGCAAATCCACCACTTGGATCTGGAGATACTGGTTTAAGAGATATTAGTTGGTTCTACATCTGTGCTTAGATTACTAGATGGCTTGTACAAGCTGAATTAAATCTCATGGCAGAACATTACATTAGAAACATTAGCTGAGCTTTACAGACTCAAATGGTTGCAGAGCTGTTCCAATGAATGATTTGTACCAAACTTTTTATTAATTTATTGCCTGCCCCTAAGTTGGAGAGTTGCTCTTCAGATAAAATGTCTCGGTTAAGGGAAGAACTGAACTCCAGGAACACAGAGGACCTTGATTCAACGTAGTAAAGAAAGTAATAAGGATTGAAGAGTTTATGAACGGTGTATTAGTTTTCAGTTTGAATTCAGCTCCAGCAGAAATCTTTCCCAGATGACCAATTCTCTTTCCACAGTTACGTCTGGACAGCAGATCTGGTAGCTGTCCATTTCTTTCAGTGAACAGTCAGATTTTGAACCATGTACTAAATAGTTATCAGTTTCTCCCTCTTTCACCCAAACAAGCTCATTTCAGTTATCTTTAAGGTCAGAGCCAGAGCGGGGCTGCGCACGTAAGGAGTTTGTCTTCAGCTGTACCCTTCTGCCCAGCTCCTGCTCAGACGCATCATTCTGTGCTCCAAACACTTCATCTCTCATCAAGAACTTCACCATGTCTCAAAAATTCCTCCTCTTCTTCACCACCTCCAGCCATCAGTCATGTGAGTCTGGGCTAAACGTGTTGGGTGCTTTGTTCTCTGGTCTCCTTGTGCTTCCTCACATTCTCCCAAACACCCCCTGCCCGCACGGTGACGTTTAAACCTGGCTGGTACCAATGCCTGCAGTGTGTGTTTTTCTGTGTACAAGCACTGATGAACTATGGTCCCTCTGCAAATACCCCTGCAAACAAACAGTGGCAATTCAAATTCAAATGTTTGCTGAAAAACAATGGTATGCAAGCCTGGCTGAAGAGGATCATCTGCTTGGGCACAAATATTTGAGGGGTCTTTTCTCCATCATTTTCTCGGCTAATTTCCAGCTATATACTCAACTGCTTACCAGCTGATCACTCACTGTCAGTGTCACTGTCACCCACTGTCAAAAAATACCGATAGTCTCTGAAGAGAAGTATGTTTCATTCTCCTGGGCGAAACTGAAGGTGACGATGCTGAAAAGCCTGGAGAGCAAAGGTGGGCCTTCATAGGAGGGAGGAAGAAGAGGAAACTATACTTCCATTAGACTAAGAAGCCACATTTTTAGACGTCAGATCTTTCGTCTTTCATTTCCTAGGTACAATCTGACCAGCGCTTTGAAGTGCATTGCTGCTCTAGCTGTAAATAAAGAAACTTAAATTTAGGCCAGTTTATGAAGCAGCACTCAACACTATAGCTTATGTGGCATCTCCTCTTTTGAGACTCATAAAAAGCAAATTTATACCAAGAGGCATTGCCTCACAACTGGTGTCAGATTCTGGTGGAGAGATTGGAAATGAGCATCTCGGCGATGGTGAAAACTGCTTTGTGTTTGGAGAGCAGGAAGTTAAATGGCTAGGCTGCGTCACTTTTCTCCACTTCAGATGTGCAGCAGTGCTAAAACCAGACAAAAACACCAACAGTTTGCCTGCTTTTATGAATTCAGGTTGCCCTAGTTTATATGGATGTGCGTGTGTGTGCGTATGTATGCGCAGTTGCTCTGAGTGAATGGAAAAAAGAGCTCTACCTAGAAAAACTGTCGTTTATTTTGGGGCTGCTACAGGCTTAGAGAGACACTGGCAAAGGTTGGTTAATGCAACTGCAAAGAAAGTGGCTCATGAATTAGAAAAAAAGGACTGTGATGCATTTGGAGTAGCCAGTTGTGCTTTATGAATAAGGGAGTGAGTAGTGCTGCTGGACACGGATACGGCTGTATATACTGTATATAGATGGTGTAGAAGAAGACCCACAAGGCTAGGCTTGCCTTTGCCATATTAGGCAGGTGGCCCTTGGTGTGGTCTAAAGGAGTAAACCAGCTCAGTGGCCTTTTTTATAGAATTTGTCAAAATGAATAGTAGAGTAAGCATAAACTGAAGCAAGCATGTTACTTAGTTTATTTACAAAACTAATAAAAATGCAAAAAAATACAGTAATTAAATTATGTTCTCAAGTAAGAATGAATCAATAGATTAATAGCTTCAAAGTGCTTCCGTACCAAATTAACACAATAAGCAATCAAATCAGATGATGAGGCTGTCACTTTCAGTCCTTGTCACTAATGAAGTTGTGCTGAATGAGTCAGAGGACGAGTTGTTTGCTTTTAGACCAAAAGTATCCATCATCCTACCCAAAACACTCCTTTCGCTTGGCTGGGGAGGAACACAGGTCACACCATGTGTTTGGTTTGGACTTAGATCCTTACCAAGCAAGAATGACAGAGGTGAGTGATATTCCTCTTTCAACCTAAGCTATGCGCAGCTAAGCAGGCACAAACAATAACTCTTCACATAACATTTCTTACAGTCTTGTGGCTGTTTCAGGGTGATGGCTGCCATTGCCAATTCCCCTGTCCATGTGTACAGTTTGTAGGACAGCAGATCTACCCACTTAACACAGACGGGATCACTAAAGAATGCATGATGGCAGCTTTTGAACAGCTTTCGACCTCATCAGAACTTCCAGGCTAACTCACTGGGAGGCTGACATTTATTTTTATGAAACTGTGCAAGGTGTTTCTCCCTGAGCTGTACACAAACACTCATTTGTAACCGGGGGAGGAGGGTGGTGGGAGGAAGGGAGAAAATAATTCACCTGAAGTCACCCTGGCAGAAGAGCAATTCAGTGAGGAGCCAGCGGCTGTGCCAGCAAGCCAGGCGAGTGCCCGCTGGCCTGGGCTGGTCCATGCCCAGGAGCTGGGGACATGCCTGCTGACCCAGGCTGGACCATGCTGAGTCCCAGGAGCGGTGTGCTCAGGCATTACTTGATTCACTACTGGTGCCACAAAAATTAATAGGAGGCGATATAGGGAAAAATAAGGAGGGATGGAGAACGTAGTGCTCAAAAATCCCCAGGAAAATATGCACTAGGAGAGGCTGCAATTTCTGATGACTGTAGTATTCCCATCCTGAAACAAAGCTGAACCCCAGTGAGTGCTGGGGATAAGAAGAAAGGCTGGATTTATCCTGCATAGAGATATGCTGAGAAAAAATTCTCTGGATATTTCTCTCACTAAAATATCTCACTAGGAGAGTTCAAAGGCAGATACTAGCAGACTTTATCAAAAGAAAGAGCTTTCAATCCATCAGAGAGCAACAATGTGTTGCCCAAGGAATATGAAGATAAGCTACTATAATTTCATGCTGTGTTATTTTATTCCATAAGAAAAACTATTACTTGCTTTCACAAATTTATAATGGTGACCATACAAATTATGGTTTGATGTCACAGGCAGTCTCATGTTTTAGCTACTAGGGGAGAGAAAAAGGTAGTTGCAAAATGTACAATGACAATAAAACAGCAAAGCTAGGTGGTTATGTTAGCAATTATTCCTGATGTGTGAATGTTTCCACTATATCTAATTTTCAAGAGGAAAATTTCTTTTAAAGAAAAATCCTTCACGGAATTCTAATAAGGGCCAGGGGAAACGGACGGTGAACCTCATGGTGAGCAGCATGAGATAGCAGGGAAGTTAGCTGAGATGTCACTTGTTGCTTCCTGAACAGGTTCAGGGAGAGGATGTCAATCAAGGACTGACTCTGAAGAGAGCAGGCATCAGCCTGGCCGTCACTGCTGGGGAAGTACCTGGAGTGCTGCAGTCTTTGGATACGCAGTAAACAGACAATGCAAGAAAGCAGTTCAACATCAGTCCTCTGCGCAGATCACCATAAGCAACGACCAGAAATTTCTAACAGGTTCTAGAAAGTTACTGTTCCAAAAAGTTGGGAGGACACTGAAGACAACCTCTCTGGGACAATGGCAATGACTTTATTAACTCTTGTAAGTGAGGATGAGCCAAGAGAAAATGGGTTGTGGGACAAAATAAAATGCTCTAGGGCATTCTGACTATTGCAGTAGGTGCTTGTTTAACATGGCTGGGAATATTGTTATTAAAATAAATATTTGTTGCTAAGATACCCTGTTAGTTCAATAGCCTTGAAATCTAGTTTGTGTCATTTAGACTGGAGGTGCAGATATTTTATAGATATGTCATTACAGCCATTGCAGACAGACATAGGAGGCAGGGAGGGAACTCCTCAAACACTAATAAGAAATAAAGCAGTTACTAGCAGCAGCTCTGACCTGGAGGGCAAATCTATCCTTGGAAGAAAAGCAGCTTGCTGAGTGGGAGCAGGAGAGAAGAGTGAGCAGGAAAACAGTGGTAAAAGAGGAGGGAGAAAAGCAGCAGGATGAGCCACAAGGGAAGGGAAAGTGCTGCAGCACACCGGCCTGATAAATGCCACCACAGACACGGCACTGCCGACTTAGGCTGGGTTCACTTCAGCCAGTGAGGAGGAGCAGCAAAGGCAGAGCTTGGAGACCAAGGGCTGGTCTTCTGACACCAAGGATCCATCATCTTTGCTACACGAATTTCATGAGTTTTGCTTGAGTCTGGCTCAGGTCTTGTGCCATGAGCTGAGGTCCAGGCAGTGGCTGGAGTGCCATGGATGTACTCCTATGGTTTGTCTCCTGAGTTAGGGTTGTCCAAGCACAAACAGGCACCCAAAACCATGAAACTAATTAGGTCAGCATAAGTTTGGTTTTTAGCCCTCTAGCCCATGGTGTAGAAATGTTTATTCAAGCCTTCCTAAAGCAAATTATCTATACCGTTAAGAGAGGAAAAGAGGTGTCCCTGGAAATTTCCAGATACTAATTCAGCATCTTTGATTGAGCATGTCCCTCTCTCCATTGATAATTTAAGAAATGAGTAGGAAATGCTGGATGACTCATTCCACCAGAGGTACTGATTTTCTGAGGAGGATCAGCAGCTTTTTAAAGAAAAGGCAGTGGCAGTAGCGTGTCTTTTTCTTCATCTGTCTCTCCATGCCACCTCACCATGTAATAAGACTAGGCGATGGAAAATGTGCCTTGAGCGTGAGCAGCTTTGAGTCCATGCTTTCCTCAGCCTAAGAAGATCTGGGTTTCTGTGATATGAGAGTATGCCAACCTCAGCATGGAGGGGAGCCAGGGAAGGATCATGAAGCACCCTCTGTCTTTCCTGTTGATAGGGGGCCCCTATGCAGTCATTAATGGGGCTTAGCTCCCAGGTCTCAAGGGGCTCAGCAGGAAAGCTAGCAAAAGGGAGTCTGGGTCTCATCTGGGAAGTAGCAGGAGGTTCTGTTCCTTGAAATTTGTCAGTAATAACACAAGTGGTTGCCGAGTATGATCCAGGGTGTTTTGTGAAAAGACACCAACTGCCTCTTCTTAAAGGCTAACAGGAGCCATTTTCCTCTTGCCTCTTCTGCTTCTAGCTCCATCCCTCTCACCTTCCAGCCAGACAGGGGACAGAGTCAGCAGGGAGGTTCTTTCCATGTTTAGGTGTCTGCCAGAACAGGTCTCAGCACCTGTACCCTGCCCACACGTGTGGGCACCAGAAAGGTCTCAG
Source organism: Numenius arquata (assembly GCF_964106895.1). NCBI lineage: Eukaryota > Metazoa > Chordata > Aves > Charadriiformes > Scolopacidae > Numenius > Numenius arquata. The sequence continues at coordinate 48,227,683 of NC_133576.1, forward strand.
CATGCAGACTTCCTTACCACCAAGCACATGAAAGCTTGAAAAACGTCACCCCCCTCTTGCTAGAGACTGAGTCAAAAGGGAAATCATCAGGGTTGGATCCTGGTTTCAGGCAGAAAAATCCTGGACAATGCTGACACATAAAGGGAATATCCCACATATTCCCCCTATTTCTTGGGGCTTTAGCAGCTGATACCTTATTAACATTTATATTTCTCATTTCAGTTTACACCATTTCATTGCAAAGGGCCTTGCCAGATGGTAACCCTTGCTGTAGCTGTTTAAGATGTTATTGCCTCCAGCTGCCCACTCTGTCCCTCCGATCAAAGTTATGACCTTGTAACGAGCAAGCAGAAGGGGACGTGCACCCAACTGCATCTGCTCCCATTCCCAGTCCTGCAAGTTAAGGGCTTCAGCAAACGCTGTGGACCATAATTTGGAGCAACCAAGGGACAAATGACATTTCCTTCTCCTCACATAGCTGAGATAGTGATAACCTTTGCCACTGGGAGTGACAGCCAGAGCTGGTCACATATTAAAGCAGTAGCTCAAGTTTCTGAGAGCTCATGTGTGGCAGTCGTAAACTGTGCTGGTCCAAGAAGGACTTTACTTGTGTAGTAATATAGGTACACCGATTTGAACAAAACAGTTCGTGCTTGGGCGTGTGGCTGTATCACCATTTCTGCTCTTTGCACTCCTAAAGAAAGCAAAGCTGTATTTTATGAGCAAGGCAAACTATCCCAGCAAACATGAACTCGTGCCAGTATAGCTGGATCTGCACCAGAGGCTTCTGCTGACACAGCTAAGACAGTCAGGGATTATTCTTCTTCTCCCTCCTATCAACACCCCAGGCTGGAAAATATCTGTTGTAGAGACTGGAGTAAAAGCAATCACAATAGTTCGTCTTTTCTGCAGTGCTCCAATTTAAACAGGGTCACGCAGGCAGCATCCGTGGGTGCAATTTCACTGCTGAGATCAATTTCAGTGCCCTGCAGAATTTGACTAGTGGTAATATGTAGTGCAGCTGTAAAATTAGAAAGCCCAATTACGGCCGGGCTCTGCCTGCACAGCTCGCAGCTTCAGTGGTTGGAGCCCCCAGCCACGTTCACGTGAGAGCAGAAATCTGCCAGAGATGCCCTGGAGCCAGCCTCTGAGAACAAAATATTGGGAGTGCACATGAAGAAGAAGGGGAGCTCACGGTCACATATAGCTGCTGTGCTGTCTGCTTGTATAACCATTTTTTACTAATAGGGAAGCAATTCTGGCAGAGTATAAATATTGCTGTAACAGTTCTGAGAATGGTGTTGAAGAAGAAACGTGTGGATTAGCAGGGATGGCTAGTGAAGCACTCATGTCACCACTTCACAGGGTGCTGGAAATATTTTATTATTACTAACCTGTCCTAGGAAATGGACTTCCTCCACCTTTCCCCTGTCCCTGCTGTTCAATAATGAGAGTGGTGAACCATGTGTTGTCCTCTACAGTCTTCAGACCGAGAACCTGTGGACAAATTACTAAATTCATTAAAGCCAAACAGGTAGAGTCTTTATCCTACTGACTTCAGCGGGGCATGGATTTTACTTTATGTGCACCAACTTGCCCATGTGTATAAAGTCCTTTTGTACTGTGTTCTGCTGTTGTGTAATAGTTAAATTATTTCCCAGTATTAATGTTTAACATAGATTTTTTGTCCAGGTTTTAATGTGGAGTTAATTGACTCCAGTTCTACCCTGAGTTTCTGGTAACTGAACTATACTTCCTTTGCAGAGGGGTGATGTATGGGGTTGTTATTATCTGAACCTGGGACCGGGAGACAAAGAACCCCACGTGTCATTGCCTGCCACTCCTGCAGCTTTTTAAAGCAGCCAGCAATGTGTGTAATGCTCCTCCATTCACCACCAGTGATAGTCTGGGCTCGCCTTTCAGTGGTGTGAAGAACAACCCATTTTGCTGACCAGTGGAGGGTGAAGTCTACAGATAGATACCTACTTTCTCACCTTGCCTCTCCTAATAACTCCTCAGTACCTTGGGCATTTCACTTATTGTCCCTCCCCTTTTTCTCATATTTACAAACCAGAGATAGTATTTATACACTCTTTCAGCTGTTATGATGACTATTAATTACTGTTCATGCTCTGCTTTGGAAATTAATGTATTGTGCAAGTACTAAGCGTAATTAATTTATTGAATATTCAGAATTATTTGACTTTATGGGGTATTTTTGACATGCTCTGGGCAATCCTGCTTCGGCAGGGGAGTTGGACTAGATGATCTTTATGGTCCCTTCCAACTCTAAAAATTCAGTGAAATTCGGTGAAATTTAGCTCTTGTTTCTTAGCCTGTACAAAAAACATACCTATTTCTTTCAGTGTGCAGAAGACTGTGTTAATGGCAAAAGGTATATATGCCTTGATGCTGGCTGCTATAGAAATATGAGACCTTCTAGATGCCTAGAAACCAAAGTAATATTTGCACCATCTTCTATACCCACTAGTGCATCTTCTTTTTTCCTTGTCACCTCCCTTTCCTTTCTTACCATTGCATGGTGTAGTTTTCCCACCAGTTCCTACATTAAACCTACCCGGAGGTTCTGCCCATCTGGAAACAGTTTAGTTTTAAGATTAACCCATTCCAAATCTTGTTTTCAAAACTCATGTCACTTCTGTCTTCTGATCTCATGTTAATTTGTTATCTTTTCAAACTTTAGACTAAGGAAAACAAATTCTGTTTTTTTAACGATTTATGACTGAAAATCATTGAGGGTTTGGCTGAACTCTGTGTGCATGGCTCAGACAAAGAGTTTCTGTGTCATCAGATATGAGTCACTCATGGTCTGGCTGAATGGATGTTGCTTGGTCTCTGGCTGTCTTCACTGAGTCATGACATGGATTGTGTGTGTGTGTGTGTGCGTGCACGCACGCTGGTGGAAATAGCACCCATTTTGTGCAGACCTGCCCCCTCAGGAGCACTGAGAAAAAGCAGTGCCTGTGCTGTGGGGACTGTGGGGACCACGGGGTCCACCACTAAGGAAACTGTATTTGCTCATTGAGTAGATTTATTGTCATTATTAAGCCTCTTCTGACTGTGGTGTTTTCACACTCTGGAGAAGAGCAAATGTTGCTATGCGGAGAATTCAGAAGGATCTCCTTCCCCACGTTTACAGCAGTCGAGGAGAATAGGGTCCTAATATTTGTAGCCAGCTAAAAAAAAAAATCATACTCCAAAAGCCATAGTGAGGATTTAAGGAAATGGATGAGAGTTGCACGCTCAGCCACTCATCTTTATGGCCAGATAGGATCAATGTTCAGACAACAAAAGGTCATAATAAGTTTCTGCACTGGATATTTCTCTTCTACAGACAGCTTTGGTGAGTCTACAGAGAATAATCTGAGAAATGCCCGTGATTTCTCAAACTCTCAGATTTGTGCACTGCCAGTAACTCTGTTCCAAGAGTACTGGGTACATTCTGAGAGACTCAGTGACCATCGTATGCTACACAAATGGCATAGCTGCTGCAAATGAGTCTAGGAAAAAAGAGACCAGTATGTTTATATTGGAGTGGAGAGAGGACTAGAAGACTTTTCAGACTGTCTCCTAAACTAACAGTTGCCCTTGAGACCACCCTGCCACATGTGAGGCATGATTCAGGATGCTACAAAGCCTCCATTGCCTCAGGCAGCATCTTTTTCCAGAGGAGCAGTAGGAAGAAAACACAAATGTACTAAGTTATGAAGCAATATAGAGCCATCAACTGGTTCTTCTGGCCTAGTCCCTGAAGAGGAGGACAGAGAGGCAGACCAAGATAAATGGCTGTCGCTCTAACCTTGTCTTGATTCCTGCACAAACCCAAAAGTCAGTTATTTTTCTGGAAAAAGTGGGAGCTGTACGATAGCTTTTGTCCCAGAAAAGCCAAAATAGCTGGAAATGGTTTTCTTCTCTCCTCTGAGGGGTGACTTTAGGCTGTCTGAGAATGGTGAGACTGGGGAGAGGAAAAGCTTGTAACAGTCGAGTGGTATGGGTTTGAAATACTCCATATGTGGCTTTTTCTGGGCAAGGTTAGTGGATTCACTGAGGCCCTCCTGGATACAAAGGGATATTGAAATGGAGCCTCTGGAGAGACATGTGAGCTCTCTCCTGTGCTAAAGGAGATTAAGACTCAGTAGGGACTTGGCTGCATGGGAGGTAATTTCTCGTGTAATAAAAACAGTGTGCATGTGCAAACTCGTGCTGGGGCAGATCGGACTCAGCAGAGAGGACAGCACTGACTACGCTGATGGTAGAGCTGAACGTGGGTTTGTGTGTGCATGTATAGACATAGTCATGTGTTTCGTACCACTTAAGTGGTTGTGCTGAGTGTGTGTCTGAAGAAGGATCATTGCATCCTAAGGGCAAGGAATGGAGGTGAGCAAGCAAGGCTCCTACTAAGGGAGCAGCAAGTGAAAGAGGATCCAGCTGCAGAAAGGGGCACTCTACACACAAAGAAAGATGGTGTTTAGAAACTCGAGACAGCTGTGAATGGGAGCCCAAAATCAGGAAACCCTGCTGGAAACAGGTCCAGAGGAGGGCCACAGAAATGGTCATAGGGCTGGAGCACCTCCGCTATGAAGACAGGCTGAGAGAGTGGGGCTTGTTCAGCCTGCCGGGGAGAACTTATTGCAGCCTGTCACTACCTAAAGGGGACCTACAGGAAAGATGGGGACAAATTTTTATCAGGGCCTGTTGTAACAGGACAATGGGTAATGGCTTTAAACTAAAAGACGGAAAATTCAGACTAGATATAAGTATGAAATATTTTACAGTGAGGGTGGTGAAACACTGGAACAGGTTGCCCAGAGAGATGGTAGATGACCCATCCCTGGGAACCTTCAAGATCAGGTTGTTTGGGCCTCTGAGCAACCTGATCTAGTTGAAGATGCCCCTGCTCATTGCAGGAGGGGTGGACTAGATGCCCTTTAAAGGTCCCTTCCAACCCAAACTATTCTATGATTCTATAATACTGCATATTCACATATATTACTATGGGAGGAAGGTGTGAGACCCTCATATTGGTTGAATAGTGACAGTTTAGGAGTAAAAGTGTGGAGAACTGATTGCAGACAGTGTGCCTCTGGGCTTGTAAGGAGAAATGCATGTAAAGGACAGGAACCAAATAGGGTACAGAAATAGGTGTATACTGTACCCAGTAGCTACAGAAAAACCCCAATTATTTGAAAAGAAAAGCTTGTGTCTTGATGGGAAGATAAAACTGAGCAAAATGGTTTTCCATGGGAAAAGGAAGAGATAACCTGTTCAGAAGAGGGTGTCTTCAGTGACATCTTGTTTTTTTCTTGGTATGACAGTTACTGTCTTGAGTCTTGGGGTATGAATTGTGCTACAGTAACACAAATAATTAAATGTGTCTGAATAATTAAGCACATCTGAACAGAGAGGAAGGACTACTGGAGACTGAAAAATGGAAAATTGTCATTCTGCAGAGAAAAGGGTTTGACTAACAGTAAGAACGACTCTTTGTGTATTCACAGCATGTCCATGCAGCAGCTACAGCAGTAATTTAGTAATCAGTTAGAGTCAGGGTGCATTTGAGCTGTTATAAAATACATGGTTTGATTTGGTTCCATACCACAGCTCTTCTGCTATTGCAATTATGGTTTTCCATTAGTATATAATATTCTGCCTAACTGTATTTCAGTAGCACACTATGGGCAGCTCTATGCTCTGTCCAAAACACGATATTTAAGCAAAGAACTGTGGATTTTTAACCCACTCATATTTTATGACTAAGATTATTGACTTTCTTATAGCACTCCAATAATTTTCTTCTGGGGTCACAGTGGCCTTTTGCTAATAGGCAGTATAACAAGTTGCTCCATTATAACATGGCCTCATCTTCCAAAGCTTGAAATGTGGCAGCTGAGAAGGAGAAATGGAGACAACATCAGGGACTTTCTCAGAGATTTCCTGAGGAGTCAGACATGAATTAATTACAACATGGGTAGAAATGTGTAGTGGCTATTGCTTCAGGATATAAACCAGGAAAATGTCTGTCAGGAAAGCTGATGTGATCACAGATGAGACTATATAAAAATCTGAACTGGGACATTGGGACATTGGCTGAGCCTGCAGAAAGAACTCACTGGAGCAGTTAATGCAAGCAGAGATATTGATCCTCATCCCGGTGCCCGATGGGCCCATTCACTGTTTGACCTCAGCCCCAGCTTGAGTTCAGCATCATGCAGAGACAGATTCATGGGTCGTTCCAGCCGGGGCACACTGTTCAGCCCACCTCCCAGACACCACTGAGTTGTTTCCCAGCTCTGAGTGTACAGAGGCTACACATGAAGAAAAACAAAGCTATTTGTACCTGGGGTGCTGAGGGAGCTTGGAGGACGTGCCCTCTGACACGGGCTGCTCTGCCACCGCTGCTGTAGAACCATGAGCCTCTTCCAGCTCCCGCACAGCCTGACAACACAAATGGCCAGCAATAAGGGTATGAAAAACTATCATTAGTAGCTCCTAAACACAGCAGTTTGGAAGCAGTGTGGGAAAACACAAACCCTCTGGTTGCAGGAAGCTAGGATAAAGTCCTAGCACCCCAGGAGAAATCGAAACCCGTGTACCGACACCCCCGTTCTGAACAAGTCACAGAGGCTTTCAGCGGCTGTGGTGATGTGTGCCATTAATAGAGAGGGCACGACATCTCACCAAAGTCACACCTCCAGACTGAACATAACTAGGTGAGCGTGTCATCTACAGTAAAACAGGATACAAGTATGACTGTGTATCAGGATACGTTTCTGGATGACACAGTCATGGAAATGACCACCTGTCAGCTGTGCACATTTTGGGAATACGACACGAAGTGTTCATCAGCCAGGAGGACAAGTGACAGAATATCAGACTGCGCGGTGTTATAGACAGCCCGCCTGTAGCATGACTGAGAAGGGCTGTCCATACACAAAACCAGTACACTTCTAATTCAGCATGGGACCAGATTTGTATCAAGTCAGGTGATGCCCCATTTAAATTCATTTTTAACCAATTTTTTAGTTCTTGGTAAACCTGAACTTCTGTTTTATGTAGATGTGGTCATATTTTTGCTAGACAGCAATTATGTCTTCTATCCTCCTTGGGCTTTCCATTTTGTACTGATAATCCCAAAGCAAAATCTCATTAGTGTCTTCTGAAAATAGCTCACAGAGTTGCGGTTTCTATCAGAGCAGCTGATTTTGCATTCCAGACTCGGTGAGCATCACACAAACCAACACAGGGGCTTGGCACAGCAGCACTCACAAGTTCCAAGATGATTTGCCTGTCAGGCACCCATTTAAATGGCATCGTGTCTGTGATAAGCAACTCTATCCTCATTATCCTCTCTTAAAAGCCTATACCACTTACTGATTACTTCAAGAGGAGCAGGTAAGGGCCCCGTCATTTTACACTGCTGAATGCTTTCCATTACAAAAGACCATCGTGACATTTCATAAGAAACTTTCATATATTCAGTCTTTTGGAGGGGGCTGGATTTTCAGCAACAGCAAAGGCTTTTGGCTGGAAAAGTGGAGTTCCTGTAAGGGTTTGTCTGATTAATTGTGAATTAGTATATTGTCCCCAAAAAATCACCCTTACTTTTCATCTTTGCAAAAAGCTTGCTTCCTTGCCAACATCAGCTTTCTGAGGAAGGGCATGGGCTGTAGCAAAACTGCTCATCTCACTCCTCTCTGGGTGTCCCAGTAGCTCTGCTGAAGCCATCAGTGATGAGAAGAGAAACAGGCCAGGGGCCTTCCCTCTCCCTGTACAAGCAAACATTTTTCTGAGGTCGGTACACAGCAGCAGAGCACCTTCTCTTCTGGGGCACCATGTTAAACACCAGTGTTCCCACTCCTCCCTTCAGCTCCTCACTCCCCACGCATGCCGCAGAGACCCCGGTCTCCAGAAAGTAAGTCAGGAGCAGACTGAGCCCAGCAGTCCTGGTTGTGTCTGTTCCCCAGCCTGGAGGGGACACCTGAGGCTTGGTTCAGTTGTCCAAACACAACTGTCTTCTGCTATTTCAGATGTCCTCCTCTCTCCTGCAAATTTCTATGGGACTGAAGGAAAAGCAGGAGACCAACAATCTTCTGGAGAGGTGGCTGGAGAGTAAATGGGGTTCTCTAGAGTATTTAATACAGCACTAGATGCCTACGATTAGAGAACAGATTCAAACCCTCCTTTTCATCTCCACTTTCAGACACTTAAGTGCAGCGTTCTGCAGTACGGGTATCTGCAGGTGGAGTAGGTGTCTCAGCTCCTATTCCTGTCACTGGAGAGCCAGCTAATACCATTCAGTAGAACCTGGAGAGCTGTGAATGCACCAGACGTGCCTGTTTTAGGGAAGCCCTGTAGATCCATTGACTACAGTGGCAGGAAAGACAAGTGTCTCACGTGTAGACAGCTGTTCTCGCAACACCCAAACTTAGGTGTCTGGGTCTGGAGCCGAGTCCCATCCTCTACGTCTGTGCCTGGGGTTCAAGTCCTTCTCACAGCGGCAGCAGGTTGCTATAATTACATGTAAATTGTTCTTTATCATTTTCCACTATATGGAAAAAAACCCTTTGAAATTACATTAGAAGAACCCCACCCCAAACATGCAAAAACTTTATGTTAAGAAACAAGATTCAAGTTGCAAAGTCAGACACTTGAAAAAATTGAAACTACAGTATGTAGCTACCCCTGCAACACCTAATTCAGTCATCTTCTGAATACGTAGCAATTTTATAGATTTTACAGCACTATAATTTTTTCATATCCACCTCTTCATTTTGCATCTCAAATTACTTTTTCCCAATTTTTAATGATACATTATTAGTATAAATATAGCAATATAAATATATTACAAGAGTTGCTATACAAAAGCTATATTTATTTAGGTTCACAGTCAAGCACTTGAAATTTAGGAAATGGCAGATGTACACACTGCAAGTGCAGTGAGATGCATCCTCTATCCCAGAAATCTTATGAATCAAATTAACACAAGATGAACCATCTGCTACAGGGATAGGATGACAAGGCAAAAATAATAGTGACCAGGACAAGTTACATAAACTAGGTATGAGCACTAAGAGAAAATGAGTGATTGCCTTTATTTTCTTCTAAGTGGTTTAAGGAGACCTCTTGGCCCTGGTGCTGTTGACATTCCTGGAATAATATTCTGTATATTGTCCATATCCCTGGATCTTCTGAAATAGTACCATCAGAAACAGTGTGCCTGTGGGGACTCAGACATGCTTTCCTCAAACACTTGTTGACAGAAGCATTCCTGGTGTTAGGAGTTGACAGTATTAGGTGGGAGTTCCTCTAGCAAAAGTTCTGCAAGTTAAAAAAAAAGGACATTTCGTGTTGCAGAATGCAACTCTGGGCTCCAGTGTTAGGGTAGCCCACCCTGAGCCCACTGCCCCAAAAAGCCAGTGCCTTGCAGCACAGATCCTGCCATGAGTGGCCTCACATCACTGCAAGCTGGCATGTGCTTGGGTTAATCTTCTTTGCAACGACTTCATTTTGAGTGTTATTTTCAGGGGCAGATCACTGAGCATGGGTGTGTGCACACAACAATGAATATTGTATGCAGAGTTGTGTTCCCAGTCCTTGGGTCTTTGTGTGTAAGTAGCTCCTGCTGTCTCTGGTGACAGAAGATGACGTTGACACTGCCTAGAAATCCACATGGCATATTTTAGACATTGGGGACAGAGAAAAGAGGATATAAAATAGGATTAGGTTCTCAATTCTTTCTCCTTACCGGTTGTTCCACCAGAACTTTACCTCTAACACAACTCCTGATCTTTTTGTGATGTCTATGTTTTTGTGCTCATGCATGAACAACTTGACAACGTGAATCTAAAAACAGACAGTAGTGTGATTTCTTCTCCCTCTTGCTAGACTGGATGAAAGCCACTCTTTTGCCCCAAATGCATCTTTCTCCAGCAGTCTTTGTAGAGTGTCCTAGGCTGCTTTGTGCTACAGGTTTCTGATGAAGGTACTGGTGGAAAAGTAGGCTACTGCAAATGCTGGAGAAGTCTTTCAAAAAACTGTCTGAATTACCGGTTCATCTATCCATCTACTAATTTCAGTTTCAGATCCGTGTCTTTACTGTGGGACCTAGAGGCAGTTCTCAGCTTCTGGATCTGTGTATGCCTTCTTCCCACTTCCAGACCTGGGGTAGAGTCAAGATCTGGATATGCGCCAGCCTCCTGCCCCTGCCCCCCAAATGACCAGAGAGGAGCAGTGACAGGCTTTGCCTGCTCTTCAAACTGAAAGAAGAGGAGATCGGGTCTGTAGGGCTCACCGCAGTGCCAGCATGGCCCGTCATGAGCACTTCATACTCCGCTGCAATCTGTTCTCAGTTTCTGCTGCATCGGATGATTCATAACACAGGGAAGAAGAATATCTAGATATAAACAGCAACTCTCGCCATGCTCCTATTAATCATCTCAGAGTATTATTGTCCCACCACATTCCTCCCACTAGCTGATACCCCTCCGGAGTGTTCATGTCCCATATGCTTTTGCAGCAAAGGGTGGCTAAACATGCGCAAAGCCGTGCCCATGCACATTTGCAGTTCTCCCAATAACCAGCGACTCTCCCTTTGTTGCTCCTGGAATCTCAGCAATCCACTCCTCACCCACACGCCTGCCATCTGCTTCGGGCTTTTTGGTGCTGTCGCTGTACCCGTGTGAGAACAACTGCACACAGCTCATCTTCAGACACATGTCAAATGTTGCTTGCTTTCCAGTCTAGAAGGAGGAACTGTGGGAAGGATATGGAGATCTCCCCTTTCCCGATTTCTGAGAGTTTTGAAAAAATATCTTTTCTGCAGTGATCACCACACAGAAATGATCTGGCTTACAAAATGCTCCTCTTCTTCCTTCCTACGCACGCTTCAAAGCACAGCCCTGGCCCTGATCTTTCTTTGGAGAATGCAGTCTATTGTTAGCACTCTTTGCTATTGTTAGTATTGTTATAGCATTTCCTAAGTTTCCTCGGTCCAGTAGGGGGAAAAAAATACACCGCTTCTCTGACTTTTTGAACGGCTTGCTTTTCTTAGCTATCGGCATAAGTCAATGTGCAATATGTAAAAAGGGTGGAATCATACGCCTGTGCCTTGGTTTGTGAAAGTGGGGTCAAGTGTGTGAGAGAAAGAAATGGTATGAATATAGCTGTATGGATTTATCTTCTTTAGGCTGTTTCCTGTACGTAGTCCACCCTGTTCTTGGCCTCCACAAGAGCAGGCAGGTCCACACTTACCCTACACAGTGCCATTAGCACTAAAAGGTTCTCTGGAATTGTGCTAATGACTTCAGCCCAAGCTACCAAACGGGTAGCTCCTTTTTGTAACTGGGTGATTTTTCTCTAACTTATTCCACATTAATTTTAAAACCATTCCTAATCTAAATCCTGACTGGTCTAAACAATGCTATTTGTTTTCAAAATGTCATTAGCTTAATGTGAGAATTTTCTGTGTTTGGCACAAAAGTGGAGAGAGACATCTTCTCTCTGCCGGTGTGTTGGAGCTCACCTTTGGTACTTTCCTTTACAACAGTCACTAGGAAACTGCACATTTCCACATAGCAAAAGTTCATACTGCTGAAAAAAAATGGAAGGAAGGGTGAAGGGAGGGGGGAGAAATAGCTTTCTTTTTAAATATGCGTATTAGTTCCACCGGCTAAAATGGCTTTTGAAAAAATTTTGGTACAATTCCCTTCCTCCTGGGGCTAAGTTAGAGGAATTGCTAAGAGAATTAGTCTGAAAGTTCAGAACTGAAATCACAGATTGAATAGAATATCTCCTGGAGCCTTCACAATGGAAATATTGTCCCCATGACTGTTAACAATATATTTGCCGTTGCTTTCTATCCAGGCCAAAGAAAATGGGAAAAAAAAAAAAAAAAGAGGGAGTGAGAATAGAAGGCTAAACGCTTTTGTATAACACAATGTTGTGATTTCTCTCCTAGCTGCCAACAAAAACAACACTTTGAATTTTGGCTGATAGTATAACTGGGAGAATTTCAAAGCAGTTTACAGATTAGCAGAAGAAGAACTGTAACATGAATAGTAACAGAGACTAAGCAAAACAACAGAAAGAGAAGATGCAAGATCTCCATAAGAAAACACTGCATCTCACTGGCAATGATTTAAGTCTCCTAAGTCCAACAGTCCACCCCTTACCTTTGCAGCCACCACACCCAAGAAACACAAGCTTCAGGAAAGTGAAACAAGATGTGAACTGGGCAGGTCATTTCCATCCCGTCTTTTCTAGCAATGCTTGGAAGTGGAGCTTTCTGTGAGCTCATAACTTACATTGCAAAGCATCAAAGCACTTTGTTATCCTTTTGTGGTGCCTCCTCATTATACACTTGTGATGCTTCATATGCATTTTGAGACCCGCCTTCTGCATTTATTCATTTATGCCTATCATTTTTTGCTGATATCCTCCTCATCCTTGATCTTCTCTAACTCCAGCACCCAAAATAAGTTCACCATTGGATGACACAGATCATGTGCCCATGGGTCCCTGGCCAAAAGTCTTCAGATGCAACAGTTTGTGAGAAATTTTTTTTGTAGAGATGCTCTATTCTGCGGGGAAGGGGAGAGGAAAGATATAGAATACATTTCCTCTTTTGTTGCTTTTGCAAACCATTGAGAAACACTTAAAGTTATTTTTGTTCCTTTTAGATAAGTTGGCAAATGGCCAAAAATGAAGATGCATTTATCATAAACCCAGAGATGCTAGAGGCATGAATGACCTAGTGGTCTCTAAGACTATTTCTTGAGACAGCATTCCTAAAAATCCATTATTCTTTCCAGGCCTTTGTAACAGGTAGGGAATCTTCTGCTCTACCTTAAAAAAAGCTCAGTGATATTTCTTTTACTTTCCTCTCTAGAGGTAAAAGAGGCAATAGGAGACCCAGGCTGTTTTCAGCTCATGCCTAATATGGGAAAAACGAGAAGGCTCCAAAGGTTTCACCAGAGCAGTTTTCTCTCAGCTCTAATCAGTAAGAATGAAAGAAGAAGATATGGCTTTGCCGTAGCCTGCTGGGTCCATCGTTTTTCTTTGTTAGCAAACTACAGTATCTGTGTTCATAGCAGAAGAATGCAGCCAACAAATCCTAGACATAACATATATTTCATGGGTTTAGCAACCCATAAAAGTTGAGAGTAGCATCTGATTTATCTCAGCAAATGGCTCCAGCTGTTCTTAGGAACATATTTTTTTAATCAAAGGAGGTGTTCCCTAAATTAAGTCTCTATTTGAATCTCCTTGCCCAGGGATATATTTACAGCACTATTTGTAAAATATTATCCGCTTCGTAAAAGCATTTTGAATGCTTTGTTAATACGGTGTGGTGGGACTTTCCTGTAATCATTGCTTCTTCCCAAAGGAAGCTAACATGATGGTTAGTAATTGCTGGATTTTCAAACAGTGCAGACACTCACTTTCTGACCTAAGCAAGTTATTAGAGTTGCATAAATGCTCAGCCACATACATTATTCTACTATACTAACCTATTACTAAAAAGACCACTGAGGAGAGGACAAATGACCCATAGAGGAACAGAGGAATATTTGCTTTCCTGAATGATGTGGTGTTTTATTTGCTTGCTGTTTATGCTGTTGTTTCTTTCAGGTGTGAATGAAATGGATGCCTGGCCCCTGTATCCCACAACATATTGATAAGGGGATAATTGCAAGTGATGGTGTTATACAAATACTTGAAGTTCAGCTTGGCCTGGTTTTAAATAATGAGTTCAACCTTTACTTGTCTGTGATTATCCAGCATGGCTGCTTGACGGTCCCTCCCTGCTCACCAGCTTTCTTGTCCCTGAAGTCTAAATCGTGATATGACACAGAGATGAAAAATCTTCAGGTTGGTCTCCATTGGAAAAAAAGTCTATTGGTCTTCACAGGCCTCCATAAATCACTAAATGACCTTCTTTCTTCCAGAAAGGAAATCAAAGGAGGAGGATGACAGATACATATTTTTGATTGGTTAATACCTAATTTTAACTAGTAGGTGAGTGTATTGGAAAGACAAGGATGAGGTTTTATTAGAGGGATATTTTTTTTCCAGTGGAAAACGCTGGTTTGACAAAACTGAAATTTTTTGCTAGTACATATGGCTTTCATTAAAATATTTAAAGAAGATGTTGAAATATTCAGTTCTTACCTTTTTTGCTACAGCCTTTATGTTACACTGCTATTTTACATAAATGCAAAATGAAGTCTAATTGAGTAAGTCCAAGGAAACAATCTATCCTTAATGTTTGGACATTTTCCTCCATGAGAAAAACCCGTGACAGTCACTTTTACTTATGATTTAGAACAAACCCAACTTTTGAAGCCCTGGAGTTTTCCAGAGGATGAGATGTCTGGTTTGTGGCTGCCCCTGCTTTTGGTGCAGCCGTGAGATGGGCAGCAATGCTGATCATGCCACAGAAATGGGACTGAAGGGATGCAGCACATGACATGGCCTGAGGTCTCTGCTCTGTACCGCAGCATCCAAGTGCCATAAAAGCTCTATTTGGCAGCATCCCTGGAAAACTCCCTTTTACCCTACTCCAGTTGCTTTTTCTTTTCTAGTTTATTCTGGTTTTTTCTTCTTTTTCTCTTCCAGGGACTTTTTTCACAGCCTTGGCTTGTTTTCTCTTGTCTCTCTCTTAAATGCTCCGGTGAGTGTAATGCTCCCTGTTGGCAGTCCATATGTAGGTTAGAGAACAAGCAGGAATGTTTTGCCCTTGCCTAGAGGTGGGTAAACTGCCTAAAATTTCTTCATGGGAGACATATTCAAATCCCTGCAGGAAGGTGGAAACGTGGATGATATAAGACTAGCCTATTTCATGGTTTATAACTTTTATCAGTATGTAAATGAAAGACAGCGAGTGGCTCTTTCAAATGTTCACAGTAAAAGTGTTCATTTGGTCACATTATCAAAAAATAAGCAATGAAAGAGATGGGGCCATGGTAGAGAGAGTCAGCGACAAGGATGTGACTAGTGTACAAACTGAGTCGTCTTAACCTTTACTCAGGGCTGTGTTGCAGACTTACTTTTTGACCGAGAAAAGTCTTTCACACAGATTTTCAAAGCAGCCATTAACTTCAGGAGCCCAAACTGAGACACTGTGGGAGGGACTTCTCTCACTGCAGACGTCCCTATGTGGGGTGGTCATGTATACGCTATGTACAGCTAGGAGAAAACAACAGCTGGGACTGAGACGTGTTGCCTCTGGACTGCTTTGGATATTCACATCAGGATGAAATAAATCTCTCTCAGAAGTGCCTGTTTCTATCTCCAGCCTACGAGGGGAGCTGACACAGCTAACTCATGCCCAAGCACTAGCAGTGCAGATGTCTGAAGTTAGGTGAGAGGCATCTGCCCTGTGGCATCTTGCTTGATGCAGCTGCCGAGTGGTTGCAAACCCCATTAACCTCAGATGACACCCATATAATGGGTATTTTGGAAGCAAAACCGTTTTCTTCTGATCCAGTACACGGATCTTGCAAAAGTTTTAAATCTGACAGTCTGGCATTTTTTTTTTTTCATGAGGGAATATATCCTCTCAGGATCATTCTGTTTCTGCTCTGTGATTCTTAAGGGTCAGGGCCAAAGGAAAAAAACCAAAGTGAGAAAGATGCTATTAGGAAATCACAGATACCGTTAGGGGCCTAAATTATTGTGCTGTTCCTTTCAGAACACAGCAGCTTAAGCAAAAATTACCTTGTTTTCAGAGTTACAGCAGGGGTCAGGTAAGATCAGCATCTTGTGCATTTTACTAATGGAGATGTCAGCCTGGCAGTTTCAGTGCCTCCCCGGTTGCTATTTCTTGTATTTATGCATAGCTGTAAAACTGCTACAGGTCTCAAGTAAGGAACAAGCATTCCTAAAAATTAGAAGGTGTCAGAACACAGAAACAGAAAACAGAGAAAACTCAGACAACACTCCCTACCCACTCTATCTGTCTTTCCTGTGAAATACTAGAGAAAGATAAAAATCTTGAAAAGATTAAACAGAAACTTCTTAACTTTCAAATAGCAATCCAGTGTACTAATGTGCATCCCAGGCCAAATTCAGCCCCCATCTAAGTGACTGGAACACTCATGAAATCTAGAAATTCACAGAATCAGGCTTATGCCTAAATTTGGCTTCATATGTTATATGGAAGAGCTCGTATTTTTTTTCCTTTGAGTGAAAATACAGTTTTTAACCAGGATGTGATACACCCCTTCAAAAATAATAAACATATTCCCTGTGATAGAAGCCCAGCTGCATCAGACAGAGCTTTATGCAGCACTCAAAAGCAAAAGCATAAGGAACTGCTACAGCCCTAACACAAGCTGGGGTGACCGTGATGTGTATCTGACTTCTGGTTTGAATTCAGCAGGCTTCTCTATTCTAAAAGAACAAATGGATCTTGCTTCCCCAAGCATATGGCAGCAACACATGCAATTTACATCCCATCTGGGGTCTCTTTCAGGCAACCGTCAGACTACAAAATGTCACAAGAAATTGCTTTAGATCCCCATTACGTAGTGCAGACCCTTAGCATTCCCCTTTGTCCACAGCTCCAGGAGAGGTGCTTTTAATATACTGGCTGCGTGTGCTGCATTAGTACCTGAAAGTTAGGGAGCACTGCAACGCCTCTGCCATCATGCTGTGAAAAATGTAGGATTCCTTCAGATGCCCGTGATCTAATTTAGCAGCAGATGAAACCAGTTGGTGTGACACATAATGAGAAAGAACGGGACAGGAAAAACAATGCTGTATGGTTATTACATAGCATATTTTATCACTCGGTCTCCAAGCACTTGGTAAAACAGTGTAAGCAAAATGATCCCTGTTTCAAAGATGGGGAAACTGAGGCACAAGCAGGTGACTTTTCAGAGCAAGCCAAAGCAGTGGCAGAGCTGGCATCAAAGCCGAGCTCCTAAGTCACAGGCCTGCTCTTCACACACCTACTCACACTGCATTCAGTCCTGTTTAAATAGAACACGCGCTATCTATGAGTAGTGCAGTCACATACATGTAAATGTGTGGGCAAAAAACCACACAGAAGAAGCCTTTTTATTTCCTTGGCTGCCTGCACAATCATGCTCAATTGGCAGCCTTGTGTAGGCAACACAATAAAAACGCCTAGCAAAATGACCAGATGCAGGTTTTAAAGACTAGTATCAGAAGGGCCTTCCTTCCACGATGAAGAGAGCATGAGTATCCTCAGTGGGAAACTAGATAACCAGGCAAATGAGGCTAGAATGTCTGGCATAGCAGAAGATGCAAATCAACAAAGCATTAAAGTAAATAAACAGAGAGAAACCTGGAAAGGGAACAGAGAATATTTGTGCTTGATGCAATTATAAGGAAGACAGCAGTAGAAAGGGATAAAACAGGAAAGGAAATCGCTTTATCAGTGCATATGCATTAAGTTTAAGTGGGTTTGATGCTAAGAAGGCCAAGAGGAGGAAGGACTCATAAATTTCCATCACAGTGGACTATTACGAACACCACATTGTGCACAGCAAGTAACTCAGGCTGTGGGAATTCACCTTAGAGTGTACCTGAAAGATACGGAGAACAGGCAATGAGTGAGGTCAAGTAGAGGGAAGGGAGTAAAATGCAAAGGATATCGAAGTTTTAGACTAACAACGTGACTTCCAGGTAACTGACTCACTCTTATAAGCACATAAGAGTACGTAGTTGGGGTGCAGAGAAGATTATCAATTAAAACCTGGGTAGATTTACATTAGATATTAGTAAGAAATTCTTTACTGTGGGGGTGGTGAGACACTGGAACAGGCTGCCCAGAGAAGCTGTGGGTGCCCCATCCCTGGAAGTGTTCAAGACCAGGCTGGATGCGGTTTTGAGCAACCTGGTCTAGTGGGAGGTGTCCCTGCCCATGGCAGGGGAGTTGGAACTCCATGATCTTTAACATCCCTTCCAACCCGAATCATTCTGTGATTCTATGAATGTACTATGAGTTCTACCACAGCACATCACATAGCCAGTCTCCAGTCAGTAATTTGCCTGCTGTAGTGTGGTTTTACTGAACACAAGGCTGACCAAGGACAGTATGGGCACAAGGCTGCACACGTAGGCTGCTGTGCTTGAAAGAAAGCGTAGAGAAAGGAGACGACCTGCAATATCGGCCCCTTAGCAAGAATTTGTAAAAACGTCTGGAGAACTTAGGCTGAACAGCAACATTGCATTGATCTGCTCTGCTCGATGCGACCCTCTGAAGTTTCTGCAGTCTTTAATCTGATTTTTCTCTTTCACCTCTTCTAGTTATCCTGGCCATTTTTACTGGGATTGTGTATTAAGTCACTCTAGGCTTCGCCTTTAAGTTTGCATGTGACAAGTTTTTGATGTATTCTTTTAATAAATTTTCTTTAGTTCACTCAGGCACTTCCCCAGTGCCAAACACCCACACTCAGCCTGCCATCTGCAGGAGGCTTTCCTTTTACCCCAGTGAGCCAGATCAAGCCACAGTCAAAGCCTCATTCCTGGGCGGCTCACACCGGGCTCTAAAACTGATAATGACAGAAGGACAGCAAGCCCAGTGCTCAGAAACAATAATTGCACAACAGTCCATGGGAGAAATATTCATGGTACATAGTAAGCACGGGGAGACCAGAGAGTCCGGAAAGATAAATATAGTTGTTCTCCGATGGAGACCTCTAGATGACTTTTCTCTGCCTTCGTCTAGACTGGAATTAACCTTATGAATTCGGGTAATTATTCTCTGTCCTGACTCTTGTATGAAGGGCGTTACAGAGCCTTCTCCCCGCTGTCTCCAGCAACAGCAGTCCACAAGGACATTTCAGATCTTAATGGAAAGGGAAATGTTTGTTAAAGGTCAGTTCAAGTGGAAGAAAAGCCCCTTTCATTGTGGCTGGGGGGAGAGCAGAGCAAATAAGTATCTCAAGGGAGGCATGGAGAGCCTTTGTGATGTATTTGTTAGGAGGCAGGTGGGAACCAGTGAATTTTCCCCCACTTACTTATTTTTGCCTGACCTTTACAAACTCAACACATTTCTAGCAAGGACATGCATCAGCTCAGCACTTACGCAGCAGTTCTCAAGATTGAGGTTTTTTTCCCACACTTATGCACACACATGATAGATCACACTGTTTATAACTTTGTGTGGATTGGTGCACAGGAATGTTTAAATAAATGGTTGGAGTGTCTCTTGCTGATGACCATCAACAAATTTGGATGCAAAATGGCATTCAGAAACCAGGAGGGCACCCTTTTTGGATTTCACCTGAGATCACAATGCCAATGCTGATGCAGAGACTGAAGTTTAAGGAAAAAAAAGGATAGGAAATTACAAAGGACATGCTGAAGGCCTTCTGATGGCAGGGGCGGGAAACACATCATAAATGATTTTAGCAAGGTCTTCTGCCAAACTGGGCATCTACCTCTTTGCTGTGCAGACATTTCTCTATAGACCCAGACATTCCAGCAGCTCTCTTTCTCTTTCAGTTCCAAAATTTTCCATCTCAGATAAATGTAGGATCGTTTCTCTCTTATTTTTGGGTTATAGACAATGTATGACATAAATGGAGCAACACATTGTATTCATTATTTAAGGGTTTGGGTTTTTTCCTTAAAAAAATATCTCATTTGAGGCCTTTGTTCCACACTGTATTATGCTCCTGGGTCCTGGGAAGCTGAGACATGGGAATGGGCAGAGGAGGAACAGTCAGTTCATTTCACAGACAATTTTGGTAATTCTGGCCCTGCTGAGAGTCTCTGAAAAACAGAAAGAAGATCCTGGCTACAGTTTGCTGACAAGCACCTCAGTGCCAAACACTGGAGATGGCTCTAGGATGGTCAGACCAGGAGTCCAGTGTGTTGGGCAGCCATGGACTTGGACACTTGGGAAGGAGGATCCCCGAAGTTTGTAGGCTCTCGGCTCTCTGTCCCCTCACCAGGTAAGCACCCGGGTTAAAGGACACATACTCTCTTTGTCAGCCTGCTAAGAAAAACCTCTGAGGGGAGTAAAATATTACCTAAAGGAAGACCGAGCACTGTCATGAAATACTGACTTGGCAAAGTGTTTTACAACTGTAGCTGAAAACACTGCCACCAGTTTTTGCAGAGGTTTTGTGGTTAAGCATGTCCTACTGCTTAAGCATGTCCCATATTTGCTTCTGCAGACAGCCACGGTAATACAAGTTCTCTGTATCCACCATGGTATTAGGGAACCAGGCATCTCTATGAATAATGTTCTCCATCAACCGGTTGAAAAAGAAGACTGCTTCAAGGAAAGGCAGTCACTACCTCTTTTGGAGACAGTCCAGATATTTAGGATGTAAAGGCTAATCCGGTTAAGCCATGTAAGGCCAATACTCTGCAGACCCCCTTCTGTAGCTGCCTAGATTTTAGCATAGCAACCTTGACATGCTGCCAGATACAAGGGCCTTCTTTATTTTTTATAACAGCCTTTGACCCCTGTTTTACACAGGCAGCCGTAATCTGGAGACAGGTAGCATGTGCTAGCTTTCAGAGATACTAGGTGCTTATGGTCCATGAAATTTCTCTGAGTTTATTTCTCCTGAAGGTCAGGTCCCATGTCTGTAAATTAGCCTGGCAACTCAGCAGGCCTCCAATTATTGTCACTTGTGATGCACAGTGTTCAGAATAAACATACTTGTTCTCCTTCTCCTGTCTACCTCGGCAATGGGGAAGAGTAAGAAAACCCATCGTGATCCCAAGCATCAGGAGCGGGCTCAGCACTGGGAAACAGCTTTATCCCCTTGCAAAATGGGGCAACGATCTCACAGGTCCACCTGTGGGGGAGGGAAGCTCCTATAGTCATCTACGTTGAAATAGTGGTGTTATGTCTAACTGCTGAGATAGGAATAAGGAATGGGTGACTTTCTGATGCAGTCAGAGGTGAAAATTTCAAACTGGCAATAACTGACTGGCCCCTCAATTCAGAATCCATTTTGTCTTTATATATGTCTGATTCAGATCGGTCTCATTGCCTTCTCAGTGCATCAGAAAGCTTTTCCTTGGCAGAATCAGTTATTATCCTGCTACATGGATACCTAAAAGCAACCTGTGCGTGGTCACGACAATGCAGTCGTTCAGAGGAATTTATTGAACACGTTTTCCTGAGCCCTTAATTGCAGTCTTGTGAATCCTAGTTACTACCCTGGCCAAATCAACTGTATTGCTGGAAGAATAACTATAATCTCCTGGTTTCCTTTTCCCAGGAAGGCAACTAGTAAAATAGATAGTTCTGCTGTACTGCAACTTCCTATAGCTCTTTGATTGCATTTTCCTCCCTAGTGCTACAATAAGAATTAAACTCCTGTCTCTGGTGCAGTTTTCAGATGCTCTCCTACTGTGAAGTGATGCTCTGAAATGCCCAGTGATTCACAGCTCTGATATTTCATGTCTAATGGAATTATTTCTGGATGGAATTGTTACCTTCCCTGAGAGAGAGGGACTCATAAAGCTGGTAGGAGACAAATTATATGCATCTATCCTTGTCTCCTCCACAGCACTTCTCAAAATCAAATTACTTGGCTATACTTTTCAAAATTTCTCCTATTGCATGAATGTGTAAGTAATTTAAAGTAAAACATGTGGCATTGTAATTATGCAAAACACAGGAAATTCAGGGTTACAAATGAATTTAAGAAAGCCCCGGTTGTGTCACAGGACAGAAGAATAAGAGAGGGGGGTCTGAAAGCTCTCTCGTCTTCCTTTGTAGATCATACTATCAGTAACTGCGTTATAGGATTATATACCCATAAAGCATGTGTATAGAGCATCACATCAGGTGTGTTCTATAATTGCTGGATTGGGATTAAGACATTTCATTGCTTTATGTTAGTTTGAGTTAAAGTGCTTTGAAACTCGCTGATCGTTCCTACCCCTGCTGTCTTTGGAGGCAGCTGTGCCCCAAAGGAGCCCGCAGGGCTGCCCTGCTACAGGGGAAACCCCCTGGAGAAGTGTGGCTTCAAACTGAAAGAGGGGAAATTTAGGTTAGATATTAGGAAGCAATTCTTTACTGTGAGGGTGGTGAGGCACTGGAACAGGCTGCCCAGAGAAGTTGTGGATGCCCCATCCCTGGAAATGTTCAAGGCCAGGCTGGATGGGGCTTTGAGCAACCTGGTCTAGTGGGAGGTGTCCCTGCCCATGGCAGGGAGGTTGGAACTGGATGATCTTTAAGGTCGTTTCCGACCCAAACCATTCTATGATTCTACATGTCATTCACCCTCCAGTGTCCTCAGAAATCCCCCAAAACTGCTCTGGGATTTAAGTCAGAAATCTGATCTGCAGAATGGGGCTTGAAAGCCTGCTGGTGACTCATGCAGGGATTCTGTGGTGCAGGGAGACATTTCTTTTCAATTAGTTAAATTCCCAAAGTAAGCAGATATCCTTCAAATGATATCAATTACGAAATATTCTAGTCTGCCTGGGGAAAGCACAACACACCATCTGCAGGGTGCCATTCTTGGGGAGCCCCGTGCTGGCAGGTTTGCAGGATGGGTGCAAACCTCACCCTGCAGAAGCTGCAGCAGGGCGGGAGCTCAGCCCCACAGCAGCAGGCAAGGGGTCCCGGGGCATCCCGGTCTCCTGGAAGCGCGACAGGGTGAAATGCTGCTCCGGAGCAGAGTGGTTTGCAGAAAGCAGCAAGGGCTTTGCTGCGGCTGAAGCCCACCCGTGAGGTGGGGAGAGCATGCCCGAGCATGCAGCAGAGACTCCCTGGCCGTCGGTGGGGCGCAGATCCCATCCTTACACCATGGGCGAGCGCAGCAGGCTGCTCTGGCAGGGGCTGGCACGTGAGAAGAGCACTCCCGCACCTGCATTCCTAACCCGGGTCTTCTCCAGCCCTGTGGCTGTGGGGACACTTAAGCAAAGGCTTTTGTGCAGCTGCCTGTACCTGGGCTCAGCAGCGTAATTGTTCTGTGTTCATGCTAGAGTGTCTCTTGTTTCAGGTTCTCACAGGTTTTCTTTCTTCGTTACCCAAGTGAGAGCAACAGCTAGCCACCAGCTCTGTCTCCGGCAGAGAACCCAGGGAGCAGCGGCTGGCAGTTTGTCACACACAACCCTTGGACACAGAAAAGCAGCCTGGCCAAATCCAGCTGGGGCACAGCATAGGAAGCAGGACGGGAAAGGTTACGGCCTCCCCCTTTCATGCCACAAACCGAATCTGTTTTTTGCCAGACAGCTTTCTGTTCCGCGCGAGCCACCCCAAAACAGCTGTTTTAACATCACTGAGTTGGTGTTACCGCGACCTGCCTGGTCTTTGCCCAACGGGTGCCCCACGCTGGGGCATGCAGAGGGGTTGTGGATCCCATGCGCTGTACCTAGGGACGTGGGGGAGTTCCCACCACCCAGGGCTGGGACAGCAAACCGAGTGCACGCCCTGCCCCATGCGCCCTGCTTCCCACCGGCGGGGGGTCGGGGTATGCCAGCAGCAGAATGGGAGCCATGGAGTGCTCCTCCGCATCCACTAGTCCAAATTGTCCAGGAGTGGGACCATGGCACGTCTCACGGAGAACATCCACCTGTGGCGGTGTGGTCTCCCTGTTTTTCCCCTTCTTCTTCCCACACACGCCCCCATAACCTGTGTGAGCAGTTTAGCTTTCTCCCTCCAAAGAACATAATTGTGTGCTTAAATCACTTAAGCGTGACCTGCATCTGCCCTCCCCACCCTTCGGTTCTCTTCTCCAGCAATTGCTGCCGTTCCTCCCAGTTGGACTGAAGTCTTGGCTAAACTAAGTAACTTTGATCAGCAAAGTTTGCAATTTTGATGCTCGTCCCTCTTTCTAGATATATTATGCTTGTGTTGGGGCCTGCTTTGCGCGAGTGCCAACCCCCTTAAAACAGGCCCATTAGAGGAGCAGCAGAATTCAATAGTCCTCCAACATGTAAGGCAGACCACAAGGAGCTTTCCAAGGGATTTGGCAGGGTCAGGCAGTGCTTTGACTGTGGTTGTGAAAGATCTGCTCTCTGAATGGAGTCACCCCAGATTGCTTGCCCCTAGAGGAAAATCCTCCGCAGGCATAGGCATGGAAGGGATCATCAGCATTTACAGAGGCCACAAAGGTTTGGGATTTCTTCAAAGAGCTGGTAACAAGGTTGTGTAAGAATCAAATAGCCTTGCAAATAGCTGTGTCCCATTAGTCATGACAGCAAATGCCGGGCTGAATAAAATGTTTATTGTGGCTTATGAAGTGTCTCTGTACACATAACCTTGGGCAAGACCCAGAAATTCTGGGCTCTGCATTTGAAAGGCAGCTGGTTAAATAGCCGTGGCAAAATAATCAAAAAAGCACTGTTTATTTGCTCAATACATTAACCAAGTGATTAACAGGGTAATGGGAGACCCAGAAGAAAGAAGAAACCTTTCCCTTTGTGTGCAGTCTGTTTTTCAGACTTTCCACCAGTATTACACATTCCTGGAAAACAAAACTAAGCTCAATAGGCTTCAACTCAGCCATGAAAGCTCTCCCCAGAATGAGCCATCAGCTCGGTGCATTGCTCAGACCCTCACACAGCTCCTCCTCGCCCTCTCGCAGAATTTGAAAGGCAGTGAAATAATTTTGGCTAGCTTACTGGTCTGTCTTATGAGGGGTAAACATTAATTCAAGAGCTCTGGAGGACTTCGCACAAGCAAATCTGGGTGCCTCCTTGCTATTTAATTCATCTAATTATTCCTGTGTTTCCCTTTTAGCAACTCGGTGTCTCACGGGAGATTGCTTCCGCTACCAGACTATGAGTAAATCCGCTGTAGATTTTTTCCAGTGTCATTCCTGATGTAAGCTGGCGCAGATAAACTATCTAAATCTGTTTGAGAATTCTTACTTTTCTTTGCTCCCTCCTGATTGTCCAGGCTCCCCACTCAGTCCTTCCAAAGTCACTGTTCCTCATATTCTTGGAGATATTAATTATTTGTAAATTTTTTCTGCAGGTGTCTCACCTGCTGTAGTTACTGTGCTGTTTCTTAGCTTTGTAGTACGCAGGGGAAAAAATGTTGTTCTTACTCCTTGAGAAAATTATAGAGGAGCATTTTGCCCCTCTTTCTCTACCGCATCTCTAATTAATGTTAGATCACTTTCAGAAGACCACTGTAAGGGTAACCAAAGAATCCCACCACTGCTGGTAACGAGCTGCAGAACAAGTGCTTACAGAATGCTAATAGGTGTCCCGGTTTGAAGTAAAACTGAACCAATTTTCTGTTCTGTAACTTTACATCCTAGCTAGGCCTCCTCTAACTCTCTGAAGTTAACGGCATATTGTGGAGAAAACTGCTCGTTCTCAGAATGATAAGACCAATGTTTGTGCTCCATGCCAAGGAATGGTGAGCAGGGAGGCCCTTGCTTATACTTATTGCTGTAACAACCAAGGGCAGCCAATTTCGTTATTTGCCCCCTAGAGGGTCGGAAATGGAAAAACGTAGAGGGGTCACATCGGTGGGGAGAAGCGGACAGGAGAGGTGACCCAAACCTGACCAACTGGGGTATTCCATCCCATCTGCCCCATGCTCGGTATAAAAGCTGAGGAATCAAAGGGTCAGCCCCCTTCCTGCAATGGCTGACATCCTGTTCATCTGCCTTTGATCCCAATCCATGTGTTCCTGACTCCAGAGCTGGAATCCAGTTCCCATCCGTCGCTGAGTCCAGTCTGGGACTTCCCCAGTGCCTGCCGGTGATGGGAGCTTGATATGGTTTTGTATATATTGTATCTATTTCATTATTTTCTTCTTTATTTTTATTTTAATATAAATTCTTCATTAAAGTAGTTTAGTTCATTCTAAACTTCTGAATCTCCTTATCTCTTTCTCTCCTCTCTCTTTTGGGGGGAGGGAGGTGGGGAGGGAAGGGCCATCTGTTGGTCCGGTTTTCGTAAATTCATCCGAAACCATGACAATAGGCAATACTGCATTTCTAACTCTAAGTACAGTAACCCTCTAAAGGACTATGAAAGTACTGAGGGAGTGGATAGGGTGCCAAAGCACAAGACCTAGGGCCATTTGAGACGCAGCAGGATGTCCTCACTGGCCACCAGTTTCTGCTCTCAGTGCCACATTGGTCCTGTGTCAGATCTGCCAGGTCTGTGCAGATGTCTCCGAGACCCTCAGATGTCTAAAACGACATTAGAGGAGTAACCTCTGGGCCCCTGATCCTCCCCCAGGTGCTCAGCTGGGACCAGACTTACCCCAGTCATATCAAAGCCAGATCTAGTACTAGCTTTGGAGATGTGGTTGGGCTTTGGGCAGCAAAGTTACCATGCATATACCCCCTTGGGACACAGCACAGCCGCAGTGCCTGTCTGTGTGTGAGGTCTGGACGTGGCTGAACATGCAGTAGCCCACAGACCGCCCCACGGTGAGGAGGAGCAGGGCCAGGGGAGCAGGGGCAGTCATCCCTTTGTGCTGCTGAGCAGGTGATGGTTTAGGCTGGCAGCTGCCCCTGTCGGTGCATGGTACTGGAGAAGAACCAGAACACAGCACTGCAAATGCACGAAGGTGAGATGTTGGAGCAGGGGCTTATTAAATCAGTCAAATGTGGGTAAGACTTGATAGACCTGAACTGCACCAGGACCGTTCTCCAGGTCAAACAGAAGAGCGGGGCATTTGGGGAAGGAAGGTCTAGGCTGTCAGGAGCCAGGCAGGAGCCCCTCTGTAAAAAGACGGAGAAAACAGTACCCTATCTTTCAAGTGCACTCAGCAATGAAAACAGCACTTCTACTGATCAAAGCATGATAAATGTAATGAAAAACACTGTAAGCTATTAGTGACTGCTACCTGTTATGCATTTGTTTTAAGCCCTTTGCATGCTGATAACTACTTTCCCCCCCCCTAGAAATTCTTTCTACGTTATTGCCGTTTCCTTTACTCGCCGCATTTGCAGTCATTACTTGTAAATTCAAGTAATGAATTCACGAGGAGTCTGGATGGCATAATAATACTATCATCCTGCACGCTGCCACAGCTACTGCCTGGCAATCCCAGGACCCGCGCAAGCGGATTGAGCCTCACGGTGCTGTTCTGCTGCAGGGGGCGGGGTGGGAGGGGGGAGACGGTGGAAGCCCCTTCAGGCAGAATAGAAAACCCTTAAGGGCACCATACTCCGGGGTCCCTGGGGCAGAAGCGTACATGCCTGTTTGGTACCAACCCAACGCCTCTAGGAAGTGTCAGACCCGGTCTGCGTGCGCCGTGCCGACAGCCTGCACGCGTTCAGTGAATCGGTCCCCCCGGGATGTGTCTGGCCCCCAGCACGCACCACACCGGGGGCTGCACGTGCGGGAAAGGTGCAGCAGCACGTTCAGCGCCTCCACGCAACGGCCAGTCGCTCGGCACATTGTGCATTAAGTCCACCCAGAGCCGACGGTGTGAGCAGTTTGTGCAGGACAGAGCAAGGGCTACTACCGTCCTGCGCTGTACAAGTTCACAGAGGGATAGAACCAGGCGGAATTATCCCTCCCTGGAAACGCTGGACTCCGTCACTGACGTGCTGTGCAGCGGATCTACGCATGTGTTTTAGAAATGTCAAGAGGATTCAGGTGCCTGGCATCCTGCTCAAGGTTCCCAAGGTTCTTCAGGAGAAGACTAGATAACCTAGATGCACGTTAGCTCTAATCAGAGCACGGAGAGGCAAAAGAGTAGCAGATAATTGTTGGTCTTTTCACTGTGAAACATTTAACAAAACAGCTTCATTATTATAAATCTGCCTGGCTTCACTGATAGCACATTAATCAACACAATAAAACTGATATTAATGCTTTTTTTTGTGTGTGTGTGAAAGGACTAGCAAAATTAGTTGTCTTACTCTCAGATATCACTAAGATCAGGTTAGTAAGGTTATCTACAATTCGGAGCACTTGAGCAGCTCACTAGCTCCAAGAGGACCAATCGTACTTTTAAGCACCTACCTAATACACACCACAGGACCTAACACAACCAGAAATATACTGTGTTGCATGGATTTTCCTCCGCATACCAAATTGGGTAGTAAAACATTCATTTCCAGCACATACTCCATTTCTCCATCATCAACGCAGCTAGATCTCTGCTGAAGTGTAAATGATCACTGACGTATTGAAACCCTTGTAAAATTGTAATGGAAAATGTTAATTTTAACAAGAGACACACAAATGCCCGGAAAAACAATGAATCAATCATAAGTGGGTAGATAAACAAATGTATTTTTATTTTTGTTTCAGTGATCTGTGTGGCCCAACAGCGCACTCCAATTTTGAAAGGAATTAAATAATGCTTTGCAGCTGGTCAGAAAATGGAAACCCATTTGAAGAATTTTTAAAAAATCACAGATTTTGTTCCAGTATTACAGCAGAAAAAAAATCAATGTATTCTTGAAACTAATTGACAACAACAAAGAAGATGGTTTTTAATAGTACTCAAAGCTCTACCTAAATTAAATGCGCACATCCAGCTATCATAAAAACTACAAATGTCATGAATATGTTTACTACTGAGAAGGATTAGGTGAAACATACACCATGTTACAGTGACAGACGAAACGCCGCAAATTCTTTCTGCAAAGGAGCTGTATATAGTTCCATCATATGGTGTCCCTCATGTTTGCTTAGAAAAAAAGAAAAAGAAAACTTCCTTCTTTAGCCAAAATTCTGTTTAGGGAGTGAAGGTCTATGGGATATGGACAAAGAATGAACCAGTTCCTTCCAGTTGTCTCTCTCTGCCGCATTCAACCCCGTGGAAGCTGCTCTATTCCAATTCTGCAGCAATATCCTCCTGTGCCAGCCCCCAGGAATGTCATGGAGAAAGATCATGCTCACAAGGTCTCTATATTTTTGGTGTCAAACAGGAGTGGGATTTGGAGGTTGGCTGCAGAACAGAAACAGGAGCCAGGGTGCCCAGGAAGTGCAGGCAACCAAGGCAAGTGGTAAAGCACTGCTTCTCTACCCAACACTCCCTGAGATCAGCAATTAAATGGACAGGCATAGGGAGATATTTATGTCTGTCATATTACACTATACGAGTTCCAACACAGCTATGTGTAGCTATGCTATGCCTAGGATGCTGGTAGAGCCAATCATTAAAGTACAACCTTGGAAAATTTTCCGTGACGCTGACCACTAGAAAGAGTAGCCAACCTGGAGCATTGAGATGAAAAGTAGCTTTTGCAACGGCATTGGACATTTTCACGGATGTGATGCAATATTATACAGCTAAATATACAGTTTTATTAGAGAATCATTCATTGCCTTGATCCTTTCTGAAGAAGATCTATGTATTTGCGGACCAGAATATTCTGCCGATGAGGAATATTTTTCTCTTGGCAGGAAGCCAAGCATCAAAACGTAGGCTTTTGTAGCTGTGGTGAGTAATCTGTCAGCAGGGAAACCATGACAGCCTAGAGGAGGAAGAAAAGAAAAAATCCAATCACACTGGAAACAGATACTCCATAAAAATAAATAAGGGAGAAATATTTTCCAGCTCTAAAGTCTTGTGTTGAAAATTATTGCCCTGACAAAAACTGCACACTTAGATTTATTTGCTAGAATTTCTGATGATGAATCAGGAAAGAGCTGAAAATTAGTTAGGATGTTCTGTGTTAGAGCCGATAGGTTTTCTCAGTGTGGACCATATGCGTTAATGGACAGCCCAGGAGATATGCAGACAAAGCATGTTTAGCCCACATGCTGAGGACTTTTTGGTGTGTTATATTGTATCCTCAGCTTCTGCTAGGAGATGCTGTACCTAACGCAAACAGCAGATGGGCTTCCTTGTGGATTTCAGCAGAACTTCCACTAGCATCAGTGACAACCATACTAGAATAAGGAGTTTGAAATTTATCCCGGTTTAGTTGTACTTTCTGTGGCATAACATGGAAAACCCTCACTGAGGTTAATAGTGGGCCGTCTACCCCTCCTGCCCTCCCCTAGTACTCCAACAAACCTTAGGAATGGCTGTGAAATGACAGTAATGGGAATAGCAGCTAAATAAAACATGGTGTTGCAGCAGCTCTGCCATCCTCCCCACACCTGCGTACATCACAAGCCCCATTGAATCATAGAATGGTTAGAGTTGGAAGGGACCTTAAAGATCATCCAGTTCTAACCCCCCTGCCATGGGCAGGGACACCTCCCACTAGAGCAGGTTGCTCAAAGCCCCATCCAGCCTGGCCTTGAACACCTCCAGGGATGGGGCATCCACAGCTTCTCTGGGCAACCTGTGCCAGTGCCTCACTGGAATGCCTGTTCCAGGGCCCATGTTGGCTTGGTGTTGACAAGATATCACCTGGTTCACGCTGTTGTGATTTCACAGCAATGTCTGACTGCAAATTGTTATTATGGCCCAGAACTGGATTTATAAGGGTTCTCGTGGTCTCGTTGCCTGTCCTTCCTTTCCCTTCAGCGCTGCTCAGTGCGACAGGCAGTCCCAGGCACACAGTGGGGACTGAACGTACAGCTGTGCAGCCCCTCGCTGCTACCCATGTCAGCCCTGTCTGGAACCACAGCTAAGCAAATAATTTATTTTTCAGTTTGCTGTCTCAGCTGAAAGTGGTAGAAAATAATATATAAACAGGACCCATATATTCGTTATTTTTATAGCTTGATAAAATACAAATACGACTTTTTTCTTATCTCAAAAAAAAAAAGTGCAGCTGGAACCCAAATTAAAGGGTTTGTTTTATTTTTAAGAAAATACCATTTAGGGCAACTAGAAATGTTGGAAAATTAAAATAAAAAATATGAGCACTTTTGGGAATTTTAGGGGCAAAATTATGAATTTAACACAAATTTATTAAAAATTTTAACTGTGTCCAAAATCTGAGGTTTTGGTAAATACAATACTCAACCACTTATTCACCTGAAGCACATCTAAAGTTCATCTGAGAACTATGAAAATGCCATTTCTGGGGTATTTTTCACCTCCAAAAGTTTTCAATAGCTTATGTCAACACAGAATCATAGAATGGTTAGAGTTGGAAGGGACCCTAAAGATCATCGAGTTCCAATCCCCCTGCCATGGGCAGGGACGCCTCCACCAGAGCAGGTTGCTCAAACATGATGGTTCTAAAGCCGAGAATAAATAACAGGCTACTGAGATCTGGCAGCAATTTTCTGAAATTCTAGGAATGCTGAGAGGGGAGTTACAGTTTATGTTAAATGCCAAGTGTTCTCTCATGGTTCCCATGGATCACACAGTACCCACACCATAACTTTTCAGGGTCCTTCAAAGCTCTGCTTTTGCAGCACTTTCTCAGGGAAAGTTCCCATTGGTGTCAGTGGCAGTGTTTCCTGAGAAAAAACTGCAGAATCTCTAGCTTTAAGTGTTTGGGAAATTGTAGTTTCAAAGACCAGTCCCTGGGACCTCAGCATTTAACATGTTTTAAAATTGAGCCGCTGAGTTAATCTTTAAACCCAGTGATTTAAATATCAAAAAATTACCATTTCTACTGTAGATTTCACTTAGTGATATAAACTGGGTCAAGCAACAGCAGATTATCATCAAAATAGATCACATTTGCGTCCAGAAGCATTTATACTACATATATATGTTGCCTATAGTCAAAATTGTGATGTGCTGTGGGGTGCTTTTGAAACATAGGTATTAGCATTTACTACTTATTGAGGAACCAAGCTGAACCCAAGCCTCGTAGTGAAGGCAGAACAGAAGCCGACTCAAACCTCTAACTACTATTATCTTCTTTTTTTTACCATAATTGTCCATTTTCTGTTTTCAGCCTCCTGGAAAACCAATGACCGTGGAGAATAAAATACTTCATCATCAACTTCTTCAGGCTTTCTGGGTAGACAATGTAAAAAAGTCCAGTTGGAAGCAGCAGATTTTGCAGTCTGTAAATCAAAAAGCATATAAAAATAAAGAACTATGTGAGGACATTAGTAAAATCTTAACTAGTAAAAAGGTTAACAAATTTTATATTAGCTCCCACTCTAGTTACTTGAATGATGAACTAGGAATTCCACTGACTTCAAAAGAATTCCTCATCTGTGAATAAGATGGCAATATCCCCATTTAAGTCAGTAAGAGTTCAGTGCTGACTTCACAAAAGTTGAATATTTACTCCTATTTCTCTGGCTTTAGTAAGGGAGTAAAAACTCCAGTGAACTAGTGGATCAATAAAGTGCAATCTTGATTTGAATGCCATATAGTAATATAATACTATTGATAACTGCAACAAGAACATACTAAAGCATGATTTAAAAGGCTGTAATTTTTTTCTTTTGATATTGTCACTCATAATATATTGACCTACTACCAATGAACAATGAATTACAGCATTTTAGGCCAGTTCAGGGACATAGCCATCAATAGTATTTTGTGAATTTATGTTAAAATACAGTCAATTAAACCAGTAATTCTATCAGAAAGGAAAATGTCCATTCTATCTTGGACAATTAAGAGTTTATGACTTTATGTTCTCCCTAGCTGATTTTGTGCTGATAAGCATTTTAACTAGATGATTTTAAAGAAATATATTTAATGCTTTATTTGTTGACAGATATACACAAAATTGTCCCAAATGCTTCCCAGACATTTAAGAGTTAATCTGTGAGCTGCTCATCCTATATAAAATATAGGGGATCATTTGCGGTAGCAAAGAGGAAATGTAAAGTTAGAAATAGTTTTAGGTCATAAAGAAGCAAAGGGTTAGCTCTCCTGCATATGTTCTGGAGTTAGATCTCATTGGAAAGCTCTGAAAGAGGCGGAGCCATGTGAAGTGTATAAGATAACTCAAATTTTGTTATCTTTGTGAGTTTTTCAAGCAGGAGGGAAATTTGCATTGGTTGTTCCATGGCCCCACTCAAAAAAATATGAAACCTATGCTTTGCTGATGTTGATTATCATAAATGCAAATTGTAAAAGCATCAACAAAATCCAAATTTCAATTTTTACCTGCATTGTAATCTGATAACCTTGAAATGCCTTTAGCCTTTCTTTCTTTTCCTCTTCTTGTCCCATACTTATCCACGTATCTGTAACTAAGACATTGGCACCGTCTGCAGCTTCCAAAGGATCTGTTGTGAGAAGTAACTTGGTACCATACTAATGGGAATAAAATAAGGAAGATCAGGAAGACAAGGAACTTCAACTTCATTTGTAACAAAAATAAACTCTACTCAAAGTACTTTACTAGGCTATTTCTTAGGTTCCTACCTCATTGGAGTACTGCTCCGATATTTTAGTTATTCTGAGGTCTGGTTCAAAGCCCTGCCAAAAGAGATGGTAATGTATCATGGAATATATATGTAAGATCTTTACTGATTATTAACACTGGTTAGAAAAATACTGATTGAACCAATTGCCATGCAAAGAAGAATGTCTTTCAGAACTGTAAAACTTGGGGAAATTAGGTTGATTTTCTTGAAAGTTTATTTTGGAGATAAAGTGGAGGAAAGTGTTCTGATAAGGTAAGGAAAATGAATTTCAAAAGTTACAGAATGACATGCCTATTCGTCATTTAATTTTTTGTTCTAAACTGATTCTTTGTTTTATATTTTGTATTGTATTACAATGCAGCATTCTGAAAAGCTGCATCACCAAACTGAACCAAACAAGATGCAACACTTCCACCAATCTGAAATAACTTTCAAATTTCTTTTTGGGGGGAAAGGGCATTGGATGACTTTGTCACACTTCTCAAATGGAATTATCATCCTCCGTGATTTATACTGCAGTCATGAATTCCCCTCAGCCCTTCTGAAGTTGGACTCAGTAGAATTACTCCTGCTTCGCATCAAAATAACTGAATCAGGATTCTGAACCTTGGTTCTGAAAACTGGCACTCAAGATACGTGCAGGCACCACTGGCTGGTGATGCTGGGAAGTATCCAAGTGGCTGAGACAGGAACGGACAAAGTATGCCTTCCTTACTGCATGTGTGTGGCTTTCCTACCTTGGGAGTCGCGATATGCAGATGCATTCCCAGCTTTGCAGCACTCGTCATCATGGAGTGGAGGACGTTGTTTCCATCCCCGATCCAGGTGATAGTAAGCCCGTTCAGGCCACCATAGTGCTCCTGCCAAATGAATCAGACAGCCCTGGGGTTATGTTCCAGGCAAGCTGAGCAAGCTGATGGGATAGGTAGGAGGGACCGATCAGACAGGTCTGGTGCAAAGAAGGCTGGCTAACTTCAAATGCTAGCTGCATGGAACCATACCTTTAATTGAACACACTGCAGCTACAGGATAGCCAGGGAGAGAAAGCCCCCTGTGTCCTATATGAAGACCCACAGCAGCAGACACACAGTAACTTTAGTACCAAAGCTGTACAGCCATGGGTTGGTGCTCATAAATATCAGCAAATGGTAGAAATTCTTAATTTAGAGGCAGTCCTAATGCCTAGGATAGCACTCCTTCCAGCTTTCCCCCAGGTTGTGACAATATCCCTATTCAGGTTTGCTCTGGCTTGGTTGTCTTTATATAAATGTTCCCTGCGGCCATGGCAGCGGCCATATCCTGAGAGTGCATTTTAACCATCACAGCTGTACTGGACAGCAAAGACCAATACTTTGAAAGCAGCCGTGCCAGTCATGGCCTGCAGGGTTTGCTCTCTGTTGTACAGCCAAAGAGTGCAATGATTTTTCTAAAGTGTGGATTACCTGAACTTGAAACAGCATTACAGCATGAACTGTAGCTCTGCCTGATGGCACTTACAGCCTGTACGTGGGCAGCTGCTCTGGCCCTCAGCCACCAACAGATAAGGCCTAAGGAGGAACAAGAGTAACAGGAGTTTCATATTTCCAGAGTAGGACAATTTGAGGCCCTTAGTAAGCCTTGTTTTAAATATGCATGTTTATAGGTACTTAAGTTGATACTGAAAGTTTGTAAAGATATAAACAAATACTTGTATGTGCCTGCTCTGCACAACTCCACCTCATGAAGCGAAAGACCAAAGACACAATGGAGAGCCTTTTATTCTTAGTTCAAAACTGGGCCATGCTACAATTGCATTGTAGTAGCTGGAAGCCAGACAGCGTTTCGACACTTTGTGTGACATGATTCAATGCTTGTCAGGGAGGATAAACATCCACATTGTAGAGCTGTACTAACTGGCAACCTTGCAGGCAGTCGCAGCAAAGATGCCAAAAGACTGAACAGGAAAAGGGCTGCGACTACCCCCTCCTCTCCTGGCAGCAGCTTCTCCTAAACAAATAGTTGTGAAGTTTTTTCAGAACAAAGTTATTGGCATTTCTGCCAGTGACCACAATTTTGAGTCAAAAATAGTAGCACTCGAAATCTTGAATGACATTAAAATGCTGTTGAAATCTAAACCTAATAGAGTCCTAGACTGCCTACAGTTTAAGGGCTAAAACGTATTGTATAACTATTGCTTTTTCTGTCAAAGTTTGTTAGCAGCAGGCTTATTGGCAGAGGTTTGATGCAAGGGTATTTACAGGACAGCAAATCAGGACTTTGTGGACATGGAAGTTATTTCAGTGTAACAGCTCTGCAGGTATCTAAGGGTCTTTCAAAGTCCTTCCCACATCTCCTAGCAATGGTGCTCCTAGGAGAAGGCCAAAGTAAAGCATTTATTTAAGGGGTTGTTTCCAGCTAGGGATTAGTGATAGCTGAGACGTGAACCTGCAGCCAGGAGCAAATGAGACAACCCTGAGTTCTTTTGATCTTACTGTTTAAAAATAGATATTGTAGCCTGTAATGCTCAAAGCACTGACTAGTGAGTCACAAATATACTGCTATGTTAAATAACTTCCATCTTATTACCAGCTGCCACTCTGCATTAAAAGAAGCACAGTGCATACTAAATACCTTTCTCTGTTTTCTCAAGCTACTAGCTGTTACAGGTAAAATGTGAAGTACTGGAGATGTCTGTGTAATGACCCTCAATATGCACTGCAAATTGCAAAGCCGCATCTGCAGTGACTACTATATAGAGTAAGCATAGCTGAGCTAATTTTAATGAAGATGTTTAGCTAATAGAAGAAGTCGTAGACAAGGCAGAATCATGCTGTGTGTGTGCTAGTGGAGTCTACTTTATACCCTGTGCTAAGCTTTATGCTGCCACTGGTAGACTGCTGCTGTTAACTCAAGCCTCTTCACCTAAAGCCAGCTCACTGTGACTGTGGCTGTACTGCTTGTAGGCATATGTCCTCAGCTTCCAAGAGACATAGAATCATAGAATCATCAAGGTTGGAAAAGACCCTTGGGATCATCGAGTCCAACCATCTACCCTACTCTACAAAGCTCTTCCCTACGCCATATCCCCCAACACCACATCTAAGCGACTCTTGACATGACATCTAAGCGACATGACATGATTGTGTTGGTCAGAACCAGAAAGCTTTGAGGCAATACAAAAGCTACTGTATATGAGACACACATTTTTTTTTTTCCCATTTTATAGTATATGCTTATACAACTGCACAGAAAAAATCCTGCTAAAAGTGTTTTGCCACAATGCTAACACTCTAGGTTTAACCAGAACCTTTACAATACATGCTGATCACCTGAGCCTCTGAAGACATTTTTCTCCTTGCATCTCTCCCCAACTTCTCCAAACTCTGTGATATTCATGTAGGCTTTTTGCCTGCTTGGGTGTTCTGCAGTTTCTCTTCACATTGGAACCCGACTTCAAAATATTTATACTCCTTGTAAAGCTATTCAGAAAATAACATATTTAGAAAATCTAGAGCCCTTCTCCTTTATGAATGCCCATTTGGCAAACTAGTGATTGCTGCTGTAGTGTCACAAAACTTGGCTTTGCCATTTTCATGAAAAATGCCTGATAAATGGTTAATGTCAATTATACAGTCAACTTTCTCATCCCCATGCTGCTTTTACAATATTTCATTCTGTTCTTATCCATGGTTGCACTGTATCAGTGTATCAAACCCTGGGAAAAAATAAGCATACACAGTGATTTAGCACTGTTGTATGTTTAGAGAAGACTGGTTTAATTAATTAGGGACATTCATGTCTGCCTCTGACCGGACTTGCTTCCAGCTAGGCTGAAACCCTGACACCATTACAGATTACTTCTGAAATGTTTGACCACAACAGTTATAACAGCCCTCAAGGAAAACAAGCTTTTGAATAATCAATCAATAGTCTGTCAAAATTTAAAATGGAAAGCAGAGGACTAGTCAAAGCTTTAGCCCTTTGGCAGACAGTGCAATCCAGTAAATGAGAAACAGGGCAAACCTGGATCTACTGGCTTTCGAACTGAGCTGAAGGCAGATGCTGGGCCAGTTACCTTTCCTCTCCCACATTGTTTTTTTGTCATGGTTATTGAAACGGTATATTCTAGAGGCTCAGTCCAGATCTCAGTTGGGATTTCTAATTGTTAGAATAATGAGGAGGAGGATAATAGTCAGGAATTAGAAGACTACAATAATTTGAACTCTCTGGGTCACATATACAGAAGTTGAGAATACACGGCAGCCCTCTTCAAGCTGGGCAACATTGTAATTTGTTACGGTATTTGAAAAGGAATCACTGATGTATTTCTTAATGCCAACCATTTCTTTCTACAAAAGACATTTCCCTCAGACCAGTGACATAAAAAGCTAGTGGCATATGGATCCACTCTAATTACCAGTTTGGCCATTGTGCAGTCAGCTACAAGTTAGCTGATTTGGTCAGTGACATTAATACCAATTGAAACAATGTCAATACTCAACTTGTCCCCAGAATACAAATTGTATGATGCTGCCTTCCAGCCAAGCTTTGCAGAGCAGAAGTTGTGCGCCAGGAGACTGAGAAGCACAGGGTGGACT
Source organism: Numenius arquata (assembly GCF_964106895.1). NCBI lineage: Eukaryota > Metazoa > Chordata > Aves > Charadriiformes > Scolopacidae > Numenius > Numenius arquata. Next base: position 48,265,410 of record NC_133576.1, read on the forward strand.
CAGCAAGTGGCTGTTACATGCCTTCAGCACAGACAGAGAAGTAAAGTGGCTCTGCATGTGCACAGTATCAGCACACAAACTCATAGGTTTTAAAGACCAAATCCCCAAACCCTCAAAATCAGTTTGCATGATGTTTACAGCTATTTCTACTGGGTTATAACTCAAAAGCAAACTCAGCTCATCCCAACCTTTAAGAAAGAGGGTAACATGTATGCTAAGAAAAACATCGTTCTTGGCATAATAGGAGGCATTAATCCTGAGCACAGTATTAAAGGGCAGAGCCAGTTCAGACATCAAACATATGAGGGGCACCAGGTTTCTCACGAAGAAGGCACTGGGCAAGAAGATGTTGAACTTGAAGATTCTCACTCCAGTATTCATGACAGGAGCACACTTTGTGATCTGACAAAAACAGCCTGGGTACAGAACGAGAACTGACAGTCCTGAAAATAAACCAGCTGCATTGTTTGGGGAATGCAACAGACTGTACTAAAATAACCACACTAAAATGCACCTGTGAAAAGGGAATCAGAAGCCATAAGCAAGAAGACATTCTGACAAAATAAACCAGGAAATTAGGCAGTATCAAACCGATGAGAAGGTGCTTGAAGAGGTTTCAAGAAGGCACATCACAAAATTAATAGGATTTAGAAAATGGAAGAATAAAAATGTGCTAAGCATGATGAGGTCCAGAGTGCTCCACTGGCAAATGCAGCAGGAGAAAAAAGAAGAGGAAAAAAAAAAGTACATTTTGGGTATGTAATGACAGTAGGGAGAAGCAGAGCCAGGCAGAAATATTTACAGAGATAAGGAAGAGGCATTTTTAAAGAGAAATAAGCTGCACAAAATCTGTAGTTATATTTAAATATAAGGCTAGCAGTGTGTGCCACTATTGTAGTTTGCATGTATGTATAAATCAACTTGCCTCTGTACTGCAAGAAAGCAGTCCAAATCTTATACATGAATTTTCAACTTATTCAAAGAATCAGTGGTACTATTCAACATCCCTATATTAATCTTCTTGCATGCAGTACCTGGATAACATCTTTTTACCCTGCCAAAAATCCCACAAGAAGTTTGATTGCCCTAAGTAACAACTAGACCCTGTGGCTCACACTTTGTCAAGTGTTAATCCTATTTCTGTGACCTGGTAAGGTTCATTAGATGATTAAAACACGGTCTTATTGCATGCAACTGGCTGTAAGACCGGTCTTCTCCACCTCAGTGTACAGTGCAGAGAGAAAAAAAGGCAGCAGCAGGGCAGGTCAGAAAGGGAAAGAGCAGGCAGTGCCAAGACCCACAGTGCTGCCAGGAGCTTCTCCCTGCCTGCTCCTCCCTCCTGGGTAAAAAAGCGAGAATGGAAAGTGGGTCAGAAACCAGCGGTGCAGCATGCTCTTGGTAAAGCGGGGCGGGCACCCAGCTGCCTTCCAAAGACCTCCTGACAAAGTCTGGGCTAAGGAACATGCTGGAAAGACTGGAGGAGAGATAGGAACAGTTGGAGGAAACAGTGCTCTGCTTATCAGGCTGACTGGGAAAGTGCTGCAAATTTTAAAAAGCTTCCATGGCTGTGCAAAAGCTGAGCCACTCCTTGAGATCTCTGGAAGTGCTCACTTTGTCATGGTACCTCTGCACATCAAATGTTTCTTTTGTTTGAGCACCAGCTGTTATGGCCCTGTTTCCTCATCATGTAAAATGGACAGGGACGCTCTTTCCAAAGATGTCCTCCCCAGTGCTTGAGGCAACAAGGACACCCACCTGCTGTTGCAGCTGCCCTAGGTATTCAAACCAAGGAAAAGTCCAGCCTGTGGGCTCATGGAGCTTCTACCGTGGCTGCCCTATACAAGGACACAATGGAGGAGGAGCAGAGTATGATCAACAGGGAATGTACTCATTCTGCTGGTCTCCATAGGTTTCCCCTTAAGATCAGTAGAGAAAGAGATGCATCTCTAGAGGGTGATTGTGATACTCAGTGGACTCTCTTAATTGACTGGAGATGGAGTACAGGGCAACAGCACTCTGAACTTTGGTGCCATAGTCAGAGGCCTGGATAAAACCAGGTTTAGGGGCAGAGAAATAGTTGTGTAGACTATGAGACACATTATTGCTGAAGCCTGTTATTCACAAGTGATAAAATGCTAATAACTAAGGTATTTGCAAGACAGACCCTCCTACAAGACACAACCATAAGACTCTGCATTCAGTTCTGGGCTCCCCAATTCAAGAGAGACAGGGAACTACTGGAAAGAGTCCAGCGTAGGGCAACAAAGATGATTAAGGGATTGGAGCATCTCCCTTATGAGGAAAGGCTGAGAGAGCTGGAACTCTTTAGCCTGGAGAAATGAAATTATGACATTTAGTGATTGATGACATTCTCATTACAGGTTACTGTCTTACATAATTTGAACAGTTCATTCAGGCTGGCTCAATGTGATCTCACAAATGTATCTTATGCCGAGGTATGTGAACCATTTTAGTCTCAAGTTTGCCAATTTTTGCTGGTCTCTTCCCTTTTGGCATAGAAAATTTTATGAAAAATACTAATCAAAGTAAGGAAAAAGTAATTTTCAATAAACATATGAGTCTTCCTGTATTTACAATTTAAGGAATGAATTTAATGTTACTCTCACTAGATCTTTTCCACATACTGAATGCCCCATAGCAAAGTCTTCAACAGCTGTGAAACACAGCTGAATGAATCAGGAAATTATTGTGCCCTCCCTTTTTCAAGCAGTGTGAATTTTATTCATTCAGAAAGTAAACAAGGTCAGAGGAGTTCATCATAGTTGTCAACCAGCACTGCAGTATAATAACCTTTTTTATAAGCCAATTTCTCAATTGATTGTAAAACAGCATAGTCCTTCTGTTCACAGATAAACATCTGGTATTCTATGTGTAAAACATCCTGCTGTCAAATCAACTATTTTATTAGATTAAACTACACAATATAATCTTTTTTAACTATTCTTTGATGTCAGCAAGGTTTAAATAGGTTTAAGTGCCTGAACACCAGGCATTTGCACTGGCAGCATTAACTGGCTTTTCAAAACAAATTTGTTTGACCAATTTCCTAATATATGGGTAGTGATTCCTTTTAAACTGTTCATTGGTTAGGGAGGAACCAAGAGTGAACTACTGAGTTTTTTTAAGTTAATGGAAAAACCTTCACTGGCTTTGGCTGAGCCAACATCTCACCTTTATCTTAGTATGTAAAGCCCCCTGCACATTTTTTGAATTGCATCCTAATTCCAATGAAGTACTTAATTTTATGCTTAACTTCAGTCCCACTACAGCTGATAGGGCTAGGTAATTGTTTTAAATTAAACAGGTCCTTAATTATATTGCTGGATGAAGAACTCTTTAAATAACAAGTGTCATGTAATTACCACTTAGAAAAACCTAGGAATAAATGATTTTGAACCTGACTTCCCAAATACTTACCAAGACTTAGCAAAAAAAAAAAGTTATTAAATGGGGATTATATTGTTACCTGAAGAGTTAGATAATCAGCTAAAATTTGGAGAGGATGATATAAATCGGACAATCCATTGATTATTGGTATCGTGGCTTCTTTCGTCATTAGGTCCAGGTCGTTGTGCTTATAAACTCGAGCCAAGATTGCATTTGTCATCCTGGACAGCACTCTAGAGGATGGCAGAAAAAACCCAAGTCAAACATAATAAATATATCCCTGTTGCACTCTTTAGCGTGCAGCACATAAATATTAATGAGAAGTGGTAATGAATCAATTTTTTCCAGCTATCTGAATAATTTATCATGCCTGCATAGCACACTTAAATGAAGACATTTAACAAGCTGCTAATAAGTAAGCAGCTTTACTTATTAACAAACTACAGTAAGTAAATGAAAACTTCTGCTGTATTTTATGTTTTTTTCTCTCTAGCTTTTGATTGTAGCTATAGATGTAACATCAATAAAGGCTAAGGTATCTGAACTAAGATAAGAGACTGCATGACTGTAACATTTGAAGAATTGGATAACTTTAGAAAAGGTAAGGTATAAGATTTCTTGAGTCTTTTAGCAAAGAACAAATGTAGCATTGACTGAATATTACAGTGTCTCTGTATGGTAGCCTGACCTTTGTGAGGATGAGGAATACAGATCTGTCTTAGAGTACCACAATTATTTACTGATCTTAATGAACACAGAAACAGGAGGCCAACAGCACCACCCTGCTCTTTCTCCTACGTACACACCTGCATATTGACACACGTGGTTATAAGTGTTAAAGTAATGCCCAAATTTGAAACTCGATATGCGGACAGGGGCATGCAGGAGTCACTGTGCCATTCTGGCCTTAACCTCATTTGTCCAAGTGTGAAAGACTCAGAGATTAGCATAGTGGATTAGCATAGTATACTCAGTATACTCTGAATTCTTTAGATAAATTAAATATGGAGCTCTGCATTTCTCTGCATTTCTGTGCTTTAATCAGGCCCTGAAGCCTGACTTTGAAGTAGCATTTTGTGTGTTTTTGTGTTATCGCTAATAGGACCTTAAAACAAAACAAGGAAGAGACTGAACAAAAGAGTATGAAAAAATCCTTGCAGTATCTGTCTTCCTGATGAGCCATGAAGAATTTTGGTATGTCCTCTTATGGAAATACAGCTGTTAATGCCATGGCCATTACACAGACAAATCTCCTGATGAAGTCAGTAACAAATATTTTCTACTGACACCAGACATTCCTCACACAAGCAAAACTCTTATAAAATGTTACAAGATTCCCTGTCGAGCTCTCTATGAAGAAAAGACTGCCCACAGCAGCTACAAGTGAAAAGGAGGAACTGAACAAGGTATTTACTGATTGCAAGGTATTGGAACAGTTGCTGTTTGTGCCATTATTTCTTCTTAGCTCATGAGTTTCTTTTTCTGTGTGTGTTTATTCTAGCTTGAAGCATGTGATTGTGGAAAATCTATTCTGTTCTGAACTAGTCATCAGGGATGGATGCCCAGTCACTTTTGTTAGCCATCTAACAGACATCCACCCTAAACGAGACATAGCCAGTCCCACCAGTCAAGGAAAAGAGCAAATCACACTGGGAAATTGCCCATTTTTCTTAGACTTTTTTTTAGGATGTCAGAACAGCCGATTCCTACCTGACACGACTGATAAAGAATTTAAAGAAGATATTTCCTTTTCAGGGTATGCCATTATAAGAAATTCAGTCATAATCAATTACCAATTAGTGAAAACTGCTAGATTTTCTTCCTTAATCAGTTGAAAGTAGATACGAGGCTTATTAGACACTTAACCAGCAAGACATCAGACAGTCCTTCTGCCAGCATTTCTAGATGTCATATCTTATAGCAGAAACCCCAGGTGGAAACTGGGTTTGTTCTTTGTGAAATCAAAACCAAATTTAACTCAGAAAAAAATATATATACACCTCATCTGAGGAAATGAAGTCTCCTGTCATCTAACCAATTTAAAGGAAAACATGTAAGCCTGGGATTCTGTAAGAAAAAAAGACCTGGCTAGATTAAAGGCTTAAGTAAAGGTCTGGAAAGTGAGGAGGAGTAAGCACAGGCTCATCAGGTGACTTTTCATTTAAGGTTCTTGTGTTATCACCAACTACAAGGTCTTTTTCTCTTTTAATTCTTTTTGCAAGACTGTGAGCCTATAAACTTCAAAATCCCAGAGCTTGGAAACATATGAATATACTGGAATGCTACATACTTCTCTTTTCAAAATAACTTTTATTTCTATAGAGAAATGCTGAAAATTTTTACTCAAGTGTATCCTCTGAGGAATCCAAAATTAAACACAAATGAAAGTATGGTTTTTTTGGTGTGGCTGGTGCATTTGCATGTATTTTGGGCAGCATATTGCTATCCAAGGTAGCTTTGGCTTTGTTTTGAAAGTATGTGTCCATTCAAAAGGTTTAAATTTCTGACAAGACCACTCCATTGTCATTCATAGTCTTACAGGGGCATATGGTGGATGTGTTCTCAGTAAGCTGTGAGAAGTAAGCCTGTCCCCCATAGATGCAGAGATTCACGCCCTAATAATGCCAGTGGACTGGTAAAATCATGCTGAGTTCTTCTGTGCTGTCACTGAACGTTATGGCCACTGAGCTATAGTGGTGCACAACGGAACCGCTCTACAGTAGAAAATACAGATACAATACTTGTATTTCATTTCACGTAATATATCAGGCATGCTAAACAGCACTGAAAGGCTTAGAGCTCCTTAATAGGTGGCAACTTTTTGCTACTGTGTTAGCGTAAATGTAAATGTCTTGTGAAGCATGTATTACAAGCAGGTAATAAGTCACTAAACATACGTGCAAAGCAGAAATACTTTCAACCTTTACCAGCAGCAATTTAATAAAAACTGTGTCTTTTATATGTCTGCACCCCTTTTGCTTTAAGTCTCAATCTCAAGTACTTCTTGAAAAGTACTCAAGCCTTCACAGCCCTAGACACGTGGCTGCAAGTGTTTGAAATACCCTCTGGGTCTACAACCGTCATTCTTTTTTTATTCTTACATTAACTGAATGAGGCTGGCATGTTATCCCTCATTCACAAATGCCAAGGAATTAACACTCAGGTTGTTCTTTTGGGTAAACTGCTCAGCCTTGATTATGCAAAGTCAATAATAATTCTGCTAATGAGAGCAGGAGTGAAGCAGAACACGTGGGGCTCTGTAAGGACTTGGGAAAGCCCTCACTCCACTGTAACAGGTGAGTGCTATGACTCAGCAAAGGAGCAAAATCCCCAGTGTCATAAATAGGGGCTTGACCTGGAAAAGCAAGCAGTGACAGAGAAAAGGGAGGCTGAAGGCTTGCATGGGAAGTAGGTATCATGAGCTTTCTGGAGGTATCATGGAGCTTTCTCCACAAATTCCTCCAGAATCGCTGGAAGATGTGTATGCTTCTACTTTTTGCCTTATTTCTTGTACTTACTGTCTTTCTTTTCCCCTTTTGCTTGTGCAAACAAGTGTCATTCAAACAACTGTGACCCAAAGATTTAATGGTCCTTTAGTATCCCATTTGGGAAGAAGAAGAAACGAAAACTGGCCTATACAAAGTATGTCCATTTGCGTATCAGAACACACATGTATTTGCTGCAGTGTAGGTATCTGAATGGCAGAGAGACTCTGGATGACAGTCCTGTGCATCTGCTGGGATGGTGCTTGGAGAGGTTACTGCAGGGGAGCACTGTGTAAGGGCCCTGATGGCATCCTTCCCTTTCCTGGAGGTTTGGCAGCTGGGCCTCAGAGCCACCTTTGCAACAGTGTAGCTGAGGGCTACCCCTCCTCACTCTGATGTCAAGGGGGAGAGGAGACTCCCAGATGGCACTGCGAGGAGCCTCCATCAGGGCCAAACCCTTCTCTTGAGAGTCACATCCCTTGCTGCTTTGTAATGAATTAAAGAATAAGGCTAGGTATGGCTTGAAGGTTTGCTTACCTAAGTATGAGTTAGCAAATATAACTTGGCTGACCACAAATAGGGGCCTACACCCCTGCAGAGCTACAATAAGTAACAAGACAGGAAGGTACCTATGTAGATAGCAATTGTGAGGCCAGCACAATGTTATCTTATCTCTGACAAATGGGGGGCTCCAAGAGGGAGGTAGCATATGGTAATGAGTTACTGGAAACTAATGAATATGTTAAAACTCCTTGCATGAATATGTATGTATGGTGTGCATATATGTTGTTAAACTGACTCTGTCGGGCACGCACATTTGGAGGAGCTATCCCCTGTGCGTCCAGCGCTGCAATAAAGGATACCTGCTTAATAGTCATCCCGACTATTGAGTCCTGATTTTGTCTTTCACGGCATCAATTCTGGCACCCCAGATGGGACCCTCTCTGCTCGGCTGCAGGACCCTCTGAGAACAGGACTCCCTAGGGTACCCCCGGGATCTTCCCGGAGGGACTCCTCGCCTCATACGGATCACTGCGGGGGCAGACAAGGACCATCTAGAAAATAAGGTATTCTTTTAAGAAAAATTAGGGAAAAAAAAAAAAAAAAAAAAAAAAAAAAGAGTTTTGGTTTTTGGAACCGGTCACTTGGGGTTCCCATAAGTCGTAGGAGACGTCCTACGCAGGGCGCTGTATGCCAGGCTACTAGTGCCTGAGGGCATACTGTGTACGTGAGTTGTGCTGCGCAACTCAGGTTGTGCTGCGCTCTCTTGCATTACGTACACTTGGTTTGTGTACGCGGGTACAGGCACATTTTGTGCTTTGTACTCTTGTATTTCGTACACTTGGTTTGGTTTGTGTATGCGGGTATGAGCACATGCTGTGTTTTGTACTTTTGTATTTCATACACTTGGTTTTAGTACGTTAGGTACGGTCGCGAGTAAAGCTAAGTACCTTTGCATTAACGTACTTTGTGGTGGTAGTAACTTATCGGTATTGAAATTGGAACTGTTTAAAGGAATTGTTTATTGAAAGTTGATTTGGATTTGGTAAAAGGTGTGTGAATGAATTGAGCTAGCTCTTGTATGCCTGAGACGCGGCACAGCTGCGAAGCGAGTGTGGAGTTCTGATCCGCGGTTCCGTTATCCCGCGAGGGGTGCGGCCGGAGATGAACAAAGCGAGTGTATTTGGTTGACTGGATGAATATGATCGGTCATATAAATGGATATTGTCCTTTCCACCCAGATAACGGGTGTAAAGCAAACAATAAGTGTTAAGCGTTAAAATTGTTTTAAGATTTTTTCACTGGTTTGGGTCTAATCCAGATTGTACTGATCTTGAGTGCCCTAATTGCCAGCTGTGGATGCAGTGGGAGGAATATTGAGGAGACAGATTGTATCCTCTAACTGTACTGTGTTAAATTAGCAAATATGGGGGGACAGCAAAGTGGCGGAATTGTGAAAAAGAGCCCCATAGGATGTATTTTAAAACATTGGAAAAATATAGGAGGACCGTCAGGTGGGAACGTGAATAAGAAAACTTTGATAAAATATTGTAATCAATGGTGGCCCTTATACAAATTAGATGATGGAGAAAAGTGGCCTCTTAATGGAACTCTAAACTATAATACTATGTTGCAGTTGATGTTGTTCTTATGGAGAGAAGGAAAATGGGATGAGGTTATGTATGCGGATATGTTTTTCACTTTGCGAAATCATCCTGAATGGCAAAAGGACCGCGGATTTAATATACCACCGCAAGACCCTTTAGTTTTGTCCCTCGAGAAAGAACATAAAGATAAAAGGAAGGGGCAGCAGAAAATGAAGAGATGTTGCTCGGCATGTAGTATTGGACAAAGGTGTTTAAAAGTGACAGAATCCAGTAAGAGGAAAGAGGAAACAGAAGATCAGCTTGAGGATTTGGGAATGCCCCCCCCTCCATTGCCAGATCCGCTTTCTCCACCCCAGTCGCCATTCCCTGAGACAGAGGGTGGCGGTAGCGGTGAGGAAGAAGGGGAAGCGGCAACTGCTTTTACTCCAGTTACTGCAAGAACCAGGAGTAAAACTCAGAGAGCTCCACAACTCCTAGCCCCGTTACGGGAAGTAATGGGATCTAGTGGACCAGCTAGAGTGAAAATTCCGTTTTCCACCACTGATTTAAATGACTGGAAGGAGGTAGCTAGAGGGTATCGAGATGATCCCTCTAAGGTGACAAAACGATTTGAATTGATAGTTAGAAATCAAGAATTAATGCCTGTAAGCAAGGATTTTGTAAATGTAATAGGAGCCACTGGCCAACAGAGAAAGGCGTTCTTTTCGGAACCCCTTAGATTTAAATTAGGAAAACAGATCGGAATACATCGATTTTTATACTTGCCACATTCCCCCAAATCACTGTTAGGGCGAGATTTATTAGAGCAATTAGGAGCAGTGATAGTTTTTAATCAAGGAGCCATGGAATTAAAAGTGAAAGAAGATCAGTTGATTGAAATTTTGAGCCTAGCCCTAATGCACTCTGAAAAGCCCACTGTGTCATCACCCGAACTTGAAGAAATCATTAATCAGGTATATCCAGGGGTTTGGGCTACAGGGACTCCAGGAAGGGCGAAACACGCTACCCCCATAGTAATACAACTTAAGGAGGGAGCAAGCCCAATACGTCAAAAACAATACCCCCTGAGATTAGAAGATCGCAGAGGGATAGAAGGTCCAATTAAGAACTTTTTACAACATGGACTACTAGTGGAATGTGAATCAGAATATAACACCCCCATACTGCCGGTAAAGAAACAAATGGAACTAACTTTTGTGTTTGTAATTTTACCAAGATACAAGGTTGTGATTTTAATTATTCTGCTCCAATAACCACTTCTCAGTTGATGTCTGACAGTTCCATGCTATACAATGATATACCTAAATTACAGATTGGAATGGACATTAATGTCCTGAAGAAAATGCTTTCCCACCCAGACATTAAAATGTTGCTAAAGAGGGTGAAGGAAGCTTCGAAACGAACATTATGGCACGTCCAACATGATACTGTAGAAATAAAGAACATCATCACAGCCATTGAGAAAACTGGTGAACATCATTGGTGGGACATTTTTCTAAATACCTCACTAAAATCTCCAACCGCTGCACAGGTTTTCAATTTCCTAGTGCATCCTGTACTAGTGCTGATTTTTGCAGCCCTACTGCTGACTATTCTCAACATTTGGCTGTGGTGGAAAGTACGAACTGTTGCTCAACAAGTACATGTATTATGGACTGTAAACAAAACTATGCAAAAGAATTTGCAATAGCATAAAAAAAAGGGGGGATTGAATTAAAGAATAAGGCTAGGTATGGCTTGAAGGTTTGCTTACCTAAGTATGAGTTAGCAAATATAACTTGGCTGACCACAAATAGGGGCCTACACCCCTGCAGAGCTACAATAAGTAACAAGACAGGAAGGTACCTATGTAGATAGCAATTGTGAGGCCAGCACAATGTTATCTTATCTCTGACAAATGGGGGGCTCCAAGAGGGAGGTAGCATATGGTAATGAGTTACTGGAAACTAATGAATATGTTAAAACTCCTTGCATGAATATGTATGTATGGTGTGCATATATGTTGTTAAACTGACTCTGTCGGGCACGCACATTTGGAGGAGCTATCCCCTGTGCGTCCAGCGCTGCAATAAAGGATACCTGCTTAATAGTCATCCCGACTATTGAGTCCTGATTTCGTCTTTCACGGCATCAGTAACCATGCCCATGCTGATCCCGACCTGGACCCTCACCTGTGGGCTGATGTCCTAGCCTGGCCTCGGCATACCCCCATCCCCACAGAGGTGCCTGATGCCCTGCACTGTGGCTGCCCTGGCTGTGTCCTGGCTGTCCTCTTCCCTGGCTGGGGGTAGGGATATAGGTGCCAGCTGGTGGGGTGCTGCCCTGCCAGGGGGAGCTCCTGGCACCCCAGCCTCCCTAGTCCCCAAGGAGCCACCAGCTCACATGGCACCCTAACATAACGCTCTGAAGACTCTCACCATTTGTCCTTCCCTTCCCATTCACAAGTGCCACAGTGCAATTTCACATTGGCCCTGGTATATCAACCCTTCCTTTGGCTTCACCTGCCACCTTTGGTGGCACTGCCATCCTTCCACATCATTTTGTCTTGGAGCCTGAAGTCACTCCTTCCCAAATATGACACCTCTGCACTTTTTCATTCATTTCCCACTGCTCTGGTGTGTCCCATCCCTTCTCAGTTTCAGTTCCTTTAAGGTGATGTAAATAGCTGATCTTTGTCTTTCCAGCCCGGTGTGCAGGCACCCCTGCTCTCCCTATGTCAGGTTCTGTCTTTTCAGCCCCTCTCTCAGCACCAGCCTCCCATCTCCCTCCTACTGTGCTCTCTCTCAGCATCCTCTCTTCCTTCCCCTTCTCAGCCAAGAGACTCTCTGCTTACAATGGTCCAGTAAGAATGGAAAAAAAGGCAAGACACATGGAGAATAATACTTACATCACTTTTGTATTTACATACCTTTGATATGTTTCCCACTCCCCTTTAATATGACATAGTAAGCTATGCATGCTTGACTTGAAAAATACTCCATCTCTCATGCCAGTAGAGTTGCAGCCGGGATGCATGTGCTCTGAAGCATTTAAATGGCACACTTTGATGAAGCTATAGCTGCTTCTGGGGCTTAAACTAGGGCTATGTCCCATGGTGTATGAAGAATTTCTTTTGAGGGGATGTATTTGAATCTCATGGCAGCGTACGAGCTCTGCTGAGCAGAACACAGTGGCCACTGGACACAGTGGCCTAATGTACCTCAGACCTGACTGTTAAGTCTCAGATTAATCTGTTCCCTTTGTAGACCCACAAATTTACAAAATTATTGAAATTTTTCAATCTTTTAAACTTGTAGTTACTAAACCGAGGCAGTGGGACACACTTTTGTTGAAGCATCTGAACACTATCATTGCAGCTTATTTTGATACTGGCAAAGTTATTTATCTATCAGGGAGTGAGAGCTAAGCACTTTCAAGCCTCAAGATACTGAAATTTTGACTTTTTTGCTATCAATATCCATATGTATTCCACTTCAGCAGTTAAAAGTAAGAAAGAAAAGTCTAAAAAGTTCAAATGTTTGGTCTTTTTCTTACATTTTCCTTGGATTTCATCACAGAGAGAACAGCATCATAGTTCTCAAACAATCTCTACCACTGACTCTGAAAACTGCAGTGTACAGCACAGGCAATGGAACGTCAGGTGGCTGACTGAATATTTTGAATTGAGCCTGATGAACTTGACACTGCATTTCTTTCAGCAGAACAAAAAGGACCTTTCAGGCACTCCTAACCTTCCAACAGCTGGGCCTGACGGAATTGACCTCAGGCTGAAAGAGGGCTGCCTAGAAAGCAGCACAATACCGAGGCTGGATGACTACTACATGGAGCGCTACGAAAAACAGCGAGAGCACCTGCAAAAGATAACTTCATGTTCTGTCTACTTTCTACAACACTGGAGGGAATCTACTGGAAAAAATCCTTGAGCTCAGTTCTTCCCTGCTATGGCAAATAGAGACAAGCTGCTAGCTACCCATCTCTGCATGCATGCAGGACTGGGCATGATTAAAATCTTCCAAGGGTGCCAGTAAGAGAAAAACGCCATAGCCCAGACTCCACAGCAGTCCTGACAGTGGGTACAGCTGTGGAAGAGGGCACATGAAATCAGAAACTCACTGCAAACTGTTGTTCCAGTTTGGTGCCCCTGGAACAGAGGGATCAGAGTGGCCTTCAGTGCCACCCTATCACTGCAGGTAGGCTAAGGTCCACCAGCAGCTGGCCTAACTAGGATAAATGAAATCTTTGCTTTTTGATTTTTCTTTTTGATTTGCCAGTCAGCTGTACTTCTAGCTCCATGAGGAGCAACAGAACCAGAAGGTTCTAGTCTTGTTTGAATATATGTGCTGTCATCAGTGGAGCTGTACTACTGAGGTTCATGAAATGGTTTGGTTTGTATGACTGCCACTTTCATTGACACTCTAGATGCCAAATTTGATAAAAATATTTCTCAGTTTGAGACATTTTGGAGAGCTCGAGTGGATGGAATGATGGTGTACTGAACTACAGATTCTTTGAGCTGATCTGTAAATATTTAAGAAATTTTGAATGCCTTCTGACATTTTCCGGAAAGAAAATATTAGCTTCCAAAATTCTGTAAGACAGGTTTCATCCTGATCAACTACCAAATACATAGTGATCAATCAAGTGACACTTTACCAACCTTACTGTATCTGTGAGATTCTCATTAGTGCCCAGATGTATGTCTTGTGTTGTAAGGAAGGAAGGGTGTCCTCCAAGGAGTGCAAATCCTACAGTGAGGACAAATAAAAAAAGAAATTAAACACCAGCACCTCATACTTACAGCCAAGATTAAAAATCTTCATTTAAAAGATATTTACAACAATAAAAGTAAAACTCAGCAGGGTATCCAAATGTTTCAAACACTTAAAGTCTGACACACAAAACACAGATAAATGTATTTTAGAATAAAACCACTCAAATGTGATGCTTTGCTGGAATCCTTAGGCATGAGTTCTGATCTGTGTTCATAGGAACAGTCATTCAAGCTGCAAGGCTACACATTGCCAAAAGCATCACTGTGTCTCCCTGTTAAGAGCTAGGTAATCCATTCATCATGCTGAATTTCTACTTCAAGGGACTTAGCATCCTAGAATGGTCATCTGAGTCACTAGATGTAATTCCACATCCTTGCAAGAAGCTTCAAGTATAGTCACTCAGATAGAAAAACCTAAGTCTCCTCACACACTGTAACATACTTGAGCTTCACCACAAATGACCAAGTGCCTTAAAAACTATACTGTGACAGACAGAAAAGGAAAGATCTCGAGCACTGCACATCCCTCCACCCTGCAATAGTTCAGAATTTACAAGGTGAGCCAAGGAACTGGATAGATTAGGTCTGAAGAATGAAATCCATTCCTGACCAGGAAATCATGGAAAGACCTGAGCATCATTTAAGAATATAAAACACTTAGGGGAACTTAAAAGATGTCTGGACGGTATTTTGGATAAAGACAAATTACATGCTAAGGGCAACTCTCGGGTTCTGTCCTGCCTTATTACAGTTGCACCACAACTAGAAAGCTACCACAGCTTTCTGACACAGACAAGGAGGAAACCAGCTTTTTTTCACCAACACTCGAGTCTCCGTGTCTTCGCCTGGTTTAAGCCTAAAGCCTCCCTCCACTAAATCTCAGTGTAAAGTCCATCGTGGCCACTTACTGGGAGGATGGGGCCTGGGGGGATGCTGTTTTTTGAACTATCACAAATGGTTTAGCATAAGCCTAGCACAGGACACATGGTCCTGCAACTGGGGATATACAAAGTGTAGCACTTGAACTGTGTTGTAGGTAGCCCTGTAAGGCATTTTCTGTGCACTGGGAGAGAGTAGAGAAATTTTCAGGGAGATCTTGCCCTGTCACTAATATCTATAATGGAGGAAATTTCCAGAGAATCTCGGTGTGGATAAATCAACCTTGTTGAGACAATGCTGGGGGGGAAACTGAGCCTTTTACTGTGACAAAAATCTTATTTTTATTGTCAGCAAGAGAAAGGCTGCATACAACACAAAAGAGCAGAGACACCCCCCCTTCTCTGCCAAACTGTAACCTCTTGGAGGTGCTAAACAGATTCCGAGCTGGGGGCAGAGCAGGCGTGGGGAGAAAAAAAGGTTAAAAGCTGCTTGGGCTGGTTGTAGCCATTAGATGGCACTGCAGACAGGGCCAGGACTACAGCTTCAACATGAGGTTTGTACAGGCCTGTCAAAGATTAAAAAATTGATCCCACAGCTACTCTTCAAAAAAGGATTAAACCAGAAGTGAACACCGAAACCTTTCACAGATAAAACCAAGCAACGAGGTTCAGGCGGCAGGCGTGGGCCCCACATCTGGGCCCCTAACACAGAGCAGCCCTTATTAACTTCCATCCCATGTGGGCAGCAGGGTTGAGGTGAGGTCTTCCACTTTGCATCAGTTCAGCCAGTCTCTAGACTTTAAAATGCAACAGATAAAAATAATACTGGCAAGCCATTCCCTTTTGACTGCCTCAGTTTCCCTAGATGTCAGATTAAAAATAATAATGCTCCAGACTCCACCTGAAGGGCAAATCTCTGCTCCATCCAGCCAGTGTATACTCATTTGACTGAATGGGCCTGATTTTATTTTCCCTTTGTCATCATTAAGGATTGCTCCAAATCTCAACAAGGTTAGAGTCAGATACAGCAAACTTTTAAGAATGAAGCATCACCTATTCTACTATTAGTATTTTCTGTTACAAAAGCACTATAAATTTGCTAGTTGCTTTGCCCTCCTTTCTTGGTTAATCAGAAGCATTTTTGTATTGAGGCAGGCAAATGTTTAGGTTTCCTCAGATACTTTCACCTCCTCTCTGCAGCTGAGACACAAACGCTGTATTTATGGGAATGTGTATGCAAACTGTTGCCTAGATATTACAGCCTATCTATTCACTACTAGTTTTTAAGTCAAAACCTCAAGGATGAAATGTCATTCGTAGTAACTTTTTCTGTCCAGCTTCTTGTGGGTGTTTTCGAAGTCATATACAATTATGTCAGTGATTTATCCCCGCAAGTTCCATGCAGTACAACAGCTCTGCATTTTAGGCTTCTAAATGCCTACACTTTGGTATATGTATCACACTCCAGGCAGGCTCCCATGGACATGTTCTGTTTTCTATAAATGATGCCCAGGTAGGAAAAGAGGAATCTGGTCATTTATTCAGAATTGCCAGACATCAGGCAGCCCAGTCGGAGCTACCACCTGGAGTCTGTGTACATAGCAGAGTCTTAATGTGTTGGGCTTTCTGCTTGTGAACTGGCCATCTGTGCAGGGCCTGCGAACATATTTCCATCCCTAACTTTCCATCTGGAAAGACAGGAGCTCTGTGCTCTAGCTTTGTATATAGTTGCAAAGAAAAATCTCTGCTTTAGATTCTTTCATCCAAACTACCAGTAGAAAGAAAAAAATGATGACTTTTGAGGATATGCAGGCACCAATTCAGCAAATAAGCACACACTGGAGTGCTGTGTTAAACTGGAAGATCCAATCCTCTTTGTTGTCACAAGCTGGTCATATCCAAAGCCTAATGCTAAGTGTTTATATGAATCTTGGTATCTTCAACAAACTGTATTAAATGTTCATACTGCAGAGCCAGAATAGATTATTATCTCATGTCAGCACTTCTCACTACTGTTCGTTTTCAAAAATGGACAGATTTATGCCTTGGGCTGTGGCACTTTATTAAGCCCACTTATGCAAACTATTTCACATAGGACACTAGTGCTGGTGGTTGTACAGACATGGGTTAAATCTCCATTCCAGCCTGTCCCTGCTACATTGCGTTAAGTGTGCCAAAGTGAATCCTCTAGTTAACACTTTGGATATATAGTTGTGAGGCTGCCCTGCTGACGCCGGGAGACATACGCAGCCATCTTCTCAAACTCAAAGGAAGGATTCTTTTTTATACTTCAAGACATCTGGATTTGAATTTGTTAGTTTCCTCAGTGCTGTCCAGAATTTACAATCTAGAAAGTATTTTTCAGTTTAGACTCATAACAAAAAATTACTCTTGGCAGCAATAACAGGAATAGTCCTAAAGTAGAAATGCAAAACCCAATACACATTTTTTTAAAGCTACCCCTCTAAGTGGAGAGCAAGCTAAAAGAATACTTTTGCTCCCTCTGTAATGTGGCCAAGCTAAATAATACTAGCCATTCCAACAAAACAACAGACCCTGTATTCCTGCTATGTAATACCATCCTCACTAAATACAAAGTGATGCAATTATTTCTGTGACTGTATGTAGTAGTCTTCAGGCACAGATACCATGTTCTTCTCATCCTGTTGGGGAAGAGGAGTGAGTTGGGAGTAATTCCACTAAAGCCAGTGGCAGTGAACTTCTGTAAAGCTGTTAAGACCTTGTATATTCCAGTGCTCAACAAAAGAAGGTATACAGAGCTTTTCTACCTGTATTGTTTCCTCTCTATTTCTACCCTGTGACACATTGTCTGCATTCACCGTCTGTGAAATGGCTGGATTTATTTATAATTTGTTCACTAAACCATAACTGTGGCTGTATATTTTAAGAGTATCAGTGACAATCAGAATATTTTACACCAAAGCTATAACAAAAACAGGGCTTTCACCTTTATGCAATGCCTGAGGATGTTTATTTTACAAGTAATATATGACCACGTGGAATACCTTTCCTTTCAAAAAGTACACAAGATTTTATGCAGAATGAGTATGGGATTCTGACTGCAAGCAGATCACATTTTCTAGTATAGTAGCATAGATGTCACATTTTCCAACATAATAGCCAGCAATAGCAATAAATCTAGTAGGCTGAACAAAACTGGATTTACTTTGCCAATACCCTATGGAAGTTACTTGTAGTTCTTCATTAAACTTACAACACCACTACTAGTCTTAGAAACGGTAAAATAATACAGGCTTCAGAAATATGTATTAGGACAAGATTATATTTGTCCAAGAGAGTAAAGGGGCAATTTATTATACCACAAAGAGCTGTATATTATTCACCACAGTTGCAATGTCATCAGAATAAAACAGTTTAGAGGCATAGTGTATTGGAAAATTCACAAATGTCAACTGTTCTCTTACAATGCACTTATAAATTATTGTTTTGTTAATCTTTGATCAATCTTGATGACTGGGAGAAGTGCTCAAAGAATGGAGGAAAGCAAATGTCACGCCTATCTTCAAAAAGGGCAAGGGGGAGGATCCAGAGAATAACATGCCAGTCAGCCGCACCTCAATTCCTGGAAAGGCAATGGAGCAGCTAATCCTGGATGCTATTTCCAGGCAGCCATGAAGATGACTAAGAGACTGGAGCGTCTTTCATATAAGGAAAGGCTGAGAGAGCTGGGACTGCATAGCCTAGAGAAGGGAAGGCTCTGAGGGAGTCTTACTAATGTATGTAAATTCCTGAAAGGAAGATGCAAAGAGGATGGAGACAGATGCTTTTCAATGGGGTAGTCGGTACAAACTGAAACATAGGAAGCTCCCTCTGAACATCAGGAAACTTTTCTACTGAAAGGGTGATTGAGCATTGGCATAGGTTGCCCCAGAAGGTTGTGGAGTCTTGGAACTATTCAAAACTCTTCTGGACACAGTTCTGGGCATCTGGCTCTAGATGACCCTCCCTGTGCAGCAGGGCTGGACCAGATGACCTCCAGAGGTCCCTTCCAACCTCAACCACTCTGTGATTCTGTTTTTTTATTTTTCATATGTGTGTTCATGATGGTGTTCTTTATAGGCATAGGGACAGCAGGACTTCAGAAAAGAATTCCATGGTGTTAATAAAAATGGAAACATTCTCCTAGATGTTGCACAGAGCAGATTTTGTAATCAGTGCTTTCCAAGTCTCTACTCCTTTATAATGAAACCCACTGGTTTTCATCTAGTTGTTCCTGAGAGTTGCAAAGTTTGTTTAGATTATTCTCATCACCAGAAGCTTGTCCTACAAGTGACCTCTTTCAAGATATTGAAGGTGCAACTTGTGGGAAATGCTATTTGAGATGACTCAGGTATTTTATAAATAAACACTCCAATCCATTTCAATGTCTGCTTTCACTGGACATTAGAACATTGCTATTAAATTAGCTTATTTAGCTAAAAGGAACACATGTGACCCCACATTTGTTTTGAGTTAGAAATTCCAAGGGAGAGGTCATGTATGTTAAAAAACAGCTGAAATATGCGGAGTTTCCATGGACAGAAAAAAATTGAGTCTGCCTTTGAAACAAAGTCTTAGGCTTTGATGACTTAAGACCAATTAACTGAAGGTGTGAAGTTAATGTACAGAAGTTAAACTGGATTAAACTCCCTTGTGGAAGCTCTCACTCAGAAATAAATTAGTTTTATTTCACTGGAGCTTAATCCCTCTTGGATGAACTTATGTGCATTAACTCTCATCTTTAAGTTAATTCATTTGAACTTTCCTGAGCTCCCCCCTTTCATAAGCCTTAAAAAACGAAGGACTAAATGGTGCTTCCCTCTGAATACAGAAGCACGAAGGATAAACAGATTCAGAGAATTCCTCATTACCTGCCCATATATCAGTATGGTAGGCAACTAGAAACTGGACTAAAAACTCTGGAATTAAAAGGTGGGTGGTCTTCACAGAGAGAGAATGCACAAGAGAAACCCATTCATAAGTCCTGCTTATCTGGAGAAAACAGAAAGCAACAAGTCTACATAAAGAGCAGGATCAGCAGGTAAATGGCTGTGCCAGAAGATACAAAGGCAAATTAGAAATGCTTGCAGTTAACATATCTGCTTTTTCCTTCCATTATTTTTACCTTCTCCCTTACACCTTTTAAAGAAATGTGCATACTTAAGTGTCCTGTCCCTTCATTAGGGAGAAGTCAGCCTAAAGGATGCTGGGTCAACTTAAATGTGAGAAGGGCAAGCTTCTCCTTCCTTGCTGTGTCACCAATTCATAGTTATTCCTTGCTAACATGTAAGCACATGATTGATTTATTTCAGCAGTTCCATGATGTAAATAAAGATATGTACGTGTTTCAGTGTTTGCAGTACTGTATCCTAAACGAATAATGTTCCAGTGCCTGTCCTTATTAGGCTAATACTCTGGAGTCTCCATCGAGTCATCTTCTCCTGTAGGTAATACTGTTAATTTTTTTTACTAATTTATATCTAGGCATTACTATGATTCCCAGCCTAAACACATACTCTGAAATGTGACAATGGTAATGCATAATACATTAGAAAAATACTTGTTAGAGCTTGCACAGAATTAAATTTGTGATGCTTACTAAAATAGATGTTAGGAAATGTGCATCTTGCCAGTACAGCTAGGAGCTTACACCAGAAATGCTTACTTCTGCCTGTTACTTTATTTTTGATCTATCATGTTTTCGAACGATCTGGTGAAATTTTAGTCACCAAGGCGATGTGCCTGTGACATTAATATGCAAGGTGAAACACAATTAGCTACCATTGTTTTCCTATTTTTAGTTTCAAACTTTAAGTTTCTCTTGAGTAGAAATGGCTAAATACAAAAATATGCAGTGTTTTTCAGTACATAGAGTATACAATTTCACATAAAATCTGGCTGTGCCATTGCTCAGACCTACCTGTTTCTGCAGATAATCTTGTCCTCGTGCTTCTCTTCTCAAAAATCATGGCCAAAGATTTTCCTTGCATCAAAGGCAAATACTGGAACATGAAAATGGAAGGCATTTCAATTTTATAGTCATTATACATTTTACAGTGTGAAATACTTCTTTCACATTTTAATTCAGCATGAGAAAAGCTACACAGGTGGTTTTTTAGCTGTAGCTTTGTTTTCCTGCCTCTCACAGAATTTATTAGCAGTGTAAAGGTTAAAGGAAAATAAGTCATTCTAGGGGCATAAAGCAATTGCATTTTGGCACTCAAGTTGAGCTAGCATTAAGGAGAACTCTAATACTAATTTAATCCCATGAAGGGAAGTGTCTTCCATTTCCTACATTTAGTGCTGCATATGCACCATGTGTCAATTGATGGGGTTAGCCAACAACAGGCAGTTAACTGTGAAAAGCTGTTTAACCTTTTCACTTGTGAAGTCCTCTGAAGTATTTAAAGAATATCTCTGAACACTTTACAGGAAAGCTATTTGATTTGTAGCACATGATTTACAGTATTTAAGAGCTCAGGTGATGTTTAGGACAAGACAGCTGAATGGTTCATTCCCAATACTCTTCAGAACAGTATTTATTTCAACATCTGAGTGACCTAAATGACAGTTGAAGCATTTTACCTCTCCTTTGTGCTTTATCCTTTGTTTCAAATCTGAGGCCATCCACAGCAAATACTTCAGCTCATCTGCTTTGTAGTTCTGTAGAGTAAGGAGGTCACGACCTTTCAGATCAACATTCATTTGAGCTGGTGGCCCATACCTGTGTCAAAAGAGCAAGAAATACACACTTTTTGTCATTCGACAATAAATTGTACTCATGCTAAAAAGCAAGCAGCTGAAATCTCTCCCATTCCCCTCATTTGACCCAGCTGGATCAGCTTGATGGGCTGTGTTAATTAGTTTAAATAACTTTTACTGTCAGACATACGCAACATGGCACCATGCACTATATCGATCAGTGCACTGTAACAGTGTCTCAAATTGTATTATAAACTGTACATTAGATATAGTTTCCTTTGCCTGCTGATATGCATATGCATTGACTGCATGCTGCCTAATCAAATAAACCCAAATGCATAAAGCCATTTGAGACTTGGTGAAATGGCTTACACGTAGACCGTAAAGCTGCCCTTTGAGGGCAGAGAATATGAGGAATAGATCCTGGTGCTCTTTCTCCCTCCTTCATGCTTTGTGGATGAGTAGACAATTGCCATGTTCCACCCCCACTGGTACAAACAGTGGTATTTCTATTAACATGTATGAAATCTTTTGATTACACTGGGGAAGAGGGTAAAAAAAAACCCAACAAAATAGCCATGTGCTTTGGTCTTTCTCCTACCACACAAGAGATGTTCTGGGCATCTGCAGTGTATTTATTCAGTGTATTCTGGCCTCTAGCCAGATTTGCAACTTCAGAATCACATGAAATTGGATGCTGATAACCACCCACAGAAGTTACATGACCAAATTTTCTCTAGCTTAGACAAAGTGTCTTAATGAAAATCACGTTTTTTTTAAAAATAAAACAGGTTTTTTTAAGCCTGTGTTTTCACAGGCTTAAGATTAATAATGGAGAGTGGCAGCTTAACCCCTTCTCTGGTACTGTATCTACAGCCCTCCTTAGCATAACACAGCCCACACTGTATTCTTGCTAAGGTTTGGATGGGTACAAGCTAAAGATGGGGTTTTTTTAATTCATTGCAGCATTTTTAGACCGATCTGATGGAATGGAGACCAAAGCACTGCAAACAAATGGACAGAGTGCAGCTACTGCTTTTGTATTTTCAAGGCTTCCCTTTAGCTCACCTTTGAGGTCAGGCTCAGTTACAGCACCTGCCAATTGCCAAGCTCTGGAGCCCACAGCTAGGAAAATTCAGGGGGGGGAACTAGAATTTCTGTTCATTTATCTGTTAATTCCAATGAATAAAAGCCCTGGGAGTGGATAGGCCTATCATGGCTTCTAAAGATTTGGGTGTTAGTTAAATCTGGAGTGAAAGACTTTTTCTGCAGAAGTTTGTAGCATAGACTACAGCTGAAACCATAGGAAGAGAGCAGCTCTTAAAGGAATGGTACCAGACGTTATTATTGTCTATTTGACATCACAGAACAGACTGCATGTCCTTTCAAATCATGTAGCTGAATTTTGTTTTTAACTGAAGATATCTAAATGCTGTGTAAAACACCTTCTGGACACCTTAGAAGTACTTAAGATACACATTGTACCGCCGCAATTACTGAGAATACTTTATTCACAGTGAAAAGGATTATGTTTAACAGCAGAAACATGAAGAATATATGAAGAAGTAGACCATGCAGATGCCCTACAGATTAATATTGCTGGAACTCAGTATATGCTGTCATATATCAGGGCAATGTGCTCCAGAGATTATGCAGGCTGCCAGAGGATCCAGCACAAAGCACCACAAAGATTCCCATCAATGTGCATCATCAGAGCCTGGTCTCAGCACAGGCCCCCAAACTGCAGGATTGCTGGACTTTTCTGTAGCACTGTGCAGATAAAGGAGTGGATTTCTTGTTTTCTAAGTTTAGAGAAAAGTTGCCTGTGTATTTTCTTAGAGTGTCTCTGAAAATTGATTCTTAAGTGAAATACAATCTAAACTGTATGTGTGACTCAGGTAAGAAATATTTGTGGCACTTAAAATAATAATGCACATTTCTAAGCCATAATGGCTAATCTTCATAGCATTACCATCATTAGTAAAATAAAGCTACATATTTTGCTATAACTGCTATCCTTCTGTACCCATGCTTGTTTCCAACCTGAGGTAAACAACCTAGAAACAGTTAGGAAGCATGTAAATGCCCCATTTTTAAATTTGAAGTGGGTGTTACAGAGCTAGCATAATTATTTCCTGTACCTCTATATTCAACAGCTGCAGAATAGAATATACCTGACATTTTAAGAAAGGCTGGGCATTCATGGTAGCTTCCACCATAGCATGAAAAACAGCTCACCAAAGTAAACTACCAAAATCCAGTCTTGAACACCAAGGCACTAAACTGATATTCAAGGGACTGGCTCTAACTTCAATATGTATATTGTGAAGAAAATTAGTTTCATAACTGTGATTTTTTTATTATTATATTTTTTGGAACAGGAATTTGATACTCGTTCCAGTTTTGGGGAACAAAAAAATATTTGCCCTGTTTTAAAATCTATGCAGCTGCTTGCTGCTTGGTCACTCTACTCTTCTTCACTGCATTGTTTCCCGAGCAGCTTTGGTGCTGCTCCTCGAGTTTCTAATTGCAGCCTACAGTTCCTTCCAGGAAGTTAGAGATTGTCTAATCTCAACCTGCTAAGCAGGAACTTCTGTTCATTGGTCTTGTTTCAACTCTTGGCATGGTTGAGAAGTCGACTGAGAAATATACACCACTAATTTCAGCACTAGTAGATAGAGAAGCATTAAATTTTTACCCTGAGAGGATTTGGAATTACCATCTGTGGAGATTTTCAGGATGTGGCTAAGCAAAGACAGAGCTGACCTCATATGCTGTTGTCAGCCTACAAGCAGAAAGTTGGACTAGAGGTCCGCTCCTGACCTCTGTGTTCCCATGATGATTCTGTTTATTGCTATGACCTTCAAGAAATGCTTCCCTTCCTGTCCACATCCTCTGAAAGAGAGGCAGAAGTGGACAAATAAATTCCAGAGGAGCATGAGACAACAGACCAAAGTTAAAACGTAACAAGCAGAATTGCAAGGTCAAGCAGTTGGGTTATTCCTTTCTGAGCAGGAGCAGCAATTACTTTGGACTATTAGCACAGACTGATAGATACTAGGTTATGCTGCAGTATCAACAACAGCATGCTTAACTGATAATGCTCATAGACAGTCGTGATAGTTATGTGAATATTATGACAGAATGTTAAAAAAACCCTAAAAATAACAAACAACATTATGTGGGGACCTTAATAAATTGGATGACTTTATTGGAAAATGGGCTTTACTGCAGTTGTTTTCCAAACTTGCTTTTCTATCATATCTGCTAACCAGAGAAAGCTCCCACCAATTGCCAGCAGTGAAAATCCAAAATCCATATAAAAATTATCACTCAGGCTTCAGGAACACTTTAAAGTAGCAAATAAATCACAGAACTTGGAAAACATTTGTTTTTCATCTGATGTAACGTAGAAATGATAAATAAAAATAACTTACTGCATATTAGGATTCATGTGAATGTGAAATTCCCGTGTATTGTTTTCCAACACTAATCACTTGTTACATAACACTGTTAATGCTATTCTTATTGACATCAACATGAAAACATAAGAAGATGTGGAATTAAGTTTCAAGTCATTAAATTTAACCTGATTCTGGAGATGTGACAAGCATGAGAAGCAGCTTACTGTAACACTGCCTTAATTTTCTGAAGGCACAGGGGACAGGCATGTCTACATGGCTGAAGAAAGAACCCAAAGCCAGGTCACAGAGTCAGGTCTACCTGGTTAACTTGGACCCTTAGATCACATCATGCTTTTCCTGCACACCTCCGGTGTTTACAGAGACAAAAAAATACTGAAGCAGGGATTTACCTTGCAGCTTCAAGGAGAGAATTTCCCCCCCCAGTACTGCCTATGACAATTGTCTAAATGTGTAAGAATTTCCTGTCATTTATTCAGATAGCTATTTATTGATTATAGTGCCTGCAGCGTACATTGACCTCAAGAAGAAATGTTCCTTCTTGACTTTGCTGATAAATCCCACAGAAAGAATTAACAGAATTTCACAAACATTAAAAGGGAAAATCCTCCAGTCTCCCAAAGATGCAGAGCTTGCTGCCTTGGGAAGCAAAAGGGCCATAAAAATGTGAGGAAAAAAAAAAGCCTTTCTCTGAAACGCTCACTCCTTCACAGGATTCAACTGGTTTTGCCTCCAGGTTTCTGACTAAATGTCACTGAACACCAGACAAAAGTAAAGGATAAGCTTACCAAAACTGTCGCAGCAGGGGCTTGCGGTTCCCTGTTAGTTTTGCAATACTGAAGAAGTTCCTCACATTAAACAGCATCTTCCGTTCGCGTTAGACTTCTCTCAGTCCCACTAATAACGTTAAGAGAAAAAAAGGGTGTATGAAGCAGAAAGCGAGCCGTGCTGCTGTGCAAACGAGGGAAAAGCAAGAACCAAAGTCTTTGCTTCGGTTGTCCCA
The DNA here is from genome assembly GCF_964106895.1 of Numenius arquata. Lineage (NCBI taxonomy): Eukaryota > Metazoa > Chordata > Aves > Charadriiformes > Scolopacidae > Numenius > Numenius arquata. The sequence goes on from NC_133576.1 coordinate 48,291,208, forward strand.
GCCAGGGCTGGGCCTGGCGGGGGCTGACACTGAAGCTTTTCCTTGGTCAAACTCTACTGATAGAGATTTCTCACAGGGCCCATTGCACCACGCCGTTTGTGCTCTTCTCGGGGAGGGGGTTACATCATACCACACCTGTGTCAACACCATTTTGTAGCAATTCTGTGCTTGTTAAATATTTGGACAGGAGCATGTGCTAGTAGAAAAAGGCAGAAGAAGGTTTGTCAGGGTGCAGCACGAGTTGGGAGGTTCCCCTTGGGACAAGACCATGACTGGGGGTGCTCCCCGGCCCCAGCATGGCCTGGGCAGGGACGCATGGCCTTGTGTGGAGCCAAAATGGGGGTCCTGGGCCCACAGGTGTGGGGCTGGGCAGGACCAGCTTAAGACTTACTTGTGCCCTCAGGACGCTGACAAGAATGGAGAAGGGCTACATTAAAAAATGTCTATTTTCTTGTTGTTTTTTTTTTGACCAAGCTTTAAATTGTGCAATGGTAGTGTTAAACAGCTCTCAGTGAGGCCCAGAAACTTAAATACTGTGGCCTGCATACCTCCGTACGTTAAATTGCTTGCTGTATAATGGCCAATTGCTAAATACTACAGTGATTTCACTTAAATTTCTGCCTTCAAATGTAATTGTCAGATAAGATATTATGCCACCTGCACTGTAGGTACTTTTGAAATATAACCATTACTTTCTCGTTTCCTCCTCTGTGTAAGGAGATAGGTAAATCAAGGGGATGGCATATCTGTCGGAGAAGGCGGTATGTTGAAATTGCAATGTGAGGGTCGTATAATTAAAACACGTAGAAAAATGTTTGACTTCCCCAGAAAGAGAGATGGTCATGAAAAAGTCACGCAGGGTGATAGCTCTTGGTGGGATTTGTTCGGGACCCCTCAAGCCAACCCAGCCCTGTGGTGCTTGGAAAACACAGCAGTTGCCAGGGGAAATGTCAGGCAGAAACAAAACCCAACAGAAATGAATGGGAAGGGAATGAAAGAGCCAGACGAGCTTCACATAGAGAAGAAAGCCAAGCCATGGTTTCCCTCTGGGTTGCCCTTCCCTGGCAAACGACTGCTGTTGCCTTCAAGCCAAGCCCCTGGGGGTAGAGAGTGGGTCACCTAGGAGAAAAGAGGGTGGGGAAAGGAAAGGTGGTCAAGGTGCTAAGGCCACCAGTGTCATCCTGCGGCCCCACAGGGAGGGGACAGTGCCAGTGCACCTTTGTCAGGTTGCCCCTGTACAGGGACTGTCTGACCCCAGTTCTCACGTGAACCAATTCCCTGGTAAGCTCCTGCGAGCGAGCAGCAGCACCAGGTGCAGGAGAAGAGCTGGACCAGTGTCGCGACGCACTTCTCTTACATCCGGGGTGACAGCAGCATCTCTCAATGCAGATCCCCGGAGCCACCCCCTGTTCCTTCTAGCTGCCCCCAGGCTGCCAGGGCTCAATGTACTACCAAGTGAAAAACTGACCGTAAAATGCTTCAATGTTGAAATCAGGATTGAATTGGTTTGGCATATTTACATATTTCAGGGCTTGGTATTGAAAATGAAGGAATGGGTTGAGTACATGGGTTGAGACACACTGGTGAAGAGAGAATAATGTAGTGTAAGAGAAAAGTAGATTAGGATAAATGAGTAATATCGATATAGTCATCTAATACGCATGTAAGATCTCTCTCCTCTCTGAGCTGGCAGGAGACTGACCCTTGATGCTCCTTTCTTGAGAGGAAGGAGCAGTCAGGGTAGGAAAAGGCAAGAAAAGCATTTATACAGCAGTGCCTGTGGGATGGTGCACCAAAAGTGCTCATGGTGCTTCCTTTCAACCCAAAAGAAACACCTTGGGAGATCAATGTCCTTTCACAGCTCATCTGCTCCCCAGCTCCCTGCCCCGAGGAAGCACCTGACCTTGGTGCCAATCTTTTGCAGAGTGGGGCTCCAGCAGCTGGGGCACCTCCGAGGGGGAGCAGCTCCCAACCTGCTGCATCTATGATTCTATGATCTTCCAGTGGTATGTGTCTGCTTGGACAACTGGGACAACATGGCATAGCTGGACCCCTGCCAGCATGACTTCTGCTTCGTCTGCATGCAGTAGGTGTCCAAAACCAAATGTCCACTCTATAAACAACCTTTCCCATCCATCCTGCACTTGGTGGTGGCCAATGAAATATTCCAGGAGCTCAGCATCCAGCCACTCACAGATGCTGCTGGAAACTCTGTCCTTTCTCTGCCATTCCTTGTTCAAAGACCTCCTTACCAGGTCAGCCATCCTACCAGCAGAGATACATTTTTCCCACTTTGTGAGGTGGCCCCCATCTCTCCCAACCAGATGTTGAACCTCAAATAGGATCCCACAGTCATAGAAACCAAAACTCTGCTGCAGACACCTTCTTCCCATTAATCTTCCTGATCATTTCATAACCCATTTATATTCTTGGCAACCAGAGTATCTGGTAACTACTATCTCAGGCATTTCTTCATGGAACAATGTTTGTTCAGTTTTATTTTGAACCACTTTTGCTGGATATCTCCTTGCTCTGGACTTAGGAGAAGCAATTAGAGCAGAAAGCATCAGAAGGATATTGGGGTTCAAAGAGCTGAAATCCCTGCCTCATGTCGGGGCAAAAATCTCACTGTTTCCTTTTGAAAATGGGGCTATCCTTCTTTGTGTGTACTTATATGGACACCTCATTTTATGCACCAACAACTGCATTGATTAAACTACATAAAACAAGGTTTAAATTGGGCCAGTTGCAGTCTCTTTTTCAGTACATCATCCTGAAAGCAAGACCTTTTTCTTTTGGCAAGGGATGTCCTGGCATATCTGAAACACAGGAACAGCAAGGAAATGGAAATCCATAAAGCACCTATGATTTTGGGGGGGAGGGGAGGAGGGGGGGGAGAGAGAGAAAAGCTCTGTTGGGAGTTTGAGACTGTACATTAAATATGGTTAAAAGGCTACGAGCCCCTGGATTTATTCCAGTGGGGTCTGCACAATTGCCATCATCTAAGTGTCCCTGGCTGGTTGGATGACTGAACGTCTTCTTGTGCACCCAAAAGGAAGACTTTACATGGAGATCCTGGTGAAAGAGAGACCACCCGAGGAGACTTGTCTTTTAGGACAGCAGAATCCCAGTGGTGACAAAGTTTCCGAGTCATGTTCTGTTCACCCGCCTGATGCAGGGCAGCCCTTCCACTCACTCAGCAAAGCAAGCAGAGGCTCTCACGGGCCTGGCTCGGCTACCCAGGGTGCTCAAGGCAGAGCCCTGGTGGGAGATGGAGACGGCTCATCCAGCAGCTGGAGGCAGGGATAGGAGACAGAAGCAATGCCCAGGCATGTAGGGACGGTGCCAGGAAAGCAAGGCCCGGCTGGAGAGAAGACTCGCAAGGGGCCTTCAAGAGAGGTGATTCTTCCCTCCTTTCAGCACCCTGGCCTGCTGTGGCCGCTTCGCGCTCCCCGTACACGGCGGGGGCACGCAGGGACCGCCGCCAGCTCGGGGAAACCTTAAGATGGCGGGGCGGGGCACAGCAAGCCCCCTCTCATCGTCCTACCGCCGGCCGCCAGGGGGCGCTCCCCGTCACGACCGCCAGGCCCCCGGCCGGGCCCGCTCCCGGCACCGGCCTCCTCGGCGGGCGCCGCGTCGCGCTGCGCCGCTCCCCGCCGCTCTCTATGGCCGTTGCCCGTGGCAGGGCCTCTGTTTACTTCCGGCAGCCCGGCGCCGCGCTGCATGGGGCGCGGGGGCGGCCGCCCGCCGCCAGCTGCCATGGCCGAGCCCGCCGAGGAGGAGGAGCTGCCGGTGCCCGGTGAGTGGGGTGCCGGTCCCTCACAGGGGACGACAGCCGCGGGCCGGGTGGCGGTCCCTGCCCGCTTCCCCCACCGCGGCGGCGCTTGGCGGGGGGTGGGCCATCACCGGCGCCCCAACGGCCGTCTCCTTGCCCCGGCCTGCGGCCGCGGCCCCTGCGCTCTGCACTTCGCGGCCGCCGGCCAGTGCGGGTGCCCCGCGGCGCGGCTCGGTGACTCCGGCGGGGGCCGGTGCCTTCCTGCAGAAACACACACGTTCGCTGACGTCAGAGATTAGACGGGGGCAAGCCTGCTGTCGTCACCGGCATGGTACAGTGGTGCGGTGTTAAGCAGACAGGGTTGCTGGGGGTTTTTTTTTGTGGTTTTTTTGGTTTTTTTTTCTCCAGTTAATAGATGAGTTTTGGTCCCTGGTTTGACCTACGGTAATTTCTAAACGTTTTCTCGGTGCCGAGACGGCACACACCTCATTTATGTTCTGTGTGAGTTTTGTGAACTGCTCGTATTTAATTTCCAAACTGACGGCTTAGGTTTCGTTTGTGAAATGAATGAGATACAAAGGACGTATGTGAATTCGATTGTCTACTTTTTTCTATACGTTGATTTAAGAATATATATATATATTCATGTTAACGCTTCTGAAAGAAAAAGAAATGAAGGAGAGATCTCCACTGTAAGCATGTTCAGGTACAAAGCACGGCTGTCTGGCTAGAGATTAAAACTTAAAATCGAGTTTTAAGATGCCTTTTAGCATGTCTAAGGTTGTAGGTTTGCCTACATAAAATGAGGAAAAACTCAACCCTTTCTTTAAAAAGCTTGAATTTGTCTGCGCAAGGCTTGTTTTTAATAAAACAGTGAAAGTTAAACACGATCTGTAGAGGTAGGAAATGCAATTTTATACATATCTGCTGAAGCTAATGCATAAAATGTTATTTGCAAATATGGGAAAGTTTTGCATTAAAAAATCATTTCTAAGTGAATATCAAATTTACAGTTTAAGAGAGAACTTTGGGCTTTGGAGCTTGGGTGCAGGCTATTAATGAGACTGTTTTCATTGAAAGTAAATACATGATGATGTTTCAATGTTACTGTCAAATTATATGTAATTTTACAGAAGCAATCTGGTGTCACTGTGTGTATTTGAGTTATCACAATTTACACGTTTACAAAAAGCCTGCAAGGAAAAGGTTTGGTTTTTTGTATGTTTTCTTTTCCAAAAAATGACTCTATGCTTAAAGCACAAGGTTTGACGTTTTAAAATAGGAGGTCTAATTGTGCTTTGCCACATTGTCTGCATGGCTTTTGGCAAATTATTTAATTTGTAAATTCGTTTCTTTTCCTGTAGAATTAATATTTTCTGTGTTAAGCCATATGCTTAACCTAAAGGTGAGTGAATAGTTAACATTCTGTCTTGAAACAACATTGTTGCCACTTTTGAAAGCCCAAAGAATTGAGAAAACTAGTCAGATTACAAGGATGGAAGAGGTCTGGACTTTATTTTGGGGTGGTTTTGTTTGGGTTTTTTAGATCATGGTTTTATGATCAAAGACTGTTGTTCCAAACTGTGGTTTGAAGGCTGAGAGTTTTGATTTTAGGGGGTCATTTTTAGAGCACATATATCTTTTCACATGAGTGAGGAAGAGTGGTCAGTTTGGAGCCTGTCACACACCTGTGTGTGTGTGTCTCTAATCCAGTTTGGAAAACCTATTTAATTCAAGTATAAACATAAGTGAGAACTCTTTGTCTGGCCCTGCTTTCAGGATGAGCATTTTATTTTACTTTCTGGGGGCAGTTATTCAGAGTTCTTTATTCTTTCTTTTACACACCTAGTAGTTTTTCCCAGAGGGTAGCGATAAAGTACATTAATATACTTTAAAATAAATTATTGTATCCTTAGAACACAATATACCAGCAGCAATACTTACTTTATTGGGAAATTCACAGAGGCTGAGAAGAATCGGAAGGACTGAATTGTGAAAGTAGTCTTGGTGAAACAGAATAGAAGAAAATGTTTCAGCCATTTTTTTTAAAAAATAAAAAGATAGGAAACTAAAATGTGCAATTGTATTAATAGGAAATGATGATTTACAAATATGTGAGGCAAAATTCGTTTTCACTAAAGTTGCCATTATCTCTTTGTGTTTTAGAATCAGGTGCTGTTTTCACATTTGGAAAAAGCAAGTTTGCTGAAGATATTCCTAGCAAGTTCTGGTTCAAAAATGACAAACCTGTACTTATATCATGTGGAGATGAACATACTGCTATTGTTACAGGTCAGTATTGGAAATGGACTGTATGATAAAAGGTTATATATTTGGACAGCTTGCAAAGTTATGGTTCTTATTTGAATCCTAAGGTAATGTACCAAATGAGGTTGTGGAGAGGAGAGAGGACTGTTCTATGGGAACTATCAGGTGTGTTTGAAGTTAGTGTTAGGTCACTGAAGGTTTTCACAAGACATGCCCAAGAACTGTCATGAGGGAATCTGTAATAACTGAATGTTTCACACAGGATTTAAAGTAAGCGTGAATTTGTTCAGCTTGAATGTTTCTTGGGAATCTGACAGTGGTTAGTAGGCAATCTTAAATATAGAGGTTTGTATCGTGGAAGTAAACAGTATCTGTTGAACACAGTCAACAAGTTCACTAGGAATCTGCCTGAAACAATAGCTAAAGTTATATCTCTGAGATGAAAATTTGAATTACAGTTAGCTGTCAACTGAAAATAGCCCTTGAAAGAGCAACTCAAAAGACTTCAGAAGATCCTACTAAAATTGGAAATAAATTGCAAAAGCATTCAAATAAGCTCAGATGCAATACAGTGAGCAGTATTAATGTTTATTTTCATTTCTTTGAAATGATGGAAACAATACTCCTTGAAGAATTTGTTCAGTTTATTTTCCATGGAAGGGAGTACTCTTTTGTTGATGAGCACGTATGTCAATTGTGTTGACAATCAACTGCTGATAGACAATAAGACTCTGTTGTTATGAAATTTATATACATATTTTCAGGACTTCTTTTATTGCAATGTATTTGTTCCTCATCAATGCCCAATTGGTCATTGCTCATTCAATAATTTTCCTGAGGGTTTCGTGCTATTTGCCTAAGCAAAGTTGAAGATGCTGGATTTTTAGAATGGATTTTTAGAATTCGAGGCATGATAAAAAAACCAGTATAGATTTCATGGACTGCAGAACATCTTGAAGTGAAATTATACAATTAATTTTTCAAGCCTAACTTCATAGGAAATGAATTATCCATGAATAGTTTATTTTGAACAAAACTTGACACTGTTTCCTGGATTGAACCAGTTCTGTTAAATTGCCTGTTGCATAAAATTAATCAGAATGTAACCTAGGGCACTGAGAAATTTTTCTTTTGAAATTTTTTTTATGTATATCCTTTTGGATGCCCACACTTAGTTTGAAATAACACTAGTACAATTCTTAGTTTAGACTAGTCAATTTAAATTGCCTGCTTGAGTTCCCCCAGCCTGTGCCAGCACTGTTACCCTAATCAGCAACAATCCCCTAATTCCCATGTCACTGCAATAGCAGCCACTTAAATAAAGCTTTTGAAGAAGTCAACGTGCATAGTTTTGCATGCAGTACCATTTCTCTACTATCTCCCCTTTTCCCTGTTATTCTAATGTACGCAACATGTTTCAAGAATGTCTCTGTAGCTGGCCTTTGCTGGTTTAGTGTGCAGATACATCACCAGGGGAGCTTCTAGATCTTTATTTTCTCAAGGCTTTTGAGGAGAAGGAACTGTAGAAGCATGAGTGCAAAATTTCTTTGGTACCAAAAGGTTCTTTTGGACATTGTAAAGTAGAGGCAAAAGTGAGGGTAAAATACTGATCGATGAAGAGCAAGAGTTGTACAAAAAAGTGAAGAAGGGGAACAGAAAACCTTTGTCCCTCACTTGTTCTTCACACCTGTGCATGCCCGTGTGGACCTCGCCTTTGTGCTGTTAGATGGAGTTGGATAATACAGTGGAATTACAACCCTTGGTGAATGACACTGAACTGCAGTAACACCTGGAATAAAAGCTCCAGAAGTGCATGCCGATAATGAGTTTACTGAGAAGGGTACAGACCTTGTGGGAAACCAGGAGCTTCTTGAAATCCAGCTGAACCTGACCTGGAAGAGGTAAAAGACAAACAGCACTGAGGAAGGAAGAGTATCTCAAGCAGGTGTGTGTTAATGCATGCTTCATTTTATTTTCAGTCTTTATTTACAGGTTTCAAAATCCCCCCCTCCTTTTTTTTCCAACCCCCGGAAGAGGTAGTGGGACCTATGTATGTAGAGGACAGTGGGAATATGAGGTAAATTCAAATCTAATAGAAGTGTATCAGGTTTACGCTAACATGTCCCATCATAAGTAAAACAATCACCCAAACTGATACTAATCATTCCTTAAAGCTGGTTTTGGGCAGGAGAGACAGCTACATCTAGCACTGAATCTTGACTGAATGCAACTGAAGAAAATGTACAGGAACTAACATTTAGTATTCAAACAAAATAGTCAGAAATTTTCAAATACTTCTTTCGTCTAATCCAGCATCAGTATTTCCATACGAGTTTTAGGAAGAAAAGTTTGAAGTAAATATAAAACACACTGTCCTTTGGCTTTCTGGATTAGGAGTTAGAGGCAAAATTTTATTTACATACTTTGGCTGTGTGTTGGAATAGAAAGGACCAGTGATAGTTACTTGCTGACTTTGAGTTGGCTTCTGAGCTACTCAGAGAAACATTTCCTTCTCCAGTTTCGGAGTTTGGGATTGAAATTTGTGTTTCTTTATTCATTTGCTCTCTACCTTTAGCATAATCTTCATTAAAATGTTCAAGCAGGAATTTTTTTAAGCAGTTGTCTTCTTTAATTCTTTAATGCAGTCATAAGCAGTATATCTTCCAGCATCCCTTGTAGTATGTTTAATAATGTTTCTTGCCCCATTTATATATTTTTTTTGGTGCAAGAATACAGACAGTCTACTCCCTGCATCTTCTATAACTGCAGGCTTTGGAAAACAATTTATTCATTCTGTTGGGAGCTGGTGTGAAGTAAGTGATGTTATGCATATTTTTAAGAATCTCTTCCCAATACCTTTCTATTAATTTCCTTTTCTAGAAAATTCTTAAAGTTAATAGCTGTCTTATTGTTTATTTGCCTTGATTAGAGTATCCTAGGTAGCTTGCCCACATTTGATCAAAGAGACTGATCCTGTTCACAAGAGGGAAATTGGTGATGACGGAAGACACATTTTCTGAACTCAGAGCTCTGGAGAGAATTGAAGCCCCCAGTGCAAGAGCGTAGAAAGAAAGAAAGAAGTATCAAGTGTGAAAGGAGGAGTGAAAAGAGGTGCATGTGGAACCACAACAAGAGAGTATGCTCATAATTTCCAGTTTCGTAAGGCATTAAACATTCAACAGTTTACACCAAAGAGACCTTGGAATCTCTCCAGGTCTTTGGACACCAGATTCCTTTCTGCTTACCCGCAGGCCATCAGAACATGGCACAGTATCTTTCACACCAACTGCAAGGGGAAAATTAGATTAGTACACGTTTGTGTTGATCTTTGATATGTGTAGGAGCAAGGAACATGCTGCACTGTTTTGTTTGTGTGATGCTAAATGTCCTAAGCGTGACTATTCTTATTGCTCAATAAAGCTTTTATTTTGAGAATATCATGACTCGCCTAACAAAACTGATATTGTTCCCATTTTTGTGAGATGTATTTGAATTGCGTATTTAAATGAACAGTTAATATATTTTTTTCACAAAGTAGCACAAATAAAAAAAATAATCATGGTGCCCGCCTTATGATACTCTGTCCAAGATACTACCTCTTAACATTTTCTTTGGATATAGCTTCTCAGTAGAATCTTGTAATAAATGCTCAAAGTCTGTACCTTGTCTCCCCATTTTATTTCCCTCCCACACTAATATAATTTAGAAAGCAAGGGGGGGAAATATTTAGAACATACCTTTAAACATAGGTGATAAGAATACTTGGCTGCTATTATCATGAAGCATGTTGAGGATGTTAGCTGGTATTTCCCAGCTGCTGAATGGATGCCTTTAGTAGTGCTTCATGAACCAGGGGAGCATGTGACAGGTGGGGATCCCAGGACTCACAGTTGTGATAGCAGCTATTCATGTGAGAAATGTACTGGTTAGGAGACACTCTCTTCCTGAAGTCTGTCACAACACCTTTGTTCCTAAAGATGTAAGCTTCTTACGGCTTCCCTAATAGCCCTGAATTAACATTGGTGAAACATCTGCTAGTGATAGCATATGTACTTTGGAGAAATACTCCAGTCTTGTGTCAGGATGAAGGTGGAGGCTGGTGTTGGAAGTATGTTTTCATCACCAGAACAGTCCGAGTAGTCCCTTTCTTCCTATCCTGTTGTTTCCCTTCTGCTGCCCAGAGTCATAATCTTGCTCTGCTGGACCTGTCCTCTGCCAGCCCTTCCAGATGGCAGATGGCCACAGTCTCTGTGTGTCAGCACCAAAGCGGAAGCAAAAAACCAAGAGCAGTCCGAGTTTGCCAAGTTTTGAAATATGATCCTTTTGCCTATTTCTCCGCTGTTGAATTAGTTCTCACTTCAGTGCATCTGTGGTGATTACTGGAGATACCTCAGTATGCAATTATGAAAATAGGGCAATATAGGAAAATACAAAATTCTGTCATGTTTCCTGGCCAACTTAGGTTGCATCATGTCTGTTCCAAAACCTGATTTGCTGTACAAATCCCAGAAATGTTGCTTCATTATGGGCATTTGTTTAGGTTCCTCTGTATGCCTATTAGTTTTCATTCACTGCCTGAATGACCTGCTTCCTAGTTTTCTTATTTTCTGTTATACTGCTAATTGCTGGAAGCCTGAAATTATAAAAGGCTATCACTCAGTTATTCAAGAATGTAAAAAAATTCCTCTCATCTTATTAAGCTCCTTGACTTACAAAGCAATGCCTGAGAATTTAAAGACCAGTGTAAGAAGCAGCAGATTATAGGATGAAAAGCATGACCTGTTGGAATTTTGAATGGATAAAAGGGAATGTGCTTAAATTGAATTACCACAGCTTGGCATCGTATTCCCACAGGAGTGCCACTGTCTTATAAAGGCAGTTAAAAAGTATAAACAAGGATACAAGGAAGCATATACCAATGTAGGATGCCATTTGTTAATAAAAATTCTTTCTGTTAAGGGGCATTTTGCTCTTAGTGACAGACAGCTCTGCGTGTATTCTGACATAATTGCATTATGAAAATCAGGATGGTGGTATAAATGCTATTAGTAAAGCATCATGAGCATAGACTTGACATCAGACTTTCTTCCCTTCCAGCTTTCTTGAAGGACATAGTATTGACACATAGCCCCATTTTCCAAAAATTGTCAAATCTAACAATTTGGGACTTTGGGTACTAGTTATTGTTAGTTGTTGTTGGTTTGGGTTTTTTTAGCTATGTGGTCATATTTAAGAAAATAAATGTTTGGGGTTTTTAACAGAGTAAGTATTTTTGTTATATTTTAAACATTTCAATATCGTATTTAGAAGTCCCTGTAAATCAAATTCAGAACCTTCACTGGGAATCTACTGAAGTACAAACAGCCATGATATTTTGGCATTATCACGTGGAATTGCTGTTACATGTTGTGATCATGTGGTAATTGTTGATGGCTACGGTGACAGAGTTTATTTATGTGACAGCCTTGTGATGGAGTGTAACTCACAAAGCTCTGCAGACCTTCATCAAAAGTAAACAAACTCCTTTTAACAGCTATAAAAAGGGGGCTTTTTGACAAATCAGTTTCTATTGTTTTGCAAAGATTTCTGTTGGAACAAGAATTTATCTTTGTGTGTGAACTTCACAGCTTTACCAAAGGTAATAGTTTAAAAAAAGAAATTAAATGGAATTAATTCATTTTAAGATTTTTTACTCGTCAGTTTTGGCTGTCTAATTTGCTTGCCTGATGACAAAAGTTCATATACCATCCTCTTAAAAAAACATTAGTTATTCGGAATTACAACAGTTCATTGTTTGTAATGGCCAAACCTGCAAGTTCGGTGACATGTCATACCAGTTTCCAAAGTACGATTCTAGCATTGTTCCTGTTGAAGATTTGTAACCCAATGTTTGTATTTAGGTTTACAAAACTCACTGATTGCATGGTGGTTTTATGCATCCCTTCTTTATAGGCAGAGTAACAAATTAATACAATTCGTGAACACATTGGAAAATTTATCAGAAACTACGTTCTGTAAAAGTGCAAATTTGTGAACCATTTTAAGAGAAGAAATTTAGCAGTAAAAGAAATAGCCCCCCCTAAATAATAAAATAAGCTGAATGTTAAAAAGTTGTGTTCATATTAATTATATAGCTGCACTATTCATTCCTGTCTTTGGGGTAGAAGACGTGGATGTTCAGTTAAACGTGCTGTTACTTTATAAGTAGGCCCATATGTACTGTGGTTTCTGAACTGCAGGGGTCTGTCCAAGAGTCCAACATTTTGTTTTCTGAAAAGCACTTTATCTGTGCTGTGATTAAAGGAGAGGATGTTTGTTCTGCTTTTTGTCCCTTCTTCTGGTTGTGGATTTCTTACTTAAACAATGCAATTACTACTTTGTACTGAAAAATCACAAGGGCATTAACTGTTGTTTACACTTAAGTATTGAATTGCCTAATCTTAAACCTTACATTAAAAAGAAAGTAATAAATAGTGTAGTGTGTGAATGACTACCTTGTCTTGTATGAGATATTCACTTACTTGTATGGATTCTAACTGTGTATTTTTTTTCAGGGAATGGTAAACTATACATGTTCGGCAGTAACAACTGGGGCCAGTTAGGACTAGGATCAAAGAAGACTGTCAGCAAACCAACATGTGTTAAAGGTTTGTTTAATTTTTTTTTTGTCTTTTTGAAAGGATACCCTTGTGAAAAGGTACTTTCTAAGATGCAGTTCCAAAATAACTGATTCTGCCTTCTCTGCTCATCATGTGTACCATATTACTTCACAAGCTCATAAAGGTAGATTAAAAGGATCCCTGATTGATTTTCCATCAGTTGCAGATTCTGGGTCCTTTTCTGTCTGAAGATTACTTCAGATACGAAGAATCCTGTCTTTTTTGAAGGCTCTCATTTTATGTAATACTTGCCTTTTCTGACAAACCACGTTTTCATTGTGACTGCATGGACATTAATCAGATGCCTGGTCTCTGCAGTGTTGTCTATGCATTAGGAATCAGAGTTCCAACAGCATGTGTAACCTTTGTATCACTTTTGTCTTAGCACCTTTATAAACGAAAAAATCCATCAGAAACTTTCTACAAGTACTGCTACATTTTTAGCAAGTATAAAAAGTGCCTGTGGGGGCATAAATGTTAATATATTTGTATGAAGCAGTAAAATAAATGCCCATATTCTTCCATGTGTTGTAAAATATGTTTTAATTGCACTGTTATCTTCTTGGTCTTTCCTAGCCAGTTTTATCTTGTCAAACAAAACTAAGTCAATATTTTTTTCCCTATCCCTTTACCTACGTCAAGTCAGATCTATCCCATTAACACATTTCTTTTTACCATTAAATGCTTATCCTCATGCTTTCTGCCAGCAGATCGATCTGTTAGCTTATTGTTAAAAGCAAATTATCCTGCTTGTTCAAACTCTCTTCTTCCTGATTTAGTTTATTCTACTGTTCTTTATCTGCTCGTCTCTCTATTTCACTTCAGAGGGAGAATGCAGCTACTCTCATGTTCACATCTTCTGTCAGCCATGTGAGAGATTGATTCTTACCTTGGCTTAAATGGATTTGGTGTCAAGTTTTGTTTTTACTGTCAAATTGCAATGGAGAATAAAAGATGAAGAGAAGATCACAGCAATTCAAACCAGACCTGGCATCCATTGAAAAAAGTCACAAGGGGCGTATCTTTCTTCTCTTGGCAGTAGGCAGCAGGAGAAGGTCCTGGAGCTTTTCTCACTAGCTTTCAGTCATCACTTGGCTTTGGGAATGGGGTTGCAAGGACACATTTCAGCTTCTGCCTGGGGCCAAATGGTTGTGGCTGCGTGTTTTCTGAGAAAATATCTTCTGAGCCTTGACTAGAGACTAATGAAATTGGTTATGAAAAATTGCCAGCAATGTTGTAAATATAGCCTGGCTCATCAAATACAATTATTAGCCTCAGTGGGAGGAAGGTTAGGGGGCTCAGGCTTCTGAAGAGATGATTAAGATCATCTCTGAAGTTGGAGGCAGAGTTTTGGTATATAAAGCAGCAACTTAATGTTGTAGGAAGACGCCAACATTGGAAGTGTTACAGTTCCAGCCTGGTGGTAGTGGTAGGTGTCAGGTAGGATAGGCAGGAACCTGAATTTGGATAATTTATGTTTGTGTCTTTGCGATAGACCAGAGGCAGTTCATGCTTAAGTAGATGGATTTATTCAGTGATTTCGTAGAAGGCAGAAAGAACTTTAATCTGAATGTTATGGAGCTGATGGAAGTCGATTTGGAAGGACTGAAAAAGGGTTTGTGAAAGGGATGATGGTTGTTGGCTTTGTCATGGACTAGTGCAGTGGAAAAGCAATTAAAGATATATTATGTAAAAATAATGCTGGTTTAAGAGCATTGTGTAGGGCACATGGACATGGCTGAGAAAAGGTAAATTGTTGGCAATGATCAGTAATTGGAGAGAGGATGGAAAAGTCAGTGAGATTTTTTTCCTCTGTTTCTGAAATGGAGTACGCTTGCCATGGGAGAAAAAGCACCTCTGTATTCTCTCTTTTTCTCACCTACATTTCCCAGTCTTTCACAGTGACCAGACTGCAGAGAAGTACATTTAATGGGTGGGCAGCAATTGAGCTGAAATTGAGACAGGATAGTATATGCAAAAATTTTAGGCACTGGTCCAGCTAGGACTGTCCATGGCAATTGAGTTTAGTGATCATTAAGAGGGCAGTGCAGAGCAAAAGTCTAGCAAAAACGGTCGCTGTGCCTAACAAAAGAAGATAGGGATGACAAGACAAAAGAACAGTATGATTTTAAAGATTAAAGATAGTGGGAAAAGTGGAAGAGGGAGTTAAGAATAGTGCTGTTAATGAAAACTGAAGACAGCTTTAAGCATGCATTTTGTCCTGCAACGTGATATATTCTTTGAAGCGTATCCCATAAAAGGTAGATTCTGGGGAATGTGGCATTGGGATGAAGTAGCCATCATCAAATTAACCTGAGTGTCAGTTATAAGTTTTTAATGTCTGTTTTCTTGTCTTGGGGGGATCCTGATTTAATGAGTCATGTGCTAGGTCCAAATGGGCGACGAATCTTGTAATCATTCTGTTAGTAAAAATATGAAAAAAACAGAGCTCTCTCTAGAGCATAGGACATTTTGTTGTTGAACCAGGTATCAACTTGTTTATAACTTTCCACCTCCCCTTTGGCTTTAATTCATAGCTTTAAAACCAGAAAAAACGAAACTTGCTGTTTGTGGAAGAAACCACACTTTAGTTTACACAGGTATGTAACCTATATTATGTACGTATTAAAGATAGATTTCTTCCTTTGCTTTCATGAAAAATTACATTAGGAACCCCAGGAGTGTTGAGGAAGGAAATATAAATGAAAATGGGACTGTTAAAACTTGGGGTTTGATATCCAGTTCTTTGAGTGCTTGATTTATTCTGAGCCAATGTGTTCATAAAATAATGTTATATAGGAGTTTGCTAGCAGTAGACAGATGAAAAATTTTCTTGCTGGCATTTGAGGTGTGGTTAACAATTATAGAATGGTTAGAGTTGGAAGGGACCTTAAAGATCATCTAGTTCCAACCCCCCTGCCATGGGCAGGGACACCTCCCACTAGAGCAGGTTGCTCAAAGCCCCATCCAGCCTGGCCTCGAACACGTCCAGGGATGGGGCATCCACAGCTTCCCTGGGCAACCTGTGCCAGTGCCTCACTGCCCTCACAGTAAAGAATTTCTTTCTGGTATCTAATCTAAATCTGCCCTCTTCCAATTTAAAACCATTACCCCTTGTCCTGTCACTACACTTCCTGACAAAGAGTCCTTCTCCGGCTCTCCTGAAGGCTCCCTTCAGATTATCAATATTTCATTTAAGCCCTGTAAAGATATATTAGTATTTTTTATATATCTGTGCTCAAATTTACCTTTGACAAGTAATTTATCTTTATTAGTGTGAAGTTATATATTTGAGTAAATATAGTAGAACTGAATGTTTTCAAGTCTTCAAATTTTGTTGCATTTTGGTTAGACAAGGTAGGCCGCTATTTCAATGACAAGTTGCTTTATTAAGTTATAAATAAATAAACTGCAAATTTAAACTAAAAAATAAATTTTTAGAGAGACAGTGTACAGAGAATTGATGCAGATTCTTGTCATGCATCTAAAATTTATGTAATGGAATAGCCATCTTTGTGGTTACAATCCTTTAGCTTGCAGTAATGATATAAAGAGGATTGTGTGATTATTAGGAGGTTTATATATGTGGAGACCCTGAGCACTGTAAATAAGACTATTAGAATAAAACAGAACATTTTAATAACAGTTGAGTATGCAAGACTGCACAGGGTAAATATTAGTCACTTTTAGTTTACACACTGGCTAGATAATTTGTGGCCATTTATACAGCAAGGACCATTTACAAATTGTACGTCAGCTGCTTATCACATTTGTGTCTGGATTTGTGTTATTAATGGGACTTACCGTTTTCATCATAGATGAGCACTTTAGATGTGAAACATACTAAAATTAGAAATATAAATCTTAAAGTTATTTTAAGTTGAAGATATCAATCATCAATTTTAACTTCATCTTTGAGATTCTTAAACAAAATAAAGACCTAGTTAATTAAATCAAGTGATTTAAATATTAAAATGAGTAAAATATTTCTAATAAAAACCTAAGCAAAAATATTTCATTCACAGTACTCAAAACTATCAAGTTATGCATCTCTTTAATTTATGTACTAATACAGCTTCAGTTTTCTTGCTTGTGACGTCATTCACCATTTTCCTCCTGCATTATCTTAAAATATACATTATTTGGGGAAGAAGCTTTTTCTGGCTTCCAGGGCTACTAGTAGTCATTTTCTCAGAACTCTTGCAGTACTTGAATTTATATTTACTTTTTAGATCAGTCTCCAGAATGGTGGGAAACGCAGTCAATCTAAGTACTTGTAAGGCATTTAGAAACTTCTAATCCAAGCATGTGCGGGGAAGCCTCCTTGCTAGCTACAACAGAAACTGCTAATGTCAACTTCAGGATATTTCCGGGCAGTAGACCCCAACTTCTCTGTAATGTTTTTCCATTGAAAATGAAATGACTCGCTCCATTTTCTCTGACTTTTTACCACTGATAAGAATGTCTTTATTCTGTGTATAACGTGCTTTTCTGTATGCAGAAAAAGGAAATGTGTATGCTGCTGGAGGTAACAGCGAAGGTCAGTTGGGATTAGGTGACACAGAGGAAAGGACCACATTTCATTTAATTAGTTTTTTTACCAACCAGCACAAGATCAAACAGCTAGCAGCTGGATCATACACCTCAGCAGCAGTAACTGGTAAGAGCAACTGCTAATAAAATCTATTTATGAGTGAACTCATCCTCAATAAAGAAGCAAATACAATACTTTACCAAGTCTCATGTACATCTACATAAGTTTGTGTAAGTTTCTAACAAAGCCATAAACATATTTGTATATGCATAGAAGCTGAAAGACTGGCTTTAGTTACTTAGAATAAATGGATTAAAATAAAAGCTACTATGACTTACGTACACTTACGTTCATAAGAGCAACTCTATTAAAAAAAAAAAAGTCCTGTTTACAACATTACATCTCTTTTTTTTTTCACTGCTGAACCAAATTTACTTAGTCAATGTATCAATGCAGCATTGTTCTGATTCCATAAGCACTTTGACATCTTTACATCCAGCTTTTTTATGCACATTTTTATTTTTTTCTATTAGTGTCATGCCTTCAGTGTAATCCCTGAGCATCTTCCAGTTCAAATAAAATATATTTACGTGTGTCCGACCTGGTGTTCAAGGGAAACATTTATTTCAGTATTCTGTCTGCATATGTAGGTGTATTTTCTATGCCTCCCTGTCTTCTTTCCTTAGTAACCATAGTTGTCTTTTGTTAGCCAATTGCCTGTTTCAACAGAGTCTGGTAAGGGGTGGCAGTCTCACTAACTTCCTACAATTTTTGTGAAAGTAGACCCTTTCCATGAACAATGGCTGGCAACCTGTAGTAGAGAGACAGTGTGTATACCCTCAAAATGGAAAACGTCTTCAGTTTATTTCCCGGGAAGCCAGCTACAAAACATGAATCTTATGAAAACTAAGTTTCTCTAATTCGACTTCTTACTGCAACTATTTTGGTCTACTGGTACAGGCTACACAGCTGTGTCATTACTAATTCTGAGAGAGGCCTAACCTATGACCTATTTCTCCAATGGCAAATTATACAATTGCGACATGTTGAAGTCCACACAGTTATAATACTTTCAGCCATTGAAAGCCATTGGGTGGTCCTTTATTACCCTATAATGTAATTTCTCAAGTTTTGCTATAAAGCAGCTGTTTCTGTACATGTTTAGGATAAGTTACTGAGGCTGCCATTTCAGCATGTAACAGAGATTGTAAGAATGTATGAGAGAGATGCTAGCCTGCTCGTCTGGTTTGCTAACATTCTCCTGAGATTTGTAAGCCAACTTTGAATGACTTTAGTTCCCAACAGCGTCTCAGTAGTGCTGCAGAAGGTACATTTTTTTATTCACAATTTATGTCCCACCAATAAGAAACATGCAGAGAGAAGACCTCATCTCTTCTAGAAAAGTCTAGTGATTTTTCATGTTGTTTGCTACCTTTTTTTGGTTTTTACTGCTGCCATTGGTCTTTGTGTCAACAGAGGCTGGTCTTAATAAACCTGGAACAGCTATGGTGATAGTTTCAGGAGAGCAAAATGAAGCTGGGCAATATAATCACCTGGGAAGAGAACTGAAAGATAAGGCAAGAATAAGTGGGATGTGTACCAAAGTCAGAACAGAGAATAAGTTTGGAAGAATGAAGAAGTGATGACTTGCTAGTAGAAATGGGAAGATGCCTTAAATTCACCATATTTTCTTACTGACCTCTGGCAACTGCATTGTCTTATATGCTCAATCTTACTCTTTTTGAAGGAATGTTTTTACATAGTACTTTTCCTGTTGCTATTTATGGTCTAACATCAGTTGATTAATAAGTGTTCTGTGTCACTTTTGAAAAGCTTAAGGGATACCCTCTTACTTCAGACTGTTTTGTTGCATTGTGCTAAATACCATTTGATGTCCCTGAGAGCATAACATTTAGTAGTGTCATACACAGAGTTTATGAAATGCTCTTAAATGGGTAGATTTACTTTTTATTAGCTTTGGTTTTAAATCTGTTAACTGTCTGTGTCTTCATTTTAGAGGATGGGCAGCTTTTTGTGTGGGGTGACAATTCAGAAGGTCAGATTGGCTTGGCTGATAAAGCCTGTGTCAGTGTCCCTTGTCAGGTGGATGTTGGAAAACCTGTTTCCTCTATATCCTGTGGATATTATCACTCTGCCTTGATAACAGGTAAGACAATGGGAATAGCAGTTAGTGGAGACAAGTTGGTGGTTCTCAATTTATTGTCTTTGTATAGGGAGCTAATGAGGCATTCACTACTTTTGAAACTAGATATGCCATAGTTATTAAAAGCTGCCAAGTGGCAGACAGTCATCTATGTAGTTTTGTATCACATTGAGAGATTTTACCAGAGACAGGTTCTCTGAAATGCGGTTCTACTTTATTTATTTGGTAAACTTGCATGTAATCTACTATATAATTGTATATTATTGATGAATTAACAATACTGTGAGAAAAAAACCTGCAGTTAATTTTCTGCATTTGCACATTGTTGTGCAAAAGTGTATTAGAAAGAATTACTATCTTTCCACACTTCATCTTCATGAAGGTTATGACAAATGTTGTGGGTTAATACCATGGTTTCAGTAATCCAGCTTTTCTTGAGATTATTCATTTTTTGTGATGATCAAATAATCATCTTTGTCTCTCTAGAAATGTACATATTGAATAGATTTACTATGTCTTGTGGAAAAATTAATCTCATTTGCTAGCGGTCCAAGATTGTTGTCAAAGTTTGATGTTATGTATTAAATTTTAAGTTTTGAAGTCAGTTAAGCAGGCAGTACACAATGTGAGGAGAAGCATATGTTACAGTGAGTCGGTGTTTGATCTCCAAAACAACCCACCTCTCTCTTGCTTTCCACCTCTCTCTTCCCACCTGTGTGTTGGTTCCAAAGTGATGATGTGACTCATTTTTTAATTATGCCAGTATGGGTAAATTTCTCTCAAAGTACTGATATATTGTTTATAAGCAGCCATGAACTCCTCTCAGCCATATAGATTTACTTTATTTAGCTTTACAGTTTAGTCCCCTTAGAGTAATTAAAGATTTCAAAGGATCAATAGTTTTGATTGTAAAGCTTTTACTGGGTACCCAGGAACTATTCCGTCAGATACTTTTCTCAGACTTGATAAATGTTACTTTTCCACAAACAATATCTATATAGCTCTCTGAGAATATGCTATTAACAGAATGAGAGCTTCCTATGCTATACAAATACTAATAGGTGTTAATGCTGGTAGTGTTCAACTGCTTTTATAAGTGCTTTCTAACAGTGAATGAATGAGGTGCCTGTGACTGATCAAGAGCTCAGCACCTGTTCGGAAATCTACAGCTTCCTGAACTCAAAATAAATGAAAAAAAAAAAAAAAAAAAGAAAAGAAAAGAAAAAAGATCCTTACTTCAAGGGTCTAGGAAGAAGATGTGTATTTCTGCCTTAATGGCAAGAGCAGAAGCTCTGACAAGATTGCAGTGGGATGTAACAAAAGCTCCCATTAGAAGAAGGGTTGAGGACAAGCATCTAAGAGCAAGGAGAGAACAGTGTGTGCCAAGT
The DNA here is from genome assembly GCF_964106895.1 of Numenius arquata. Taxonomy (NCBI): domain Eukaryota; kingdom Metazoa; phylum Chordata; class Aves; order Charadriiformes; family Scolopacidae; genus Numenius; species Numenius arquata. Next base: position 48,311,996 of record NC_133576.1, read on the forward strand.
GCTCTAAGGAAGTGGAAACTTTTAATGGAGGAGTATGAGAAAAAAGGGTTAGGGTAGCAGCTGGGTAAGAGAAATGGAGCCTCTTAAAATATTACTAGGAAGATGAACTGGTTATCACCTGTGGAAATGGGGAGTTGTTGAACCTGTTACTGTTTAAACAGGCCTGGGTGTGAGATGGAAAATCTTAACTTTCAGCCTTAGTATCTGCAAATCCTGCACAAATCTGGCTTCAGTCTATTTTGCTGAAACTATGGACATGCAAATGGCCTCTTTTGTGGTGAAAAGAGAAATATTTTTTTATTATTTTCCTTTAGGCCCTTGCTGCTAGTTTTATTTGACTGATACTTTAACTACCACAGAAATTTAGTGTTGGACATCCAGGTTCTTTTTTACTGAATTGATCTTCTGTTGCACTAGTGTCAGTGTATATCCAGCCAGTGTTTAAAACCAAAGTTTTTGCATTTAATCTAAGTGTACCATAGTCACACATTATTTTAGCTATGAAGTTAGCCATTAAATTATGAATTTGGAAGTTCTGCAAGCTGAGACTATTTGAATACAAATGTAGTTACCTTTATTTTTCTTACAGCCTAGTGAGGAAGGAAGTCAAGGTACTATGCTGTTAAAAGATTTTTTTTTTTTTGGTAAAAAAAGGTGGTTCTTTTAGTATTATGCGGATTCTTTTTTCACTAATGGAAAGCACTTGCATGTAGGACTTGTTGGACTGGCTCAGAACAGTGGTTCACATTCTCAGTATTCTGCCTCTGAGGGGTGGTAGAAAATAGGTAATTATGGAGTATTTGAAATATTCATATTATAGGGTTAGAGTTTTTTTCCCCAAAATTGCCATTTGGTCGCTGAATTATGCCTTGAAGTATGTTTGAAAGTTTGCCCCGCACAGGGAGTTTGCCATGTATTTTTATTGTATGATTTTATCTTGTGTACTAGAAATTAAAGGGATTAGTGTTGCTTTTAATATATATTTTGGAGGAAATACCTGGAAAAGAAAGTGGTTCTGTATTTCCATAAATTAAATCTGAACTATTCAGGTGAGTGTATAACCTGTATTAATTCCCTCAACATCAATAAAGTATACCAGAGGAACTTTTTTAGATTGTAGTTGCTTTTACTATGGAAGAAATGGGAAAAACACTGTTAATACAAAGCTTTCAACACCTGTAACTTATCTGTACTATAGTTATATAACTATATACTTATATAACTATACTATAGAATTACTACTTTTTGACTTTTTAAACATGACTTGTACATAAAAAGCATCAAATTATATACTATCTTTAATAATAAAACATAGTTGCAGAATGTAGGACTTCTAACATGTTGCTGGGTGAACTGATGAGCATGGCACCATATGGTTCCCTTTCATAATATATTTACGTTTCACGTAATCTGTATACAGGGTGAGCAAACTGTTAGGATCACAGGCCTATCTGGATTAAAACTAAAAGGTGGTTAATGAGGCTGCTAGAATACAGAGTGTGGTCACAGAGTGCCCTCTCCAGGGCAGGATGTTCATTAATAAGTGACTATTGAGAAAAAAAGTGGTGAAAAGTAGATTCCAGCTTTTTTTTTTTTTCTTTTTAAACTAAAATTGTTATTTCTTTGAAACAGCTGGTTTTATAAAAGTGTTTTTAGTAGGCATTTATCTTTAAGGTGTTTAACTACTTTAAAGCCAAGTGCAATGTCAATGAAAAGTAGAGTAGAATCCAGATGCAAACCTGTAGTAGATAAAAGCATGTATTATGGAAATTGTATGGCATTCAGCCATATGAATTTGTACTTCAGTTCTACAACCCTCCCCAGTGTGTGTGCCCACCCCCTCCATCCTCCACCAAGTTTCTCAATTCTGGTAGTTCCATAAAGATGATTTGTTACCTTTCTTACTTTTGCTTTTTGGAATGCCTTCTTTGCAGACAGTAATTCAACTACTAAACATGCCAGTCACTTTTGCTTGATTAGTCTTTGACCACACCCACTCAAGAGGGGACAATTTTTCAGAAAGCATTAAGCTTGGCAAGCATTTGTAGCTCATTTGTCCACTGGAGGAGATGAAGAGCAGGAAAAGACAGTTTATCTAACCACTACTCTGGTGTCCACAGCAGAGTTACGTTTGTGGAGACAGAAAGGAATTGAATATATTAGACCTCTGCTGGTGTTTCCCCTGCCTGAACTGTTACTATAAGCAAAGTCAAGATAGATTCTCACTGAGAAGATGTCTTTTCGTAGAGAGCTTTGGGGGTTCCTTGAATACCTTTGTACTTTGTACCTAATGTACTTTGTCATTATTTTTAAGGATCAGTTTTAAAGATCATCCATTCCACAAACGCTTCCATGCTCAGAATTTCGGCATTTGAGGTGGTTTCAACCTATTTGATCTTGAATAAGTGCTTCTTTTATTTATTTATTTATTTATGTAGGGGATTGTAGAGTGATCCAATTCTTTCATCTACTGCCCTCATTTGCCGCTAGCCAGGTCTCTTATCTTTGCTCATCTGCAGTATGTGCATTGGCAGTTGAGGGGCAAAGATAGCTTCCCATTTGCTTGCCCATTTGCTTGACGTGCTTCTGTGACCTAAAGTTTAGTGATACAGAAAATGTGCCACACTAGGGAAAGTTCAACATGTGCGAATGTGACTCATATGAGAGGATAAAATGAATTAGCCAGGTTCCATTGTGAACAGAACGTCCTTAAAATGCAGATGTACTGCACACAGTACATAATGTCCTTAAAATGCTGATGTACTGCACACATACTGTACTCAAAATTTATCTGGGTTTGACTGGATTCTTTTTATGCTTGATAGCTATTCTTCATAGTTTTTAGACTACTATTTGCCTTAAAGGGATGTGTAATGTATTCAAAAATTGCTTTAATAAATGGGTTTATCTTTGTTAGCTGGATTATTAAGTTGAAAAAATGTAATAAACTTGATTAGTTTGGGAAGTCAGTGGAAGCTTGGCCATTTGAATCTCTTAATCCTATTAATTAGATTCTGATTGGATTAATATTTGCAGTGCAGTAGGGTTTTAAAAGAAGTGCTGGTCTCTTCAAAGAGAACTGCATAAGCAGTTAACTCCCAAGTGTTTTTGGGGGTTTATCAGCTTGTTTCTAGAAATATATGGCAAATCCAAGAGTATTAAAACAACACTTACCTTCCGAAAAATAAAAGGTTCTTTTTGTTGTTGGGTTTTTGCCTTTCTTTTCGCTTAGAATCCCTAATAAAATCTCTCTTTGTCAATGGAATGTTTTGGTTGTAGAAAGCCTCACATTGCAGTTGATTTTGTTGTTAATTGGGCTACTGTTTTAAAATAGAAAACTGATGCTGCTGCAAATAACTGCAAAGTGTCAGCCTGTTCAGAGTATTTCTGCATGTAGGTATAAAGATGAAGATCAGACTAAAACAGAAAAACAAACTGAGCAGAGAAGCCTAAACACAGTCCATAGTTTAGAAATGAAATGAAATGACATATACTTTTCTGCAGCTGTATCATTTGCTGTTTCTTAAAAAACACAGACAGATTGAAATGACTGCAAAACACCTCTTAGAAAAGAAGGGTAGAAGAATACAGCAAAGGTATTTCTGCACAGATAAATGCAGGTAAATGAAGTGTTACAATATTATTGGTGTAGTTTGTGTGTGCAGGAAAGAGTCAGAATGATAGAAAAAATAAGGACAGCTGGGAGGATGGGGTTACACCTCTGATGATGATAGTTGGGAAATACCACTGCTATCCCATTTCATTGTCTTGCCAAATAGAATGTAGCTCTGTGAATAGATTGTGGGTGGCTACTCTTAGTAGCCTGAGCCCTGTGAAACCCTGCAGGAAGCTTGACATTGGGTAAGATTGTGTTATTGTCAGTCCCTGATTGCCTCTCTGTGCAGTTAGAGCATTCAATAAAGATAATAAGTGCAGTTGCTAGCCTTAGTGGCCCAGGAGCATAGTACTTGAAGGATCTGTGCTGTTGTGAGAGGCAGAAGTGATCCTGGAAAATACAGAAATCATATAAAATAGTCTGGGGCTTCTTTGACTAAGGCAGAGGCTAGATTTCTTAGGTCTTGTGAGCTTTACAAATCATGATTGTACCATCAATGTTACATTCTAAATCTTAGCTGGAAGTGCTGAGTTGCAACTTCATGTTGAGGCTTAGGACCCATTTTCCATTTAAAGCAGGAATTCAGCTTTTATGAAAAAAAGTCCTTTTTACAGTTTTTGCTCTTTAAATATGTCATATATTTACTTCAGAATCATCAAGTTAATTGATAAATTTATGCATTTAAATAAATTTGAAGCTGATGTGTCTTAAAAAGTGAGTAATATCTTTTTTTTTGGTCCCAAATGAACTCATCATAAAATAAGAGACATACTTAGAATAATAGAACGGTGTAGGTTGGAAGAGACCTTAAAGATCATTGAGTTCAAACCCGCCTGCCGTGGGCAGGGACACCTCCCACTAGACCAGGTTGCTCAAAGCCCCATCCAGCCTGGCCCTGAACATTTCCAGGGATGGGGCATCCACAACTTCCCTGGGCAACCTGTTCCAGTGTCTCACCACCCTCAGAGTGAAAAATTTCTTCCTAATATCTAATCTAAATCTACCCTTTTCCAATTTGAAGCCATTACCCCTCGTCCTGTCACTGCATGCCCCTGTAAATAGTCGCTCTCCAGCTTTCTTGTAGGCTCCCTTCAGATACTGGAAGGCTGCTATAAGGTCTCTTCTTCAGGCTGAACAACCCCAACTCTCTCAGCCTGTCTTCATAGGAAAGGTGCTTCAGCCTTCTGATGATCTTAGTGGCCCTCCTCTGGGTCCGCTCAAACAGGTCCACATCCTTCTTGTGCTGAGGGCTCCAGAGCTGGACACAGTGCTCCAGGTGGGGTCTCACCAGAGCAGAGAAGAGGGGCAGAATCACCTCCTTCGACCTGCTGGCCACACTTCTTTTGATGCAGCCCAGGATACGGTTGGCTTTGTGGGCTGTGAGTGCACATTGCCAGCTCATGTTGAGCTTCTTGTCCATCAACACCCCCAAGTCCTTCTCCATCAGATTCTCCCTATAGTTAAAATTCACTGAAAACCTATCCTCAGGCTTTCTTCGAAGAAGGTAGATAATAATTTAGACAATTTTTTTTTTTGGTTATTGTGGACTGTCGATACCAAAGGTAACATAAATCACAGATAAGCATGACTGCTCCAGCATCACTTCCTCTGAGAGGACAGGAGGAGCAGCACTGGTTTATTAAAAGACATAGTAGTTTAAGGGTTTTCAGAATCAATCAAAGCCCTTCTGATGGAGGGTCATGACAACAGCAGTCTTTGCTGCTCTGTTCTATGCTCCCACTGCTGTAGTCACTCTTCAGCACAAAGTAATCCAGAGTCAAGTGCCACAAAGAAAAAAAAAAAAGATATTGCTAGCAGAAGAGTTTTCTGGGAAAAACATTTTGAACCTAGTTTATCTATTGGATTTGGCAGATGTCTTAAATGAAAATGTATTACTAAGTTGTTGTCCCATAATTACACAAAATTAAGAAGCAGTTTTGCAACCTGAAATTCTTGCTCAGCTTTTATTAATGCAAAAGGAAATGTTAAATGAGTGTATTGCCAGGGTGAAGTTCAGGAAGATTCAATAAAAATGACGCTTTTCTTACTGACACCAGTTTTGACTTTCTTGTCATCAGAATTAAAAATTCAAAAAGATAAAATTCCTTTCCTGTCTTGGTTTGGTATGCCCAAGTTTTAATAAACTTCAGTTTTGAATCATATCCTTCAATTTTTATTAACTTGTTTCTAATAATTTGACCAATCTCATTTGATTTTTAGAATGCATGTGCAGCTTCATTTTTTCTACTTTACATTTTTATTCATACGTTTACTTTTAGCTCTTCCGTATTTCCTATTTCTGTGTAGGCTTATTTTTCTGGTTGTTGCCATTGTCCTTAAATTCCCAAATTTTAAGTTGTGGCTGACAAAGTGCAAGGAAAAAGCAACAAATGCAGCAGCGGTGCAAATGGAGGATTATTTACAAAGGCTAACAGAAAACTAGTAATAAGCATGTTTTCTTATGCTCTGCCTGTGTTCAGTGGAGAGAGGAACAGACTTCTCTAATGGTGAATCCTGAACACCTAAATAAGGCTTCATCTTTGACACTTTCTTTGAGCTCATCTCTTTTCATTGTCTGTGGGGAAAGACCAGCATTTCTAAGGTTAACCCAGCTTTCATGCTGTCAAGGAATTAATTGCTTTTGACTAAGAATCTCTCAGATACTTGTGCATCATGCAATAGTAGTGCCTCTAAATGCTGTACAAGTAAATTTGTGAACACTAAATGTAGCCCTCTGAAAACACTAAATGTAGCCCTCTGAAAGTAAAAGTACATTTTGTACTGAAGCACAAATCTACATGTTTCCAAAAATATTGTAGATGGGTGCTTCTGCTGACTGAGCTTTAATAATGGAGTATATGTCTGGGGTTTGTTATTATGTGCATTATGTAACTGTAGCTCTCTCTTCGAATTTCCTTTAGCAGAGAGTTCCTACACTGGTTTAGACATTTCTTTATCTTGGACTAGCTCCATGTGAGAGGTTTTTTTATCCTTGTGCTTTCTTGTATCCAATGGGATTAAAAGCCAAAGTTTTTCTAACATAATAGTGTACGATGATTTTTTTGGCAAGTAATTTCAAGTTCAGATTGTGGGCTACAGTATGATATGAGGACAATACTCCACAGAGGGTCTTTTCAGGAGTGGAGAACGCTCAGCTACTAAATTGAAGCTTTCCTGGCGGTATGGTATGGTTTCTACCTAAACTTCACTCTGACCTGTTAGGATAGCTGGGGGCCCTTTGCATGGAAAATCAGATGTATAGATAAAAAAATATAGATGTGGGTAAATTGCAAAAAAAAAAAGATGTAGATAAATGTAAAATTTAGATAAAATGTAAAAGAAGTAAATAAATGTAGATAAATTGTAAATATAGCAATCGAAAGTACATTTTACATGTTCCATTTTTAACTATGATAGAAGGATATATAAAATGCTGTCTTGAATAATAATTCAGACTTACATAGCAATGAAAAAGCAAAGGGAGTGATTGGAAAAGATAAAACAAGGCAAACTTGGAAATAAACTTAATTACCCAAATTTGGGATTGAACAGTTTTTGAACTGGATTCTTAAAAAGTCTGGGTCAATGAGAAGAGTCTTCTCGTATGATTATGTAGCAGATCAGAAAGAAGTTAGAGGAAGAGATCTGCAAAGGCCTCTCAGTATTTTCTTGAACTAAATTGTGGTGGAATTATTGGTATGGAACCCTGCTGTATTTCTGTTGTTGGATAAATAGTTCTCTTGCTGTCCAGACCATACAGTTTCATGTCATTTACTCTGCATTTTGCTTTTTTTCTATATATCCTACAAGAAGAAAGTGTAGATTTTCCATGAAAATTCCATGCAAAACCATTTTCTGTTTTAATTGAGATTCTTACAAGCAACTTTGGTTGACATAAATACTGATTACAGACGGAATTCCAAACTCTCAGAAGGGTATATATGGTTTTGTTTTTCCCTTGGCTAGGTTCCTTGCAAGCTAAATTTTGTAGTTCTCATCTTGGAGAGGGGCTAAAATTTAGCCCCTTCTTGTCCCATCAAAGCAGATTGTTTTGCACAGCTGTTTGGACATTATACAAATACATTACATTGTCCCACAGTGTTCATACACTTTGCTATCTTCCTGATTTGTGTCTGCAGCAGTCTTGACAACCCAGCCTTGCTTCTGAGTCCATGCTGGAAATCCTGCTCTGTTCTGTATTTACACAGGAGATGGTGAGCTCTATACTTTTGGAGAGCCTGAGAATGGGAAACTAGGATTATTGCCCGAACAGCTGAAGAACAATAGAGTTCCACAGCCTGTACTGGGAATTATGGAAAAGGTGAATAAGGTTGCTTGTGGTGGAGAACACACAGTGGTGCTAACAGGTATGTAATTTAACCAGCTTTTTTTACAGCCCTATAACTTAATTGGTAAACTCAATTTACTGTGAAGAATTTACACCCCACTGGAGTGTAAGATGCTGTAGTGTTCCTAACTAGAAGACTGTTGTACATCGAGGAGGTAGAAGTGCATTTAACAGTTAACCTAAGTGCATGCCTGTGCCATGCTGTGCTGCGCATATGATGAGTCAAGCTGCAAGGTTCTGGGTATATTAAAACTCCTTTGGGAGTTTTCCTATTTCCTATGAAGAGGAAATAACAGGAGCCAATCCAGGAAATAATGCAAACATTTATCTACATTTCAATGCCTTTGTTTCTTTTCTTCCACCAACATACAGTCTTACACTGGCAGTATTCTATGTCATAACATAAATTTCTTTACATGAAATCAGATTATCATTATTAGGAAAAAAATTACCATAAATTTGGGGGCAGCAAATGTATAAATTGTAGCATTATTTTACAGGTTATAAAGTGAAGTTCTGCAGAAAGAATTTGATTATCATTATTGATTATTTTTTTAACCATAAATCTGAAGTCAACCAATAGATACTTTGTTTTAATAGTATTTCATGTGATAAAATTTCATTATAACAAATGACTGTTACAGAGATTTAGTAGGACAATGTAAACCTGGATGACATCAGCATTATAGTGAAATCTGTACAAGAGCTAGAACAAAGAGGCAAAATATAAATGCCAAAAAACAAATACAGTGAAGAAAACACCATAGTAAGTCAGTATGTAAGATCTACTTGCCTATGGAAATAGATTTTGTAGTAGAAGGGAAATAAGAAATTCAGTGCTGGCTTAGCTGCCCGTTGATGATGAAAGTGCTGAGTTCCAGAAGATCTGGCTGAGTCAAGAGAAGAGGAAAGCAATATTCCCCAACGATATACAGTTGCCTGTAGTTGTTGTGATGAGTGAAAGGTCAGATAGATGTTTTTTGATGTTATTCAGCTATTATTAAATAAGCTACAGGTATGAACTTATGCCTAAGACACTTAGGATGGTGTCTAAGATATGTGTCTAATATACTAAGATACTTAGGATAGCAGAGGATAACGGAAATACTGTCTCAAGTGAAAGATACTTCATCCGAAGTGATGACATACAGAAATTTTTCTGACTCAAAACAAAAAAATGTGGAAAAAATACCTGGGGAAAAATTGGGAAAAGAGATAGATTTGGACACTGTGATAATTTAAAAAGTGAGTGTAGATATATGCATTATAGGCTTTGCACCAGAAACTTAACTTGAAATTGGTACTGAAGCGTATATTGCATCTTGAGATGAAGTGGTGTGGCCACAAATTGAGAATTCTGATGAGAGAGATCTTTAAAGAGGAGCAGAAACATTTATACCTCTTTTAAGCTCATTTTCCTAAATTAAGAACGTAGTACAATTTTGAAGAAATTCTGAATTTCATGTATTGTCTTCTGGGAAAATGAATGCTGTTTCGCTTTAGTAACACAATACATACTGATGAGTTTTTTATCTTTTCAGGGTCTTTCCAGTTTTTCAGGGTGTATCATTTCAGTGTTAAAAAATAAGAAATGAGTGTCTGACTATTGTATATTCATCTGTTTCATCTCTCATTTAACATAGGAACAGGGTAACATAGGAATAGGATAGGAGAAAATGTTATATGGAGAAGCTGTTGCACATCTTGTCTCATTTCTCGTCATCAGTTCTACTTAGGGTTTATCAAATTAGAAGAAAGCATAATCCAGTTATCTTACTGAGTACGAGGCAAGTTTCTTCCTGACTCTCATACATAATTAGTCTGTTCCAAAGCACTTCATTTGATTTCTTTTTTATGACTGTCTTATCTATTCTATTGGCAATTTTGTATGGTAAGAACCACTGTTATCTAGATTATTAAATCAAACTACTGTTTGGAATCTCTCCAGCAATTATCAGAGTAAATGATAGAAAGGATATATTATAATAATTCATTTTTTTTCTCTGAAACGCCAAAATGGGAAACTAATTTTTTTTTCCCAGAGAACAAAAAATTAAACTGTTGAGCAATGATTAAGAAAAAAAAACACTTCTTAAAGATACAAGGTTTTAGAAATGTTGAATATGGTATTGGAAACCATCTTCTTTACAAGTCTTATTGTTACTTCTGCCTTTAATATTTGCAATTGTTCTAGAGAGTAAACAAAATCACAGTTAAAAGTTCTGTTATGCAAAAGCTTTCTCTCACTGTAGCAGCACAAACTTACTCATTACATGACAGTCTATCAGCCAGTTCAAGAAGATCATATCCTCATCTCAGATGACTTCTCTCAGAGACTAAAAAAAAAGCATCCACTACCCAAGAAGCTTCCAAATGTTTCCTACTGAAAATGAAAGCTGTTGGTATTGTGACTTTCAAAAGAAGTGTGAGAGAGCAGCAATCCCAATTTGCGTACTTTTTCAATAAAGCTTTTGAAAAGTAGAGTAGCAATAACTTTTGAATCTAGAAATTGGAGAAGAAACAGATGATTGGGAGTGGCCTTAGTATCTTCCATTTTTTTCAGATTATGACAGATTCTCTGGGAATAATCCTCTGTATAAAAGCATATATTACCTCGTTTTACTCTCTGAAGGGAGGGAGTCCTTCGAGAATAGATCGTTTGACATAACAATACACCACACTAGTGTGTTAGTATGTAAAATGTTGGATTTTTCATCTTCTCTCTCAAGGTCTTTTAAAAGGAAGTCAAGATACGCTTTTGACAGTGAATGAGAAGGATGAAAAAGCTCTACCATTTCATGACAGAACTGACTTTTCAAACCATATACTATTATCTAGATTTTTCAAACCATTCTTAAATCTGTATACTATTTATACTGAAATCCCCAAATCCAATTACTAGCTTTAGTAAAACTGAGTATTGTGTTGACAGCTTATTTTTACAGTAATATTTTTCAGCATAAACTGTTTAAAAATAAAGCTCTAGTAAGAGTGAATAGCCCATAGACATAATAGTAGTAGTAGTAATATTAATATTAAAATAAAGTTAAAGGGAAATTAATCTGTGTGGATTAAGATATAAGCATACCTGCCTGTTTCTGGTTTTCTTCTGTGAATTTTTAACTTTGTCTGTACCCTTAAATACATAGCAAAGAATGGGTGAATCTTAAAAGCACTCTTGGAGCTCACTCAGTCCTTTTCAGCAAATAACGTGTTAAAAACAAATCTGAAAGCTATATATTTTTGCCAGGACAGCGGTCCTGGAGATTAAAGAACTGTTATATACTCTAGAAGATACCTGCAAATGTGGAAGATAGATGGTTGCAGGGAAATAAGCCAGTTCATCCATAAAACAAAATTTAGGAAATAAATAGGAAGCAGTCCTAGCGCTCAAGTGCTGGAGTTCACTTGGAACAGTGAAGCCATTGGCTTCTGTGCAGGCTCTGAAACCATTTCTCTTCATCCTTCAAGGGCCCTTCTCATGGGAGAGACAGCAGTTCCTTCCTCGAAGCCAAGGCAGGACTTCGGTTTCCTTTGGGTGCTGTTAGTATGGCTGAGCTTTCCTCATCATTCACTGATGCATTGGAGGCAGCACTGAACTCTGGTGCTGCCTTGACCATACCACAGGAAGCTGTATCAGCAAACACCGCCCCAAACCTGTCTTTCTGGACTGAGCTGGCTCACCATGTAGCCAGGTGGCCAGCAGAGACAGTGCAAATGGGGACTGAAGAGAGAGAACGGGGCAGGAAGATCTGTCTGCCCTTTTGCTGGCAGTGTGTTTAATTTGTGCCGACCAACCATATCCGTATTGGAACTGAGAACAGTAAGAAGATGGGAGTTGGGCTGTATCCGCCTTTGGATTTGTGTTGTCGGCAAATTCACTTGCAAACTGAAGCTCAGAATGATGAAATTCACCTCTGTCGTTTTATCACTAAGTCTATGAGCTTGTTTGCTAGAGATTTCTCTTTCCATGTATTTATAAAGACAGATTAGAGGAAATACCCCATTTCTGCTAAATGAGGTTATTACTGAGGTTTGGCCTCACTTCTGCACCAGAGCAGTGAATCATTTAAGAAAGGTGCAAGGTTTTTGTCTTCCTATGCCTTGCTAATTGACTAATAAGTGAATTTTAGGAGAAGCAAATTTAGGTGCTCTGGGTCTATAGGGGCAGTAGAAAAAAATCATTCTTCTTATAAAGGCACGCTAACCTGGTTTTGGATTGGCCCATTCTCCTCATTGTCACTAGAAACTGGGAAAATAAAATAATTTCCTGTACTTCTAAAGTTACAATTTGAGAACATCTCCGTCTAAACACCAACACCCTTTTAGAGGTCTAACATTGCATGTTTCAAGTTAGGATTAAAGATAGTAAGAAAAAACTTTAACTTCACTCCAAATAATTATGTTAATCAGATAAAACCATATAGTTTGAAAATTACAAGATCTGCCAGTTTCCAAAGAAAAGACAAATGCAGTACTTTTAAACAGAATTTATGGAATAAGCCATTTACTAAAATGAAGATGAGACTTCAGTTTGCTTAGAGAAAGCTCCTGTCTTTCAGGAGTAGTTTGATGCTTTCTTATGCAGAAAGTCTAAATGTTACAGAAAATTTCTTACTTCTTGTTTTACCTTTTAAAGATCCTGAGGTGGTGTTGCTTTCTTGCACTAAAATTTCCAGCAGAGGGAGCTTTACTATTACGTTTAGTAAAAAAAACAGCTTTACTGAATAATTTTCATCTGCAGTCTGAAAAAAATGTGAGATCATTATGGTTTTTTTTAATGGTGTGAATTCATGACATCTTAATATGTAACAATATAAAAGGGGCAGAAAGGGCAAACCCTTTCCGAGAAAGAACATTTCCATACATAGTGTTACAGAAAAAGGGGCAGGGAATAAAATTCCAGGAAAAGTTCTCCTTTTCCCAAAAAAACATAGTCTTTGAATTTCCCTTTTCAAGCGTGATCTCATCAAGATTTCCAGGCTTCACAGTCTTTCCTTGTTGTGATGGAGTGCCAGGGATGGACACACCAATAATCTTTATTGCTTTGGAGAAGCTCTCATTCTTTTTCCTGGCACAGACAATCCATTAAATGGACCAAATGTAACCGTGGAAAGATGATTATTCTGTCACAAGATAACACAGTTATAGTGTTCTCTGTATTTAATGCAGGGTTCATTTGGTAGCCAAACAGAATACTGAAACCTATTCTGTTATTGTTCCAGTCTCTTCTTACGTATGAGTTAGTATTGGTTTAAAGAAGTCTAATCTATTAAATTTTGGGTTATACAGTGTACGTGCAGATACTCAGAAATTAAGATGAGACTATTCTACTTGAAAATGCAGAAATATGTAATCACAGTGGTCTCGAATTAATTGCAGTGTGTGCACTCCCATACTGCTGATTGTTGGCTGATATTTTGTGTACATGTGATCAGTGGATTACTTTGCATTTATGTTAGAAAATATATTGCGTATTGAACCATTCAAAATTATTTTCTGTATATTTTTTAGTGCTTCATTGCCTGTTCTTTTAATTTATTTTGTTCTTAATTGATAAATTTAATTGATTAGTTGATACATTTTTTAACTGATAAAACATTGCTTTTTTGATGCTGATGTGATTTCACTTTCACTTGGCTATGAAAAAGAAGGTTATAATGTATGTATCATCATATTTGTTGTTAACTTTGCCTGTACATTTTCAGAGACAGACGTATATACTTTTGGACTTGGACAGTATGGGCAGCTGGGACACGGTACTTTTATTTTTGAAACTTCAGTACCAAAGTCTGTGAAACACTTGAGGAGGCATAAAATATGTAACGTTACATGTGGGGAAAATCATACTGCTGTAATTGCAGGTATGTAAGTGAAAAATTCTGAAATGCACTTCCACTGACTCTCTATTATACTGTAAAATCTTTCTTTATAAAATGAGAAAAGGAGCAGAAAAGACATTTGCAGACTTACTAGTTCTACAGATTAAGTGAGCAAGTGAGAAGGCCAGATTTGATATTAGGAATTTCTGATCACAGCCATGCCATGCATAGTTCTGTACATGGTGTCTCCTGGTGAATTCTAACCTCATAATCATGCCTTCTGGTTTAGAAGCCTTTGTTTTGCTATACAATTTCAATCTTAGTGTTTTCTTATTGTTTCTTTTTTCCACACTTGTCTGGACTAACTCTGGTCTTCGATGTTACTTTGACTAAAATATATATATATATTTGGATCATAATCATCTGTTGAAAATAATTGCTCAGGTTTTGCTTTTGGAAGATAAATATTCCTTACTTGCATGGCCTGTTGCTTTTATTGTGATGGTTTTGTCCTCGTTTTGTACTGAATCTTTGTTATTAATAACATCCTTTTTATTTTCTGTATACAGAGAACGGCCTCATGTTTACTTTTGGAGATGGGCGACATGGCAAGTTAGGACTTGGAGAAGAGAATTTTACAAATCAATTTGATCCCACTCTGTGTTATAACTTCTTGAGGTTCACAGTCCTTTTGGTAAAACTTCTGTTCATGCTTCTCAGACATCAAAATGTTTATATTTTTATGAAACATGGTATTAATGAGAGTTGAAATCTCATTATAGATTTTTTTCCTACAACATTTAATTAGTAGACAACACAAGTTGAAAGAAAAAGGAAATTATAATTACTTATCACACTGTTCATTTCGTTTAGAATGTACTTGGCTTGAACTACTCGTATAGACTGCTTTTTAGGGGTTTTTTCAGTAGTGTTGTGCTATAGTGTTTTGGTCTATAGAGCTGGTAGTAGCCTATAAAATTAAATATTTGTTGCTCTTAGATTGTTGGTAGTAGGGGGAAACTAATATCTGTTCTGAAAACACCAGATTTTTTTAATTTTAATGATTTTTTGTGCAGTGGGATATTTATTAAATCTTAAGAAAATTTGAGGAGTTGCTTTTTTGAGTCCAAATGGGATGAGAAAGGAGAAATACTGTTTTCTTTGAAGGGCTTTGCTGTCATCTGTTTCCTGAGGTGTTTAAGAAATAAATATCACAGAACTGCCAGCATAAAAAATACAAACATGACACAGGATTGAGCAAAGTTTGGGACTAAGTCTGTGGCTCACTTCTGTTTGTTTACTAGACTTAGAGTTTAAGGAAGTTTTATCAGAAGTGGTAAGGCATTTAAACTTTTTAGAAAATGAAATCTCTGATCTTTATGTAATTATACTTTGTCTGTTGGAGGGTGTAGGACTTTGCATTATATTTTGTGGATTTTGTGGTAAAATATCTACGTTTGTATCACTGAAGTATTGCCCACATTTGACTTGCATAAAAATAATTAGCTCAAATCCGTTCAAAATCAGTGGAAATATCTTTGCTTTCTTCTGTATCAATAATTTGATAGACCTCTCTTTTGTTCTGTTCAATACAAATATGTCATATTTAAGTAGGAAGAAATGAACATAGATCACTAGTCATTAAGAACTGTAATTATGTACTTTTATCTTGCTAACATCATTAGGAGCTAAATTTGAAGCAATTTAACATCTCTTACTTCTATTATGTTTTTCTTATGAGTTCCTAGAGATGATTGTAAGATAATCAGGTCCTTGTATTGATACTTGCAAACGAAATAAGCAGTCCCTTTTTTGGTGCTATAGGTTGCTTGTGGTGGTTGCCACATGCTAGTTTTTGCTGCTCCAAGAACTAAAGGATCTGAAGAAACACTCTTAGAAGATTTATATGAGAGCCATTTGACTGCTACTATCTCTAAAATGAGCGGAGAGCCACTACTAACAAACACCTTACAACTAACATCAGCACGAATGCGACGTCGGGAGAGGGTAAATTCAGAGCTGTTTAGAGTTGCCATACTTGTTTTAGGAAACAAAATAACTTATTAAAACTAAAATCACAGCATATACCCAGCAGATAAATATATCTCCTTAAAATACGTGTTAAATTTTAATTTATAAAAAGAAGAATTAATATCTACATTGGTCCCAAAATTGATGCAGGTAAAAGATAGGAATTGGTCAGATTTTACTTGTTTATTTCTATGAAAAACACTCAAATTGGTTTTGTAATTTTTTTTTTAATTCTAAAATGTAGAGCCTGTTCCTTTGCATTTTTGAAAGTATCTTAGAAATATTAAAAAAAAACCCCAAGAACGTGACTCTTTTTGATGTTCCCTCTGTGTCCTTGAATAGATTAAACAAGTTCATAGTTTATAAAACAGCAAAGAGGAAAGTTTCACAATCAACTTTAAATGATCCGAAGATCCTGTAGCTACTGAATATAGTAGTTTCTTCTCCTTTATCTCCATTACACATTCCATGTAATTTCTTTAGCAGCACGATGAATTAGATCATTTCACTTACCTGTCTGAAAATTAACTCTACCACAAAACCACATTTGTTTTGTAAAAATATATTGATGCTGTGGATAAGGTAATTCAGTGTTATTTGAAAAACTAGTGTTTTCATTTTAAATGAAAATCTAATTTCTTTTAATCCTTTATCTATATGTTAAAACAGCTTGAGATTATTTTTTAGAAACGACCTAAAATACCCCAGTAGATCTCTCCACTTTTTAAAAATAATTAAAATATTCAAGAAATTTTGTTTATGCTTTGCATACAAAGTTACAGCACTGTACCATCAACTAAAGGAAAATACCACTATTAAGTATGAGAGGTTGCTTACATTTTATTCTTCTACTTTTAGTCTCAATATTTTTTTTTTAATCTTTTAAAGGAAAAGTCACCAGAACAGTTTATTCGAATGGCACGAACTCTGCCTCCACTGGGAGAAAGGTTCTTAAAATCTTCATTGCCTGTGACTAGCAACACTAGCCCACTCTGGTTTTCTGCAACAAGTCTTCCTAAAGCTGAACCTGTGAAGGATAGATACCATGAAAAAGGTGAAGTGTCCCCCCATCTCGTTGCTGTTTTCTGAGAACTATATAGTTTGACTTTCATCATTCATAAACAAATGCTCAGTTTGAACATGAAAGAAGGTTTAAGTTCAGTCTTACCTCAAGAGGGTCTGGCAGAATACAGATATGAAAGTTGAGAAATGCATACAGGAAATTGCCTCATATGTGGTTCATGTTTGGAAAAAACATGTAAAGATTTAGAGGAGGATTGAGTGAAAAAAAAACTACTTCTGAATTGTACCTGAGGTTCCTCAAGCCTGTAGAAGTATGACTTCACAAAAATACTGTAAGGTTAGTAACCACTTGCTCCGTTTTCATGAAAAAAAGAAATAATTACAGAAAAAAAATGATTAGGTACAGTTGTAAAGCCACAGGAAGGCCTAGAAGAGATAACCAATTCTTATGGGAGGTTTCTTCTTCACTTGGAAATGCAAAACTCTTTGTTATCTAAGATGATAAGGATTTACTATACTCTAGCTAATGCAAAAGCCTGGATAACAACGATACTGATACAGTGCCGGACTTTTGCACAGATTTTCTAGAGCAGTTCTGGACTTCATCTGGGTTCCTGGGCATGTGTGACTTCCTGGGAAGAGCAAGGCTTAAGATTGCAGAATGCAGTGCTTCTGTGTAAAAGTTAGCTCAGATTTATTGGAGAGTCAAATCCAATTTGAAAGTAATTAATTCAGTCAGAATTAAGATGATTATTTGTAAAGCTGCCAGCATGTCCATTAGTATTTCTTATTCCAGGAAAGCAATGCAGTGAAATTTGAATTGCCTTTAGAGTCTTCTGAGGCCTAAAAGCAGTTTTTTGTGCCATATGAAACTGGTCATATACCTGATGGACTTGAGGTGAACCTGAAAATGATGTAGGTACATTTTTTTGATGCTACACTGGAGTTAAACTCACTGTCTCTCCATCCATTACACAGATAATGTGCAATGTAGATAATATGACTGCAGCTAATTTAGGCTAATTGGTACACTGTTATTAAAGAGATTATCCAAAAGAAGCTTTGTTCCATGTAATATTTATGCTTTGAAAGCCTGCAAAAATGGTCAGAAATCTGCTGTGCACTAAGGCTGGATTGCTGAGCTACCTGTAATGTTAATACTGACGAAAAGGAGGTGGAAGTATTTCTGCTGTGTCTTAGGCTGGAGGAATGACGATTCTCAGAACTTCAGTCCCATGTCAGTAAAATAGATAATTTCTGTTTTACAAGAGTGTGGTGTTCTGTTTGCTATATATCACTTGTTACTATGGTATTTGTTTACATCCCCCTATTTTACCTTAAAGAAAAGAATCATCAAAAAGATAAACCTGGTGAAGCCTCTGCAGAAGAAGATTCAGATAATGAAAATAATGACAAAAACCTTGGAGATACAACTGACATCCTAAATATGGTAATATATTCCACTAATGAATCTGTGATTCAGTCATTTTTATGCAGGGGGAGAACAAAGCAGCTAAATCATGTTTCAGGTTCTAGTATAGAACTCCTGGCTAGCCATATGTGGCATCAAGAAGTAGTGATATGCTGTTAAATGAGCATGCATTTCGTATCATCATTATCCAGTGCTAAAGTTCGTTTTCATTTTCCAAGTAATGTTGTAATATGAGACTGAAGCAGTCCAAGTAATGCAGCCCCTCCCCACACTTTAGCTCTGGGTATTAGAAAGAAAAGGTAAAAGACACTGGATACCACATGGTGATCTCTGTCTCTGACCTTCCTCATCTTGATGATTTCCAAGAGAGAGAACTGCAGGAAATGAAGCAGAAAGCTGTCTTTTCCTGTTCCAAGAAGAGATTTTTTATTATAGATGGATCATATTAAAGGGAAGACGAAAATGCAGATATTTTGATGATTTGATGATTCCCAAGCATGTTCCTATGTATTTCTCTTATTTAAAAAATATATTCACCTTATCATTTGTACACCTTTACAAACATTTTGCTCTCTCGGAAGAGAGGCTATGTCCTGGCCTTGGATGCAGTACAGAAAGAATGTTAGTTTTGTTCTTTTTTTTTAAACTTCAGTGGAATGGAAACAAATGAGCAACTCACTGTGGATTCAGCTCAGGATACGTTGTCAGTTATGCTGGAGGGGTTGCACATTTTACAGGAATTATTACTTGTTTGTACTTAACAGTACCTAGTAATTTAACAATCTGTGCATAGCATTTATTTAACAGTTACAAAACTTTATTTTCATTTACAAGAAAAAAAATTGTTTCCAGATACGATGCATAACATGACATTCATTATTTATAACATATTGCACACTTTTTGTGCTAGACTTCCTTCTCCTTTTTGTTTTTCTGCCCATTGTGAATCAATTTTAAAACATTTATCAGAACGGATCAGTAAATTTGAAAAATTGTCAGGCAAACTTGTCGAAATACAAAGAAAAATGATTGCTCTTGAATCTGAATGAAAATAACCTGTTACAGCATAGTTGTTTCAATTTTTCTAAACTGTGGCAACATACATCATATTGACAAGTGTGACAAGAGGAGGCAAAACATTTAATATCATATTGATGATACAAATTCTTGGAAGTCAGAGACCAGAACTGTCCGTGCTCACTGTGTTGAAAAACAATATGGTGGTTAAACCATAAGCAGTTAACGAACAGCAGCAGAGAACATTATCGTGTCATTTAGAGTATGTGGGAAGGGATGACCAAAATCTCACTATACTTGCCCACCTAGTAGTATTCCACATTGCCTTGCCTTTTATTTTTTTGCTTTATATAGAAGAGATAAAGGCATTAGATTTCAGTGAAAAATTATGCTGTATAACGTTACTTTGAACATTTTCTTTCAAGGCTGTGGTATCAAACTGGATGTTAAGTTGAAGGTTGTGATGATAAGGGAGTAAGCAGTGATATTTGTAGCCACAACTTCACGATGAGTGGAAAGTGGATCTAGAATGTGCTGGCGGGCTGTAAGAGAGGGCATGTAGCTTTCAGTCTCTACAGGCAGTTTAGATGTTGACATCTAAGCTGGTTACCACTCTCTTTATAAGGAGTAAATAAGGGAAGTGAAATAGGCGAGTTGAGTGCTTATACAGATTTGTCTCAACCTGACTATGCAATAGTATTAAAATGTTCATATAACTTAAAATTGCTCTGTTTAGTAGAACTGGACTTTGATGCTGCTATTAGTGATATTTATTTTTTTAATAGCGATCTTATTCTTTGCAGACACATGCAATGAAATTGAATCCCAGTGACCAGTCCTTAAAATTATCACCACTCCAAAAACAAAAGGTACTGTAACTAATTGTATATATGTATACTTATACTCATGTTTAAAAGATCTATAATTCTTGTTTTGCTTTAAGTTTTAAAAAAGCCAGGCAAATTTTATGGGCCTCCTCTTGCTAATTTTCTGAATATCCATGAAGTAAAATTATAAGAAGCTGACAAAAGTCAGAGAGAATCTGTTCATGCACATAGAACTTCTTATATCCAGCATAGTTTGAGAGGAGAGTATATAATACTTCACCAGTTTAACGAACAAAAGACTATCATATACACTTTGTAACTTATGTTGATAACATACATGTCTACTGGTTTGTTGATATTAAAATATTGTAATTGACTTTTGGGACACAATGTAAGTAAAGATTTTATTTACAGAAATTCACCATGGAGTATATTTAAAGGAGCAATAATACTGGTTTTAAATATGAAATTAAAATACTTTTGTATTATCTTTCTATCTCACTCCTAAAGTGATTCCGGCATTTCAGCTTTTTGGTATATTTCCTTACAATTTTGTTTTATATTAAAAAAATCTGCAGAATTTGTTAAATAATTGTAAAATTTAAAGCAGAAAGACAGCAGATTTTCAGACTTACTAGAAAAAGCGTAACAGTGAGTGCATCAGATTTCCCAAGGGGGAAGGTGGAGGAATGTGTAAGAGAACTGTAGTTCTTTCCTTCGGTTTGCACAGCCTCACACATTGGTCTAGTTTATGGGACATGATATAGGCTGCACAGTTCTTCTTCCACTTGGAGTGCTGGGATAGTGAAAAAGGAGTAGTAGTACCTTTATCATCAACAGGCTGTTACATTCTTCTAATATGTGCATTTGTAAATTCATTTCATGTGAAAGTCTCTACCTTTTATGCTATCTTTTAGTCCCCTCATACGAACTGTTTCTTTTCTTGTTCAGATATTTTTGTAATCTTTTTATTTTACTGTCATTTGTCCTTAATGCTTTCCTTCTTTCTTTTTAATTTTCTGCTTCTCATGTGGAATAGAAGAACAATAAAAATGTGAAACTGAAAAGAGATGGTAAGGGTGGGCTGAAAACCAAGGATTCTGATTTCATGAAGGAGGGCTCAAAATTAGGCTCTGGCTCTTTACAAAAGCAGTCTTCACTTTCAGAATCACGGGGACAAGATTTAGAAAAAAGTAGTGCCTTTGTAGGGAAACCTGTGGCCAAAAAAAATAAAATGAAAGGTAAATCTGAGGATGCACAAAGTGTTAGTACTTTGAAAAGTGGTGTTCAACAAACTGCTAGGGACAAATGCAGATTAGTGAAAAGGGAAAAAGAAGATGTGGAAAATCCTGAATTTGTCAGAGAGGAAGTAACTTACAGTCATCCCACTGAAAAACAAATTCTGACTGAAAAAACAAGTTCTTCCAATAAAAACTCAAAAGCTGTTAAATCTAAGCAATCCCTTAAAATAGATGTTCTTCCTTCTGCATCTAGGGATCGGCCCCAGATTGATTCATTAATTGTACAAAAATACAATCCTATTAAAAAGCAAGGAAGTCAAGAAGCAGTAGAAAGTCAAAACAAAACAAAGGATGTTGTTGAAAAATCTGATAAATGTGAAAAAATATGTGTCAGAGGAGAAGACAATAGTGAAGAGCAGAGGGGTTTTAAAAGAAAGGATCCATTTTTAAAACAAATAGCTGTAAATATGTCACCATCTTCATCTGAGGAAAGTAGTAATGATCTTGCAAAAAATGTACATAAGAGTAGGGAAAAAGAAGAGGACTACTGTGAAAACAGAGTGATCCAGAAGGCAGTGAAAACAGTAGAAAATTTAAAAGAACTGGACTTTGAAAAAGATGACAGTGAGATTGAGGAGATGCAAGCTACAAACAATGAGAAAGAATACATAGAAGAGACTGATACAAGAAGTCTGACTGAGGAAGAAACAAACTCTGAAGCTAAATCTGATGAAGACAGGCAGTTAGAAATTAAGAATGAAGAGGAATCTAATCAAGAGCAGGAGAGTGAGGGCAGTGAAAAGGGTGAAAGTGAAAAAGAAAAACCAGATGAAACAGTTGACAGTGAAGGTGAAGTAGGAGAGGAAGAAGAAGAGAGTGAGGTTAAAAAAGGTAGAGATGAAGTTTCAGTAGAAAAAGAGGAAGATGAAGAGGAAAAAGACAATGAGGAAGAAAATGAAAGAGAGAAATCACAAGCTGAAAGAGACAGTGAGAATGAGGGTGCAGAAGAGACTGAAGAGATTAATCAGGAAGATGGCAAAGAGCAAGGAGATGAGGTAGGCGGGTTGATGGAGGAAGAAGAAATGTTGAGTGAGGGAGAAGAGGATATGGAGGAGGAAGAGTATGCAAAAGAGGAAGACACTGAAAAAGAAAAGGAAGAACAGGTTCAAAGTGAGGGAAGAGATGAGAATGAAGAAGGAGATGAAGGTAGAGAGGAAGGGGAAGAAAAAGAGGTAGAGGCAGAAGAGGAAGGAGAAGACGAAAAGGAAAATGAAGAAGAAAATAAAGAAAGGGAGACTGAAAAAGACAAAGAGGGTGAAGAGGAGGAGTTAGAAGAATCATTGGCAGGGAGGGAAGAAGAAGAGGTATCCAAAGAAGAACAGGAAGAGGAAGAAGCAAATAGAAGGACTAAGGAGGAGGGAGAAGATGGAGTGGAAGAAGAAGAAGAGGGGGAGGATGAAGTGGAAGAGGAAAAAGAAGATGAGGAGGAGGACAAGGAAGGAGCAGAGGCAGAAGCAAAAGGGGAGGAGGTGGAAGAAGATGAAAACAAGGAGGAAGAGGAGTGGGAAAATGAAGAAGAGGAAGAAGGAGAAGATGAAGAAGAAGGAGAAGGGGTGGAAGAAGGTGAGGGAAAAGGGGTGGAAGAAGATGAGGGAGAAGGGGAGGAAGAAGAAGAGGAAGTTGAAGAAGAGGAGGAAGTGGAAGGAGAAGAGGAAGTGGAAGAAGGAGAGGGAGAAGAGGGAGTGGAGGAAGAAGAGGGAGAAGAGGAAGAGGGAGCAGAGGAAGAAGAGGGAGAGGAGGAGGAGGAAGGGGAGGAAGAAGAGGAAGAGGAGGAAGAGGGAGAAGTAGAAGAGGGAGAGGAGAAAGAAGAAGGAGAAAAAGAAAAAGAGGAAGAGGGAGAGGAAGAACCAGAAGGGGAAGAGGAAGAGGCGGAAGAAGGAGAAGAGGAGGAAGGGGTTGTGAGAGAGGGGGAAGAAGAGGATGAGGGAGAGGAGGAGGAAGGAGAGGAAGAGGAAAAAGCAAAAGGTAAAAGAAAAAATTATAGTAATAAGCTTCCACAAAAGAAAAGCAAAACCAGGAAGCCAGCGAAGACAGAAAGTACTGCTTTACCAAACAGCTCTAAACAAAAAATGAAGTCCAAACAGCTTGTAGCAAATGGTTTACATAATTCAGAACAATTTTGGAACAATGTGCTACCTCACTATTTAACACTAAAGTAGCAGAGACTACTGGAGATGCAGTAAGCCTATTCAGGAAACTTTGGAACTATGACAGATTGATTTTTATAACTTACAGGGTTTTTTTTTTAATATAGTCAAAATATATTATTATGCATGTACTTTAGGTGCCAATTTCTTGAAAAGGACTGAAGAAAATGTTTGGATTTGGGAAGTTTTTATGAGATAAATCATATAAATTTTTGATACAGTCATTTACACAATCATCTTTATCATGTATGACAGATTTAAAAAAATAACTGCTGAGGAGGCAAAATGTGTTTGCCTCTTAATTAAATTATAATGTCATGCTGACAACATGAATTATACATTGTAACCTTCTTTGCCCTTGCATCAGATTTCGTAAGGTAATGCATCAGTTTTAGTTGCAGCATAGCTTACCCGTTAATGTGCCTTATACAAAAGGAGTGTCAGTAAATCACCAAAGATACATATTTTTAAATTTTGGTATCACTCCATATTCATTCTTCTACTTTCCTTCTGTTCATATATTGGTAAAATGTTTGAGTACTCAGCATAAATTAAAGCAAGGACAAGTTGCCAAATTTACATGGGTCGATAAATACGAGCCTAAATGGTGGCCTAGGCTTTTTTGAAGGCCTTACGGTTGACTTCTTATTTTGGTGTCCTCACACAATTATCTGCAAAAAGACATGCACAAGTCTCAGAACCTGGCCTAGATTACATTAGAGTCAGAATGCATCTGTTTAGGGATAATTTTTGACTATCACACTTGGTGATTAGACATAATTAAGCATTTAAAAATACACACCTGTGAAACATTATTTACTTGTGTATTCTGTGCAATAAACAAAAGATTCAGTATCTGCCTAGGAAAGACTAAATAACATTACTCATCTAACTCTAAGGTTCTCAAGGTGGGCAATATACTTTGTTGCAGTGTGAATTGTATATATGTCCTCAGGATCAGAGCCTAAGCTTCTCCTCATTGGAGGAGATTTGTGGTTTTCCCTCCAAAAATCACATCTGTGATCTCCAAAAAGAGGATGGCACAATAAACCAAGAAGCCAGATAGAACAGGGGAGAAAATGGCATGAAAGTCTGAATCCTTTTTGGAAAAGACAAAGTATGATAATACTTCTGGAGTTTCCTTAAAGTACACAAACAAATCTTGCAAATTGTTTTTGTGACTTTGTAGGATACTGCATTATTGTTTCAACTATTAGTGATTGAACTGGCAGAATAAGGGATAGGCGCTCATCATACAGTGTTATTACTTAAATACCGTGGGTGGTCTGAGAAATTTTTGTGAACAGATCTCAGTATTGACATTCTCTAGAAAAATAGTTATTTAAATCCTATTTGGAAATGAGGACAGGAGAAGAAAGGAATCAAAATGAATAAATGTCATTGATTAAAGATGTTAATAGAATCAATACTTATGTTGAGATTATGAAACATTTTTAATGTTGTTTTGTAAGATACTGACATTAAACTGTCTTTGACACAATGTCTCCAGAATTTATTTTCTAAAAAGGCTGTGGTAGATGAATAGTTTGTCAGTAGATTCTAGTCGGGTTCAGTCCTTCTTACCTCAGTCAGCCCTTCCATATACTGCATTTGAAGGTAAGATCCCATTCAGTCACATGCCACATGCCCTAACTATAACAAAAAGTTTCTCCAATGACTTTATTGTGTCCCTGCGAAATTTGTTTCAAGCTTTGGAATTTTCTGGAATGCATGGTCTTGACATCGGCATGTGTAAGTCTTTGGAAAAGGGTAAGTATCCTCATATTCTGATAGACTGGAATATTTTAATAGTTAAATGCACTTCCCCAGAAAACAGCACACTCTAACACCGGAGTCCTTGGTTATTTCTCCCGAGTGCTGCGTTATTGCTGAACGTCTGTGAAGATATTTGCTTTTGAAACTAAGTGGAGCTAAACTGTGTTATTTTGTCTTTCTTAGGAAAGATTAGGATGTAACTGTGATTAAACGTAGAGTAGTATTGAAAGGTGTTCGTATAGGCCTAAACCCATGTTTCTTGGATATGACATCTACTTATTTGTGATTCTAAAATTCAGCTTTGGAAGCAAACTGTGCTGTGAAAAAAATCTGTTATTTCTTATGAAAAATATTTGCTAGAGAAAGGGGGAAAAAAGTGAGACCACTTTGAAGCAAGTGATTTCCAATTCCACATAGGAATGGGTCTTCATTTACTGTTTTTCTGTAGCTTTTAATCTAAATCCTTAGGTAAATGGGGACCGTTTGTTGTTCCTCTCTTAACATGCACTGATAGCATAAAGCTTCCCAGGAGAGTAAAGGAAGCCAAGTTATGGGCATCTCCTCTTCTTTCTTCTGTCTGGATGAAAATTCATTGAATTGAGAACTGATTTTATATTGTTTTGTGGATCATTCCTGTGGCAGGGGAAAAGCAGAGCATTACTCCAGCACTTCTAAGGGTTTTCCACAGAATCGTTACATAAATTGTACACTGTGCCAGTGTTTCTGGGCTTTGGGGGGACTTTGGAACTCTGTTAGCTTAACGAGTGGAATTTTATTTAGTTTGACTCATACTGGTTTATAAAGTTTGGTACTTGTGGTTTTGTGGAAATTCAGTATGTCCTTGGTATTTATTATGGGATACAAAAAGATTTATATGCAGTACTTAAGCAACATGGGAGAAGTACTCCTGAACTAGTTTTTAGTAGACAAAAAAAAATCCTGCAATGGAGAGAGAAAGCAACAGACAACGGCTCAGACTGAAGGTCTATCTAGTACAATATCTTTTTTCTACCAAAGGCTACTGGTGAATGCCTGGCAAACATGCAGTGTTACTTCTCCTGTGTAATCAGTCAGTATACCAAATATATTCAGTATATTCAAAAATTTGTGATTCAGCAGATTTAACTATTACATTTAATAGCCATTTTTCTTCCATGAATTTCTTTCAATCAGTTTTTAACCTGTTTAGCATCTTTTGGCAAACAATTCTTAGATTATTTTACACGTTGTTTGAAGAAGTAACTCCTTTTTTTTTCCTTGAATCTGTCTTTTGGTTCCTTCATTTGATGTCTCTGTATTCTTGTATTAGAAAAAAGAGCATCTATTTCTTCTAATAAATTTCCTCTAAATATGATTTATTCACTTATGATTGTCACATGGAAAAACTGTTCAGCTATGTGGTTTAAATCAAATCAGGATCAAAGCGGTTTATTGATTTATTAATAACAATTAACCAGCAATCAACCAACTACACATTCAAGATCAAGAGCAGCAATACAGCAGTTAACACCACCACCAGACATCCAGAAAATGTTAATAAGCACCTGCAAATTTCTAAGCACCCTTCTGCAGCTAATCTCAGAAGTTTTAATCACCCTGCACACTCTCACATACACGGTCACAGAATTGCATATGTAGATACTGCCTTTTATAGCAGGCATGAATTACAAGTACATATCCATTTTCGGGGGGCAGAGTGCAAGTCTGCTCTTGCCATGTAGCTCCTGGTAGAGGTGAGAGCACTCTAAATTACTTTTGAATATGCTGTAGCACAACTCTTATTCCTGCAAAATTTCAGCAGGTACGTTTTTCCATTATATCTGAAAATAACAAACTATTTATTCAGATAATAGCTCTGTTTGCATAACTGAAGCTGAATAACAAAAATGTCTTTCTCCAAACTACAGAAAATGCCTGGTTTTCATTCACTATTTTTTGTCCCCATGTCTCATCTGGATAGGTATGTGGTTATTCTTTAGAATGGGGCTTTTCAGAATCATTCAGAAAAGGACATACAGTTTTTGTTTCCATTGCTTTTAGCTTTTTCTCCTAGCTTTCCTTAGCTTTAGCCACCTTTTAAGATAAATTTTAGCTTACTTTTTCTGAAGATGACACTACCGTCTAGATCTTACCTCTCAAAATAGCAAAAAGTCTTTTATTTTTATTAATTGAATTTGTAGTGTGAATCTAGTCGTTTAGAAAAAGTATTGTTAAATACTCTAAAACAAATGAGAGTAATTAAAGGCTGAACATTTTTTTTAATGTAATCTGAGTTTTTTCTTAGTGCATATAGGCTGGATTTATGAGCTGTGAACTCACCTGAACTTCTGTGTATTGTCTTTAATTTTATAATGAATATATGGGAAGCAGAATCAAGGTCAGAAATAACAGGATCTTCAAAGAATGTTGTCAGATCTGTAAAAAGGCAAAAGAGGGCAAAGTAAATGCAAAAGGGCAAATTCTCAACTCATTTTTAAATGTACAATTCAAATAAACAACAATGTTTAGTACTGTGGTATTCTCTGAGCAACTGAGCAAATATTTTGCTTGCACAAATGGCAAACCTATAGTTTTCTCCTCAGTGAAGTTCTGAGCACATTCGTAATCTGAAGTCACTCACTGAGTTGTAATATTTTCATACACTTTTTCATATGTTTTAATGGAGAGAGGAGAGGTTAGCTTTTGCATATTGAAAGGATTTTGGAGAGATAGCTTTGGTCTGAGAAAATTGCACTGCTGAGAGCTACAGAGGCTGTATTTTTCTATTGCCAAAAGAATAAACAAGTACACTTAATCGCTGTTCTTTTTAAGGATTTGTGATAGTGCCCGTTGCTTGCTATAATAATTTAAACAAATATTAATACCGTTATCTCAAAAACCCATACTTAGTGATGAAAATATTTATTATCAGTGCCCTGAAATGTCAAGTGTAAAGATATTTACTATTCTGGCTTTCATAAATGTCCCAGCATTGAAAAATCGGACATGACTCTCTCTCTGTTTGAGGTGGGCTGCAGGGCATTCTGCTGGAATGTCCCAGGTTCAATGTTAAAAGGTTTAGAGCTTTATAATTTGTCATGAGTACTGTACCTTTCACACAGAGTTGTGGTTTGTGTGAAATGTGAATATTTGAGAGTGAGAGAGAGCGCTAAACAAAGGTAGCTCTAAGCAGAATTTCATATTAAACAAAGCCTTTATCTGCACCTATACCTGTAAGGATACAGGTCACAGTAGTATTGAAGAGTAAGATTTCCCACTCCCTGTGTACCAGTGATAATACAAGAGCCTGTGCTGTTCAACTGGGAAGTCAACAATAATGACCAATCTAATTGTGAGTTTGGGATTGTGAGCCACCCTGGCAGAGTCTGGTTTTCTTACAGGAAATTTAAAATACTTAAATTTGATCCAGTGTCTTGCCAAGGCACAAAACGACTCTCATAATTAGAAACACAGCAGCAGAACTGCTGCAAAATTTAATCACTTTTACTAGGCACTTCGTTGTCATCTCTGAGGAGAATAAGAAGAAAGCAAACCTGAATGTGTCCTGTATCAAGAATACACAAAGAAGTTAAGCCATACTTTAAAGCCAGCCTTCCAGTAGCTGGGGTAGAACTTTCACAGCATGAGATGGAGAACAATTGCATGGGGAAGCTGGTGGGACTTCAGTAACTAAGTCTGTTGTATCTTGAAGAATCTACTTGTAGATGAGAATGGGTTTAAAGATTAGTGATGGTTGTACAGAAATTGCCACTTTTATATCAGAGTATTTTGAAATGGGGGATCTCCCCTGAGAGACCCAGCTTTGTAGGCTGTGGAGATTTTAGCAGTAACTCATGGGGGATCCCTTTCAGGAATGTACCGAGAACAGAGCATCTCGAAGGACCTTCCTGCATGCTGTGCTGTTATCGGTGAAAATTTGTCTTTGCCCATATTTTTATCTAAGCACTGAATAATAATCAGCATGATTAAGGATTTCAGCAAAAAGCACAGGATTTTGGAGAGACACGCAGTACTCCAAACTATGTGGCACAATAAAAGCTGAAAGTAGTGACTGTCCTCGCTCATTTGCAAATACGTGGGAGCTGCATGAAAAACTCCAGACACTAAATTTTTTTTCTACAAGAATTTGGAAAAAATGCACAAACTGCATCCAAGTGTGGGCTAATATTCCCAAGTTAGATTTTCTCTGTGTCTGTTAGCATTAAGGATTCATTTTATGCAGCATAATATCTTCCAGAGACACAATAAGTTTTTGAGATAACATCAACATATTCTAATTTGGAATGGCTCATTATATTTGATCTGTTTTGCTTAAGTACCCAGGAGTTATTTTGGTAGGCTATTTCCAAGCGACTGAATATTAAAGGCTATTTACGTTACTATGTAAAATAGCTCCTAAGAGATTATACTTGATGTAAACAGTCTCCAAAGTGTTTTATGATGCTTCACAAAACACCTTAAAAATTCTTTCTAGTTTTATAGAGGATTTTTGTGTGTGGTTTTTTTTTTTTGTTTTTTTTTTTTTTTTAATTTTCACCCTGGAATTTGATATTATTTATTTGCTCTCCAAAGAAAGGAAATGTTTTGGAGAAGATACGAGTTTTGTGTATAAAAGCTATAGTACATCTGAGCTATTTCAGATGTTGATTTATCTTGGGGAATAAATACTAAAAATTTGTTCTGAATTGCTGGAGAAAGAGAATCCTTTAGATGATACTCTTTAAATTGCTTTTGTATTAAATAGTCAAAATCCCAAATAAACTTGAAAGTACAAATACTGTCTTTTAGAATGTAGTTTTACATTAGAATTTTATACACTGTTAAGTAGTTATTTTTACTAAAACAAGAATGCAGAGATGTATCTTTCTCCAGGTACACCTACAGCAGCAAGCTGGCAAGCCGCAGAATAATTACACCAAAACCAACTGAAATTATCTTTAAGATAATGCCATCAAAAAAGAACTGTCTACTGCTGTGTAATAAATGTCAGTGTACTATCTCAGAATGATACCTAAAGTCTTGACTTTGAATTACTAATTCTCTTAATGCAAAGTACATGCACTGCCAGCCTATGACAAACGTGCACAGATCTGTGGAAACTTCTAGGTCCTTGTGTTTGGCTTTTAGTAAATAAAATATATTGCGTAGCAAAGTATTGGCAGAAAAAGACTTAGGAGAACAATAATGAAAAATTAGTCTGCTCAGTCAGTTTCTAACAATGTTATTTACAGCTGTGTATTCACTATTTTATTCCATTTTTTCTCAGAGTGACACCATCCTGTTGCAGGATGCAATTGAAGTGTCACAAGTACTATTGTGGTAATTAGTCATCACATATTCAGGGTAATCAGTGTATCACTATGCGGGCATCTACTACTTTGAAACATTTTCTTCCATCATATTTACAAGAAGGCATAACTAACTTTAAAGTTCAATTTTTGCTTGACGTAGCAACAGAAACTCATGCCTGACATAAAAATTATTTCCAATTGTTTCACTGTCGGCACAGTGTGCCTGAAATTATGAGTGCAGCATTGCATTAGTATTCCAGGATACGTACGTGACAGAAGCATTAAGGGATTGTTATAAGTATCAGGTAATCCATGTCAAGTGCTCTTGATGTAGAATTGTACCATTAGGAAACCAATATAACTTAGTGGAAGTCTAGATGTTGACTTTTAGACAAGTTACGGCAACAGGCTCAGCTTTTTACTGAAAATCCTTTTAAGTGTAATCAGCTGAGCTCTTCTTTTTGTCTCCATCACAATATATAAAGAAAGTCTAGTTTGGCTTGTTGACTGCCTTACTGCTTGCAATTGAAAGAATAAGCGGTTAAATCTCTCACTTGAGTACTCTCATTTTAGTATTTATGTCTGAATTTTGTCAGTCTCCAGACTGGGCAGCTCTTTCTTTAGTAATCTGGAAAGTGAAAGACACTTCGCTAAGGTTTAGAGCAGCTGAGCTGAAAACTTTTCTATATTAATAGCTACAAAATGAAAGCCCAGTTCAAATTCCTGATGACGAATGGCTAGCACTGCGTGGATTTTAATATGTTAAGCTTTCACTCTAACTGCTAAGTAAGAAACTACAAGGTGTATGTCTTAGCTTTACTAAGAGTTTTGTCAGGCAGAATTTCCAGTCACTTCACATCAGATGACATCACGACAATATCAGTATCAACAAAATGTTACGTGCCTACCCATCCATGTATCTCCAACCCAGAAGGGGTAAACAGATCTGATTTTATTTTTTTTTTCTCACATCTGCATGTCAAATCATGGTTAATATTGTTACTTTAAAAGCTGTTTTAGGAAAATGTTAACACAGTGCATTTTCCCAGCATGGACAATTCAGGAGTGACATTGATATGCACTAGTATTTTGGAGAGCAAAATGATGGCTAGTGCGGGATGTGATTCCTCTACCTATTCCTCTTCAGCCCTGTGTGAAAAAAAGAAGGATGGTCTGTAGAAATGTATTTTGTAGTTGTCTTTGCCAGTGATCTACAAAGGGAGCATTGTTCAGTCCCATATGGCAGCATTATGGCCATTGACCAACCTCTTTTGGCCTGGTATCCATTTACTAAGAGACTTCTACTTCATAGTGAAACTCCTGCTAGGTATGTATTCCATCAGTTGTTTTATAGGCGTGTAAGAAAGCCATGGTATGCTTTTAGGCATCTAAAGGTAATGGGCTGCACAGGTAATGGGAGAAATCTCTTCCATAAATGGTTAAAAACTCTGCTAAGCAATTGATTTTTTATGGCTGCTTGGCAGAACAACACCAAGGAAGAAGCAAGTAGCTAACTACCTCATTCTCAGCTGTCTTTAGTAGTCTTCTCTGTGGATTTTTAAGTTTCCAGGGCACCTAGAAACAGAAACCTCTTCATCGCCAAGTTTTCACTGGATTTTCAAAAGATCTGCAACTAAAATTGTCTCATCAGTGGTTTTAAGATTTTCTTTCCTAGAAACATAAAATGGTGGTGGCAAACATAAAATATTTTGACTCTGTGAGAAGGCTTGGAAAGATACCATAAGCCTTCCTTTCTGAAATGATAATTATGAACAGCCCATCTGCCAGAGTTCAGTTTCCATGAAGTATGCTGGGGGAATCCACAATTAAATAGCTAAGGCAATATAGAGAAACTTAGTTTGCAGCTGCCATTTGAGCTAGGTCTACCATGAGACATGTTTCCAGTCTTCAGTGAGACTGTCTTTCAACCAGAGCATGGCACCAGGTGAGACAACAGCACGGAACGGAGTGACATTTTTCCCTTCTCTCCGTAGCCATAAGGCCACATTTTTATAGAGCATTTGGGAAAGAAATGTCTTTATTCTGTATTAATCTGCCCAAAGAAAGCAGAAGACAGTTATACCCACTCAGTTATGCCCACTGAGGCAATACTTTTAATAACAAACTAGACTGTGCTTCTAGGCAGTATTTATAAACAGCAGGTTCTGGTTGTCTTCGTTACTTTTAGTAGATTTAGCTACCAATTTAATGAGAATTAAAGAGTGCTGTTCCTCATTAGACACCTTATTATCTGTGCAGGAGAAACTGTTTTGAAAGAAAATAAGCTTTGCATTTCTTAAATTATGTTTAGAATATTTAGATGAGGAGGAAACCAGTTGTCGGTGGATAGAAAGCTGGAGATCGTGTGCTTAGAGATGAGGCTAGAAGTATAGGTCATTTCTGAGATTGAGATTGGATTATGTAACTGAAAAGGTGAGGATCGGAAGAAAAGCGTTCTTCTTATTAGTTTGACTTTGGGACTGATTTTCATGTGAATATGGCATTACTTTTTACTATGTAGTTACGAGATGTTCCTCCCTCAGAACTCAAATCCTAAGTGCTTTTATTGCCCACGCTAGATGGAACATCAGTATTTTTGTTGTTAACTGCTTGACCAGTATTTCTGTCTCAGCAGAGCTAGGGATACTTGCATGTGCTTATAAAGTGGGATAAACATTTTCAGTAGTTCAAAGATGGACTAAACTCTTCTTTTACATTCAGCTGTCTTTACACAGTTTGCTGTGTTTTGTAGATGCATGTTACATAGTGCATACATGCCTGGCTAATCTTAAATTTCTTCTAGTGTGAAATGGCTAGATTGAATCCCTTCCATAGGCCATAACTATGCTAAACATATGCAAAGACTGTTTTAATTTTGAAGGAACCAAAAATAGAACATTTTGGCTTTCTCGCAAATGTCAATCTCATACTCCTCTGGAAGACTGAGTGTCAGTATTTTATCCAGTAGCATTTTTTTTACATTTTTTACAAAGACAAAAACCCTGTGGGAATGTTCTCTCTATTCTGTAGAGTGTGTTGCAGTGTACCCACAGTGGTACCATCGAAGTTAACAGATAAACTGTACCAATGATGATTTTCCCCCTGTACTCGGCACTGGTGAGGCCCCATCTCAAGTACTGTGTCCAGGTTTGGGCCGTTCACTACAGGAAAGACATTGAGATGCTGGAGCAGGTCCAGAGGAGGGCAACGAAGCTGGTGAGGGATCTGGAGAACAAATCTTATAAGGAGCAGCTGAGGGAACTGGGGTTGTTTAGCCTGGAGAAAAGGAGGCTGAAGGGAGACCTTAGTGCTCTCTACAGCTACCCGAAAGGAGGTTGTAGAGAGGTGGGGGCATCAGTCTCTTCTCCGAAGTAACAAGTGATAGGATGAGAGCAAATGGCCTGAAGCTGCGCCAGGGGAGGTTTAGATTGGTTATCTTTACACCAAAGGGGTTATCAAGCATTGGAACAGGCTGCCAGGGAAGTGGTGGAATCGTCATCCCTGGTGGTATTTATAAGACAAGTAGACATAGTGCTTAGAGACATGGTTTACTGATGGTTTTTGTCAGCGTTAGGTTGATGGTTGGACTTGATGGTTGGGCCTTTTCCCTAGTCGTGTGAGCTGAAGTGTTCATCTGTTGCAAAATGCCGGTTTTTTGGATCACCATTGCGCTGTGCTACAAAAGGGACTTTCTGCCAATGGCACATGCTAATTTCTGCTTTTATTTCATTCTTAACGTTTCTAGAGCTGGAATATGTAGCTGGCAATGTAACGTACTACCTTCAGTTTCCCAGGTGCTCTCTGTAGCATCAGCGTGTGGTTAATGTGTAGCCTGAACACCATGCAGGATTCATCTTAGCCGCTGGCCCATTTCCCAGAGGTTCTCAGAACATGGTGTGTGCTGCACAGATACTAGACACTGGCAAACTCCCACTAACTCTGCTGGACATGCTGGTATGCACAGGGAGGCTTTTTATTCTAAGTTTAAAATTTGGCCTCTGAAGCTGTGAAGGGCACCAGACAAGCCTTTGGACAGTGGGGCAAAAGAGAAAAATGAAAGTGGTACAAGCTGAATATCTGTGGTATCATTGGGATTCTTAATTCCAGGTGTGCAGTTGTGCTTCAAGTGGTGGGAAGCTTCTAGGTAAGGTCCAAAACCACTTTGCTACACGGTTAACTCACTCAGAAGAGTACAGGCCAGGAAACAACTAACCTATTAATCTTTTGCATACTTCTAACATTCTTGTCTAAGCAGGCTTGTGTTCCAGCCTCTAGAAACATTATCTAATGGTCTCCTCCCTGACTAGCAAGTTACCTTCTGATGAGCATGAAGACAGTCATTATGGAGACAACAAGCAAAATTTCAAAAACTAAGAGGGACTAAGGAAAAAATTGTCAAAAAATAGGAGACAGCATTTGGACGAATCGCTTGTATAGAAAAGTGTTCAGAATAAGACCCATTCCTCTAACACTTTCAAAAGAGCACGCAGATTGTTTGCACCAGTTCCCATCATGACCAAGGCTGCAGTTGAACAGAAGTGTTTTGTTGTTCAGGTTTCTTTAACATAAAATACTGGTTCAATACCTAAACCTATATTGCCATTAGTCATAGATGAAAAGCATCAGAATGCAAAGATGTAATAGTACATCTGGGCACTCTAATGCAGTGATAAGTGTTCACTTGATTTGACATCAGAAGTCCCATTTTGGACGTGGTTTAGGCCCTTATATTTCTGCAATTTGTCTGGGAGGGAAATTGTTTCTGTTTAAAAAATAGTATTTCATGCTGTTATAAATACAAAAATGGTGTAATAACAACAATCTGATTGAATGGAGTTATAAGGATATAATTGGTTCTTTTTCCTACACATTTTTACAAAAACATTTGCACTTTAAAAAATTTATTTCATAATAAGCATAACTATTTTATTTTACCATATTAAAGTTTTAACCTAGGCTGAAACTAACTTAAATTCAAATTATAGTATCTATATGGGATCAGAGGAATCAGAACATTGTATGTGGTATTGGTTTATTAATTTTCTTGGGGAATAGATTTTAATGATTTTTTCAGTGTTGGAATTACTACTGCTTGTGTTACTTACGCATATTTCAAACATTTAAAATAAGTATTTTGTTTCCAAACTAAGATTGTTTTCATTGTTTTTCCATTAAGGAGACACATGTTAGCAAACATAAAAGTCAGCTGAACTCCTAATGTTCGCTGAAGGTCTGTTTTCATAAAACCTGTTAAAATTAAAAAACCTCAAGTGAGGGCTCCTGTCTTTGTCCTTTCTCTATTCCTTGAAACGTTTTCTTTTGAGTTTTATTGTTCTTAGTCAAATTATGATGTATGATTAGCTGCTGTAGGATGAGGACCTGTGATATTGAGCACCATGAGTTTCAAAATTATGTTTTGGCCATTTTGTCAAAGGATCAAAACTTGTCTGAAGATGGCGAGACAGAAGATGATGATGATGGTGATGATGACGATGAAGAAGAAGAAACAGAAGAAGAAGAAAAAGAAGCAGAAGGAAAAGAAGCAGGAGAAAGAGAGGAAGGAACAGAAAAAGAAGAGGAAATAGAGGAAAAATATGAAAAAGGGAAACATAGTAAAAGACCCGAACGAGAGAAAAGCAGTAATAGCACAGTGGAAACTGAAGAGGTAAAAGCATTAAGATAGTGTTCATTGAAGGAACTTGGTTCTGTAAGTTACATTAGTTTGAATATATGTGTAGCTATCTTGGAAATGCAAAGCTGTTGTTTGGGGTAGTTTTGGTAGAGGGAGGAATAAATATGTAGGTGTCAATAGTTAAACATTTTATTTTTTTAACAAGTTTGAACGTAGAGATTTTATTGTTTCTCTCCCTACAGACAGAAGAGACTACTCAGAAAGAGACTGTCATTCAGCAGGGTAAGAATACGATTCCTAAGAACTGGACCATTATAGACATTCTAAAAAAAACTAAAACATTTCAAAAGATAAAACTTTTCTAAAAAATCTCTATTATAAAAATCCTGAACAATACAGTTATTTTCAGTAGTTGGTAAAGCAGTTCTTGAGAGGTGATGAAATTTGAGAGGCAAAAATGATTACTCAAAAGAAAAAAATACTTTTCCCAGCTATGTATTGGAGGAATTCCATGAGAAGGACTTTCTTTTAGCAGGACTATATCTTACTTGCTAAGAGCAGTTCTAGTTCTGCTGTGACAAAGTAATGGTAATTGTATTATCTTTCAAGCAACTTCTTTAGGTGCTGTGTTTTTTCCCTTCAATGGAGAAGCTTGTCAAAAGTCTTCCTCATTTCTGTCAACTGACATTTCCTCATTACGTTCACGAACAGATTATTTTAGATGAAATTAGGTAATTACTGAACACTGTTCAGAGATGGTGAAGATGTAAGTCTAGGTGTCACTTGTAGCTTTGATGGCATTTTGAGTGAACTGTATATTCCTTTAGAAAAGCTGGAGAGTGTAAAGTTGGGTGCCCTATGTGCAAGAGAAGTCAAAAATACTTTTTTTCTTTTAGAACTTCTGGAATAATCTATAATTGTTCTTTTGAAAGAAAATACCAAATGTGGTATAAAAAAGACCATTGCATTAATAATGAAGAAGCTATGCCATTTATTTTCAATATTATAATGGAAATAGCTTGTCCAGAATGGATGCTTAAATATTTTTCCATCATCCAGTGATCTGGAAGTTTTGATATTAAGTTCTAAATTTATATCATTCACACAGGGAGTATAGGAAAATTTAAACACAGGAACGTCAACTCGGATGGAAAGTTTCTCCTTTCCCAGAATTGTTTCTATGGAATAAAATTCATGCTGAACCATAACTTCTGCCCTAAAAGTCAGCTTTTCCAAATTAGAATATACTTTCAAAATCAGTGTGCAAGACATTGTCTTCTGTCAGCAAGAGGAAACTATGAGTGCCAAGTCAAAACATTTTATATAATGTCACTGCCGTAAGTGTTCTGTTCTTGAAAATCAAGCATCTGGAGAATAATATAAGGGCATTGTGTAGAGAGAGTAAAAAATTAAAAACATTCTTGTCAGGCTGGGCATCAAATTGAACTGAATATTCTGATTGCTTTTTTTTAAGATCCACATTTTATTTAGTGACTTTTACTTCAAAAATAATTCAAGGAACAGTTCTTTCTGCTCTTTAATTTGCAAGAATCAGAAGAAAGTTAATACAAAGGTTTATATTGTTGTAGAGAAAGAAAGCACTGACAATCACACTGTGAACAGTTCTTCAGAGAACACTGATGACCAAATAACTGGAGGAGTCACTGGGAGAAAAAAGGTACGTGGCCTGATTTTTCCTTCCAGTTTTACCAATGACCAAGAAGGGAGTGGACAGTCACCAAGCTGAAGCAAATACCCAATTTACCTGGTCTGCATGAACAATTAAACTGCTGAGCAACGTGTTCCTTCTGTTTAAGAGTTGATTTTATTTTGTGATAAAATAATTTAAAATTGTCCAAATAATTGCTCTATTAAAATAAATCATAGTCCTTCTGTCAGCATAAATGAGATAAAGCTATTTGTCAGCTGTTCATGTACAGCATGCCCATAAAAGACAGGTTGTTAATCACATCAGATTTTGGTGAGGTGAAAATTTAGGACTTGATTCCTATGAGACATTATCTTAAAGTATTTCCCACCATATTTCTCTCTGAAAGCAGTAGCTGAGCTAGTTGACCTTGTATCTATTTCCAACATGCACTGATTTCAAGAGTGGTTTTTATATATATATAAACACACACATATATATGCATGTTGAGGAATACCTTATATGGAATTTCTTCCAGATTTAGGACCCAAAGGCTTCTGCAGAGACTGGCTGCTCTGTTTCCTGTTGATCAAAGACCTTAAGCACCAATTAACTTCAAGCACATGTGTAGTCTCACTGACATAAAAACGCATTGTCATTAACTTTAATGAGAGTATACACATGTTTATAATGAAGCATATTAAGCATTTACTGCTCTGGGGATTTGCAGATCTGATCCCGTATTTTTGGACCTTGCCTCAGACTCTTGTTTGAAAGAAACACAGGTAGTTTTGCACCACTTGCAGTGTTTTGTACAAACTGTACAGTGTGTAATTTGACGAAATGCAATCATTTTAATTTCCCTGATTAATTTCTGCTATTTTGACACATTTCAAATATTGCAGCAGAATGTTTTTCATTAACTTTTTAAATAATGATTTTCTTTTGAAAAATTACTTATTTCACCAAGGAGAAATTTGGGACCTAAATTGACCTTGGTAAATACAAAAGGCTTTGTGGTGGTTTTTTTTATTTTTTTTAATTTCACAGCTAACTGTTTTGGGCATAAATAATAATTTGGTAAATAATAATTTACCTGTATTTTACTTCAGTTTTCCCTGTTTAAGCGAAAGCCACTGACAGGCCAGAAGAATGTACGTACCGAAAAGGAAGATACATCTGGAAAGCCATTACAGAATGAACAAGAAAAAGATAAGGAAGATGTATCTGGTGAAGACAGTAAAGATGAAAACCAGAATCACACATTGGAGAATTCCAGGGAAACTGTGACTAACCAGGACAGAAGGATTAAATCTTCTACTTGTATATTACTCTAACACTGTATTAGTATGTAAGAATGTGACAGTCTTAAAGCACATAGTGCAATTTTTACTTGAAAACAGTTACGACTCACTACAGATGTTAATGGTTGCATTTTTGATTGATTTGATTGCTGTGATTTTAAACATGCAGACCACTTTCCTGATATTTATTGGTAATTTTAATGGTTGCAATTGATATGCTTATCAGCATCTTGCTGGAGTTCTGTGGCCTTAACTGTTAGTGTTGTAAAACAAAATATATTTTTTTATGTGAAAAGTTGGATACAGGCATTTCGTGGTTTTTGCTAAATAATTTTATTCTGTTTCAGTCTACAGAGTATCACTTTCAGTATGATACTCTTGCAAAATTATAATATTTGATGTAAGATATTATTTGGTTTAACAAGCTGGGTAAGAATACTGAAGTTCACATTTTAAAGACGGTACTCAGTTACTTAGAAATACATATGCATCTTTCTGTTTTGACTTAGAAAAAACAGCAATAAAACTTCTAAGTTAACATGTAGGCCGTTATTGAAGAAGTTACTTAAGTATGTACCTAATTTCATATACAGCAGCGGTTCCATTGGAAACAGTACCAAAGAGTAGTGTAAGTATCTAAGTAAGCGTCCTGCCAAAGTGCGCCTTGGAGAAACCTTTCATTTCTGAGCGATGCTGAACACCTCCACTCCTGCTGAAATCGGCGTAAGCTGATGGACTCTCTCCTCACAGAATCAGACCCAATAAAAAATGGACATCCTCACCGTTGTTTCAGTTGGATTCTAATCTTATAGTCTCTGAACATCCATACCTTAATGAGTCTCCAGAGAAGCTTTTCCTACAGGAAAATAGTGTAACCAGAGTTACTATGGAATACATTACGACAAACAGGTCATTATGGGCTAAATATTCATGTTTTTCTCAGGCAACCTAGTTTTTCTTCAGATGGAGACTGAGCAGCAGGAGTAATGAGTCCCGTTACTGGAATGAATGAGGAGAATGTTTGGGGTTTTTTTAATTAGTCCAAGAAGCAGAAGTAACAAACCTACTATTCTAATTACCAGCATTCCCTCCAAATAAAATTTGATTTCTGGAAACTTAGTACAGGTGAATTTAAAACTGTAACCCTTACCATGATGAATCTGATCCAGGGTCTGTGTGTGCCCCTAAACTTAAAACTAAGCATACTAGAAATATTAGTTTTTATGAATATACACAAGCTCTAGCATAAATATAAAACAATTATTTCTAAACTAAGTACTTTTCAGAAATATTTACAAGGGACAGATGATTTTTGTAGAAAACCTAGGAAAGCGTTATTTAATTTTGCTGACATAAGAACATGTTTTAATACGCCTTTGGCCATATTTTGCCTTTGGATTATCAGTCTTTCCCAGTTTAAGAGTGGCTTAAATTTTATATAATATAGTCAGTAGTGTCTGGAGTTGGTTTTGATGTGGAAGTTGATTCGGCTGAACGCTTTGTCCCTGTAAGTATGGCAGGTGCACAGATTCTTTCAGGGGGCCTCCTCTGTGCCACAGTGTGCATCACACTGAAAACCTGGATGCTCAGGTCATCCTTTGACAGAGTTAATTAAGATCCTTTTCTTTCTGTTATTGTTCCTTGGGCTACTCTTGAGTTCTGCAATGAACCTTACACGAGCTATTTTTTTTCTGCCGATATGCATTATATTTGCATATTTTCTTGTTTTCCTGAATGCATATGTGATTTCTGTTCTACTTGGATACTGTTGTGAATAATAAAGAAGTGGAAAAGGAGAAATAGAGTGCCCTCATTAATTTAAATAAGCTTTAATTATTTTTAAGGGGAGATCAGTCACAGAAATTGTTATCATAAGGACAATTTCTTTTTCTAAAATGTGAACAAATTTAGTGAAAAATATTACTTTAAAGTGGGAATTACCCTTAAAACTAATGCTACAGAAGTTTATGTAATGGATTCTAAACTGGTGTACACCAAAGTGGTTTCAGGGACTTGGAACACTTATCTTGTCCATACACTTCACTTACGAAGAAGCAGGAACCATTCAGATGACTTTTTTACATGTCTTCCTCGGCAATAAAAAAAAAATATTAAAAAATAGAACAGATTACATGTGCACGTGTATTAATTTAAAGTGGGGTTTTTTTGACATTCACAATCCTTATAAAAATGTCAGGGAGTTTTATTACTGAAAGGCTTTCATTAACTGATGAGTAGGAAAAAGTGGAAGAAACATTTACAATACAGTTTTCTCTGTTTTTTCTTATTTTCCCAAAGATAA
The DNA here is from genome assembly GCF_964106895.1 of Numenius arquata. Lineage (NCBI taxonomy): Eukaryota > Metazoa > Chordata > Aves > Charadriiformes > Scolopacidae > Numenius > Numenius arquata. Next base: position 48,353,513 of record NC_133576.1, read on the forward strand.
CTATATCAACTTAAATCTTTATTTCTAGGTTTCACAGCCCTGATGTACAACTGAGATCGTGCTTTAGAATTACTGGTTTTCTAAAGTTTCACCATCGAACCTACCACTAGGTGGAGTTTGTGCTCTTCGAAGGTGTAACTGTCTCATCCCACCCAGCCTCTGGAGCCAGAAATTTTCCTTCCCCTGGCCCCTGAAAAGCAGCTAAAGATATTCACTCTGTATCAAATTTTCTGATTCAAAATTCTCTGAAAACTTTATGTTTTCTGGTACATCGCTTTTGGCCTTAAAGTACTCTGGTACCTTGATATGTTTATATAGTGTATTTTTAAAGTTTTAGACTGTGTATTTGTAAAAACATAAAGACAGAAAACTACAATTTCTCATGTATTTCTCAATCTAGATGTTCACTGGTCAAATTCTGATACATAAATGTAAGCCTAGGTATACATGTTTGATCTAAAAAGAAGTGCTATTAGTGCATCTTGCAGACGTATATATATGTATATGCACTGATAACTATCTATGTGTGTATATATATACACGAAGATATAGAGAGAGACATGTATGTATGTATGTATGTATGTATATAAATGATCTACCTGACCTCCTGAAATTTCCATTTCATCCATACCTTTACATATGCACGTTTACTGATTTCCGGGAAGCACAGGATTCATTTGTGCAGCTATACCGTTCCTATGCAAGTTTGTGGTGATTGAAGTAGAAAAGGTGAGAACGTGCTGTTTAAACAGTATTTTATATACCCAAAGATAATAATAATAATATAGCAAATGAACTTTGTGCAACTTCTTCCAGGAATTGGTTGTATAATATGCAAACTAGTCCAGTCTTTGTCCCTGGGGAAGATTTTAAGTCATGCTGTTGACATTAGGGTAGCTGAAATAAATTTAATTAATATCACAATGGTAAACCACTGTAACTCCTAATAAACATGTATACACAAGCTAATCTTACTATGGCTATTGATAAACTAAGTAGAGGTTCACTTAAAATGTACTCATGAGTAAGACATTAACTTGCCCAGCTGTTGACAACTGGCTTTTGACATCTAGCATTTTTGACATTTGCTTAGTACATCAGAAATGATTTGTTGCATGCAAAGCCCGTTCTGTACTCAATTTCTGTTGAAATTGCTGGCCAGGCTCCTTGCTGGCCCTGAAAGGGGTGGTTCTTAAAGCAACAGAGTTACACAGCCACTAGCCATACTACTATCGCTACTCTCTACATCCGCTAGCCCCACAGGTGAAGAAGTAACACTTCATTCAGATTTATGACCTGCACCTAGCAGCATGGAGGCTTAGCAACATAGAAAAAAAAAATATAAATGTTCCAAAATTACCTAAAATATCTGAATTAGCAGTAGTAATGAAATGTATTTGAGTTGGGTATTAAAATCCAATATTGAGCACATTTAAAAATACCCAAATGCTGTATAGGAAATTGATAACCGTTTACTGCATGCCTGGACTATTTTCTCTCTTTATAAATAAACTACCTCTAAATCCCCTCTGAGTGTTTTTAAGAGCTATATTATTTTTACTATTCACTACTCACAAGGGTTTACAACATTTTCACACCCTGTTAAGTCAAATTCCTTTTAGAACTTTAAATAGTGTCCTGGTTAAGTGTGATGAGGCCACTATCTGTGGTGATAATTGGAGAAATTAATGCTTTGGTGGTAGGTCTGCTTTGCTCAACACCTCATACCGATGAGGTCTCAGATTTCACACCTATTTGCCTTCTAAGACTGTATTGTAATTACATTTTAATCACACTAGATAATTAGCAGTCTCTTTTTCAGGACCAGATAGTAATGACTCAACAAAAAACATTGCAAAATCTAAATCTGGCTAAACTGTTGTTCTTTTATTTGCACACAAAGGAATCTTTCATTTTCAAGACCATTCATTTGATGTTGAAACAGTTTAGACACAGCTGTTTCCGATCACACTCGTGAAAAGCTGAAACGGTAAATTAACCAAAATTTAAGAGATGTTAACAGCTTTAAAAAAATTAAAAATACGGAGGTTTTGTTCTTCAGTATATCTATTAAACATTAAACCATGTATCTGCTGATGCACCACATACTGTTCTTACAAATATTTATGCATCATTCAGTATTTAAGAATGCAATATTGTCTCCCCCACAAAATTTGTGGTGTGTTGGCTGCTTAAAGACACTCTGTCAGTAGGACACGTGCACCCCACCAGATGGAAGGGGGAAAAGGCAACTGGTGTTCTTGAAGACCTCCTTCTTACATATACCATGTATGTGCTACGTATGTGCCTGACCCGGACTTCACATTGAAATTTTCCACAGCAAGGTATTTGGTAGCGGAGAAACAGAGGGAAAGTTAGTCAAGCCATCTCCTCTATGCCATTGCTGGAAGGGAGGGCATGAGGCCACTAGTAACTGGGAAGACCCAAGGAGACTTCTTCAGATCACTGATGTATGGAGCACGTAAGTGCTCAGGGAGGGACCACACAGAGAGCGCTGCCCTGAAGAACATTTCATTTCCCAAAAATATGTTATTTCCACAGCCAGGACAGTATAGTTTTTTGTATTTTTATCAAGGAGTGTGCCATTAAGGATTAGGTGTGACCTAAGAAAGGAAATTATTCAGATATAAGTCAAGATTATTATCTCACACAAGAAACTATTTGATCATTATCTCTGTTATTTAAGCTTACAGAACAAGAATTTTCATTGGTCTACATCCTTCCAACATTTTTAGCCAGTGATGCCTTCTTGTAGGTTGGCCTCAACTGTTTCTTTCCTGCCTGTCATTTTAGGAAAACCAGTTTTCTGTTAGAAAACAGGAATATATCACTTAAAAATGTGAAATGAGCAAAGTCTCTTTGACAGGCGTGCTATCTGCAGTGGAGACATCTTCTGACATCTTTCTGACCGTGCCTTCCCCAGACTCTTTTTTGCCATTTTTCTTCTCGGTGCCTCCAGTCCCTCACCACAGCAGTGCTTACGGCAGAGCTGCTCTTCCCACTCGTTACCTCCACAGCTCAATCCCAATCTTTGCTTCCATTTCAGTTTCGCTCTCCTTTGTCAGAGCTTCAGAAACGTCCCAACCCTGGAGTGGACTCCACCAGCCTGCAAGCCCCCAGAATGCCCCCAGAGTGGGATGCTAACAGGGATCAGTGTCCTAGCAAAGTTCATAGGCAACAGGCTAACGTCCAGAGGGGAAAAAAATTGGCCCTAGGAGCTGGCAGTTACAAGCAGCTGGAAGGAGGATCTGATAACAGCAAACATTGAGCAACAAATAAGTATTTCTAATTGTTGCTGGCACTAAACATCATAAGTAATTCATAAACTTCAAGAATTGTACAGAAGAATTGCATTATTTTTTTCTCTGTTATTATTAATTTAGGACTGTCTCTATTTCTGCAGATATTTACACAAGTAACTTGAAGTGTTAGAGCATTCTCATTCAGTAAGGCTGTTCAACAGGCTAAAACCACCGTGTAGTTCGGATTGGGGCCCTAGTTTGTCATCCTCTTATCATGACTAATCAAATCTTAGTTGGGGCGTCCAAAACTTAATTACAGGCAGCTGGGTTATCGAGTTGTTGTTGTTTTGGTTTTTTTTTTTTTTTTTCCTTATCATTCTTTTTCTATGTGGAGAAAAATGGTTGGATTGTTAAACATTATTAAAAATTGTACTTCAGTGAATTTCTCCCCTCCATCACAAGCTGTATTTTTATTATCACTGTAACTGTAGTTAAGTTACAGCTATTCTGGTACAGAATAATAGAGTTGTACAGAATAACAAAATTGTACTTCTGAACTGCTATTAAAAAAGCATGAAATTATGTGCTTAAATTAACTCCTTGAGATAGTAATAATATATCTTTAAGTCTCCAAGAGCACTTAACTTTGCTTTGGGTCTTATTGTTTATTCAGCTAAGACATTCTCGCACACTTTCATCCTGTCGTGTTGCTTAATTTCAGTTTTTAAAGTTTTCTTTATTTAATCTGTGACTGCATTTAATTTACTTCTGAACAGTCAAAAACTGTGACTCTTCAATGAAAAGCACACTGGTTATTTCTTGTGTAATGCCAGTAGTGCCTGGAACTCCGAATAACCACAAGCTTAAATATTTGGAATTTTTTCTATGAAAATTGAAAGCTGAGCTGTGAGGTAAAAATGACCAGGACTATGCTTTCAAATTCAATAAATGTGACGTTTGTTTAATACATTCCTAGTTCCAAACGCTTTCTCCTATTAAAAGTTCCCTTAAGAAAACTACTTCACAAAAATCTAACTTGTGTTACAAATTCAAAAATGGATTTTAAAGACGCCTTGAACTTGTCTTTCAAGCCCCCAATCTTTTGGATGGTTTTACATCGCTGTCCTTCTAACAGAGATGTAGAATAAGGGTTACGTTGCGCGGAGAAACTCCAGAGCCAGCTTGCCTCTGAATGAATGCACACCTCAGTGCTGGCGTGTTGACAAGGCTCATTTCAAACAGCCCATGAAGGACACATTCACACGGCTAGTGCTGCTCGTGCTTGCGTCTCGATTTGAGCCGTAGCTTGCAGACTACGTAAACTCTTAAATCTCTTGCCTTTCTCAGGGCAGCTAGAACACTCCAGGAGTTTACTCCTCTACTCTGCGCTCATGACACCCCACCTGGAGTACTGTGTCCAGCTTTGGAGTCCTCAACCCAGGAAGGACATGGACGTGTTGGAACAGGTCCAGCGGAGGGCCACAAAGATGATCAGAGGGATGGAGCACCTCCCCTATGAAGACAGGCTGAGAGAGCTGGGGTTGTTCAGCCTGGAGAAGAGAAGGCTCCAGGGAGACCTCATAGCAGCCTTCCAATACCTGAAGGGAGCCTACAGGAGAGCTGGAGAGGGACTCTTTGTCAGGAAATGTAGTGAGGACAAGGGGTAACGGTTTTAAATTGGAAGAGGGGAGATTTAGATTAGATATTAGGAAGAAATTCTTTACTGCAAGGGTGGTGAGGCAATGGAACAGGTTGCCCAGAGAAGCTGTGGATGCCCCATCCCTGGAAGCGTTTAAGGCCAGGCTGGATGGGGCTTTGAGCAACCTGCTCTAGTGGAGATGTCCCTGCCCATGGTGGGGGGGTTGGAACTGGATGATCTCTAAGGTCCCTTCCAATCCAAACCATTCTGTGAATATCTGTGAGTTGGATGCTGGAGGAAAACCAGCATCCCAGGTGAGCTCACGCACAACGCACACAGTAAGCTTTGCAGAAACCCATGCAGTTGACAGCCAAGGCATAGTAAAAACCAGCCTGAAAACACCCATGCTTCAGCTGTTTGAACACCTGATATCGTGCCTACGCAATCAGGAGCAACACAAAAGCAGTTTAAAAACTCGTTGATTATACTGAATAAAGTGGAATGCACACCTGTAACAACTTGGATGCCACAGCAGCAGTTAACTGATTGCCCCCACTACTGACGACCTAGCTTCTGCCACTGAGAGGCTGACCAGACAGGGAGGATTTGTCACCACCAGCACACTTCTGCACAGTGGCAGCACAGTTTTCAATGGCTAGAAAAGGCTTCCCAAGAGAGATGCCGTGAGCCCTGTGGTTTTTGGACAATATTGGGACAGCTGATGGAGAAGATTAAGCTGCATCAAGACTTGTGCTGGCAGCGGCTTCTTCTTGTCCAATGCTATCATACTAGTATAGACCTTATATTCTTAGGAGGAATGTCTCAATGAAGGCCAGTGTTTTGGAAATAGGCAGCTAAAAGGATATACACAAAGAGAAAGCAAGAGATATGTGACCCACTAAGATGTGCTTCAGGTACCTCTATTGCTCCAGCACATTCGCATGCTGAACTTTTACCAAAGTCTTGCAGCACCGATAAACCATAGAGATTATTGCTATTTATTACAGATGTCTAACCTTTTACTTTAATCTTTTCTATGATATCTGTGCCAACAATAATAACAGCCTGAAGCACTCCTTTTTCCTTATTCTTCTGCTTTCAGAGTAAAGTTGGTCTTTTTAATCTCTCCTCAGATGGAAATTTAATCTTTCCTTAGGGTGTTAAACTGCAATGGCTCAGATGATGCTACAGTTGTTTTGTTACTCTTTTTTTTTTTTTTTAAATCAAGGTGATCATAACTGTATATAGAAGCCTGGGCAGAGCGCAAACAACTTGGGGAAGAGCTGGTGCTGAGAACCTCATGCCTACCCATACCCATCCAGGTATTTTACTGGAGAGGAGCTCTAGCCTGGCCCCTTGGGTGCAGGAGGTGCCCACGCTCCTGTGCACATTTCCGTTTCAGACACCAAATGTAGCAGAGTTGATTGGTACCTCAGGTACACTCCTGATCCAAACGAAAACTCCGAATAGAAGAAAATATTTTGGAGAAAGCTCCCAAACACAGTGCCCACCCAGCAAGATCTCATTTCTTTCTTAGGCCACTTTGGTATAGCCAGCCTCGAAGGCTGGCAAAACGGGCAACTCCTCTTCATAGAATCATAGAATCACAGGACCATCTAGGTTGGAAAAGACCCTTGGGATCATCGAGTCCAACCATCTACCCTACTCTACAAAGTTCTCCCCTACACCATATCCCCCAACATCACAGGTAAGGAACTCTTAAACTCATCCAAGGATGGTGACTCAACCACCTCCCTGGGCAGCCTGTTCCAGTGTCTGATCACTCTTACTGCGAAGAATTTCTTCCTAATGTCCAGTCTAAACCTACCCTGCTGCAGCCTGAATCCATTCCCTCTTGTTCTATCACTATTTGCTTGTGAGAAGAGACCAGCACCAACCTCTCTACAACGTCCTTTCAAGTAGTTATAGAGAGTGATGAGGTCACCCCTCAGTCTCCTCTTCCTCAAACAGTCCCAGCTCCCTCAATCGTTAATCTTCTTCTGTTTCTAGACTAGCACTTCCCTTTGAGATGACTATCCTCCCTCTGAAAATTGGTATCCCTTAAAGAAATATTCCTTTACTATTAGAACTATTCCCTATTTGTCTGTGCTTTGCTGCAAATAATGTAGCACAGAGGTGGGACCCAAGGAACTCCCTTGAGATCTCTCCCCCCTTACTGCCCCAGCATCCAAAATTTTCCAGTCACCACACTAGCTGGGGCAGCACTTTCCCGCACCTTCACCATCTTATAGTGCACATTAGATGCTACCTCTAAAGGCAGAAAGTGAAAAAAAAATATAAGTTAATATCCAAGCTAAGCTGTAGTCAAGCTGCAGGGTTGACAGATCTCAAATCAAAAGTGTTGGAACATTTGATGCTCTGCCTGAAGCCCTCACTTCCGTAGGGTAGGAGCGATTGGGGAATTTGCTTTCATCTGGAAGGTGGAAAAAAAGCCTCTAGTCTTTTGTGGTTATGGAAGAAAGCCTGAAACTGTGACCCCGCAACACCCTAGCAGCTCAAAAAGTTAATGGGAAATGTGAAGACTTCAAAATTATTTATTTTTTAATCTCATGACTTTTGAGGATCTGACTCATGATTTTTGAACATTTAAGCCTGTCCATCTGCAAACTGCTGAGCAAATGAAGCAGTTCATCTTGGAAAGCGCAGTCCGTTTCCTTGCCCGCAAAACTCTCTGGGCCACCACCACCTTGGATGGGATGCGATGGCAGCGGCCTCCTTTCCTTGCGAGGTCCCAGGCTGCCGGAGAAGGGACCGGAGGGAGCCCGGCTCTTCCTCCCCATCCCGCCCTGGCTCAAGGGGAGCCCCAACACCAGCGAAGCCGGGGCTGGTACCCTCCCGTCCTTGGAGGGGACACTGTCCCGGCCAGCTCGGTGCTCTGCTTGAGGCCGGGGCGGCGTAGCGGGTCAGGGCACGCACACACCAGGGTGAGGGACCACAGGCCACGCACCAGTGGCGAGGGACCCCCACGCCACTCGCCGGGCCAGGGCGATTCCCGAAGGCCACGTCGGAGGGGGGGCTGCGCCTCCGCCCGTGGGCGGGAGAAGTCCCTCGGGGGGGCGGGGGGAAAGGGGGTTAACCCCGGGGCTCCTCCTGTGCCGGAGACCCGGGGGGCGGGGGGGGCAGCGCGTCCCTCCCAAACGCCCGAGCCCCCTCCTGCCCGCTGCCACCCCCGGTGCCGGCGGCAGTGGGGGGGCGATGCGGGGCGGGGCGGCCTGCCCCAGCGGCGGCGGGAGGAGGGAGGAGGAGTCTCTGGCGGCGCCCGGGAGCCCGCTCGGAGAATGTCTCCGTCCCACTCCTCCTCCTCCCCCGCCTGCCCCTTTGCCGCGCAGCCCTCAGCCGGGACGGGCCGCCGCCGCCGCCGCGCAGCATGGGGAGCTGCTGGCTGCGCCTCGCCGCCCTGCTCGCCCTGGGCGCCTGCCCCAGCCTGGCCTACGAGGGTAGGGAAGGGAAGGAAGGGGGCCTGGGAGCCCCCCGTGGCGGGGCAGCGGGGAGCCCGGCGGTGGAGCCGCCTCCTCCCGCCGGGCAGGGGAGCGCTGCCCGCCCGCGGCCCGCGGAGGGGGCGGCCGGGGAGCGGGGCGGTGGCCCCGGCAGCCCCGAGGGGCGACCGGCCGGGAGAGGGTCGAGGTGCGGGAGGGGGGTGGGTGCGTGTGTGTGTGTGTGTGTCTTGCTGCTGGGTCCCAGCCCGGAGCGCTTTGTCTCGTCCTCCGTCTTGTCCTTGCCTCGGCTCGTCCCGGGACGGCCGACAGCTGAAATGAAGCCTCCGCCGCCGTTTAAGAGCCCCGGCTTATTCGGCGCCGTTAAAACTTCGGTCCGTTTTGGGGGTTTAAAGAGGCGGGGTGCAGGGTCGGTGGTGGCCCATGGCGTTTTCACGTGGGGCATCCATCACGTCTGCATCTCCCTTGCCGTTATCCTGGCAAACCTACAGAGGAAGGAGAAGACGCCCACTCGAAGTTACTTAAGTAGAATAGAGACTCCGTGATGCCCTTAATTGTTAAGGGAGGGGGGGGGGGAGGGGGCGAGTATATGTCTGATCTACCAGCCCTGGCTCCAGGACCTTGACACTTGAGAGTCTTTCACCCATTCTTGTTGCCCGTGTGTAGACAGGCGTATGCAGAAAGCTCATCTCAGTTTTCAGTGTGAAAAATGAAAGGGTAAATCTGACTAGACTCTTACGCTCCGAGTAGTTTTAAAAGCATATGCTTATGCTGTTTCACCTCTAATTATTTGCATTTCCCCTCGCAAAATTTGAAATAAGCCCAAACGTAGGCCCATTTCTCTGGCAGAAGGAAATTGCCGTGTAGGTCTCCCTGTTCTTCTAAAGCAGTGGCACCTTGTCAGATTAAACATTGCTGGCTCGGCAGACATGGCAAGTAAAGCCAGTGTAAACTGGCATGCAGTGGGGGTTTAACAGGTGTAGTCAATGAAAATTTGTGGTCAGAACAGAGCCCTCAAAGTCAGTGGGTATTGCTTCAAATTGCGGTGCGTTACTATGGGCTGATAGTGAACAGAGGCAAGGAGCAGGTGAGAAAGGTGGAGAACTGTTTGTGGTGATACCTATTTTTTGCATCTAGGAGCCATCCCTACTTAAGCTATGGTTCTGCCTGTGGAGGGGCATAAAATGGCATAATGATGGTATTTGTGGGTTGAAGTTAGCTTTTCTTATTTTTGTTGGCGTGCTTGAAGTGGCTTCTTTCCAACGTGAAAGATGCTGGAACACGTTTATGTTCTTTCTTTACAAAACACTAAGGTATTGGACACATCAGTTGCTAAATCAACAAAGACAACAGAAGTTTCTGTCCTGGCATTTCTCTGAGGACTATTGTACTGCCAAACTCTCTTTATTTTCTTAGGAAGATGAGTGAATGCTTTACTTTGCGGTTCATGTGAATGTTAGCCTTCAATTAGTTTGCAGAGGATGCTAATATCCTGTCCTTCTCTTTCTTCCTAAAAGGCCAAATGTAACTTCTCCAATCTCAAAAATCCAATTTCTGCATGTGATCTTCAAGTTGGCTGCACAATAGCCTGCTTGTTTCAGCTTTCACTCATTTGAAAGTCCAATTTTCCTCTTATGCTTAGTGTCAAAGGCTCCAAAGAACTCTAATCATCAGCAGCTGTATTTGTAAACCCTAATATAAAGTTAAAGTTTCAGGTTCCATTTCTTTTGTTTGTTTGTTTTTTAATAGAGAAAGTGTGATATTCTTTCAAATCTTTATTCTCAATATGAAATCTAGTGAAACTGTAAATAGATATTTTCTTTAATGGTACTGTGTCCATATGTAATTGTTCACATTGGGTACAGAATGCCATTAAGTAAACTAAAATAGACTTCAAAAAATCTCCATAGGATTCATGTGTATGTGGCCCTCCTGAATACAGATTATACATGCGCTTACTTCAATGAACTGTTACCAGGAAGTTGACATTTAACTATTTTGTAGACAAAGCCAAACAGTCTATTTTGGATTCATACAAAATGTTTATTTTCAGTAGTAGATTGCTATTGAAACATCAGAAATAGTCTAGTCAGTTCTTGAATTCATGATTTGGTAACGCTGAAGTTTTTACTGTAGAACATTTGTGCTCTGTAACCCAAAGGCTATGGTGAGCACCACACTAAATAGAAATAATTAGCATCCTGTAAACAGAGTTCTGTGATCAATATTTGGTGCTAGGCAGTAAAAATCAAGACAGTATTTTGTCTGTGAAAATGTCATTGAATTAACTATCTCCTTGGCATTAAGGAGGAGACTGAAAAATACCTGAATACTTAAAATTCTTAAAATACTTGAAAGCATTTGAAACAGCTGCTGTATTACCTGTAGCTGTAGTTTCAAATCTTGAAACGATGCCCGTGGTCTTTTCACGTTGTTCCATTTAAAGCCCGCAATGCACTGACAAAATCTCTCTGATGGCACCAGTCAGAGAAAACTGTTTTTGCTCTTCAAGATCATTTTAGAGATGCGCCTTTTGGAAGTTAAAACAACCTTAAAACTTTTCCTTGGGCGAGCATGCAGCTGTACATACGTGCATATATACATGCGGAAATCACTTGTTTGGTGTTTTGGGTACATGGAGATGAAATCAAGTGTCACTGCACAGTGTAAGACTGTTGTACTCGTGTTTTTACAGTGTTAGTAGACAGATGAAAGGAAAAGCTAACCTGTGATAAAATTAATGGGAAGTGGTTATACTGCATTAAAAAAGAAACTGCGCATTGGAACAGGGTATTGGTGTGAACCTCGAGAGAGATGCCATTAAAATCACTTAAAGACCATGTAACGTTACAGAACTGTTTTCAAAATCTGTATGAGATTTAGTTCAATGAAAAGCAATATATACGTGTGGTAAGCTTGTAACGTGTATATATTTGGATTAAATATGAGTAGATGGAGGTCGGGTTGTTGGGTAGCTCTTCTCAAAGTTGCTTTGTAGAGCAAGGGGTGCATCTGTGGGTGAGACTCCCGAGTCCTGCCGCCCTTCAGAGAGTCAGTCCTTGCCCAATTGAGTTTATGCTGTAAATGGACAAAGGACAGGAGGACAAAACTGAAGGAAGTAAATATTTAAGATTGCTTAGAGTCATATGGCAGGCTTCTAAGAAATAGGGCATTGCAATTAGTATCTTGAGTCCCACTCACAGCTCTTGTCTATCCATCGGACCAAGCTGCAAAATGGTCAAGAAACAGTCTCCGGGCCCCAGAGCAGCTGGTGTTCTGCGTTGCCAAGGGTGGGGCCTGTTGTGTCAGCTGAGCTTTTTATCGTTGGGGTTTTTTTAAATACAGCTTGCTGTCTGCCTGTTAATCTTAGGTGACAGTTTGTGCAGAAGTACGCGCAGGATCCACTTGTGTTCTTGGTTCCGTCCCGTGCTGGTCCCCTGAAGCTGAGGGTGCTGAAGGTGAGCTCGTGGTGGAGGCAGAGTTAGGCGGTGGGCATGCTGGCTCACCACAGAGCAGAAAGGCAGGGGCTGCCCTCAAGTCGCTTGCCGTCCCACTACAAGACAAAAACCAGCACGTGAATACAAGTGGATAAGTATGTCCTGAGATCTAGCTTTATCCCAAGCGTTGTGCTTTGGATGGGTTGGCTCCTTCTAAATAAGCCCCAGTTAGCTGGATGATCACAGAATCATAGAATCATCCAGGTTGGAAGAGACCCTTGGGATCATCGAGTCCAACAAACATGATTGCACGTGAATGAATAAGACTTCCAGCAGCAGAGAAGTCTAATAGAAATTACATTCTCCAGTGACCTCAAGTGCGACAGATATATCATGTTTACATCAATTCATAACGTTAACTCATCCCCTGACGCTGCTTTCGTATTTTCTCATGTAAAGTGGGCCATCTTCGTGAGCTTTAGTAATTCCCTACTGAAAACTCCTCACGGCTTTAAGCATTATCAAAGCAATACATTTCTTTCCAAATGGTCCTTAAGTAACCAGGTCATCACATTCTCCTTGCTAGGCCAGCTCAGGCTGCTCGCTCTTCAGCAACACCCGGGGCCTTCGTTAGGTGCAGCTGAAATCTCCAGGGTGAGATCACACAAACGAAGGGTGAAATTATGAAAATTTCCTGAGAGGTGCTTTTGATGAGTTGTTCAGCTGTGCCTTTTCTTGCAGTGAAATATACCTTGCCAAAGAGCAGAGGCATGCTAACTGTTTATAACGGCTTGAGTAGTTAAGTCCAGGCAAGCGTTGGAGATGGTATAGGAGGTGCAGCAGAACAGTCAATAGCAGTTATTCCTCGTGCCTGCAAGCTGCTGTATCCCTTTTCATTGTTGGTCCGCTGCAGTAGTAAATGCTAGTAGACGTGATATGGACTTCCTGAACATCTAGAGTGTATAAATGCAGTGTTTATAAAAACTTGCAATTGAGACTGCCATCAGTACAGGTGGGCTCTCATCTGTGAAAGGTGTGAATGAGCAAATGGGCATATAAATTGGAATATCAAAGCCATCAGTTCTTAAAACAATTTGGTAATGTTGAGGTGTGTTTTACTGTAGTCTCCTCATCTCTCAGACAGCTGAAACCAGTAGTTATAAATAATCAGGAACATTACTGAAATACTTTTTTATTTTGGTTTTCTCCCACTATAGAGATATGAATGGGATGAGTATCAGCGGGGTCAAATTTATGGCTGATGAAGGTACAGGGAACAAGAGTTGGCTTGCTATTATATTGGCATTCAGTTGAGTATGGTTGAAAATTCAAACTCCTTACATATATGATATATAGCCTTAGGCAAGTTGCATAGACTTGTTCTTCCTTGCTTTTCCCCATTGGAGATGCCTGTGTGAAAAGTCTACTGCTTAGATAGCACTGTCAACTGATTTGAATGGAAGTTTGGAGTTTGAGTGGAAGAATGAAGTTTGGAGATGGGGATGGACTTCAGCCCACACTGTCAGATGTATTAATGCACTGTTGAAAACCATAATTGACTGAAAGCCAGAGAAAGTGTGAGGAACACCATTTGCATGGATGCGCTGTAAAGACACAAATGATGAATCCTGTGTTCTTGCGTGTTTTGACTTCATGTTGGAATTTCTTGCAATTCCGTTACCACAGGCAGACTATCTTGGAGGAGTCCCTGAAATAATTGTTGAGTCACTAACTAGGTTCTCTGGTAGCTTATAAGGTGTGTAAAAAAAAAAATATACTTAAATTTTTAGGTACTAATGCAATGGTCTTAATTTTTGAGACCTGTACTATGCTGCCATACGTGAGATTAGGTAATGTAAGGGTCCCAGGAACGTCTTCATTGGGAGAGACTGTTTCAAAGGGTTGGGTCCCCAGTCCACTAGTGTAATAGTTTGGAGTGGAGAGCTATGAAGAGGCAAACACCAACACTCCCATCCCTCCCTACCTCCACCCCCATCACACTACTAATTTTTTTTGTCCAGAAAGTATATCAGTAATCTAATACTTCATGAAATTGTAATGTATACTGTATTGTAATACAGACTATAATTTAATATTGTCAGTCTTTGTGTCTTTAGTGGTACTTCTGCGAAATTTCTGAAAGTATAAATGTTTTTTCCCCAACTGGGGTAAAAAATTACATGTTCCTCTAAATACTTGGCTAATTTTTCTGCTTCTGAAATGGCTGTGTTGGTTCTTTTTTTTTTTTATTATTATATTATCTGCTGTTTCAAGTTATGTATGTAAAAGTTGTGGTGTGCTGGCGATCATCCATTTCACAAGGCATCCACTTAAATTTTTTTAGCTCAGCGTACAGGACATGGCTGGCTGGCCGGCACTTCTCTGCCACCATTTCTATCTGTGATTGTATTTCAAGGAGCACTGTTAAGGTTGTTCAAATTGAAAATTTATGCTGCAGTACCTTGAAAGTGACTCCAAATTGTAGGTTTTAACAATTCTGATCTTTTCTGTAACTTGAAATAGCCACTTCAGAGCCCTGCCAGCGTTTGAAACCACTTCAGCTTGTCATTTGGCATGTCTTTACATGACGAGAGAAAGGATTCTTATATTTCTTGAGAGACCCATGCAAATAAATTAAATTTCCCCAAGTTAGTACATATGGGAAGCTCAGCTTTGCCAATATCTTTCTTTGGTTTGACAAGATTTTGTTGTGCTTGACGAAATAAATGGTGTCTTTGCCCTCTACATAATGCACAGAAATGTGGAAGGAGTAAATACGTGGAGAGTACAGCTCGTCAAGTGCAACATCAGGATGATAAGAAATCCTTCCCCCACCCACCATTATCACTAACTAGTGTTTCTTGGCAGCTGCAGGGATTTTTCCCGAGAGAAATGTCTAAAATCACATCCCCCTCTTCAGTTCTGTGAAGGTGGAGGGAGAATGTGTTTAGCATGGGAGCATGTTAAAAGCCTGCTACTGGCATGCCCAGGTGAGTCTGTCGAAATACCTTGGTGCTGGACTACTGTTAAAATGAATCTTTTCTGCTAAAAGGCTTATTTGAGGAGAAAGTGTTGCTTGTGAGTTTTTGCTTGTTTCTCAAGCAGAAGTTACTGGGCTGGCTGTGCTGCAGTTCCCCGGTTGGGCTGGCTGGTCTTCATCACCAACTCCTGATTTTTATTTTTAGTGCTGTTTTTGTGCTTTGCTCTGTAGCACTTCGCAGATGCTACCTTGGAAAAGCAGCTACTTTGTGTTCCTTCATATCTTTCTCAACAGCATCTCTTTTTTTTTTTTGGTTACTTTTGGGAGTCGTGCTTTCCCTCCAGGATATATTAGACAACTGCAGCTTGGTTTTGCCCAGCAGGGTGGACTCCTTGCTCTCTCCACAGCTGTCCTGGGCTTCCTCCTGTCCATCCATGCTGCCTAACTTCTGGTGTGCAAGACCTTGGGCAGGATCCCTCGCCTGGGTCCCTGTTTGTTCAGGTGCTAACACGGTAGGGTCCAGGTCCGGGCCCCGGCCAGGGCTCCCAGGCATGTCTGCAGTACAGGAGAGATTTCCAAAATGGCTTTCTCCCAAAACTACTTTTGTTCCTGCTTTGCATTCCTGGAAACATCCTTTCTTCTCTCAGCCGGGCAGCAGTTTTCAACTCTTTTCTACTGTTCCGCGTGCGATTTTTAACTTATCTCTTGACTTTGAGATGGGCCGCCCAGCTTTCTTGCCTTACCCTGCGTGAGCATCCCTGACTCGCTGGCTGTGAGTAATGTTGTGGCTTCATGTGTGATCTCTCAGCGAGTTGCCACAAGCCTCCAGGAAGAGGGAAGCCTGCTGGAGAGACCAAACTGGGATGTGGCTCACATAAATTTATCTAGGATGTCTTCCTTTACCCTCTTGTGCCATTTGGTGTGAAATAAGTAGCAAGGTTGGAACCCATTTTACTGCTTTGGCTGGTGTTGTCTCTTTCAGGTGGCCTTCTCTGGGTCTTTACTGCCCTCGTTTCAGCCATCGAAGGTCAGCTCAGCAGTCGAAGAGCTGCCGTCCCTTCCCGGCAGTCTGCAGGGCAAATTACAGGCTGGGAGAGGGAAACACCCCCAGCCAAGCCGGAGTGCTGAGCCTCTGCCAGCCTGTGCAGCTCAAGCTGGAGGCAGGAGGGCATTTTTGGCAAAGGTTTTTGCCGTTTGAGCAGATACGGTTTGTATAACTTCATGTTTTTTGCTTACTCATGAAAAATGTGTCTTCATCTGAGGATGGGTGACATCAGTGGGGTTTAGGTTGGCTGCTCAGAGAGACCAGGTTTTGCCTGATGCACAGACCTCAAAAAGAAAAGAGAATGCGTGAAAAGAGGCGTGTTCTGGGTTGTTCTAGTGAGACACTACCAGGTCATTATGAGCTATTTTCAAGCAGGGGGGGAACCCCACAATCAAAACTTGCAGGATGCATATCATAAGGATTCTTGATTGCATTAATTTGTTTGAAACTGGTGAGTAAGTATCTACATATGTGCATGTATGTCTGATTTGTATAGTCCTTGAATTGTGACGTGCGGCTGTGTCCTTCAGGGAGGCACAGAAGAACCTTCTGCAGCTTTGCAGAAAAATATATAACAATATGGTTTATGTTACTGCTACCTTTTGCTCCAAATCTCGCAGAGGGTAAAAATATACACGTGTGAGAATACTTCACAAATGCAATTTGGATGATTTAGAAGTTTGTGTTATAAGGAAAGTTTGTCTTGAAGATTCTGAAATTACTGTGGTGTTGTTACAGAAGGAAACCCTTTTTTTTTCCAGTCACGTCGAATTTAAATTTTATCACAACTCTGAATAGAGAGGTTTTCTTACAATTTGAGCAGGGTGATTGAAGACATCTGATTTTATTTTTCCCTACTTCTCGCCCTCTTCTTCTTTTCAGGAAATGCCATTGCCGTTTACGGTACTGGATTTAGACATGTCATACATATATCCACTAAGAATAGCTTTGCAGTTTGAAAGTAGTCATGTATTCAGGCTTCTCCAGCAGTGCCTTGTCATGCTGCATGGTTTACCCAAAGCCTACACTTAACCAGTGTGGGCTGGCAACATGAGTCACTTAGCAAAGTCTGTCTCCTTTTTGGCTGTACCGTGAGAGTTTTAAGCTGCTGGGGTCTGTGGTCCATCCTGGTGTCCCTCAGAGGTCTTTCATCAGGCTGCCTGACAATGGCCAGATGGTGGGAGATGCTGCTTCCAGCTCCTGCCTCGGTGTTAAGAGCCTACGCCACTTACAGTTTTCTTTAGAGTTTTCAGCTGTTGGGCAATGCACTTAAAAACAATTACTTGATTTGATTCTGCCCATCTTGAGTCCATCCGTTGTGGTTCTCTAGTTATACTGTGTCACTTTTAAGTAAAACAGGCCAAAATTAACATGCCTCTGTCCAGCTATTCTTGAAGATTAAAACCATGTTGGCTCGCAGACATTCACACAGTTCTAAGCTGCCTGGAGGCAGATACAGAAACAATATGCCTGGCACTGAGTTACGGTGGCAGTGAAATGTTTAAATAAAAAAAAAAACAAACCCACAGCCCAAAAAATAATAAAAAAATATCTTTCCCAGTAAGGGAATGGATGTGAGTGGCCTGGGCTGAAAAGGGGGCACCTTTATTATTACTGTAGTAAGGAAAAAGGGAAAGTAAGGAAAAAGCTGAAAAGGGGTGACCTGTGCCTGGTTGTGGTTCTGGGCTGCTGCAGTTACAGCTGCCAGCAGCGTTTCCATTTTGGTAGCTATCGGGAAACACATTTTGAGTTTCTCATTGGTACTTGACATTTCTCTTAATGAGATAGGAAATAACTGGGAGAAATAGGAGATAGCAGTAACTGTAAACTTGCTTTGACTTTAAGGAAATTTCCAGTAAAATGCATCAAATCCTGAGTAGTTCTGTAATAAGGGAAGGCAGCTTTTGTATGAATGTCAGTAGTGCTGTTGGTGTATCACCAATACCTTTTTGTCCTTCAGCTTGCAGTGGTTAACCGGCTGACAACTTGTCATCTTTTCTGAAAATATAAACACTTGAATTGTTTTTAGGCTCTGTTTTTAGGAAAAATGCT
Organism: Numenius arquata; assembly: GCF_964106895.1. Classification (NCBI taxonomy): domain Eukaryota; kingdom Metazoa; phylum Chordata; class Aves; order Charadriiformes; family Scolopacidae; genus Numenius; species Numenius arquata. Next base: position 48,371,384 of record NC_133576.1, read on the forward strand.
TCCGATTGGGGATTCTGTGCCTCTTGCCAACTGAATGTCAAAACCAAGAATATTAAACTCTATCTTTAGGTGGTTCCAAGGCATTTCAGACCTCTTAGATGCCAGTAATTGCACAGGATGTGCACTGCAGCCCTGAATGTTCTTTTGTTTTATTCTTATTCAAAGTTATCTTTTTGCAATATTTTTGTCTGCCAGTTTGTAGGGAAATCTTTAATATGTGGCATACTTATAAAACGACTCAGACATTTTAGCTAAAACGTACATTAAAACCTACCTATATTGTGTGTGCAATGAAAGACAACTTGTAACTCATTAGAAGGATAATATGATTGATGTATAGCTGATTTCCCTGTTGGAAGGGTAAACTGGTTTGCCAAAACAGATTCATACAAAGGAACTGAAAATAAGTCCTCTGTCTGAGTTATAAAATATTTCCCGGGTTGTAAGCCCCTCACAAGGACAATGGGCTTTGATTTATTTGCAGTGGGTGAATGTCATTTCTAAAACAAAACCCTTGTCTCTCTTTTTACTCTTCTGTCCTTAACAAGGCTATTCTTTATTGCACAAAGACAATGAGAAGGCGGGAAACAGAAAAAATTCATATTGTAGTACGTGACACATGAGAATAAATTAATGTATTAGCAATGTTTTTTGTGGTGTAGATGGTTCTCAGGGTTCCAGTTCACAGGAAGCCATGCTCTCCAAAATCTTCTGGGTCTTTCTTGGATGAAGACACCATGATAAGTGGGACTGACAGATGGCAACAGAAGTGCGCAAAGGGAAGACATAAATAAGACCTTGTGGGTGCATAGATTAGTTATTGCACAATTTAAATAAATGTCAACTGAAAAGTCCTGCATGCCAGTGCTGTTCAACAAGCTGCAGGCTCTTCTCCTCATCACCCTCCTCCCAAGCCCTTGTGAGAGCTGATGCAGTAACTTACGTTTTGGATTACATTTGCTCAAACGGTTCTTTTAAAACCATCCTATTTAATTCCTAGTCACTTCTAGTTTCCACTGTGGAAGGAGCTGTGAGGAATCCCTGCCATCGCAGTGAGATACTCTCTATGTGTGAGCAGGGGAGGAGGAAGGCTTGGCAGGCTCCGTGGTATACAGCAGCTTTCAAGTTCGTGCAGGATTGTGTCTCTTTTGGGCTTTTAGTTCTCAGCCACCTGTGATGAGAGTGCTCCAGCCCTGTAACAAGCTCCTGAAAATTTTTTGAAGGCTGGCTGATGGACTGGTCCTGCTACCAGCTTCTCGCTGAGGTGGTGGGTTGTCGAGGGATGGTTGAAACGACCTGTAATTTAGCTACTTTTTCCCAGAAAATGATTTCTGTTCTCAGAACAAGCTGGGTGAGGGAGCTGGAACCGGGGAGCTTATTGTCAGGTCTTGTTGGAGGTTGCCCTTGGCCTGATTTCTTACTGGCAAATGTTGACTTGTCTCCGGCTGCTGTTGAACTGGTGCCTTTGCAAATAAGAGATGCTGAGGAGCCTGTCCACTGCAGGGGGACAGAGCGGTGAGAGGCGAATGACTGGATGAGCTGCCCTGTACAGCTCTTTAACCCCTTGCATTCTGCTGTTCATGCTGAAGGTAACATCCCATTTTCATTGATGTTAAAAAGGCCAGCACAGGACTATATATAAACTATATATGATTGTCTTTTGCATACAAGACACGCCAGACTGTGGAACTGACTATACAGTGTATTTCCAATTTTGCATATCATAGTAAAATTTCATAAGAAAGGAGGGAAACTTTAAATCATGAAAAGAAATGAACAAAACTCAAAAGCACGTTTGTAGATAGGCGAGTGTAGATCGTTTGGTTATTATTTGGTCTGTTTGCAGTGGAAATCCATGTCAAGTGTTTCACCATTTTGATGACATGGAATCAGATTTGCAAATGGAAGGTGAGAGCACTAAATGAAGGAACGGAAGCATTTGATTTTATGTTTGTATCTGGGTGGTCCAAATCATTAAGGCTTTTTGCAAAAGCTATGTAGGCTCCCCATCTGAAGAGACTGTATTTTCTTCTGTGAAATGTTGTACCTGGTTGTGATACATAGAAAACCGGGGAGTTGATATTTTTCAATTATTAAAAAAAAAAAAAAAAGAGGGGAGGAGGCTTTAAATGTCTCATTTCTACATAGAATATTTCAGGTTTAGGGCTGTCCCGGTGCCGTGAGGGCTGGCAGCAAGACAGGGACCTCCCCCAGAAGCCCAGAGCCAGCGAGCAGAGTTGGGAGAGGGACCAGGTCCCACTGCAGGGACAGGGTTGCTCTGAGGCCAAGCCAAGGGCTCTGATGTGCAAGGGGCTGGCAGGGTTGGAGCTGGTGTGAGTGTTACGGGGAGTGATATGTCTCACGTGTTCAGTCTCCTGATGCGTTTTGTGTTAAATTCCACATTATTTACAGTGTATTAATTTGTAGTAACGATTAGGCAATGGTTTCATTTTTCTGTGAGAATTATTACCAGCTTAGTATTTTGTGTGGATTAGTAATTTATTTTTTTTTCCCCAGTGTGTTTGATGTGCTCCCTTTTTATATTCTTGTCTCCGGTCTGTGTGACAAACTTGCAGGTTGTCAGTCTGCCTTTAATGGCAAGCCCTGAAATCTCACCAGTCAGTTTTTCAGACTTTGATGCTTCTGTGAGGAGGAACCAGTGAGAAATATGGTGGCATCCCTATCCTGTCTTTATGAGACAAAACAGCTGATCTTTGCTGTATTTTCCCAGTTTCTTTGAATAGCATAATATTTTGACACTCAGAAGAAACTTGCTGTGACAAGAATACAAACAAACCCATAAATCTGTTATTTAAAAATGTCTGTTCTGCTAGGAGTTTGGCTAGTGCTTTCCAAGAGCCTCTAGATGCCATCTTCAGGACATTTATGAAACCTGAGCAGTTTTTCAGTACTAAACTGCCTTTGTGGACAACTGAAATTTGTAGAACTGGCTGTTAAAGGATTACATCCTAATTACGTTAAGTGAACCCTGACCTTGGTAATTTGAAGCTGTTGGCCAGCTTGCTTGCTGGAGCTGGCCGTTCCTGCCAGATGTTGTTCATCAGTGCTAGCCATCAGCCTCCCCCTAACGAAGGGGACCCAGAGCATGGCCATCCTTAAGTAACGTAGCTGCACCAAATACAGCACAACTTTGTATTTCCCTGCTTAGCCCTGCTGCTTCCTAGCATGCTCTGTCCTGGTATCAGGAGGTTGTGGCTGGACCTCCTGCTGCATTTCCAGGAGCTGAAGGAGATGGGGCATCGTCCTTCTTGCTGAGGACTGTGGTGCTGGCCACAGCCTGCTGTTATCTGCTCTTGGCCTCGCAGGATGGGAGGGATGGGGAGAAGGAAAGGGGTTCTGCTGGATATTTAGTAATGATGTGGTGCAGGTGGGAGGTAGGCAAGCACGGTCACCGTCTCTGTTGCCCTGCACTTGCTGAGGATGCTCTTCTGAGTTCTGGTGTAAAGGATCTGCTGAAGCTGGGACCAGGTTACCAAGGGAGAAGGAGAAGCCCTCAACATTTACTGCAAGGACTAGGAAAAAGTATGTTTCCATTCTATCTTCAAGCTTCTGAAAAACCTACAGGTTGGCCATATACACGTTCCTCTTCTCTCCAAAAAGGTTTCTTTTAGGGTCCCACTTTAGGTGCTCTGGTCACCTCTGCTGTTTCCGGTAGGGGCAGTGGATTTTCACTGCCCTTTTCCCTCTCCTGAAAGAGCAGGGTGTAATTCTATAAAACATTGGGGTCATTAATTTTGCTTAAGTTATTATATTGGTATTGCCAGGTTTCTCTTTGCCTTAAACCAGTATTTAGGGTTCCAAAGACTGACAAATTTTAATTTTATGTTGATTTATTTTATATAGTTTGGGGAATTTGAAGTTTCTGCGTATTGTCTTTGGCAGTATGGCTGTATATATATTTTTTAATATAAAGCTAATGCTTCTCACGAATCATGTAATTTCAGCAGATATAATTTAAAAGAACCACCAAAAGATCAAAGTCTAGTGTATCAAAAGACAACAATACAGTATATTTTTTGGTAATACTCTTGTGACTTTTGTAATACGCATGTATCATTAGTGAAACTGGAGCATCTAAGCCAGTATCCTTACAAATGACCTTGGTCACTCTTCCGGAAGGAAACTTGTTTACCCTCTTGTTTTCAATGGAAGTGAGAACTTGGAGAATATCCTTTTGATTGGGAGTTGCCACTGATGTGAATATTAATGAAAAATGAGGAAGGGTTTGGAGGGAGTATCTCAAATGTTCCTTTAAGATCCAATCAGCATTATTTTATGCTGTCTTTAGCAAAGAACTTCTGAGTCTGCCTTAGGATATGATTAACACTTATTATTTTAAACAAAATGAGCAAGCCAGTTCTCATCAGTTGGTTTATACAACTTCTGTGCTTTTGGCTGTGAACTCCATATTAAATACTGTTTGCTTTGAGGCTGTTTTTAATAATAGTCTTCAGAAATAAATTAAATTCCTACCTCCTGAGTCTTGACAGCAGTTGTTTACTTTTTCCTTCATTGATTGGTTTTCTGATAAATTTTCTTTCTGTTCCTCTGCGCCTCTTTTTTTTTTTGTTTGTTTGGTTTTTTTGTTTTACGTTCCATCTGTTTTTCTGTCATCTTCACTCAGTTCTGTCATCTTCACTCACTGCTGGCTGCCTTACATGGCACTGAGTCTTTCCTTCAGCTCTTCCTCCCTGGTGTAATGCCTGCTTTTTCTTCTTCGTGCTACCCTTGCAAAGCACTAGTAAAGCATCGGTAGTCCTGGAAGGTCTCTTATTTTTCTTCCAAGAAGGGCCTCCAGTATTAATACCAACAGCCCTTAATGCTTTTGTCTGTTTGCAGGTGTCATGGATAAAATAACAAATTTTCTGATGCAAGGACTTCGTAAAACAGTGTTGGTGCTTCTAGTTTCTCTAAAAGGAAGCTGCTCACATAAAAGTGAGGTGTAAAGTATGCTGTGACAGACTTCTGGTCTGCAGTCTTATTTATTCATAAGAAGATAACTAATGAGAAAATGCAAGATGAGAAGTTGAAGCTGGTGTGGGGAGAAGTCCTGCTTGAGCCAATTGAGGATAATGAGCCACAACAAAAGATGTTTTCTTTTTAAGTGGTGACTTAAGCAGAGAAGGTAAAGAAAAATTTTGCAGGGGAGAAGTCCTCAAGGGAGCTTGCTGCCAGCATAGGGTTTATGGTAGTTCTGTGTCGCTTCTAACACTGTGTGACTCCACTTACTAAAGAGCAAGAGGAGATTACAGTCAGTAACTTCACATTTTTCTTCTGTTTTCTAGGAACTTGTTGGAGAGTTTCCTATGGATTATAGGCAGCTCCTGATGCTATTTTTCAAGTGTTGGTGTAGTGTCTGATACTTAAAGCTGAGATTTTTTTTCCTAGGGAGCCTTTCTTTTAGTCTCCTCATAAAATTTGAAAAATACTTCTAAAATGGCAGAGCTTCAGAAATAACACGTGACTCAAGGATGAAGAGAGGAAAGCAGTGTATCTGGTGCTGTAATGTTAAAAGTTAGATACTGAGATGTGCCAGTTTGCAGTGTCAGCATTTAAATAAAATAATAATAAAAAAAGATTTCTTCCATCTGTCACCAATTCAGAATAGATCAGGATTAGTTTTCAGTCTCTTCTGTTGGAAAGTTATCCCAAAGGCCACTGGAATTTGTCATTAGGAGACTTTCAGCTTGAATGTTCTTAAGTTAATTAACCAGGTACTAGTAGTTCTACCTCTTTTTAGTTACCAGTAGTAAATACCTCTTTTCAGTCCTTTATTGGCCTTCTATAAGTGGCCTTCTGTTTTTCTGCCTTTTCAATCTATTCCTAAAATGTAGGCCTATGTTAAAGACCCTATAATATTTTAATATAAGGGGGGGAAAAAGGCATATTGAAGTATGTTCACAGGAATTATCTCTCTGGATCTTAAAAGATAACACTGTTATCTTTAAGTGGTAGCATTTGTTTGCCTCTTCAGAGTACCAGTTTGCTTTTCCATCTTGCAGCCTTTTGGCGCATCTAATGGTGCGCCTGCCCACAATGTAGCCTGTCTTCTCATCCTTTCCCCATTGAAGAAGCCTCTGAAGCATCTTCTTTATGTAGGGCTTTATGTGTAATTCAAGCTTGATTTGTTATAAACTCAGTTTTATAAAGCTAAAAGAAAAAAAAAATAACCCCAATTGCTTCTGCTTGGCATAGATGGTAGCAATGGCCTGTGAGAGCCCTTTGAGCTAGAAGAGTTTGTGCCACAGGCCGGGGGGCTAATCATCAGATCTGCTGTCCTGGTGGAGGTGTGCCTTGCCATCAGGGATGGAAACCACTGCGGCATCCAAGCATGTTCATCTCAACGGGGATTCATCCCAATGTAGTCTTTCCCCCTTTCAGATAGCTTGGAGGCAGACCAGTCAGCGTGGCTGTTGCGAGGGTGGCTGTTGACTTCACCTGGACACAGCTTATCTGGTGGGACAAACATAAATCAGCAGTAGAAGCGCAGTGAGAGGCTAGCCTAGAAAACAGGGCAGGTGGAGATGTGCTGCAGGGTTATAAAATAGTTGGAATTTCCTTAATTGCCTGGAACTTCGTGCTTAGGTAGATTAGGCTGTTGTAGCCCATACGAGCAATGACAAAGCTGTGAATAGAGATGAGCTGGTGTCTGCCAGGATGGGACAGATGGGTTTTGCTGTAGAAAATATGTATTACTGGTGGACGATTCTATGTGAGAGCGGCAAATAAACCTGTAATGGTTACAGATGTCCACACCATGGGCAACGTGCAGACAGCCTTTGCAGAGCCTCTTGTAGTTTGTCAGGCAACAAATTCTTCTATATCAAGACTTGTCTATATTTTCCATATGCAACCCCATAGCTGCTGTAAATAATGAACACTTTGCTTTCCTGATATGCTTAACCTCTGGCTTAGACCGTGTATGTGCTCAGTATAGTGAATACATTATTATGCAGTGTGAAGCCATGATAGCTGTGTTTTATGTAGATGTAATGCAGGGTGTTTACCCTCCTTAAACCTATTGATTAAAGAATGTACATTTTGTTCGGTTGAATTGATTTACATTTTAGTGTTCATGACACTTTTCATCCTTTCTTTGGTAACAGGCTGTGGTACTGTGACTGTTCCTGGTGATGAAGAGAGATGCTGCCATTAGGTTTTTGGGGTTTTTTTTTAAGCATTATTTATTGGAGTTCCTTAAGCAAAAGTCAAACTTGGAGTTCCCCATGGCTTGAACAAAGGAAACATTTTTCTCCAATGTCCTCCCTGTTGGTTTCTTGGCATAACAACTGTTTCTTGGCATAACAACTGCCACTCCAAATATTCAGGGACTTCTTTTGTTTGCCTGTCTTTGGGGTTTTTTTATTTTATTTTATTTTGCTGGATTTCAGTTTATTTGCAAGATCCTGATCAGATGGAGCCCTTTAAAAGGGAGGGCAGGTGCTCTTGGGCCTTCTCTTGCTAGCTTAAAAAATCATGGAAATGAACTTGTTCCTCCCTAGATATTTAAATGTTTGGTTTGGCAATGAGTCCCAACAAAAAAAAAAAAAAATATTACTGGCCATGCTGAAAATCAGCATTTCATGAGAGCACTGTTCAATGTACGTAATGTTTAGATTTTTCCCTTTGAGCCAAGCTCCCAGCTTGACCCCCGTAGCCCATCTACTTGATCAGTCAGTGTGGTACCTTGGGGGATGTATGTCTCAGCCAGTAAGGGAGTGTGGCCTATGTGGGATATAACGAACAACACAAGAGATGACTGATATTTCTTTTGAAGACATACTAGTGTCAGCTCCCATGTCTGTCTTTATTAGCCTGTTGAGCTTTTTTTTTTTAAAGAAATTGACACTTTTCAATAGTGTGTATTTCAGTATTAGACAATATTTCAATACATCCTTATGTTTCACCTTTTAGTCTAGATTTTCTTTAAATATATTATCTGTTGAAAAACAGCAATATAAGTGTATATATATTACAACTCTTAACATTGTATTTTAAGAAAAATTTGATGAAATACTCGCTTCCCATTCAATCACTCAATATGTCACAAGAGCATCTAGGGCAAACCAGAATTTGGGTTCTCAAAATGCCTCATTTGTTTTTGTTGAACATAAGGACACAATTTTCATGAAGTGTGTTAGTTTTTTACTGCTTCAAGTGTATAGTATTTAAAAAAAAACAACAAACAAACAAACAAAAAAAAAAATTACCCAAGGCTTTTGGTGATTTTCCACGTGTATACTGCAAGCGATATTTGAATACATTGCTTATCCTAACTCTAAATACACAATTATAGTAAAAGCAAATGCATTTTCAATGGAGAAGGATATCTGGGAGCAGCTTACGACAGCACTAAGGCTCCTGGACTGTAGACATGTGTTGGCGAAGGTGTATATAGCCTCTGGTTAAGTCTGCCAGCTTTTCCCTTGACTGCTGCTGTGTTACAGGACTTCTGCCTGGGTTGAATCAGAGCCACTTGAACAACTTCCACTTTTATTGCCAGTCTGGAGAGGAAAAAAAAATATTCCCCAAAAAACCAAATCAGTGGTGGAAAGTGTACTGCTATGGATTTGCTGTGTCTAAGATAGCTACATGTGTACGTAAAAGGAAGCAGAGTTCAATTGTACATTCCAGAGCTCTTCTGGACTAACACTGACTGCTGTGCCCAAGCCATTTCTATCCCACTGCTGATTTTTGTGAGAGTAAATTGCATGGGCATGGCTTGCCTGCTGCTGGATATGTGATTTCATGGAAATGAACGAGGGACCTGGTGCCAGGAGTAGTGTTTTCTTTGTCACACAGTATTTGCCAGCACATAAAACTCATTTCGTTAGCTGACTTTTATGTAAAGCCGTGTTTTTCTCAACATGTTTAGTTAATCTGTTTTGAAACACCGTCATGGCTTGGTGTCAGCTGCAGTTTCCCATAGTCGCACTGGGTCACAGATGGCAAGGGAGGAGGGAAGACTGTCTTTTGGGAAAAGAACCTGTGCCTGCATCTTTCCTGATCAGATTCACAATTTCTGTGTAATTGGGTGGTTTCATTCCACAAAGCATAAGCTACTGCCGGCATGCAAACTTCACACATCTCTGACCTCTTTTGAACTTGCTAATTCTGCAGCTTTCTGCTCTGCATTTCAATTGTGCTTTGATTATGACTGCTTTGAAAGAACTGTGCTTTGATGGAATCTCGTATGAGGCATCTCTCTTGAAGCAAGTTAAAACCTGTGCTTTAAAACATGGTGTTTGCATCTTAATTGATACTGAGACACAGTGAATTAATCTGTGTATAGCCCTGAGGGGATCTTCTTACTGCAGGATTACTCTCTGTGCCTGAAAGACCTTACACCTGCAAGGAATTGAAGCACGACAGTGGTGTGGGGCTTGTGAGTGTGCATTGAAGCTCAAATCTGTGCTACCCACGTGTCGGTTTCCATAAATACAAGCAGGGAAATTTCTAGACACCTCTGGAAGTTAATCAACTGGGCTACTAAACTGCACAGAAGATTACTGGAAAAACTGTTAACTTGGTCTGGCTGAATGAGCTAGGTTTGGATTCAGGAATATGCCATGATTTGCTTGATATCCTCTACTTCTCAGTTCAGCACAACTCTTGCTGAATACAAGATGGTCGGGTTTCTGTGCTTGGATTTGCAATCCTGTGCATTGCAAAGGTGACTGGGACTATTGGTTGAGTCAAGCAGGAGGATGAAAAGTGGTGTGGCCAATGGGAACATCCTTTGAGGAAAGAGGAGGACAAATGTTGTCTTTGGACTTACTCTGCATTTTGAAGACTGCTTAATATGAGCAGTTGTCATTAAATTCTCTACATTTAAATATGTTAATTAATACAGCTGCATTTCTGTATCAGCTCACCCGTAGGAAGATTCAAGGCAAATCAGTATCTCTGGCTGTTTATTAATTGATTTTGCTGACTTTTCCTCTGTTGTTCATTCTGCTTTGATTTCTGTTACAAAATTACTTTTATATTTGTTATGGGCTTTTTTCAAGCTTTAAAGACCAGACGCAACAAAATACCTTAAGTGTGCAGGCAGCTTTTAAACAAATATTGAAATCTCACTGAAGCCACTGGCATTTTAGCATGAGCTTTGCAGAACTGGGTTGTAACGTTAAACCAGTAAAGAATGAGATGAAAAAACCCACCTTTCCATGTTTACTGCCATCATAAAATGAGTACAAGTATTTTACACACAAAGTAAAGCCCTCTAACATGATGGTCATGAACATTTTTGGCACCTTTTCTGCCACCTCGTGTACATCTACCAGGCTTCTGAGGTCTTAGTGTGACCAGCCCTGCTGTGCCGCAAGAAGCTCTTCGGTCTGCTGCGCAAAAAGGTTAAGTGTTTTAATTTGTATATTTGATATGGCTTCAGGTACCGTGGAATATAAAACTCTGAGGCAAAACATTGGAGGAACTAAATGCAGATGTTACAGACTTACCAGTGGAAACTCATCATCCTCATCTTACACGTGCTTAAACTGATCAGCTGTTTGAATATGGAAGGAATTCCCAGGAGCTCTCGTCTGTTTTGGATAGCCTGTGGAATGAACCTTTCCTTTCCTCCCAGTATCAAGAGTAGCCAGTGCCTGCAGACCAGAGAAGATGCCGGCTAAGCTCATTTAACTCATGTTGTTTCCCTGTGTCATGACAACTAGTTTTTTTGTTTGTTTGTTTTGGGGTGGGTTTTTTTCACTTTGTTTCCCTTTGGTTATTCTATGAAATTTGCCATGCAGCTGACATTGGAAGTTACCACTGTATTTGTAGGGTTGGCTTATCTGTTCTCCCATTTCCCAGAAATGTTCAAAAAAATAGGAAATAGTGATCTTTACTGAAATACATACTTAAGTATGGTGCTATATTTAAGACTTCAAGCTTCAGCAGAGCATAAACTGGAACGTCAGCTTTTGCTGCTGTACAGTATGTACCTCAACTTCAGGTAATCCTTATAAACCCTGAGCAAAAGACCATGAGAAAGGGGAAGAAAAAAGGCTTAAGAAACCCAGTGGTCCTAATTGACAAAATAAGAGATCCGAGCCTTTACTAATGTATTGTGCAGGACTGTAAGTGCAGTAGATATGAAACCCTTCAGTCTGCCTGGTGCTAAATTAGGGAGGTGAAAACTGCAGTTCAGAAAAAAAGCCCTTATTGCAAGCTAAATGCTGTAGCCTCTTGTACTTAAGTTCCTGAACTTGTCCTGTCTCAGGGCAGTAAACGGTAAAAGGTTTCTGAATGGTTTCATGATCTATGCTGTTGTTGTCTGTAGCTTGTTTTCAGTTGATCCAACTCAAAAAGAGTTAAAAAATTTTATGTTAGTCATGGGAAAAAAGTTTGCATGGCCGTTCTGCCTCTTATAGCCCATATTCCTTCTTTTTCTCAATTACAAAGGATTTATAACACAATTGCATGTTGTATGTTGTTCATGTGCACACCTGCATTATGACATTATGTTTTTGTGCCCTGATTCTGCCAGCAGGCCTGCAAGGGTGAACCTTTGCAGTGGGGAGAGGAGTCCCATGTGCGTGACCCTAAATTTGCCCATGCGCAATCCCCCACATAACCAGGGGCATCGAACAGTGCAGCACCAGAGTCCTCGTTCCCTTTGCCCGTGAGCTTAGTCCCGGCGACCATGAGATCTTAGCGTGAATAACTCTGCTACGGTGTTTATATGCAGTTGCAGGCTTTAATGTTGGGTTTCTCACTTACTGGTACTTTGTTTTTCCTTTATTTTAAAGACACCTTTAAGTCTTCTATTGATACTGTTGGGGGGGCTTTTTTATGCGTTTTTATTATTGTTTTAAACCTTGCCTTGCTGCTGCTTGTCAGAATTAAATGAACCAGTGAGAAGTTTCAGGTTGGAGAAGGTGCAAAGTTTTTTGTTGCTTCTAGGATCAAGGCGGCTAAGGAATTATTGATAGCTCTTCCAGTTCTGGAGACTTTTAAGGCAGAATGGAAAGATTGTTTTCTAATTAAAGGTTAATACTATGTAATATCTGAAAGGTTTTATTGTGGAGGTTACCTACCCATTAGAGGGGTTTTGCTTGCTGTGACCTGAGTTGGTGTGCCTGACAAGTGTGGTGAAATTTGGGATCTTATTGTCTGAAAGTGGATTTCTGTCTGCTCAGGGATCTATGGTGCACAAAGGAGTAATGTACATAAAAAAGTAAGGTTTTGAGCAAAACTGAGGGACTGCAGAAGTCCTCTTAAAACTTCTCTGCAATCTAATAGCATTTGTCTTCTTTCTCTGGCTCAGCAGACACTGTCAAATTGATTGTTGCTCTCGTGTAGCAGTTGAAATGATCTCCTGTCAAAGCTTTTGTAGACTTACTAACAAACAGGCAAAGGGAAGGATAATCAGATCCTAGAAATGTAGGAAGTATCTTGCTCAACACGTTTGGCTGTATTTAATTTATATATATTGTATTTTGTGCGTATGTGAATGTGTCATTATAATCTCTGCCCATTCAGGAATGCGGCTATATTCTCTGCTTCCCTCCCTTTCTTTTCCAATAGACCAAAGCCCCTGACCAGGAGAGCAAATGCTGGGCTGTACGTGTGGAAATTGAGCCGTCACGAGAAACTGAGAATAGCTGCCTTCACTGGGTGTAGATTGTGGTACTAAAGCAGTGGACTGCTTCATCAGATGCTTGATGATGAACGTAAACATCTGTAATCAATTTTGAGTGGGTCTAGGGTTAAACAAGTGGTCCCTTGAAGCTGGTGAGACCACTTCAGGAGATACTTAAGTGTTTTGCTGAATGAGAATTGGCTTGAAGGCTGGCATCAGGACACTTGGACTGGATTGGGCAACCACAAAACTCAGGCAAAACTGATCCTGAAATCATCTGATTTAGGTTTTGCCCAAGTGGGGAACTGGTGTGTGTCTGAGTCTCCCCTGAGCTTGCCAGTTTGAACACTGAAAGTAAATGTGTTCTCTTAATAACGAATTCTTCTTGTACAAGGTTTTTTCCTTCGTCAGAAGGCTTACCAGCTCACTGTCATAGCTCCTCCTGCTCTCGGTGGCATTCTTATCCCTGGATTTATTCATTTGGCACAGACTATTGAGATCTTGGTGACAGACATTGCTACGTCTTTTCTACTAGGTGGCATGTAGTGTCATTAAAACTCTATGACCTAATAAAATGTACGTAAAGAGGAAGTTTTCCTAGGCATGCCCTAGTTAGACAATGTAGCAGTTATTTTGTGAATAAAAAAAACTTTTTTCCTAACATAAACAAAACCATCTAAGTCCATAGATTAATCTCACAATAGACTCATTTTAAAATGAAAGTGTTATTTCCTGCTTTTTGCTTGTCGTCTACCAGAACAAAATCCACAGCTGGTTTTTGCAGGAACCTGCTGTACCCTGAACCATGCTGTGGGACAGCTGTAAAGCAGCTTGTTGTTCTTGTCATTCTTCCTCAAATATCCAGTTTCTGTACAGTGATAATTTTAGCACTTTGAACGCGGAACAATGCTTTGTCCTTATGTGGCTTGGTAGCTAATTTTGAACGTATGTGAAGCAGAAATACTTTGTTTTGTGGCTGAGAAAATGAGGATGACACGGTGATTTGCTTAGGATGTCTCATGGAGTGGCACCAGTGGGGAATGAGGCACCAGGTCAGGCCTCGTGGCTGCCGGGACAGAAGCCATCTGCCGAAGCAGGACAGCTTTGATGGCGGGCTGCTGTGTAACATGGCTGTACGCGCCTCTGTCAGCAGGACGTGGGTGGGTGAATATGGGGAGAGGTACAGGAGATCTCATCGATGCTTATAAATATGTAAAGAGTGGGTGTCAAGAGGGTGGAGCCAGACTTTTTCCAGTGGTGCCCAGTGACAGGACAAGGGGCAACAGGCACAAACTGGAACACAGGAAATTACATCTCAGGATGAGGAAAAACTTCATACTTTGAGGGTGACAGAGCACTGGAACAGGCTGCCCAGAGAGGGTGTGGAGTCTCCATCTCTGGAGATGCTCAAAACCCGCCTGGATGCATTCCTGTCCAGCCTGCTCTAGGTGGACCTGCTTTGGCAGGGGCTTGGACTAGGTGATCTCAGAAGGTCACTTCCAAGCCCTACCATTCTGTGATTCTGTGAGAGTACTAGGTCCAGGCATGTGTGAAGAAGAGTGTGTAGAGACAGGAGAAAGCCCAGCACCTCTGTGTGAGGCAGTGCTGCAGTGCCTGGGGCAGTGGTGTGGTGGTGTGTCCATCATTATGTCCTTCTAGAGCCAGCCCAGCTATTGGGGGACATCCCTCTGGATTGGGTCAGTTCTTCATGGCATGGCCCGGGGCTTATGGGCTACGGCCAAACTACCCTTAATGTCCCCAGCTTACGCAGCCCCGCTGAGGGCCGGCGTTGGCCGGTGGGCTCCCTGTGAGACAAGGCTGTGTAAAAGTGGGAGTGAGACCCTCCCAGGGTAGCATGAGGACCACCTCTCCCATGGTTCCCCAGGCCAGGCCTGCTGTGGTTGTTAACAGTAACAAAACACTGTTTGTCAGGAAAGAAACCCAAAGCGCTTCTGATTTCAAGCTAGAAAATAAGCTGGAAATGGGAGATGTCAAACGCCGTGAACTGAGCTTCATTTCAGGGCAAGAGTAGTGAATAACTCTCTCAGGCCAATTTTTGTTAGGCGACTTCGAAAAGCATTTAGTTATTTACCGTCTAAGTAAAGGTAAATACGTAAGAGCTCACATAGCTCTAACATGTACTGATTTTGAATGCTAATGTCACTGCACACTAAAATTTGGACAATTAAGAATGGTAACACTGAGATAACTTTTTTTTTTTTCTCAAACTGAGTAAATAGTAAATTTCTGACAGAATAATTGATGTTTAGAGAGGTGTTCATTTACATATCAAGGCTTCCATGAAGCCCTCGGGGATCACAGCTTGCTCTTTATGTTGCAGACTTGAAGTGCAACAAACTTTAACGATTTTATGTTGAGAAGTTTCTCAGAGATCAGTGTTTAGTCATCAGAATTTCAACCACAACAACACAGAGTTGAAAATGCAGAGAAATGGCTCCCAAGTGATCGGAAGCCTGTGCTGTATAAAGCCCTCAGTTTCAGGGGAGAAGCTGTTTGGAAGTTGGCTTCATCAGGGGAGAAGCTGTTTGGAAGTTGACTTCATCAGGTCTCAGCTCAAAGCCTTCTGAACACTGGTGGGAGGATTCCCGGTGATAACAACAAGCTTTGAATCGGCCCCAAGGTGAATTGTGAGTTTTGCTACTTTTATGCTAGATTCAAACACAACTCTTGATTTTTCACATGCAGGCATATGGTTCACAGAGCTGTAGTACTGGTGCAAGTTTTTGGTTTGATGTGGAGCGCATGTGTCCCCTTCTTCCCCACGGTTCCTGGAGTGAGTGCTGCGGGCTGGTCGCGGGTCCTGGGTGCTAGCACCCAACGAGCAAGTAACGAGGCAAGAAACAGTCACGGGAGATGCAAAGGCCTTCATCTTCAGGTGGTCCAAACCCTTCCGAGCTGCACTGCGGCTGGTGCTGTGGAGGGCACTGCCCTTCTGTGGAGGGACCCTATGCACTAAAGCTATTCCTGTGGAGCAGCTGCCAGAGACATGGGCTGGGTTTCTCTCCTGGGTTTTCCTGAGGCAGGTAGAGTAAGAAGTAAAGTTTTGCTTGTTTCCAGGAATTTTATTTTCTTTTTTTATAATAAGTGGAATCTGTTGACAGATGCTGACAGTAATTTTAGGGAGATAAACATTGTTTTGGTAGCTCTTTTATCCTTATGCTAAATCGTCTTAGCCATTAATGTCTTTTGGGTTTGATTTCTGTAGAAAATTGTGTGCTTTGCACGTGAAGTTTGTAGCTTATTGAGATGCCTGCATTATTTTATTTAGCATAACTTTAAACAGCAGCTTGTACAGACCATGGTGTCAGACCTGATCAAATGGTGATGAAATAACCCCATAGCTGTAATTGGAGATACCGTGTGTGAGAAGCTCCTGTAGCGTAGTGCTGAGCCTCCTGAGTACCTGCCTATTGCATGCAAGGTTTTTGGAAAGATTTCTCAGAGGGGAAATTTGTATGAGACCACTTTCTTGGAGAAGACTTATCTAGAATTCAGACTAGAATTCATGCGCTGAAGCTGCTGATTTTAAGTAACTGTCGCTTAAGGATATTTTAAAGGCTTTCTTGCTGACTGCCATGTTTTATTGATGAATTACTTGAATGGTGATGCTCCAAATGGTTTCTGTTTTTATAAAGCATTTTCTACCTTTATTTTAAGCTTTTATCTGTTGCACAGATTTTTAGAAGTACAGGACTATACTATCTCTTTATTTTGAACAACAAACCCAGAAGACTGGTTGATACCAAACTGTGGTTTTGATTTGAGTGTAACTTTTGTTTGCAGGTAATGTACCTCAATGTTTTGTTTTTGATATGAAGATTGTACAGGTGGTAAAAGAGAGTTGTTCTTGAGTTATGCACATTTTACTTCTGCTGTTTGGCCTGATGGCTATTAACAGCCACTTACACTATGGAACCACTTTATAGTGAAACCTTTGATGTGCCCCTTCACCCCCTACCTCCTCTGTTCTCTCTGCTTAATAGATCAACTTAATAGAGGAGCTGTGGCTTGACATGTGCAACATGGCATTGCACAGCACTGCTCTAGGAGCAGAGAGAAAGATTTGCTATTTTACTTGAATATCAAATCGGTTTGCCCCTTCCAACTTCACTATAAACTGGGTCTGCTATGACTCAGCTTCAGAGAAGCCCATGCTGATGGCATTGCATAGATTATTGCATCCTAATCTTGCATGTCTTTTTGCAAAGCTTTCTTTTATTCTTAATTTATATTTCCTTTCTTGCTGCAGTTTTTTTCTCTATTTTGTATTGTAGGATCGGGATATTCACCCCTTGAAGATGACGAAGATGTGTATGCACGCAATAGATATAAAGGTGAATGCTTTGCTTATGTGCTAAAGAGGATCAGCTGATTGCTGAAAGAAAGCTTCCTTCTTTTTCTTTTCATGGATTAAAAAATCTTGGAGATCCAGCTCCATGGTTTTTCTCATGGATTTTTAGATCAAGATTTAATTTCTACTTTTTTGAACAATGGAAATTAGACAAAATACTGATCACCACTCTTTTATGCACCTGAGTAAGTAACTTTTGCACTGCCTTTGCTCTTGGAAGATCAGGTTGTTAAATCATGAAAATCTAGGAAGAGCTTCTCTTTCTTCTTCATACATCCTAACAAAACCATCAATGATAAGCTAACTCAAAACCTGAGCCTACGATGGTAATGTATAGAAGTATACGCAAGAGAACTTGATTTTCATGAGTTTTTTTCCCATAAAGTTGATCACATTTCAGGTTAACCTGCTAGCTGAAATGCCAAGTGAAATGTGTTTAACAAATGAACGTGTACATTCCAGAACCAAAATATGTAGCTGGATGAAGGAGTGAATGGACTTGCATGTTTATAAAGAAAATTCAGGTTTTCTTCCCTATTCTAGAAGATTTTGCCATTTGGCAGGATTCAGAAGCTTTTTGCCACTACCTGTAAATACTCCATTTACTCTGTCCATTTTCTTAAAAAGTCTGCTTCTGTCTCAATACCCCTCTCCTCTGCCAAAATCCCTCAGAAGCCTAGACAGTAAAGAAAGGTAGCATTTAATTTGTCACTTTAAACGGTAACTGCAGCAAACTAATATGTGGACACGCTAGCATTGTAATAAATCATTTTGATTACTTGAAAATACTGGGCATTGGTGTCTTATATGTTACTGATTCCCTGCAAAGAATCAATGGGCCTTGTAGGAGGTAAGTCATAAAGTGATTCAGACATTTATGAACAACAGAGGAAAGCACAGATGCTACAGCTATGTTGCTCTTTTCATAAATGTCTTACGTTCCTCCCAGTAAAATACTTCAGTATAAAATTTTGCTTTCAAACACATGCAGAAATATTTCTCGAAAGCTTTGTTTAGGTAAACTTACTTTTTGTTGCCTTTTCACATGTAACACTCAGCAGACACATAGAAAAAGTATTCCAGAGATCATGAAGATAAGTCAATGCCAATTCATGCCAGGGCAGGCAAGTAGTTAAAATGCGGATTCTGTATAAATTCCTTTTATATGGTGATCCAAAATGGATTATACTCATGTCAGCCGAAGTGTCACCAGGGTAAGTGAAACATAATGACTCATTCATGCAGATATTAAAAACTGTTCTGAGTTTGGAAGCACTACTGCCAAACATTGAAGATCAGACAATGTGAATCTAAGAGTATAAAGCATTGGAGTAGAAAAGGCTCACTCTTCATTAGCATACTTATTTAAGTTAGTATTGGGGGGGAAGGGGATGGAAACAGACAAAGCAAGGAAGAATGGGCTGAGTAGCTACTTTCAGAGCTTCTCCTTATGTATGCAGTCCAGCATTTTGGGTATGGCCCATTGCTCAGCAAATAAAACTTCCCAGTGACAAATAACTAAATTAATTTTCTCAACTGATGATAGCATACATAAGCAGCATTGTTTTGTCTTTGCACACACGCTCACTAAACAGTACAAGCAAGCACACAAATTCATCCTCTTTGGCATCTGCAAACAAAACATTGCAGTTTATTGTGGGGGGAATCGACCTCCTACCAAACCCTTTTGTCTTCATCTGAACGTTTTTCAACTTGCTCAGCTTTCCAGAGAAACATCACTGAGACCTTCTGTGCCCACGGCATTTTTAAAGAGCTTTTCCCTTCCTCCCTGGTGAACCCTCAGCTCTGTTGGCTGATGTACCAGCAAGCAACAGTGCAACCTGTCCCTTTGCATGCTGCTTGTGAAGGAAATGCTCAGCTGAGGCTGGTGTTCAAACAGGACTGAGGGATCGGGGGAAATGATGCTCTAGAAAATGCTTTCCTTGCAGCCACTTGGCATGGCTGGGCTGGGATCATATTTGATGAGGAAAGGCTTCCTGGATATAACAGTTCTGTAACAGTCTGTAGCTTTTCTTATTCCCAAAGCCTTCGGGAAGATGGCTGATCTTGTCTTGAGGCAGAGAACATCTTGTGTGACCTTTGGGGGCCCCGTCTAGCCCTAATATTCCATAAATATTCTATGTAGCTGCTTAGCCTTTGAAAACGAGTATGTGCCTTCACTTAAAAATAAACAAACTTTGATCTAAAACTTTGTTGTATCGTTTGATGTGCTTTCAGGCACATCAGCTTTTCAAGTTAGCTGGGGCTTTTTTCAGTGGTATCAGTTGGTCTAAACCCAGATATTTGCCCCCTTATAAAGCCTGCCTCACCCACTTTCTTCTAATCACATTCAGTGATTTAGATCAAACAGATGTTCCTCCTAAGCTCTTCAAGTTATCTGCGTCCAAAAGCATGTCTGGTTTTGTTTTTCTTTCTGACAGTGTCATTTGGTCCAGTAAAAGATGTTATTACCCCTCCCTAGGAGCCTTTGCTTTGTTTCTCTGTGTAGACCACTGTAGCTGCAACAACACTACAGGAAGGGCTTTTTCTTTTTCAGTATTCCGTTTGTGCATTAAACTGCATTTGTTAGCTGTTAGCTACTTCTTAAAAAATATATACGCAGCAGTTTAATCAGGGCAAGCTGGTTTGTAAAGCTGCAAAAATTTGCAGAACAACTCTGGCAATTTGCAATACCTGAAACAGCTGCTTTGCCTTTTTTTGTTTATTTTAATTTTATTAGCCTCTTGTTCATGTTGCAAAGTGTGTTTGTCTTCACACCCTTTACAAAGAAAATCAGCCATGTGCGTTTGCACCTTATATATGTGGAAAACCTGAGGCATAAATATCTTGAACTGATTTGCGGAAGGATTACCTAGCTGGCTGGGGCAAAATCTCAGCCTACCTGAGTCTTCATCCCCCCTGCTGTGCCCCTTCAGTCAGTGTTCTCCTAGGAACTTCAGGTTTAAACCCTTCGGCAAAAAAACCCTGAGGCCTCCTTAGTTGAGGAGATCCTACGGCAAACAAGAAAAGCTTGCTTTTTTTTTTTTTTAATTTAAAAAAAAATAAAATTGACATTTAGGGTCTCGGGGCAGGAGAAGAAGACGGACAGAAAAGTTGGGAATTTGGGGGATGAGACCACTGAAGGGGAGATCATGGAAAAGCTGTTGTTAGCTCAGGAGGAGGAGGATTTCTCCACAGGAGGTGAATGAGCCACCTGTGAATCCAAAGTGCATGGCTTCCCCCAGTGTGGTCAGAGGTGATGCTTGAGGCTGCAGCAGTGGCAGTGGGGTGGGCAGCTAAGGGGGCTGCGGGGATGGGTGCTGTCATCACTCATTACTTCAGCAGTAGCTGATGGACTTCTGTTCCTGTTAGTTCACCCCCCTCGCCTGCTCTCCCAGTTTTAGTTTGGTTCACAGCAAGCATGAAAAATGTGAGTCACTGTGATACAGCCCCTCAACAAAGTGGCCCAAGTCAGTTGATGGGCTTTTTTTTTCTATGTCTTTTGGTAAGTATGGGATAGAGATTAGAGTGAAGGACAGGAAATTGTTCTAAAAAAGCCCCAGACAAACAAAAACCACTCTCCACCAAACTACGTTTTCATAATTCTGTGGTAAATAGTGGAGGGTACATTTGACATTCAGTACTTGTAGAAAACAGGACCGTAGGTGGAAAAAAAACAGAGATGGGATGATTGTGTGGCTTAGCCAAAAAGCTGAACTGCAATCTACCCCTAAGCTACTGTGTGCTGTGAGGCTGGTCTGCTCATTTCCCTTGCCTTAGTTCCTGTGTATTTGGTGACACGTGTAATGCCATTTGCACATCTTTGTAAAGGGTTTTCCCCATGTATTGGCAAAATACAAAAACAAGCATGTCGTAGTACAAGACAACTGCTTCAAAAGCAGACTAGTCTAGAGCAACCTGCTCTTGATCTAGTCAAAAGCTAGTTTTGACTAGGTGATTTTTAAGATGATTAGTCTCTGAATTTAGTCCTCAGATGGTATTTGTGTGGATTCGGGACCAGCACAGCAAAATGTAAGTGCAAAATGTAATTTCCATTGGGAAAGTGTATGTCTTAGAGACATTGCACACTGAATATAAATATCCCATATATGAGAAATATACTAGGCTGTATTGATTTTTGTTTATGTGTGGAGCTGATCTAAATCGTGTAGAAAAATGTACATAATAATCATAGGAATTCAGAGTTAAAGTGAACATATGCTAGAAAGGATTGAGAAATTGTTTTTAAATGTCTCCTGTTACTTTTTAAGGATGAAGGCTAAAACTCTTTGTGGTTTGTTTTTTCTTTTTCCATCTTTCTTGCAGACTTTGAAAGTTTTGTCATGTACCTCCCGCATGTCACACATTGTCACACAGGATTTCAGGACCTGTCATCTTTCTCTTTTTGCCTTTCAATCCCTCCCTCTTCCCTCTCAATATGCCCTTTTCAAATCTTGGAGCTGAGAAGGGGCAGGCTTAGTCACTCCTCATGTAGGAAACTCCTCCAGAGAAGCTGCTCACTGCAGAAAAAGCACAGCTTTCTTGGTGCACCCTGTGTTCAAGCTAAACAAAGATTTTGAAGCTTTGGCTGGGAAGGGGAAGTCTTTATTTGATACTGCACTCATCAGTATCACACTATGGTATTAAATGCTCACAGGAAGGTAGTACCTATATCCTGAGTATTTTAAAGTGTAGTCCTGACCTTCTATTAAAGGTTCAGTTTTATGTGTTTCCCTTTTTCCTGTGGGTTTGGTAGGAGCATTAGCCATGAAGTCCCAGCCAAATTCCAGCTTCCCTCTGACTTGTCAGATCCATCCATATGTCACTGGCCTGCATCCAGGAGCAACTAGAGGGTAGTTGTACTTTAGGCTACATTTCCATGATATTAAGGAAAGGTAGTCGCCCACCCATCTTTTGAGGTGAAGAGTACAATACACAAAATCCAGACCTTTAAGCATATTTGGAACTGGATTTAAATTTCTGCAGCTGGGGTTCCCTTTTCTGGATATGTGCTAAGTATATAGAATGAACATCAACACCCTCTGAAGGAAGCGCAGGGGTTTGTTCTGTTAAATACATGCATTGTGCCTGAAAGCACGTTGCACTTGGAAGCTACAAATTACTACCAAAAAGAGAGGAATAGGGTCAGATCTTTTTTGAAAGCTCTTCCCTTAGTCTGTTGGATTGGACAGTTGCCTTCAGATTTAATCTTGGCAATGGTAGTGTGCCCCTTTGCTGGTAGAAGGCCATTTTGTGGGTGATAACAAAGAGTATTTCAATGTGGCACCACAGAACTGCTGAGAACAGGGAGGGAGCTGCTGGTTTTGCGTGCTTCCCAAGTCCCAGTTCAGCGTTAATCCTGGGTGCTGACTTGGAAAGTGACTTTGCAAATCTGGAGCTGTACTTAAACCCCGAGTGGCTGTTCTGACACATGGAGGATGTGTACAGACAGGCTTGACAAAATGGCAGGATGATTTATATAAGTCACAGCCTTTATAATTGTGGGAGAGCTTGAACTATCACAGAGTTCAGCCAAGGTGATATCCTGCACTGCACCAGTTATTATGGAAGATTTGTTTTATTTTCAGTGGGCAGTGAGAGAGCTAAATGTTGTAAAGATTACAGCTACAGCTAGACCAAAGGTGGTCCCAATGCAAATTTTTGTTACCAAAGAGAAGTGAGATATATCCATCTAAAAAAACAAGAGGGGGAAAAAAGGTCCGGTTGTCATCAAACTGTCCACATGGTGGCACACTTATTCCATGGACAAAAAAAATATAGACCACCCCCTCACCCCCCCTTCAAATGGCTACAATCTTTAATGTTTTGTGATAAAGAGCTGCCAGCCTTTGAAGGGCTGACCTTCTGGTATATAAGACTTAGTACACCTTGCTGCACTGTTACTTCTCCACTTTGAGGACTGGTGGCTTTTTAAATAAGACTTTTTTTTTTTTTTATGTCTTCTCTGTGACCTTGAATAAAGAAAGTGATTTTATGTTTGTGTCTGACCTTTCACGTTTTACAAAGTACTATGAGTGGTTTTTTTTGTTCTCTGTGCTAGAAACACCATGGTGCTCCCCCATTAAGGTGAAACATGGCTATGCAAACTGCAGGACCCCTCAAGGGGAATATTACAAGAATGTATTGGGGACAAGATGTGATATTCGCTGTCAAAAAGGCTATGAACTGCATGGCCCTCAGCAGCTAATTTGTCAATCAAGCAAACGCTGGTCTGGGAAAGTGCTGTGCAAACGTAAGTAGCTATGAAATCTCTGTGTGTGGCTTGTACCTCAGATTCAGCAGACAATAAATTTTACTTGCCTTTGAAACAGTGATCTTGGGATTGTTATTTGCATTTTAAACATTGACAGTGTACTTTGATATGCATATTGGCTTGTTGCTAATGATCTTACAGTGCTACATGGCATGAAAAGTATCATGAGTGGTACAAATACTCTTGGCAGAGGGCAAAGATAGGGAACATTTTATGAGTGTGGGATTTTGATTTGTGGGAATAATTTTATGACAGAGGCATAAAGCTCTGCTTTAAGATATTGCCCATCTTGGATTTTGTAAGCTGACACAATTTGTGTCAGGTGCTATCAGGTGCTACTGTTCTTGCAGTAGAACATTTTCTGAGTAGAGAGGAATAGGTAATTTCCATCTTTTGCTCATATAAATATTGCATTAGGCCACTGTGTATGTAAAGTTAAATTTGAAATGCAACTAATAAGAACAGTGCGAAAAGCCTCATGTGGAAGATGACTTTTTCCCACTTGTTGTTTGCTATCTGAATCCTTATTTCTGTGTAATACCCCACATTCACATAAAGGGGGATAACAGGTTTCCAGAAGTCTTTGTTTTTCCTTTCCAGAAAAGCGCTGCCCAACCCTGTCCATGCCGACCAATGGGGGCTTCAAGTGTTTAGACGGTGCCTACTTTGGCTCAAGGTGTGAGTACTACTGTTCACCGGGATACCAGCTGAAAGGCGACCGTATAGTAACATGCATGGACAACAAAGTTTGGAGTGGCCGGCCAGCATCCTGCGTTGGTAAGTAGGATGGTTAGTCTGCATCCTGGAAAGTCTACAGCTTGAGGTACCTGCTGGTGCCTGAGTCATCCAAATGAATTCC
Organism: Numenius arquata; assembly: GCF_964106895.1. NCBI lineage: Eukaryota > Metazoa > Chordata > Aves > Charadriiformes > Scolopacidae > Numenius > Numenius arquata. The sequence continues at coordinate 48,395,496 of NC_133576.1, forward strand.
AAAATGCTCTTTTTTCCACCTCCTCGGGGGGGAAAAAAAAGCAACTGTCCCTTTTGAGGTAGCAGAGAACAGTTTTCCAAGGGATGCAGAATGCTCTCTGTCACTTAGTACTTTCAGTCCCACGTGACCATCTTCTTTACACACATGCTATCAGGTCCAAGTGTTATCACTGTATAACTGTAATGAGGTTCGTGCAAATGGTCAGTGCTTTACAATGCTTATAACAGCCTTCCCTGGTCTCCTGGGTGACTCAGTAGTCTCTAATTACTGTGCTGCTCTTCTAGCATGTTCTCTGTGCTGGAGTCTGTCCTGCTCTCTGCAATGTAATGATAAAATGGGTTTGAAACTAAACCCTTTGTCTCACCTATTCTGTTACTTTTCTTTCTTGGGATCATGGTTTCCAGATATATCCAGGGAATGTGACTGGATTAATGTTACCAGCATGGTTGCAGTGAGCTAAACTAAATTTCAGCCTAGTTCACATTAGTTATGCCAGCAATTTTCATTACATAGTTAGGAGTCTCCCAGGAACCTGAGCTGGAATAATTGGTTTTATATACAAAAATCAGAAGAGAGATAAGTAAATATTGAAATTTAACTTTCCTTCCTACTAATGAGATTTAGGAAGATAGTTGAGTTTCAGCTGCTGCTTTTGTTTCTGGGAAGTCTCTGATAAAAGGTTCAGCAGCCACCCACAAAGGAAAGTATTTGGCCATCTGAGTTGGCTATCAGTAATTTAAGCTTGTGGGTGGTAGAGTAGTTGTGCTCAGTGTTTTCTGTGTATGGTAACGTGGTTTTCCTCAGAATGCCTGTGGCTCAGTCTAGGTTAGCAAATGGCTTTGGAGTTTCTACACTGTGGCCTGACATTTGTAGAGTTTTGTTCAGGTTTCCTGTTACTTGGTGTTGTACAAATGTAGAAATGAGCCTGCTGCTTATGCTTAGACTATTTGTGGTGTCTCTTGTTTTTATATACAAAAAAACAAGCCTTGTCCTTCTCAGTGGTGTGGGCAGAGGAAGGAAAACAAACCCTTTTAAGTTTGGGAATGATAAAATGTTGTCTTCTGTATTTCCTGGCACTTTCAGAACCTCATCCGTTGGCAGCAACGAGGTGCTTATTACAGAGGATGCTGTCTTGCAGAGTAGAGTAAGCAAGTATGTCTTAAGCAAAAAAAGAGGCTAAGTTAGCACTAACACTTCTTTTTGATTCCAGAAATGCAGGATATTTGTTGCGTATGGTATGATTGCAAGTCCCAAGTAACCCAGTAAAAGCAATACTTTTAAGTTCTAGTAATACCACATAGTATGGAACTATTTGAAAGGAACACCCTTTCAAATCTTGTGTGTACACAGTTCCTACGTGCAAATAGTGAGTTATATAGTTAGCAAACTGTTTAATAAGGGGTTTTTTGACCTCTTGATAGGTTGAAAGAATAGGGCAAAGGATTTTTGTGACCAGACATGACCCTAACAGTATGATGCAGCAGAACACATATCCCTTAGTGTAATTCAGTAATTACAGAAAAGTCATTAGTGAACTGCAGCCTATGAAAGCTTACCAGTGGCCAGCAGAGAAGTGGCTAAACAGCTCACGTTCGGCTGAGGAACAAAATTAAGGTGAGGGAAGCAACGAAATGCAAAGGCAAAGAGGCTGGCTTATTTCTGTAGCATATAAGCAATTAGTTGTACTCTGCACAGTAGGGATGTGATGTGTGTTTGTAGGCATGGGCTGGTAAAGTGCGTGTCATTGAGAATAGGTAGGGAAGTGGCCTGGGGACTCTACAGTTATTACCATGAAGTATGGGAAAATTACTGCAGACCTGAATTAATAATCCTCTTGAAAACAAGGGTCTTTCCTCTTTTTTATTGCAGTTGCACTGCTTAGCAGTTTTGCACGAAACTATGTGGGGTTCACAATGTAGTAGTGAAGGTCCATGTAGGAAAGGCTACTATCATTGCTGAAACAGGTATTCATTAAAAGGGGAGGAAAAAGGTATTTTTTTTAATTAAAGAGCATTAGGTATGTTTTAGTAGTCGCTTACCAAAGTCCTTACAGACAGTGAGTATTTTGTCCTAACAAAGCAGTCTGTCACCCTCCTATAAGAGGAAGGATATCCTTCATTTTGCTGAAATAACTTTGATTAAAAAAGATCAACGTACAGCTGCTTTTGGTTATCAGTTAGCTAAAAATGCCAATACTCACTTGAATAGTATTTCCATTATATCCTTAATGCACTGTGACATAGATTGAAATAGCTATTTTCCTTTAGAAGACTGAAAAATGTCACTGTCTTTTCTTCTAGAAAGGTTTCATTTTCCTGCTGATTATATAACAGAGGCTGTGGTAAATGGCTGTCACCATGCTAAGTCATCCTTTTGTCACATCCTAAGACTGTATTGATAGGTAGTTAACTAACAGCTTCCAACTACGGATGTCTGAAACAAGCTTATACAGGCCCTGATAATGGATGTTTTGAAATACAGAGCAATGCCTTGGAGAGGGAGGCGGGGAGAGCAGAACAGTGTTTTTTATTCCCCCTTCTATGATTTCCAGTCTCTTCATCTCTTTATGCTTCTGACACAGAGTAATGTTTTGAATTAGCTTCCAGCCATCATTTAATGTCATTAGCAATCAGTAATAAGAGCGTGTTTATGTAGCAACAGGCCGATTACTTATCCCATATGGACTCTTGAATAAGCAAGCGGTGGGCATTCAGTACCATCCCTCTGTTTCTTTCCTCGTCATCCCAAATTCACAAGCAAGTAAACATAATCCTTTAAAAACTATGAGAAAGGCAGTTAATAAGCTATTTAAATGTTGTTGATGCTGTTAATGTGGCCAGTCCCAGAAGTATGTTTAAAAAAAAATAAAATATCAAAAACCTATTTGAAAACTTAGCATTTTTCTCCACAAAGTTCAAAAGACAGCTTTAAAATTGAGTATTCCACTGCTGACCTCCTGATGCCATGTCTGCAATGCTACTTCCCAGCGTGGAGCCAGAGTACCAGTTGCTGCTGCCAAGTAGCTGAGAAAAGCGACAACTGACGAGAATGTAAGAGAAGTAATGGCTGACCGGCGCCAAACTTTTTGTGAAAACTCAATTTCCCTGCCCGTGTTGTAAACCTTGCAGGCAAGATCCACCCATTTCATACATAACCCTGCTAAACAGCTTAAACAAATCCGCTTGGCTTTTCACTGGTCTTTCAGCAGCGACACCGTAGTAAAAGTGTAAGACCAGCCGTAGTGGGGGGGTCAGACACCTTGCAGTGTGTCCTGGCTCCAGCTCTGGCTGGGAATACGTACTAAGAGAGAGATCCTGACAATCTGGTGCTTACAATGATGATTTTTTTCCCTCTGATAAAACCTCCCCAGCAGTCAGCAATCTTGTTGGTTCCTCCGTTTGGGGTTTGTTTTGGAACCAGTTTAGTTTTCTAAGATGCAGGTGGGCACCTTGCTTATGTCATACATTTTATTAAAGGTGGGTTGCTTTTTTTTGGGGGGGGTGGGGGACAGGGGTTGTGTTTCGGTTTTGTCACTTGTGCATTTGCCTGGATGTTCTCTGGTCACCTTCTTTGCATTTAAGTGGGTTGGGCCTTTTTAGGTCTGTCTTCCTTCTGCCAAGCTGTGGCCAAGGTGCTTAATATGCTGTAGATTGGCTGTAACTTTGTACAAGGGCACGAGGAAAAAGACCGGAGCGCTGTTTGGTTTAAACACATCCCAGTGGCCACTGCTGTTTCTCTTGGTCCGTTTCAAAGAGTTGTTATTCTGGTGCGGTTTAGTGCCTGTTGAATACTAAGAGGCAGCTGAAATGACCAAAGAAAATATCCTTTCCAGGAATTTTTAAGCCCAGCTAAAAAGGCTGCCTGGCCCCTGGGTGCTTGGCGAGTTGGTTCCCACAGTAACCGTGGTGTTTGTCTTTATGATGTGGAAGTCCAAGCCAGTTCATACCAACCAGTCTTCTCTGCGCTAAATAGCATAATGAGCTTTCTGATTAATTAAGTGCTTAAAACACTGTGTCCTTAAATCCTGTTCTGTCTTTTATTCCAGCATTACATTTATTTAATGTATACTGTCTGTAGCACAGTGGTGAGCTGTCACCGCAGTAAACTAACCAGAGCCAGAAGCAGCCTTGGTGAGACTGGGTTATTTCCTACCCTAATTCAGCTATACTGAGGGGGGTTATTGAGAGTGATGTAGCTTTGCAGAGGAGGGCAGAGCTCTCTCTGGCTGCGGTGTGAGTGGTTTTCCACACATAATGGAAAGGTACTCTAAAAATAAGAGGGTGAATAAGAAACATAAGGAAAGGAGACAAAGTGCTTCCTACAGCCGGAGTGGATGCTTGAAAATCCTGCTCATTTACCTACAGTAGCAGATGAAGTAAGGAGGAGTGAATGAACTCACAAAGTGAAAAAGTTAAAGAATCCATAAAGAAAAACTAAGTGCTTTGTGTATCTTTAGTGAAGGGCATTCTTGTAAAGTACAAGAAGCTTCCAAAGCTGTTGACTGGCTTCTGCTGTTCGTTTTTGATTGCTCCACTCCCTGTAGTGGGAACCCACTCCTCCTAGCTTCACCCCTCAGTAGGATCTACAAAGAAAGCAGTGGTTATCCTCTCAATACTGTAAGAGGAGAGATGTATGTGTGTATATATATATAAAAAATCATTATTTACCAAAAAAGTCCCACAAAAATTAGCATTTGTGCAAGGTAATTTGCAATACTCCTGATGTGCTCTGAATTATTTACTTGCCTGTGCCTCCCCCACTCCTTCCTGTGCAAAATTAAGACAGGAGCTCTTTCTGTGGAGGTGCCCCACAAAGCTGCAGTGTTTGAGGTTGGAGGAAAACAGGAGAAATAGAGGCAAGCCAGTTTTTAAGAGTCCCAGGTTCTTGGAATGCCATTGAAAGTTTGAAGGGGCTATAGCAGGGCTGCATTTGCCTGAGTTGTACTGGTAGAAAACATTGTGCGTTGCTTGTAGAATATAAGGGGCTGTGAAATTATTTTGCATATTTGATGCTTTTTATAAAGACCTAAACCTTTTCGCATTGCTATTTTTTTGAAAGAAATCCAGATTATAGTTTTTGTGTCTGCCCTGCAAATGAAAAGACAAGGCCTGCCACCCTTTACATTTAAGCAGCACTTTAGGGATTGTTTTCTATTTGCATTCCTGCCTCTATGCTCATTTTTAAAGCTGGTATATAAATCCATGGATTTAGACTTCGTTTTGGGCATAACCCAAGCAATGGTACAAAAATCTGAGACTAAGCTATTAAAGACAGGTTATTATTTTTTTAAATTAATGATTGTGATGGTGTTTGGACTTGGTTTGCCCATCTATTTCTGCTGTGCTGGCAGGATTGGTAACAGAAGTGACTGAAGACGAGTAGCTGGGCATCACCTTTGTCCTCCATCAGGTTCTTTTATCATCACCACTGTTCCTTTGCTCCTGAATAATAGTCACAATATTCTGGTAGCGGTTAAATAAGCTTTCAAAACTTAGCCGGTCTACTTTTTGTTTTGTATTACTTGTAAGGCACTATTGTAAGAATTACTTGGAAAAAAATCAAATGCAGCAGCAATTCCCTGCGAAATGACAAGTTTGTCAATCTTCCGTTGTTTCTCTTTTTGCCATTTCTGTGATTCTGTTTATTTTGACAGATACTGAACCTCCCAGAATCCAGTGCCCGAGTGTGAAGGAGAAAACCGCAGAGCCCAACAAGTTGACGGCCAGAGTGTTCTGGGACACCCCAGAAGGACGGGACACTGCTGATGGGATTCTGACAGAGTAGGTACAAATCTGTAAATGTTTGCATTTTCTCCTTTTTATTCCTGGGATCCTTGGTTAGTAATTCAGCTGATGAGGGTGGCCAGGTACCCTTTCCCTGTAATTCATCCAAGATGCTTATTGATAGATGCCACACGTCAATGGCCTGTAAAGAATTGCGTGTTTAATTGAAAAATTAAAAATGGGCAACTTGAATCGTTCAGGACCTGGAATGCAGAGGGGTAGCTGATTATTGCGGTTCTTTTAGAGCTGATAGAATAAATGACAGTAGCGTTTTGACTGCAGCTGTGAAATTTTCCAGAGGCTTCTTTGCGGGTCTCTTCTCATATACAACAAGTTTTCTTACAGCAAGTTGCCTTTTATACATAACAATGAAAAGATAATAGTGCATTGGAGGTAGTGGCAGAGGCAATTTTGACTGTCTTAAAAAAACCAAGCTGAATTGTGTCACAAAACAATACCTGCAATCACCTTTAGGATTCTTCCTGAAGTAGTGCTGAGGACTGACGACACAGTGTTCTGCAGTAACTTGTAAAGTAATGTTTCTCATTTGAAACTTAGGGAGCTCTAAACATTGGATTTAAACTCAATGCTTTCTTCAAAATTTCGGTGTCAATTTTTATGGTTTCCCAGTCACATTTTCCAGAAGAGCAAGGTGCACTTGTGATGGTACCACTGTCTCTGATTTTCCCCATCTTTATCATGCATTATTTATGGCAGTCTGGTTGGATTATTGTAATGGAAAGAGTATAGAAAATCTTTTTTTTTTCATTAAGCAAGTTACATCTTTTAACTCTGTAATAGTGGACTGGTTAAGCTTAAAATCTTAAAGTTGTAAGCTTAAAGATGCTTACAGTTTTATGTGAATACAAAAAAGCTGTTGACAGACAGTGACGTTGCCTTTTTATTGTTACAGTTTAAATAATAGCAGAAAGAAGAATTCATTATACAATTAAAAAATATTGCAGTTAAAAGTCTAATGTGATAATTCTATGGCAATTAACAGCATAAAAAAAATCAAGCCTTATAAAATAAAAACTTTGAGAAGTGTCACAATAAAGACATTCGGAAGTCTTTTTGATGAAACAATGTCTCGTGGAAAAAAAAAAAAAAGGAGGGGGGAATATCCCATGTAGACTTTGTCACATGAGTAAGAGGTCTGAAGATCTGTGGAAGCTTTTCCATAAATCTATTTTTATAAAATCTTGCTAAACCGTGATGTTTTATAGCGTGTGCAGTGCTTTCCTCCTGCAGCCCCATGAGTATGTGAGCTTTCCCATTATGTGGAACACTGCTCAACCTCACTGCTTAAGTACTGAGGATACATTTAACATGCCTGAATTCTTCTGACACGTTCGCAGGCTAGGAACAAGTTCCAGGTGAAAACACTGCTGTGGGTCAACACAGCCTTCTGCTGTGACAATAAATCTCACTTTCTATTCCATTTTTTGTGCATTAGTATAATCACAGGAGTAGCGCGGAGCTGCCAGATGGCTACATCCCCACTGTGAGAGGCTGAAAATTTTCTTACACTCTGCCAGCTCTGGGTTACGCTGCAGCCCTGACAGATCGTGATATAAATTAAGGGAGGATCAATCTTGACTTTTCTTTATGTAAGGAAGGGGAAGCTGGAGTTCCTTTGGGCACGGCCTGATACTTGGCTACACCATGGATTGTCTTACAAGAAGTGAGCAGGCCCTGCTCGCTCTGCCTCCCTTGTGATCTTGAAAATCTGAAGGGTGGGACCCTTTTGTACGACTCCGGGGTGGGATGCTGGCAGCCAGTTTAAATACAGTTGCTGCTGCCCAGCTTCTTCCTTTGCTTACTCACACTTTTCAGTCATGCAGCGCAGCCAGGCAATTTTAGCATACCCCAAACGTCACTCTTCAGGCTTTTACAGCATTGTCAGTAGGAAAATAGTGGTGAATTTATGATTGTCTGTCCTTCTTTAGTGTTATTTTGAAAGGCCTGCCACCAGGGTCACATTTTCCAGAAGGCGACCACAAAATCCACTACACTGTGTATGACAGAGCTGAAAACAAAGGCACTTGCAAATTTCTGGTGAAAGTCAGAGGTAAGAACGATGTTTTACCCTAGAAATACAGTCACTGATTTGCATCTGGCTTAGTAGGCAATTTGAGAAATGCTCTCATTTTCTATATTTGTCTGCATATTCATATACGTATATAAACTGCATGTTGATGCTGAAAGGGAGAAGGTAGTCTTGCTCAAGACCCTGGGGTCCAGGCCTGCGGCAGGGTGGGTGGCCAGCACTGTGCACGTCAGGGAAGAGCTTCATTGATGGGTCCTGCTTCCAGCTCCACACCCCTCCTGCTGGCTTCTCCCTGATACTTTGCTTGTGAGCTGCTCAAACAAGTGTGCAAGGAGTTTTTTCAGCTGTCAAGCAGGGCTGCCCTTTCATAAGTCCAGATCTTGAAATCTGGAGTTGAATATAGATAAATGAAACCAGTAGGTTTCAACTTCAGCTCTCTTTGTGCGCTGTCATACCACCATGTATCACCATGATACCACAGTCACATGTGTACTCCTATACATATGTATCATTTTAGTTTACATATGAGTCGAGGTGGGTTTTTTTGGTTGATGGGTTGGGGTTTTTAAGCACGACTCCAATAATATAGAAAGCAAATAGAAAAAATGTCTTCTATGTTGGTATTCCACTGGCCATACTACCCTAGTAGCAAACAGGATGATTCATGCCTTGTCTCTTTATTTTTTTTTTTCCTCTTGCTTAAAGTCAGGCGCTGTGTGAAATTAAACGCCCCAGATAATGGCTACATCAAGTGTTCAGGTGATGGAAATAACTATGGTGCTACATGTGAGTTCTCCTGCATTGGTGGCTACGAGCTGCAAGGAAGCCCAGCTAGAGTATGCCAGTACAATTTGGGGTGGTCGGGAGTGGAGCCAACCTGTGCACGTAAGTGAGTATTTCACCACTTCACCGGAAGGGCTGCCAGAGCAATGGTTCTGGTGGCAGTGAGAATTTGGGAAGGGGGTGTGAGGTGGAATACAGCTGCAAACTTTAATGCCCCAGAGGTAAGAAACTCAACATCTTCATCTCCTCTGCCAATTTGCACTTACAGCTGAAGCCTTTGCCACCTTTAGCTGCTCTTTCCTAGGATGATGATGGTACCTCACAAACTGATAAGTGTGTTTTAGCTCAAAGCTCTCTACAAAACTTCAACCTGGAGTCAATCCATCTTGCAAGCCAGCTCAGCTTAAAATAAAATTGTTGGCTTCAATGAGGCTGGTATTTCACCCATATCTTCTTTATTATTATTTCTTGTGCGTCTACTGTCTAGTTTGTGCTTTCAGAAATAGATCTGTTTTCAGTGTCCTCTGTAGCTTTTGTTTTAAATTTAATCCTAGCCATGAATATTAATGTGAATGTGAGGACTGCAGCTGCACTTCTGGATCAATTTTATGAGAAGCGGAGACTGCTAATTATTTCCACTCCTACTGCAGCCAACTTCTTCTACAGGATGCAGTTGGGAATGCTGCAGGTAAAACACATTTTGAGGGGGGGTGCAACTATTTTTTTTTCTTTAAAGAAGGACACAAGAGGACAAGTTCCACTGATACAAATCTGCAAGCTTCAACTATTATAGTTCAGACACTGGAGGATCTGGCTGAAGCATCAGGAGTTCTGGATTAATCATTTTTACATGGGTTTGAGTTGAAACATCTCCTCAGTCTCCAATTCAAGTCAGATCTGGGTTGTGCTGCCTCTCAGTGACTGGTCAGGCAATCCCAGGCAGTTCTGACCCTCTTCTATCTTCCACAAATTAATTTAATATTAATTTGTGCTCAATCATCATTCCCTAACTCAGCTCCTAAAGAAGCTGAAAAAAACCCAAACCATCTAGCACTTCAGTGGTTGCAGTTCATGCAAACCAGGCTACAGACTTTGTAACAACTAGAGGCTCAGCATAGAAATCATCCAGAGTGCTGGAGATAGCACTGCGGTATTTTGTTCCAAAAAACAGAGGACTTCTGGTAGTTGTCCTTCTTATGTGTTGTAAATGTGATGCTGTTGTTGGGTTCTTGCTAGACTTAGGGATGTCCCTCAGAAACATATCTGTGTCCTCAGGGAAAGGAGCCAGTTCTGCATTCTTTCACAGTGGCAAGTGCTTCTATCTTCCTTCTTTTCTCGTAACTGTAACAAAACTCAGTATAGTCACTGGGATATGAACATGATGACGTTTATAACTGCTGGCTTAAGTTACAGTTGCATTACAAAAAAAAAAAAAAGTTTTTCTTTTCCCCCACTAGATTTACTTGGCAAGAAAATGTAATATATTGATCAAAATGAAATAGTTTAAAATACTAAATTTAATGGCTATACTACTTTTCCCACTGCCTGACAGTGGTTAAACAAGTTGGCATGAAAGAAAACTTTCTGCAGTCAACTTCCATCTCACAGACCTTGCTTTGATTGCCAAATTAGATTACTGGCACAGTCCTTAATACCCTGGCATCTTTTCATGTCATTACGAAGACAAGTTTACATTTCTCCTAGGTGGTCCCCATGTGTTGTGTTTCTTAGAGTAGTTAAGAATCTGTCATTGAACATCCCCTGGAGTCATGAGGCTGTAGTTCTTTGCAGTGAGAATTAAAGAGTTTTCAAAGTATGCGCTCGTTTCAGTTTAAACCATCTCACTGACAGAAGAAGATCGGCCTCTTTACGAACACTCGCTGCACATCAAAACAACCCCCTGTTCTCTCACTGATCACTAACACACCTCTTTCTTCTTTTAACCCTTCCAGCCAGCACAGTGTGGTTTAGACCTCCGACATGTTACCGTAGTTGAATTGGTGGGCGTCTTCCCAGCACAAATAGGAAGAATAGGGGTAAAGCTGCTGCCCCCGTCACTTGCCCTGCAAGTCAGGTAAAGTAATCTCTCGCTGCTGTTGTGTTTGCACCTTAGTATTTGAGACGCATTCCTTTTGATTCCATGCATCTTACTCTCTAAATATACCTATCCTACTAGCATATATAGCTAGACACTGGAAGGTAGATCTTGCAGAGTAAGTTTCAAGATGAGTTTGCTCTCTGTCTGTGCAATAGCTACTGCAAATTCGTGGGCATTTGGTATTTATGAAATTAAGAGCATAGACTTCAGCTTGTTTCACATTAAGTAGGCTGTGACCCATTTAAATGTGAAACAAAATGTAGTCTATGCCGCTCTGTCAAGTGCCATGTCTTCCTTGACCCTTTGCTCAACCCAAAGTGGATTTCTGAATTCATGTGAACTCCCTGTGTATCCCTTTGATCGCATTATAGGCCTATATTTTTGGGTGCTGCCACGCAAAACACTTCAAGTATGTGTCTGTGTTTGTGCTGGAGTTGGTCTGATGCAGTCACGACAGTCTGCAATTACACTGCAGGGACAGCCTTGGAGCAGCTGCCAGTGCAGCCCCAGATGGCAGCAACAGCTCTGCTGGTGGCTGTGGCCAGGCCAGGAGCAGACACAGTGGTTGCACTTTGAAGGCCCACATGTAGAAATGGTGTGGGCAGTATTTCAAAGGGGAAACAATCTCAGCCTCCCCAGCCTGACTACAGCATTCAGCAGTTTTACGGAGGTGCCTAAACTGTTTTGGCTTGGGTTTAGACTGGCAGGGGGTTGGTTCTCACTTGAAAGGGAGACTTGAAGTGCCAGCATTTCCTAGGGACAGGAGGACTACAAGAGCCAAAAGTGAAGGCCTCATTGGCAGGGAGAGTAGTAGTTATTTAGGAAAACAGTCCAGGAGCATCTTTTGGTGATATGCCTGAGGAAATGGAGTCCAGCCAAGAAAGGGAATAGTTTACTTGTAACTCTAGCTCTGTCGCGGTGGTTTTCTTTAGGTAACGTATAGAGTACTTTTTTTTGGTCTTCTGTTGTTTTTTTCCTCTTGTGATAGCAACAGGTAATGGCACGTGCTAGACTAACACTCAGAGGTCTGAGAAGAAAACAGAGCTGGGTGCAGTTACCTCAACCCTTCCCTAATGCAGAGGTACAGCCAGCAGCACATGCCGACACCTTGCTCTCTACCTGACTCTTGTTCTTACAGCTGAAACAAAGCCCACCCTGCGTAGCCCCCTCTGACCATCCCCACCTTCCTCTGCTTAGACCCCAACAGGCTGGTTCTGCCATTTATTAGTTTGAAGTGTCCAGGCAGTAGATGATGGGCTTAAACAAAATGAGTTCCTTATTTTGCAGGCTGCTGCTGAGGATCCCCCATTACAATTTCAACATTGTGGTGATGGACAAGCACGGAATGGACAAGGAACGCTACCCTTTCCCAGCAACACCAGCCGAGCTCTTTGCACTTATTGACAATTTTCCCTTGAGAAAAGAAGAGATGAAACTGCAAGCAGAAATTGGTCAATCATGTCCCTAATTCAGGATTGCAGGGCTTGCAGTTGTCAGTGAATTATTTTTTTTTTAGTCCACGTAATTCTCCCCTTGGTGCTACACAAAAGCATGGCTTTTTTAATCACTGATGTACAGATTTTTTTGTGTGTATTGTTAAGTCTATCAGGCTGTGCATAGAAGTATGCATGATGCTTTCCTTTGTACTTTCAGCCACCTTTAGAGAACTTTGTACGTAGGATTACTACCCAGTGGAATTTCTTGTACAGACAGTGAAGAACTGAGGCACGTTTCCAGGAGTTTATTTTGGATTTTTTTGGGGGGGTTCTTTCTTACTGTTTATAAGTCTTTTTATTAATAAAATATTGTTTTGCAAACAGTTAGTTGTCTAAAATTCCTCTTGGAGATAAAAGTTGATCGATTAATTCAAAAGTTAGATCAAAATAACCTCTCTGCAAACCATTAGAACAGAGACATCAGCCTCAGATTTAAAGTGTACAAGCAACCCAGTGGTGTCGTTTCAGTTCCACTCATAATATGGTCGATCACAGACACAAAGCATAAGGCAAAGGCAGCACAAGGTACCTGTGTTCAGCAGCAGTGAGGAGAAATGAGCTGATAGCAGCACTATGGAAGTCATTGCCAGAACGAATTCAATAAAGGAACAGTGTAGGAGATGAGCAGTAATTACTGAAGGCCACATACTGCAATGCTTGATAGAAAAATATGTTCTCACCTGGTATGCCGCTGGTTTTTCATGTCCAACAGACTTGGAGTAACAGATTTCTTTCCCCCTCTTCATCTTGGAGACAGACCAGGCTGTTGATTTGATGGCAGGGAAACATTACCCCCAGGGGAACTTCACCAAGGATTTGTCATTTCCAGAGCTGTGAAAATATTTGTTTGCACTTACAAATTAACAAAAAAGTTCCCTGTGCAGTGAAAACTGTTAGGAGGCAAAAAAGGAAAGAATTTTTAATTGATTTTGTTATAGCCCACAGCCTTGCCAGTTCACTGCAAAAAAATATACATCATGCACGAAGAATGTAAGCATAAAAGGAGTGAAATTTGTGAGTTAAAGCTTTGGACGCCTGCTTATAGGATTTGATGAATAATTTGACATGCCTGAAAAGCAGCACTCCATTGTCTGTGCTGTTCATTCTTGCCACTCAGAGCACGGCCCTGGTTTTTCAGCCAAATGTTTGTTTGTCTTTCACTGTAAGGTAGATGGTTTAATTTTACACTTTGGTGTCAGCAGAGAAACAGTTTGTCAGCATCCTTAAAGTAATCCTTACCAAAGAACTGAGTCTCTCGCACCCTCTGAAGTTAGCAAGTCTCTTAAAAGGGTTGATCCTGCAAGTGAATTAATGAGGGAAATGAATGTGAAGAGAGGGAAGTCAGCCCCGACACTAGTTAGCAAAAGCTAATTTGTGGACTGAAGTAAGACAGCACCGAGGTGTGGGGGGTGGAAGGGTGTCTTCTGAACAGGACGGTCTACTTCTGGGAGTATTAGGAGACTGTTACTAAACTCCCAAGAGTAGGTATGAAAGCATGGCACAGCCCTGGTGCTGGCTGGCTGGCCCTGCTGTGATGCCAAAGGCAAAGAAGATCTGGATACACTCTGGACTCTGTAAGTGGTGGTGCCAGGTTTGCGAGGATGAGAAACTGGAGGGCAAAGAAGCCCTGACTGAGCTTTCTGAGTGTTGCTGTTAGGAATAAGATGCAAGGACAGGATTGGTGGCAAAAACAGAAATAGCATTTTTCTTCCAGACCTTGCCAAACCAAAAAGAAAGTCCTAGACCCCACTATAGAAGAGCAAGGAGGCGAAGAGCCAGCGTGGTGATGGACACAGCTGTACCCCAAGCTGCCTTTCCTCTGCTACCTGTGTAACAACCGGTGATGAAGAAAACTAGATGTGGCTGAGCACATCACATTGCTTCAGGCCTTAAGCGTCGCACACGGACCAGCCAGCCTGCGGAGACTTCCATACACTTACTGCTCTGGGTGCAGTTCTCTGGCTCAGATGCCTTGGAGTGCATATGCTTACAGCATGAATGCACAGGCAGACAGGTTCCCCCCTCCCCCTCACTTTAATCATTCAAAAATCACATCAAATGATTTCCAATGATGTAATTTTTTTTTTTTTTTTTAAAGAAACCATCTCTAACAAGTCTGAATTTTCTACTGTACTGCTGCAATTCCAATCTGCTGCTGCTCCGTCTTGATTTAGGTACAGAATCAGTGCATCCAGCCATCTTTCATGACCGAGTGAGCAGGAGTGGGGCTTTCCGATTGCTACAATCAGGAAAGTGATTGCAATCACTGGGCTGTTACAGGAAATTGAATTAAGTGGAGGAGAGTGCAGGAGTGATTGGATTACTAGTTATAGTTCTACACAGAACATCTATTAAAATCTTGTGATTAAGAAAAGCTGTTCTTGATTAGTAATATAAGGTTTCTGGCATTTTCTGTTGTGCATTTTTGTGGGGAGGAATGGAACAGTGAAAAACATCTTGTGCCATCTCTGTTTTGGAGTCAAGTCAGCCTGCATGTACGGGATGTAGCAGATTGGCCTTTTGGTAAAGGAATATTTGAACAAGGGACTTAGTATTTCTGGCTTTAGCCCAGCATTTATATGTTCAAATAAACTCAAAATATTCAAATATATTCCAGTAATTAGTCCTGTAGACTTTTGGTCCCAGAAAAATAATACTGCGTAAACAAGATGCAGTATCTACACTAGTGTATATTAAAAAAAAAAAAAAATTAACAGAAAATTCAGCTCCCTCAAAATCCTACAGGCGGGAGGCTTTGTTGTACTAACAACATAGCTCTTCTTGCCATACCTCTAATCCTACCACTGCTATCAAAATGC
This sequence comes from Numenius arquata, assembly GCF_964106895.1. Taxonomy (NCBI): domain Eukaryota; kingdom Metazoa; phylum Chordata; class Aves; order Charadriiformes; family Scolopacidae; genus Numenius; species Numenius arquata. The sequence goes on from NC_133576.1 coordinate 48,410,525, forward strand.
AAATCTTGTTTAAAGCACAAACTGGGAGGAGGATTAAAGGCTGATTCCAAGAAGCAAGACCTGCCATGAGCCTTGTCCTTTCCACTCCCACCTCCAGGCTATTCATTGCAGGAGATGCGACAGATCACTGTGTGCGGATACAGCCACGGGCTGGAGGTTCCTACATCAGTCTGGAGATACGTTTCAATTTTGAATATGAACCAAAAGACTTCAACCATTTTAGACCAGAAAAGAATTAAAGTTTCTGTCATGCAAGATCTTTTGCAAACAAAACTACCGGGATAAGTTGTGAGAGGCAGCAAGTTCTCATGAGCACAAAACAATTTTGTAAATGGCCTGATTTTCCCCAGACCCTACCCAAGAATCCACCTGATTTGATGAGAACAACCCCTGCCATCACATACCTCCTCTATGCCTACAGAGGAGAGGCAAACTTGAAAGTTAAACATTCCTATTCTTGAAGCTCAAACCATCCCCTCTGGGACAGAAAGCGCTGTGTTTTAATGAAATCACCAATGACCCTTACAGCTCTGCACTAAATGACTACAACATGCAGCTTCGTTACAGCTCAGTACTTACCTAAGACCGTGAGTCAGACTGCATCACATAATTAATGAAAACACAGAGGCTAAAAAGTAACCTGAAGTACATTTAAATACTCTTAACGATCGCAACCCACTTTTTAAATTGAGGTGGTGAAATAATGGAGTTTAGGCTGTGCAATCTCAGCGCTAGATCGCTTCCAGCCACTCACCTCTCACTCTGCCAGGGCTGCACATCCACAGGGAAAAGGGAGTGAGTGCTTTACCCTGCCAGGAGATGGCACAGCTCCTCTGGGCCATGTAGCTGCTGCCCATTGCTCTCTCCCCATCCGCAGCTGGAGGATGTTTTTATGGCAGCTCGGTGAAGGGAAGAGAGGGGAAGCATTTGCAGACACTGGCAGGGGAGAGCAGAGCAGCACAGCTGGCTGGGCTGAAGGAGCCAGTGAGGACACTGGGAGCTGTGGGCAGCACATGCATTTCTCTGGCCTCTTCCAAGCGGTGATCCAGCTGCTGCATGCTCTGTAAAACGTAAGGGAAACAAGAGGGGAAAGCCACTGTCCACGCACAATGTGCTAGTGCATATCTGGATACCACCGCATCTCCCATTGCCACCCATGCACCCAGAAAATAACCAAGACGTGAATTTCAGTAATTAGGTTGGCCCATACTTCAAAATTACAAGGAGAACTTGGCATCTATCACCTCAAAGAGAAAGGGAGCAGAGATGGCAGTCGTTACAGAGGTGTCTTCCAGATCCCCAGGCAAATCCTTAAGTACAGTCATAACCAAAGTCCAATGAGCAGAGAAATGGCAGGAGGTCTCCTCCCCATTTGGAGCTGCCTTCCACTTTATGGGTGTTTGAGCTCCCACCCCCATAAAGGCCAGAACCAGCATGGGGACAAACTAGACAGGAGTGGTGTGAGGGCAAAAGAGCCAGGTGCCTATGCCCAAATCATGCCAAGAGACCAGTGAACCCCGCTGTGGTGGTCTCCCCTTAATCTTGATGCAGGAACCCAACGCACTGAGCCAGACTTTCAGACTACTGCAAAGTGAGAAGAGGCAAGCACATGCCAAGAGCCCAGGAGCGTTTTTTGCCTCCTGGTGTCTCAGACGGTCAGGAAGAGACAGCAAGATACAAAACCTCAGGGAAATTGTGAACCAAGAGAAGAGATGCAAAAGAGCTCTCAGCTCTGGGAGGTGTGTCGAAGTGAACACTACTCAGCTGCAAGTAGAAATTGAGTGATGGAATGCTTTTTATTTTTAATTAAAAAAGAAAAAACAAACCACCAAAAAAACCAATAAACAAGAGCAGCAATTACAGAAAAGATGCATTTTGAAAATACCTGGATTTTCAGGTGGGCAGGACTTTGAACTAGGAAAGAGGTAGGAGGTTCAGAGATGGAGGGGAGGACCTGCTGAACCTGCAGGGTTAAGGCAAATGTAAAATAACTCACTAGCAAGGGGGACGAGAACACTGCATTTCCTTTATTCTTAGAATTGCACGTTAAAAAGAAAACAGGTTCGATGCTTATGAAAGCTAAAAAGATGCTTAAAGTGTAGAAATTAAGACAAAAAAAGCAGAGAGACATTGTCAGAGAAGTCCCACCTCTGAAGACATACCAAGCCTCTTGCATTATTCATTACATATAAGTGAAGTAACTCTCTAACTCAATGTGATAATATGGGATATTCCTAGGGGACACAGTTATAGTTTGCTGTAATGTATTTTAGGAGAGACAAGGACACAGCAATGTTTCAGTATTTTAATTTAAAAGACAGAACATTGATCTTGACAACAGCTGCAAATATATTACCAGCCACCACTGTCCACAAAACTGAACATACAGTGCACAGTACAAAAATGTTCTGGGCAGAAAACATTTTATTTTGTCTAAATTTGGGCAGAACTTAACCTACTGCAATGCCATTTACTGCTACTACTGTTCACATCCAGCAGAATAATTAAACAAATAGCTAGCAACCGATTTTCAGCAGAACAAAGGCAGAACGAAGGATACATGACATTCTCTAATTGCTGCCACAAATGACTATACTTGGCTTTAGGCAGACCTCAACAATTAGAATTATCCTCAAAAATACACACCGAGCTGTCAGGAGAAGTAGCACACAGCTATAATAGACGTTATTGCCACAAAGTAGAATTGTTGAAATAATTTAGCTTAATAAAGGGCCAAGATGCAGCTAGGGTGAGTTTGACAAGCAACCTAAAAACCACCTAAAAAGCAAGTTAAGATTCACTTTCCAGTATCAGTGTCAATATACGCAGTATAATTAACACTGTATTATTACCACTTATCAAATAGCATTTGCAAACATGAATTTCCTGCCTGGTGATTTCATGAGACACAGCGGTAAGGTTCTGCTAGCGTGCTTCTCAGCGTCTCTTGCTGAGTTAAGGTAAAAGACATCACTGCAAATAAAAGTCTGCATCCTATTTTGAAATTCATCACACGCTCTACCACCATTTCTCTAGGGTTCTCAAATGTTGACATTTCTGTGTGTAAAACTAAATAAGTAATTTTAAAAAAACTATTAAAAAAAAAAAAAAAAGACTTTACAAAGTGCATGGGCCAGCTCTCAGGAGATGGTTACTTCTGTCATTGTGGCAAGGTGCTGAAAATCAATACTGTATGTTAGGGAAGTAAAATTTCAGTTTTTACCTTGTATGGATGAAAAGAAGCCGGGCTATCACCTAACTGCGGCATGCTACCTCCTTCCAGACACTGGAGATCAACGTTCAGGTAGAACGCTCTAGTGTGGGTTGCTGAACTGAATGGGGGGGATGAAGGGAAGAGACACCCTTGCAAAGATTCAGGTACAACTCTTACTATCTTGTGTGAATACACAAACCAGACGGCTGTGAAAAGAGGACTCTGAGCTCTTTTTTGAAGGTGTAGGAGATCCAAGCAGTCTTTCTCTTCATTGACTCTACAGAGCAAACTGAAAACTATACATGCCCGAAGCTGGGCAATGTGCATACCCCTCAAGAAGCCAAAATTACGCCAGTCTAAATGCAACCCTCTTGTTATCTCTCCCTATCAATTAGTACTGGTGGATTGGAAGTCAATATTTTGCAGAATAAAACTTAGAATTGCACATGGCAGGGCCTAAAGAGGCAGAAAAAGAAAAATAAAAAATTAATACATAAAAATCCTTTTTTCATTGTACCTTAGCATTATCTGCATTGGAAGAGGCCCAGAAGAACAAGCTTCCAGTCTAATGCACCATGATCCAAACATACTCACCATCCCAACGCCTCCTCTCTTAAACCATTTGCTAAAGCGTCCAGCTGGGAAAGAAAGATCAAAATGTGGCATCTAAAAGGCATTCAAGGAAGGCATTCATACCTGCTCTGGGCAATCCTGCTTCAGCAGGGGAGTTGGACTAGATGATCTTTATGGTCCCTTCCAACTCTAAAAATTCAGTGAAATTCAGTGAAGGCAGCGGCACTTGGATTAGCACAGGAAGATGGCAACAGTGTCCCTCAGAGTCTTTGCAGTTTTCCTCCCACCCTCACTCAAACGTAACAGGGTGGAGGAGATGGGGAGGCCATTTCAAACCTATTTTGGCCTGCTTTGGGCACGTAAGCATGCAAGCAAGAGTATCAACATTTAGAAGCCTGAAGTCGCCATATAGCTGATAAACTGAGCAGAAAAACTTCCAGAGAACAGGTCTGGATACCAAAGTCTGATGGCAGGGCTTGGGGAGCCGTCAGCATCAGCTGTTTCTGATGGATACTTGCAATAACCACACTGTCTAAAGATTTATTTACCGGCCCAACTTGATGTTTTACAGCAAAAGTTGCACTTTTATTCTTCTTTAATGGGTCAAACCCTCAAAATCTAATCACAAAGGGGAAAAAGATAGTGATGAAAGCCTTGTAGTTGCCTTGCTAGAAAAATATGTATCAGAGTAAAATGCATTGTGTAATACACTTTCAAAAACCACTGTAGAGAAGATTTCATCTCCATTGACGCATCTTCAGTTATTCAAGTCTGTGTGGAGAAATACTTTTGAAACATCAGCTCTGCTGTGTCGAATTACTCAGGACAGGAGTTTATGAATCAATGTTAAAATTGTGGCTATTTTCTCCTAAAAATTAGCCTTGAATAAACCATTCATGCACCTTCAATACCACAAACATACATACAAAAATAAGGGTTTTTTGCCTAATTCCTAGCTTTCTGTCTTTTTGTTCAGCCTGGTAACACACAGTACGTGATGACGCACAATTATAGGCAATTAATTCAAATATCTGGGAAACAAGAAATCACATCTGCAGTTAATCATCTTGTGCTTTTTTCCAAACCACAAATCATTTTTGTAAAGGAAGAGAACAGAGATATAAGAGATACAATTAAATGTGACATTTTCCACAAATCAAACACTTCCTACAAATGTGCCGATAACATGACAGACCAGCAAAGCTTTCCAAATTGTTCTAGTGTTTACATGATGCTCATCATCTCTCCGAGGCTCATTTGAGGCAGAGTGTGATATCTACTATACACTACCATAATGCAGAATTGTCACTGCTAATCTAGGAGGTAATTTCACTGTACTACTCCAAATCCCATCAACGGCAAGCACCGCCGCCTCGGCCACAATTACTTCCAGGTGAAATTGTTCCTTTCATAATGTGAACTGCAGCTGACACCCACATTCACAGCCCGGTCTATACTTTCAGGTGCAGGCTCAGAGTGACATTTTGGCCCTTTGGAAGGAAAAAGGAGAACGTAAACCCCACGTAGGAGCCAGGTGACAATCCCCAGAGGAGTCCATCCATCACAAATTCTACTATAGGACCAAAATGGGCAGAAGCTGAAGTGGTGAAGCACAGACTTTTTCCTTTCAAAGCAAGACTTGATATAGCCAAAAGGTTAATGCTTAGAAGATTAGAAAATACCATTCAAAAATTAGACAAACTCTTGTACTCCATGTAAAAACAAAAGGCTTAGTTAAGTTCAAAAACATTTTAAGCTTTTCATTTTCACAAGAGAAAAAGGTTCCCATTTTGGGGGCCAACATAGAGGAATTTTTGTATTCTTTTCATTTTCCCAGTTTCACCATCAAGATGAAACAAAACTGAAACATCCAACTGTCCACTGTTCCTCTACAGCTCTGTCTGGGACTTTACCTTGAAGAATTATTTTCTTTAGATTTAACAAGCTTTATCTCTTTGAATCGACTTCCAGCAAGTGGAAAAATCAAGCTTGTGCGTCCATGTCAATATAATATTATTATTCGCGAAATAAACACACATTTGCAGTACAAACAACCAAGACAATTCACACTGTTTCTGTTAAAGAGAGGTAGTTTAGGTGCCAAAAACTAGGTTTGGTTTCAGTTTGGAGAATGCTGATACCAAAAAAACCCCAAAAAACCATAATACTTAAAGACTATTATGATTAGAAAAAGGTCATAAAATACATGTGCTTGATATTTGTGCTCTAATTTATCAGCTCACAGCATCTGTGGCATAAAATGAAAAGCCACCTTAAACTAGACTAGACTTTCACTGCCCAATTTGAGCAGGACTTAAAAAAAAAAAAAGAAGAATAAATAAAGAAGGAATATTAAGTCAGTTTGCTTGAGCAGTTACTGACTTTTGGTTCCCAAACTGAGATTTTCTAAGGGAATTTTATTTTCAAAGACGACTCAGTAATTTCTGAAAATTGGGGGTCTGAAACTGGGCAAGCAGTACCTCCAATGACTTTTTAAAGCCATATCATAACTTTAATAGGAAACTATTCATAATAAAACAAATTTTTTATTAAAATGAAGATAATATTTTTAACAAAAATAAATATTTTTATAAGTAGTATTAGGATTTTAAAAAACCGCCTGTAAACTTCCCTCAGTTTCAAGCCACTCAAACCAAACCAGCATAAAATATCTTCAAAATAAAAGCAATTGACATTAAATGTTAATGTTTTGGATTTAGGTCTAAATACATGGACATAATTGTACACTAGGACAGCTACAGATGTCAAAATTTTCAGCTGTAGTTACTTAGCTATCTGTTCATATTCTGTTGTTCAGATAGATTTTATGGTCTTTATTCTTCACAGAAATTTTGAATACTGTTGTTTTGACCTACAGGGAACAATACATTTTTTTGAACGTTTGGGTTTTTCCATTAACTTATGTAAGGACTATGTTTCAATTTGTTTCCTTAGCACTAATACTACATTGCTTCCAAAAATAAAACAATTGGAGGAAAAAAAATAAAAAGGTAAGAACATAGATGAATAGATGAATTTTGATGAATTTACCAGTTCAAACAGGAATCGAGTTTCTAATTCTGGAAAATTCAGAAGAATTGTTGTTCAGTCAGTTTACTGACCTTCCTTTGTCTTATACGCCGAGCGATCACATGCCATGCAATTATATTGTTATCCAGTCTTGCAAGCAGACATGTGCTGTCCTTAAAAAAAATTATAACCCTATCTCCTTATGGCAGGAGTAGCCCACAACAACTATTCAAAACAGCATGCTCTTCACATACGACCTGTATGAATCCCCAGAGGATGGGGAATCTAAGTAGGTGTAAAATCACTTTAGGAAACCAAACGGCAAAATTACTGTTGAACAATTGTCACAGTTAATAAGATTAATGATTGAACTGGCCAAAACCCACTGTTATTGTTAAATCCACTGTTATCTCACAGGGGGAGTTCAGGAGAAAAAAGTCCTACTCTGGCTAATAATTAACATGCATGGGCACGCCTGAAGGGTATCCCAGCCCCTTCCAAGAAAACTGCATGGTTGTGCAAATCATTCTGGCACGTGCTTTAATCACATCACTTTACTACACAAACCCACTGTGTGTCTCATCTCAGCAACTCATCAGATGGCGACAGGCACATGAACATATTCCCTCTGTTCAATGACATCAGAAGATCTTGGCTAGAGCTGTCAACTGAATGAAAAACACAATAATACCATGTAGTTCTGGAAACTGGAGATTTGTTAACGATTTATTTTCATTAGAGGCTCTTTGATTATGTTGAACCAAGTCTGCCTTTTATACAGTGCATTAAAATAACCCAGGGAATGCCAGAACACCAGCACTGTACACGGGCTCACCTGCTGCCTGTTTCTAGCGTGCAGCACAGTGCACTGGCCTTCCTTGGTGGGCTGCTTGGTTCCAAGCCTGCCACCCTGCACGCGACACAGCCCACCAAGCAAACACGATAAAGAAAGATTATTCGTTATCCTTCATAACATTATGGCTTTTTCTCTTTCAAATACCAAAGCACAGACTCACTCTGAATCTGTTTGTACTGTATCGCTGCTGTCTTCTAGGCCATCTTTGACCCAGATGGAGATATGTAAACCAGGCATTACTTACTAAACGACTAACTAGAGAATTTGCTCACTCTGTGCACCCACCCTAACCCCCATGCAGAGGTTTTCGTCAGCTGCACACTGGTCACTAGAAGGGACAGAGAAAGCCAGTCCAATCTCTGTACAAGGTCAAATTCTCACTGGCTTCAGGAGAAACATAATCCATACCAGAACCCTGGGTTAAACACGTGCACATGAAAGTGCAGAATGCATTAAAGTCTCACTTGGAGCCTTAATATCCAAGGCAGAGGGTACAATCCTTTCACAATTCCAAATGGGCAAAGTGAAAAAAGCCTGAACACCACTGAAGTGAGGAGTACCTGTGGTACCCCTCAGTAGCTAAAGTCTTTCAGAGTCTGCGTTTTCCCATGCTGGATCTTAGCATTAGTATCCCTTCCACAGGAGCTCCAGGACTGTCAATCATCTTCTGCCAGAGGTGCTGCTCTTCCCCTTGAGAGTCCATCCAGTCAACCTCCTTGCCATTACTTACACCTGGTAATTGCAAAAACATGAGGTGTTTTGGCATATTAATAAGCAGTTACTCAATACTTTCTTATGTGCTCCAACAGTCTAAAGAAAGATGACAAGCACTTCACACTACTCACCTGCACAGGGAGTTATACTGAAAACAGGTAGCTCCTGGAGAGCACCGATTTGTCATTACACCCCTTTGCGGTGCATGGTACAGAAACCTCCCCCCTCTGCACCACGAGCAACTTTCTCCTAACAGAGGAGGAACGCATTCACACCTCTTCCAGAGCACACCATCGCCAGCAGAAAGGCTGCTGTTGGACAAAAGTGGTCTTGTCCTCCTCACTGGGATGCTAAGAAACACTTCCAAGTAATTCCCAGTTCTTCTAGACTTTGCTAAAGTGCAACTGGGCGCCAAATTTTTGTGTCTCACTCAATGGTGGAAAGAACTAAACCATCTACGTATTAGATGGTACCTTCTCTCCCTTTTCAATTTCCCCAAGTTCCCATATACTTTCCATACACTCCATAACATTTCTGTCCCTCATACTCATGAATCACTTGCGGTGAGGAAGAAGGAGAGCAGAATAATAAAAGCAAACACGAGTCAGGTGGGACCTTACCATTTCCAGTGCTCAAACGGACACCTCCCAGAAAAATATTACTGGAGAGTGACTCCTTGTCCCACACAGTCAGTTCTAGACAGACATTACGTATATCCCTTGCATTCAAGCCACCGAAAGCAAAGGTATGATTCCACTGGGGGTTCACACTCTTTTTTATGATGGGAGTTTTGTGTTTTGTAGCTTTGCTGTCATCTGGGAGAAGGTACCTGGGAGATATGAAAAAGCAAGATTGAATATGTAGATGGAATGTCACATAATACTCACAAAGAATTACAATCATGTAGAGGTTCAAATAGGATCAGAACCCTGTTTCCCCACTGTTATTAAATTAAGCATATACCTGAATTGCATAGTTTGCACTTGTGCTCCATTTGTTCTTATAGTTACAGTGTCAGTTATCACCAGCAGAAACTAAAATTAGGTCTCCTTACTCCATGCCTTCGGTCTTAACCACAAACTTTTTCTTTGAGTGAGACTAAATATAGACAGGATCATAAAAATGTTGGCTAGAAAGGGCCTCTGGAATCACCTAGTCCGGTCTCGCTCTCAAAGCGGGAGAGAGGAAGACATTTCTTTCTCCAGAAAGAAATGGACATGACTGATAAGGAAGGAACTTCAGCAGGTTAGCATTATTGATTTGAGTTGCCTAATCCCCCTAATGAGTGCAGAAGCACTAATGCTGTAAAGTCTGACAAGCTTTTCACATTTTACTTTTAGTGGAGAATTCCTTTAGTGGAACTAAGTGAACTTAATACTCTTGTTTCAAAATCAGAGGTCTGTACAAATTTCCATAGTCTGTACCTTCACCTCCTTCAGCAAAGCTAACAGAATAACTTTGTGGTTGCACATGAATACTAAAGGGTCAGACATACAAACAAATCGTAACGCTAGATGTTGATCAGGATCCCTGTGCAGGCTTTTACTTGACAACAAACATGAGCTGGTTTACTGCAGCAGGCTAACCTATGTCAAATTATCTCAAGCTAACAGTGCAGAGTAGACCACTGCAGCACCACAACCGGTTCATGGCGACTTGGTTATGCATTTAGCCATGACATGTGACAGATCTACAGTCCAAGGAATCACAGAATATTTTTGGTTGGATGGGACCTTTGAGATCATCTGTATTGAATAATCCGTGTCAGCAACAGCAGACACCACTAATTAAAGATAGTCTGGAGAATTATTGGTCATGCATTGCTACTGCTAATTTAAAAAGGCTTTGACAACGTTTTCTCCCTGAAGTCTGTTGCAAGCTCCAGTAAGATCAGAGAGTCTATTTTCAGTAAAAGGAAATGCGCTCACACATAGCAGGAAAAGAGATGGCATGGGAGAACAAATACACAGGAAGAATAGCTCAAACTTTTTCTACATGAAGTGTATAAGGTTACTGATAGTTTGAAGCACGCTACAAAATCAAGATAAATTCTCAGCTCCGCCAAGGAATTAAAGGCAGGATATTTTCTACAGTCACCATTTAGTAATAACACTCAAACCATTACTAATGAACTAGAGCATATCCAAAAATCAGCAATTCTGACAGCTAGTATTGAAAGCAAAAACTGGCAAAAAAAAATGTTTTAAGCTATCCATTATTTCCAAAATTTGACATTTCAAAAGCATAACTTAAACTTATGAAAAATCCAATATAATGAGGCATGGGCAAGTATGTTCGTTTTATTCAAACACAAGTATACCCTATATGTAGCATTTTCTATATAGTCTGGATTTTGACTGTCCAACTCAAAATGTTGCTTGTATAATAAAAAGGTACATATATATGTCATACTAAACATATTTTTACGTACCCAAATGCATACAGACATATAAGTGACACAGACTGTGAGTTCCCTAATTTACAACTTCTTGCCTCCAGGAGAGATGAATAAGCCTCTCTCTGCTGACTCAGTAGAAGTGTTTTATTTTACCAAACTTTATATTCTATAACAGCGTGCACATTAGCACAGTGGATACTTATGTATGAATGGTTCTTGTCCTCGACTGAGTAGTATTTAAATATCGTTGTATTTAACTACTGGGACAACCCGTACCTCTCTACCCTTATCCCACAGCATCCTTCTCTTCATCATACCATTTTGAATTGTCAGTTGCTTTTCAGGACTGACACTCCATGTACATATATATTGAAAAAAATTTGATCAGCCAAAATATGATTGTGTGCAGCCATTAAAAAAATGGGGAGAAACAAACCACAGACCCTTTCACGAAAGTGTCAGATGTGCCTCCTGATTTCACCGCTGTTAAATTCTTTGCTTCTTTGATGAGGACTTCTAATATACCTCCAGATGGCACAGGAGAGTCTCCCTTTTTTCCTTTTTTAAAGCTCTTCTTTCCTATACATAGAACAGAGTTGCAATGTCATCAGAATCATCAGAAATTATATGTACACTACAAGACTGATTTGGAAATGTAAGTCAGCTTGGCTAGATTCTTTCGCTCATTTCCGGCAATGGGATTAAAGTATTTCTTATAAGGAGATTGTGATTCTCTATGGGTAAAGAAACTAATAAGGCAGGGGCAGAAAAGTCACTCCATATTTGATAAAGGACTTGACTATGTAACTATTCCTTCCTGGACACAACAGGGTGCCCTATCTGAAGTTGTTTCCAAATACAAGTATTTGTGGATTACCGTGCTGAACACAAAGAACTGCACGTCCTTTAAGTCCTACCTTCTTGTCAGAATCTACTTCCGCCACTGATGCTAAGGCAGCCCTACACCACAAGTAAGGTATAAAACCTCTGTCCCAAAGCTTAAAATGCAGAAATACACCGCATGTATTCCACTTGTAAGGATGCAGTGCTCCTCAGAGACTGTGACAAAAGGACACAGCGAGCACTGACACACTACTGCTTTTGAACAGCAGTGTGAAGGCACTTGTACCTGCTACTGCTGCAGATTTTAAGAGGCTTATCAGCAGGGATCGTACACCCTGACTCAGGCTGAAAACCTCAGAAAAAAAGATCAGGAGTGATGTTAAAATTCACCAATTTAAAAAAATGCAGATAGTGTATATCTGGGCTCAGACAACAATTAGCTTTTAAGAGAGAAACCCTTGGAATTACTACTAGCAGAGGCAATATCATCTGCCAAAAAAAGAAAGAGAAAAGTCTAATATACCTGTCAAATCCTAATGCTAACAAGCAATTTTGTCACTAAGGCAGTGATATACCTGTGTTGGGTATATCCCTGTACACTCAGGTGTTACCCAGTGATTGGTTTCATTTCAGATGACTGCTGTTCCTCATGCTACTACAATGCGAAGAGTTAGTAACTATTTTCCCCTGTTCATTGTTGATAAAATAATGTCTTACCCTAAAGAATTCAATAATATTTTACAGGACTGAATTCCAGCAGTAACACAGCAAAACTGAGCAGAGGTAAAGCAGTGTGAAAAAAGAGTGAAAATGAGGGGAGAGGTACACTTAAGGACAATTAAGCACACAGAGAACTAAGTGAAGTCTATTACTTTGATCAGCTATACACTGTATATAACTAGCTGAAGAATGATGGAGACAGTTTATTTCTATGTGGCTGTCCTTGATCATGTTATCTAACTTCTTTTTTTTTTTTTTTTTAGTTAGGTCATAGCCATGTATCAACACTCGACTGCACACCCCTCTACCCTTCTCTCTCCTTAGCTTCAATGTAAGCGAAGAGTCTGAAGCAGGAGAAACACACAGTTCAGATTTTCCCCACATAAAGACAAGCAGTATATTTAAGTATGGTTTCAATCTTCACTAATAGCATTATTTCACCCTAGAAAAGCATTTTAATACTCAAAAGGATGTAATCATATGCTGCCATTAATGCTTGTTTTACCTTGAAACTGCCCTAGAGGAAGCATTAGGTTTCTGTCTGGGGGAATGTAACGTAAAACAACTGTCAGTTCTCCTTTATATTGAAGCCCAACATCTGTTGCAACCTCCACCTGAAAAGAACAAAAACAAACAAGCAGACAGAAATACAGCTTAAGTTAAGCATTCACCTTCTCCTTTTGATTTTAACTTTTTTTGTACCCATACAGTGTTTGAAACACTTCTTAAACATATCAAGACATACCAACCCACTTTCAGATAATTAGACATTCCAGACTGAATGCAGTCACATTTCAGAAAACTTGATGAGCTAGGGAATGCAAGCACTAAGGAGAATAAAGCCACTTGGCATTAGACATTCTTGAGTGAACATACACAGGAGAGCGATATCTAGCATCAGTAAGTGAAGCACACAAACAGAAAAAAACTTGAACTTATTTCTGAACATATAAACATTAGTTAATCTAAGCGGATGTGCAGCTCTTATTTCCCCCGATCAGGATTTTAAACCATAATTGGTTTCATATATTTTAGAAGCGTCACTACTGAGTCACTCATGGAATGGAGATGTGGGGAACCAGGGTGGCGGAAGAGAGCAGAGTCCAGCTCTGAAATAGAAAAACATTTTTGAAACCTGTTACCGCCAGTATCCTTTTCCTTCTCTACACAGCTACTATTTCTTTATCTTTTTGTTTTATAAATGTTTGAATCTTGCCCAGAAAGAATGCATTCAGTACTCTTCAGGCCTTCACTGACCTGTGCTGAACTTCCATTCATATTGTAAGTTGGAAACTAAATTTTAAAAACAATAGATGCAACGCAAAGAGAACATGGTGTGTCAGTTCAAATTGACTTCTCCTATTAAAATAAAGGGCAGTGAAAAAGAAGTTTTGCACATTTACATTAGAGATCAGGTCTATGAAAACCTTGGGCTTATGCTAACCTTGCTCAGGGATGCCCAGTAACGGAGGTGGGACCACCCAGATGCTTGCATTTCTGTGCTTAGGTTTGGGTGCAAATAAACAAATCCTGTGATCCATCACAGCGACAAAGCACATGTATAAAGAGAGAGTGCCCTGGAGTGCTAAGACACACACCCCCCAAGGTACCACACAAGCTTCTAGAGAACTGCTTATAGATGAATGTCTGTCTGATCAGTGACCGTATTTCTCCGAGATGCATTCAGCTTGTTTCCTGACTCCCCACAAAGGCTAAAATTCTATCAAGAGGAAACAGAACCAAACCCCACACCAGAAATACATACAGTGATGTGCACAGTCAGCACTGCCTTTATACCATAGACTCCAGGCCAAGGCACTAACCATGTTCAGTGGGGCTAAGGCTGTACACAAGAACGGGACAGGAAACAAAACTATTTTAGTGATAACAACATGGCCCTTCTGTGACTTTGAAGCACTTTTACGGCAACACAGGTATTCCTGCAGTGACTCTGAGAAATATGGTCCTGTTTCCACCACTGTCTGATGCCAGCTGCTACAACAGAGAACAGAAGAAAACCTGTAGTAAAGTGCTGTGGGGTAATTTGCACAACATCTAAATCTTGCCAGTCAGGCATCTCACTTTTAGTCTAAACTATGTAACTTTAGGATCAAGTTTCCCATAAAGGCAACAAGGATAATTTTTTTATGTTCTGCTGGTGGACAAGTGATGGCATAAGTTCTTACGTCAGGAACAATTTGTCAGTCTCCTCCCCAAACCCGCACATAACATGGCTCTAGACTCTGTCCCCTCTTTAACCACAGAACTATTTTCTCTTCTTTTTCTGATTTAACCACACTCCTCTTGAAAACCGACATTCGATGCTCATAGAAGAAACAGGGCTTAAAGTCTCCAACCTTTTCACTAAAGCAGCTAAATGATTCATGATAAAATAAATAAAGCGCTGTAATAAAACCCAGGAAATGTTTCACTGCCTTTCCTGTCTCTATCAGGCAGTTCATACGGGAGGACAGCATGTAATTTGAATGTGTATTAACCCATGCTTTTTTTCTTCTTTTTTTTTTTTCTCAAAATGCAGTAATTGATTTTTCAAAAATATTATCATCTTTGCTGATCAGCAATCTCAGCAGCGTTTTAAGTTTAGAAATATTATTTGTAACAACTTAGGAGGCAGACAAGACCAATTCTGCGATTGCTTTCTTTGGTAAAAAAAGAACTCATTTAAAAAAAGAACTAATTTAAAAATCCTTTTAACAGGTTTGGAAATAATCAGACAACACCTTCCAGCTGGAATGGCTGAAATGCCTAGCGCCTCGTTACTTTTTTCCTGAGCAGGAGAGCTTCATGACTGTCTTTTTTCTTTCCCCCTGTTAGGGTTAAAAGAAACCACCCATATGCACACACAAATCCCCAAAGACTGAAATGAGATGACAAAGAGACAACTGCATGATAAGAAGCTCAATTTCAGACCAGCATTGCATACAAACTGCGAGCAAACCAAATACTAGATGTGTATCTTACTGTTGTAGACCAGCGGGTACTGAATAAGAGCAACATCTGAGCAACAGGCAGAGCTATGGCAGAGGTGAAGCAGACATTTCTTCTGCTTCAAAAGCCCCCCTATCAACCCAAGAGGAGTAACTTACACAAAGCAAGCTTGTAAGGAAGACGGTATAATCCTTGCCTGGACACAGTGCTGATTGAAACACGTTCGCAGAACATTGTTAGCCTCTTTCTCTTCCTGGTCTCGCCTTGTCTGGACCATGAAGGAAGGTGGTCACCCTTATTGACAAAGCTGAACTAGGAAACTGGGAATGATCTTCCTTGCTACTTACAAAGTGTGAGGTAAATGTTCAAAGAAGAGACCAATTTCCTTATGTATCTTCTGGGAAATTATTTACTAAACCATAAATTTGTGACAGTTTAGATGTAAGCCTTACAAAGGGCTATACCTAGAAATTAGTTATACAGCAATCAGATCCATCTCCCAACTTGAGAGAAAGGCACAAATCGAACACTCCCTCCTAAAACCCTGGATATAACACTAGTTCCTTAAAAATAGTGAACACAGAGCAAACAAGTCATCAGAGTCTATCTCCACATCACTTGCAGTAAAACCTTGGATTTTTCTGCATCAAGAAAAATATGCTTTCTGAAATGGCAATCTAAACCACTGGAATTTGTGGGGATTCTGCCTGCTGCAGGAGCAAGCAAGGCAGAAGCCTTTAATCCTCTAGCTTACAATAGCTCTTTGAATCTCTTCCAAAAATAAACACCTTTGCCAAAGCAGGGGGTGCCCTGGAGACAGAAGTCATCCTAGCCTTAGCTAAGTACAATGCAAGTCCTGTTTCACAGACCAATTGATTTGCCTGCTGAGAACCCTTATCTTGTACCTTCCTAGTTAAGATGAAGAAGAGATTAATAAGTCATTTTGTCACAGCTGAAAAGCGTGAAGCACTTTGAACTGAAACAAAAAAGATCTATTTCTTTAATAAACTGTTAAGGGCTGGGTAGAGGGGTAGAAAAGTCTTCTGGTTTAAATGCTAGTTTTAAAAAATAATCAATTTCTTTACTAGGTCATTTCTTCACTGCAGTTTATTACAAGATAACTTAATATTTTATTTAAAAGCTGGGGGGGTTTTGTTTGTTTTTAAGTAGCCAATTGTGTGTAAAGTTCTCATGAAGACTTAAAACCCAGTATGTTTTGATTGAATAAAGAACAAAGATATTATTTTTATTACCATATTAGACACTCAAAGTCACCATCTTATAAATATGTTCCAAAGGAAAAATAACTAAGCCCTGCTAAATTTGTTTCGCAACACTTTCATTGGCCCCTGGAAACCCTTACCTTAGGCTGGAGCACAAACCACTCATCGCCCTGATTTTCGAAGTTCCAGGAGTCAAATGGAATTTCTACCTCCCCAAGGAAGCTGTTGCGTCCAAATCTGTCATAGTGCCAGACAGAAAGCTGCAGGGTCCTGGTTTCTAACTGTGTGTGACTGATGACATACTACCAACAGAAAAAGAGAAAAGGAAACTCTCAGAATAAGCATAAATAATAGTTTCCATGGGGCCTTTTACAGCTCTAGCTCAATTTCACAAAGCCCACAGCAGCTAACAAATGAAGCATGAAAGAGATTTGTTTTCTTTGCAAACAAGATTGATCTAGCTAGAAAGCTCATGAGGTTAATGTTAAACCCACCTCTTTTCTTTGCAGTATACATCCAATTGTAATTAATGTTACTATTATAATTGTGTTTTTTCTGTATTATTTACTGGGTACTTATGACTATAGAGTAAATTATGATGCTTAAAACTATGATCCTGTTAATTCCTTAGAAGTTAATGTAAAAGAAGCAGATCAACATCAAAGTTTAGTTCGTAAGAAGAAACCCCACTGGTTCTTTCATCCCTAAAGAGAGTCTGCTGTACACTGCTTTCTAGAAATAGTATACTCTCCTTTTCAATTGTATCTTTGTAACTTATGAAAAATTGTTCTGAAAACAAGAAAAACTGCATCTGCAGAACATGCACCGAGCATATCAGTCTTAGTAACCATTGTTGGTTTTGAAAGCTATTAAAAAACTCCTCTGAAGAAACAGCATGTTCTAGCAAATACACAGAAAATTACAAGCATCTGGAATTCTAGCTCTGCACACTCTGCTTTTAGCAAAAGGCCCATTAATTCCCTGAAATTCACCCTTCTCCTAGTGTTAGCTGAAGAGACCCAGATGTCTTTTGGTTTTTTTTTTTTTTTTTGCATCAGGAACAACGTCTGGACACAGACACGTATTCTCCAAAAGCTGAACCAGTCAAGTCGGTTGGCGAGCCACACAAGCAGGCTATTCATCTATAGATACGTCTACAATGCTTAAACCTAGATGCCACAGTTCCACTGTGAAAGATTTAGCAACAACTGAATAAAAGCCAAAGAGGGAAGTTGCAGACAGATATAATTATTTTTCTTTTCTTTTTTAACAGTAGTTACAGTTGGGAGGAACAGATGAAGCTCTTGCTTGCTTACCCACAATTGAAGTAAGCTCTCTTTGTTACAATTTGCATTTTTAGCAAGCTGCTAGATCCTATCCTCACTGAGTTCCCTACCAGCAAACGTGCTTAGGGCTATGGTCCTTGCTAAATAGAGTCTAACGCCTTTTTTTTTTCTTTCCCCAGTTCAGGCAAGTCTTTACTATATGCCATTTAAAAAGGAGGCTATACAAGAGGCTCTCCCCTTGGCAAGCAGTCTGGCCGGACCAAGTGTGTATAAGCCTGCAAAATGGTTTTGTAGCCAGGTTAAGCCAAGTATATTGGCCAGGGAACGTCTATTGGCCTCTACTATAAGAAACTTATTTAAAACATCACTGAAATTCCAAAAAAAAAAAAAAATTCAGAAGAAATGAAAAAGAGTTTCTGGCCTCATGACAGATGACTGGGATAACTCTCGTCAATTGACAGGAAGGGGAATCACCAGGAGCCTTGCGGTCCCGTGAACTGGGCAGAAACTCTGCCATTCCCTCCTTCACCACAGAGTCAAGGAAGTGAATAAGCAGCTCATGAGGAGCTCAAAATACTTCAGCCTCTGTAGTGGATGTGGGTAAAAGGCAAGGAAAGAAAGAGCTTGGGCATTCTGCTCCACCAGTCCTCAAGGAAGTGATTTGTCATTGTCTTTTGCAAGAGAAAATTAATTTCACCACAGCTTTTTAGGAAAGCAGGTAGTGAAGCCGTTGTTGGCATTTTCTTACCAAAGTCAGTTCTGCTTTAAAAATAAATAAAAGCCTCCAGAGAAATTCAGATCTTACTGCAAAAGGTTATTTTCTCTTCGGAATCAGTTAGATGGGACGTTTTAAGCCAGATCTACTTCAGCATCAGTTGCTAACTTAGGGCATACGGAATATTTGAGGTGCTTTTAACAACTCTGAGCTCAGGTTAGATGGGAACATGAACAATTTTGAAAGAGACCTAAGGAAACTAGTAGAAGTTTTACCTGTAAAGGGGAGAACCAAACAAAACCACTTCCTCAATGCTGAAAGCCAGAAATTACAACTCATAGGATTACTACATATTTTTGCTTAAATACCTTCCCTGTTGAGGCATCTCTTCCAAATTCTAATCCTCATACTGGAACACATATAGAAAATGCTTGTGAGCACAAGCGGAACATTCATCACAGCCTGAGAGAGAGACAGTGTTCTCACCTTCAGCGTTTCATTAAATTCTGGATTGGTGCTGTTACTTTTAATTTTGGTCTTGCGTTTACTTTGGCGGGACTTATCAGGCAGAAGGTATGCTTTGACATATCTGCAGACCAAGTAGTAAATTATTAGCAAGGAATAAAAACGACCAGTTTGAGCAAGGACCTGACATTGCTGCATCAGCAACACATATGAGGAAATTACTTTTTGCAGTCTAAACAACATACACGTGTAACAGAGAATAAGTGAAACAGAGAGAGGTGTGGTCTTTATCTACAAACATAGCAACTTTAGTCTGATAGGATCAGAATAACAAAAAGCAGAGCTAAATTAATTTACTTATTGTCAGAAATGCAGAAAGCTTTCCCTTTTGTAGTATATGATTACTGACTGGTTACTTATGTCAATACACACACTGAAAATACAAGAGAATGAAAATCTTTATACCTTACATATGATAGGATTACACATGATTAGAGACACTAATTACTACTTCTTGAGGAGAGTGTGTACATATTATATAAAAACTATAATGAGAAGCTCAGAAAACATTGTCCTTACAAAGTAAATCTATAGATGCATGAAACCAGTTACCTCTATCCCTTCCTCCGTCCAAAACATATACTTTAGTTTTGATTCTAGAAGTAAGAAATCAATTCAGCCTCCCTATTCCTTGGTAGTAAAAGGCCAAAAAATACAAAACAGGTTGATAATTTAAGTAATCATATTGTTTCCCCAGAACAAGCACACGTTGCCCTAGTAAATATATTGAAAATGCATTTCCCACAGGGAATCCAAAATCAACCATCATCAGAATGCTGCCTTGTAGCAGCTGGATCCTATGTGTTCTCAGGCTCACATCACAACCCCAGGCTACATCACTGACTACAGCACGTGACAAGGTGGAGGACACCCCTGGCAGAGCCTAAAGGGAAATTATCCTGTGCTTACGGATCAGTCCTTTGCTTCTTCTCATCTGCAACAGCCAGGTTTCTGCAACTTTTCACCAGGATGTTGAGGGCACCTGTTTTGTAGCTGTAGTTGATGCTCAGAAGGATTTCGCCACTGACCTTCACGTTGCCATAGTCACCAGTTTCACTATATACACTCAGCATGCTGTTAATGCTAGTCTGGAGGGGGAGAGAAAAAGGATTTAGAGGTTTAAACAAATTACTCTTTTCCAGAATCTGTTTTTTTTTTTTTCATACAGCTACAGCTTTGCAATATTGTCACACTTGTTAGGACTTGTTATGAAAACAGATATATCATAGAACAGAAATACCGCCATTTGATGTAAAAGGGAATAAGAACTATAATTAATAGGAGCTAAAATGTCTAGACAGTCAATGTTTTTCCACACAGGACTCAAACCTATTTATAAACATGACTAAATCTAAATTACCACCATTTAATTCATGCATGAACTGAAGAGCAGACAGGCTACATAAATTGTAAGCTCACATAAGTTCCAAGCAGGAAAAAAAAAAAAATCACCTCTATGGCTCAGCTGTCTACCTAATTTTTACTCTCATAAGACAACTGCTGACAGAATCATTAGAAAAAGTTATAAGCATCCTTCCTATAATGGAGGCATAAATCTATATTTGTTTAAAGTGAAACTCACCTCTCATTAGCAATTCTAAAAGAATGAGCAAAATTCACTACCCACCATTTCTCCAATTTTCCTAAATCCAAAAGTTCAGCAGTAATCCCACAAAATTTTCCACTGCAACATAATGTATCACCCTTCGATCTCCTTTTTTTCATTCATACCGTGCAGAGCATTGCTACGGGGATTTTGTCTTCCAAAAGATTACAATTAGGAAAGAACTACATGTTTTTAAAGAAAAACCAGAGCAATACCTACACTCTCAGAATCAGAAGCATTCGAGAAATCTGGTGCACGCTTTCTTTTGAGACATTGAGCGAGATTGCTCAAAAACATATATAACTATCTAAATCCTAGCACATAGGAACCTAGCAAGACACATAGGTACTGTCTTCGACAAAAAGGGAGAAATGAGAGAGAAACCTTAAAAGCAAGCTAAGCAGAGGATTCAGGAGAACTCACAGTATCACCATCTTTTTCAGGCACATTTAAATACGTCCATTTTCTGTCAGAGCCTTCTGGGGAGTTCTTTAAAGAAGGCAGTGCAAAAGATCAAAAGAAAAGAGCATTAGATAGCTGCGATAAGAAAGAATAAGTACAGTGATAAATCTTTACCTATACAGACAGGCAGAGGAAGTTTGCGTTGCAAAGCCATAGCGAGAAAGAAAGAAAAAGGTATGACCAAATCAGAGAAATGCTAAAAGTGTTTTCCATATACTTTGAGTATATAGAATATATATGAGTATAAGTGTTTTCCATATACTTGAGTATGACTCGAGGTAATTAAATAGAAATGAAGTATCTATCGTATCAAAATAAACAAACTACACTTTAGAACACCAACTCAACAGATTCGGATATGTATTGGACTGTATTTGGATTTGTCCTCATTTACGTCTGCATCAAGTCAGTTCTCACTCAAGCTAGTTAAAAGCTAAGCATTCATCTATTTGCAGGATTGGCAATTTTGTAAGAAATTGCATTTTCTCTGTGGAGTTTGTAAGAACAGATACAACCACATACAAATATTTAAACATGTCACTTTGGGAAAACATACAGTAATAGAATATTCGAGGAAACACATTCTCCCCTCTGCTTGCCAGAGCAGTATCTGGAAACCTCACAATGACTTCAAGGGAAACTACACCTTGATCTACCTCTTCCTCTCTCAGCTGCAGGGAAGAAGAAAGAGCACAGTCAAAGGGAAGTGCCACACAAAAAGAAAAACTCAACTCTCAGAGCGCCTTGCCTAAGGGCCCTGCAGCAAAGAAAACTGGAGGGATAAGCAGGCCTGTGTCAATATGGTAAACAAGAACAGACATGAAAAAACAGAATGAGCTATCATTATCCATAGAGTTAATTTTATACATCATGTAGGAATAATAAATAGCAAAAATGGTGGTGGTTTGTTTTGTTTTGTTTTTATTTCTGCTGGCCTTCTCTATTCTTTATTTAAAAAGAAAAGAAAAATGCTTGTCCTTTTGTACCTTTGTACAATCAGCTAAAATTCCATGAACAGGACTTATTAAAATTACTGAAGAACTAACAACACACACTGACAAATGTGCCGTATTTTCTCCTATTCCTAACATGCCTCTAGCTAAATTCCAGCCTTTACCATTTATGCATTTCCACCTCTAGCATACGTGAAAATAGGTATCCTTCCTTGGACACTGTTAGTGAACTTAACAGTCTCAGTATGTGTTACAAAATGCCTAAATTTCCTGTAACAGGAAAGTAACAATTTGTGTGCCCACTTCAGAAAACAAACAAGGTTATACCAACATGAAGAGATGGACAAGTTTTTCTCTACTGAATCTTTAGTTAAGTGGGCAGCAAGGGATAAATGATTGGGGGGGGGGAGGGGAGGGCCGGGGGGGGGAACCAACATAAAATCCTAACGGATAACCTCTAATATAACCCTAAATAGATGACCTCTGATGACAGAATTTATGCAAATACAATTTCTAAATTGCTTACAAACCACAGACAAGATAATAGAAATTTAGTAGGAGTATTTGATATACTTTACTTTTGTCCCCACAGACTCTGTTCGGTGGCATTTACATTGGACATCACCTATGCTAAATGTGATGTCCTTAAGAAATCTACTCATTTTCCAGTTTCATAAGTAGTACACAACCACACATATGGAGGATGCAGATCCTTATTTTAGTACCTCACTAAGAATTATATTTGTTTTGCATCATGTCTTATCACTGTAGTAAGGCACTGGAATAATTCAGTCTTACTGATGTGATGCATCTTGACACAAGCACATAAATGTGTTTAGGAGAGGAATCGGTGAAGGATGCAGGGAAAAATAAATACACAGTTCATATATTAGCTTTGGGAAAACTTAAAAGAAAGATACCTAATGCTGAGATACAGTTCCTTTTCAACATCACTTTTCATTTCCATTTTTGCTCACTCATGTTACAGGTGGATAACAAGTATCTTTTATCCTTCGAGATATCTCTTCCTCTACCTCAAATGCTCATTGTCAGAGTACCCGTTCTTTACTTTAAATTCTCATATTTGAAAAAAGGGGAAAAAAAAAAAAAAGAGCCTATTGTTTATTAATAACATTATTCTCATGTGACTTAATAGTAGACAGTCATTTGACAGATAAGTACACAAAAAAAAATCTGTACAGTGCAGAAGGCTCAAAGGCTTACAACAAGCAGAGTAAAGGTAAAAATAAGAGAGAGGGGGAATGTTAATTACTAGTAACACACACTTAAGGGGAATGAAAAAAGAACCTGTAAAATTAACCTGCTCTTGCAGGGAGCAGAAGCTTGCCATTTGCAACTTTGCCATTAACGTAGCATTGCAGTGACATTAAAAATCGTGTCATGGTGAATACAGAGAAACAAGAGCACTGTGATGTGAGATTATCTCAAACTTACAGCAGTGGAAAAGCTGTGCTCTGCTTAAGAAAAAGGTCAAAGGGAAATCTACAGGAAAGGACAAAACCCAATGCCCAGGCAGAATGCTGCCTACAGTACACAGAGGGAAGGCTCTCTGAATGCAGTCAATTAGTGGCCTAAACAGAGAAAGCACTTAAGCACCTGCAACCTTCATATCAATATTCAGAGGAAATAAAAATAATTCTGTCTGTAAAATCCATGGAACCAGCAAGCATTGGAGACAATGAGTCACAGTCAGCCTTGGGTAACTGGGTCTAATTAGACCAGTGTCAACAGACTACACTTGCTCAAGTCTGATTTGGTGTGAAGTGCTGCACGTTTCCATTCTGTCTGTTCCTGTGAACTACACAAATTAGAAGGGAAAAGGGTCTGGACACGGCCAGATCGACGATACTAAAATGCTCTGATGGCAATTTTGTCAGCCTTTTCTCCTTCCCAGAGATGCCAAGCTTGGATTCAGTCAACTCCATTTCTTTGTGATCGAGAACTTAAATGGCACTCCTTGAGCCCAGCTTGCATGGGGACTAATGGGGATGCAGCCTAGAAAGGACAGTTCATTGGTAACTGTCACATACCAAATTTTCTCTTCCCTATTAGCATACAGACTCATCTCTCTCCATTCTCGTCAACTCTCATCTTCTACCTGGATTTTGTTGCAGTTTTCTGGTACTCTATATGCTGACCAGAGCTATTCTTAGGCACAAGTCATGAAGAAGAGTGGACAGAGGGGGTTCCGCGACTTTCCTGAAGATGCTATTTAGTTGCCCACATCCTAAGTGTCAGATCCCAAAAATCACAGAATCACGGAATTGTCAGAGTTGGAAGGGACCTCTAGAGATCATCTAGTCCAACTCCCCTGCTAAAGCAGGATTGCCCAGAGCACATTACTCAGGACTGCATCAAGGTGGGTCTTGAAAACCTCCAGAGAAGGGGACTCCACAACCTCCCTGGGCAACCTGTTCCAGTGCTCTGTCACCCTCACCGTAAAGAAGTTCTTCCTCATATTTGAATGGAACTTCCATCTTGTGCCCGTTGCCCCTCATCCTATCGCTGGGAACCACTGAAAAGAGTCCAGCTCCATCATTCTTCAACCCACCCTTTAGGTACTTGTAAAGATAGATAAGGTCTCCCCTCAGCCTTCTCTTTTCCAGGCTAAAGAGCCCCAGCTCTTTGAGCCTTTCCTCATCAGGGAGGTGCTCTAATCCCTTAATCATCTTAGTTGCCCTACGCTGGACTCTCTCCAGTAGTTCCCTATCTCTCTTGAACTGGGGAGCCCAGAACTGGACACAGTATTCCAGTTGTGGCCTCACCAGTGCAGAGTAGATGGGGAGAATGACCTCCCTCGACCTACTGGCCACACTCTTCTCTATGCAGCCCAGGATTCCATTGGCCCTCTTGGCAACAAGGGCACGTTGCTGGCTCAAGGAAGTTTGCTATCCACCAGGCAGTCATAAACTAGACATGTTAAAGGCTACTTTATCATCCATTTTCTTCCCCAGTCAATAACAGACTGCATAATAAACTGCATAAGGTTTACTATATCAATTGTTGCATCTCAAGCACCTGTTACAACCTGAAAATGCAGCTATCCTTTTAAAACCAATGTTGAGTTGCAACAGTTTGACAACCACAAGACTCAAACATCTGATTTACAGTGTATAGTTTGTGGGTATGACAAGAAACAAAAAGATATAAAAGAAAAATACTACAATTATTGCAGAAGGTAGACAGTTGTTACCAACCAATATCCCCAAGTATTTTCCTCCTCATGGTAAAGAGAAATACTTTTCAGATATGGGTGGCATAGAAATCACGTCATGAAAAACGGGAGAAGCTGGGCTAGAGGGTGGACAATAATGCCATGGAAGTGCAAACACGCATATGAGTATTTCTGTCCCAATAACCTGAACAATCAGAAAGTGGTATGTGATGGAAGATCCCACCACAGTTTTGTTCTCTTCACTTCAAGAAAATTGAGATTGAGTGCTCCTCTACAAAGCTGAGCAGTCATTATGGTTTGCCTTCTCCATGCGTCAGCTTGGTGGTAACCTGAGCATGTGAGGAAATCTGCTGATGAGTATGCAAAATGGTTTTCTCTTTCCATGCACTGCAGAGAACAGCATTTTAGCTTTGAACAGCATTAAAAATATAAAAAAACTATCTAAATGTTAAAGGATGTTTCTGAAGTGCAGGATGAAAGATGGTCTTTTGCTAAGTGGTATGAAATTAAACTTCTTTTTGGAGGAGCAATGGTCTTTTGTGGCAGAAAAAAGCATGTGTTTTCTACTCAAGATCTTACTGTTGATAATCCACTTGCCAAATGTCCGTGTTTCCTTGAATAACGAGAGGCCACTATGTCATCAATATCTTCTGTTTCATCCAGATAATCCTAAATGACAAACAGGCATTTTAGTTGTGTTCTGCTCTGTGTTTGGTCAGCTTCTGTCCCTTATTTTTGTTTCATATATTTCCCACTTCAGGAAGATGGTGCAGGATGCATTCAAAATTCCAATCTCTAGAGGGATTTTGATTTACATTTTCCACATCTTTGCGCAGGCACACAGCATAAAGGGAAAAGATGCTGTTAGGTTTTCAGGGTTCAGTTGCTTAAGAAGTGAAAAACTTGACACACATGCTTCATATCTTATTCTGGAGACACATACCTTTGCATGGCCAACAACTGTGCACACAAACAAAACCCACTTCCATGCCCACTTACAATGCCATGTGAATTACCGTATTTTACTTACTATTATTTGCATTCAGGAATTCAGGTTTGGAAATGGGGACATGGTGAGAATTTTTCAAATCTTAACAAAAGAAATGAGTGAATTATGGTCTGATACCAGTGGCCAGGGGATCACTGATACTGGTTTATCTAAAGACATTTGTAACCAGAAGCCAGAAGATGATTGATTTCCTGGTTACAGCCCAGGTTCCACAGGTTCCATGTTTTTATGGGAAATTATTATTATTTCTTTTTTTTTTTTTTTTTACAATCCAGCAACCCGGTTTTCCAATTATTATCCACATTTTTTTCAGTCACACTTTCACATGCACACAAATGGACAACCGGACACGTTGCATTACACTTGCAGCCTTTCACACTGTCTTTGGTGACAGGTGACGATTTCATGAACACGATCATTAGCACAGACCCACGATCTAACAGGCAGTGCTGAAAGCCCCAAGTTATTGTCAAACCACGTGGGAAGAAACTTGTTCTGACATCATACACACTGAATATATTTGAGGGTAAGCCAAAAAAAAAAGAACCAGTTGATGTGCATGTTTTAAAAAGAATTAAATTCCTGTGTAATTTTAATATTTTTTTTAAACGGGGAGAAAAAAAATCAGTAATTGCACAGCTTCATGTATGTTCTTGAGTTTTAATAAACAAGACTGAACTGTAACATCTTTAGCTCATATACAGGAAAAAATAATTTTCATTTTTTAAACACAGCAATAAAGTAAAATCTACAAAAAAACCTTAAAATCTGGTTAATGGTCCTAATAGGACTGTTAACTTTTACTTAAAGTTACAGGGAAAAAACCCAACAGAGAGCTATCATCCTATTAACCGTAACTTGAAAATTTCAAGCATTTCCTTAAACCTTATGGCAGGTTTTGAAAGACTCCGCTTTTATTTTAAATGAAAGTTAAATGTTCAAATTCCTTATATCTGCTTTGCAGCTATAAAAATCTCACACATGGTGACCTACCTCACTCTATTGCTAAGTCACCTCTCACCCTCTTAAACTGAACAGAAAAGTACTGTATTCAAACTCAGGAGTCTCAAAGACTTCTATGCTAATCAGAAAAAACAGAGCAGAGAAGAAATCCTGCTGGAGAGTTGAACTGTCATGGTTTACGTAGAGATCTGCAGAGCATTTATCACTGGCATGCATAAAACTAGCTGTTACGTCTCTTCTTTGCTCCAGTGACTGAACTGAAATAAAATCAGATGAAAGTGATGCTAAATTTTCTATTACTACTTTCCAATCATAACTGCATATTTAATATTAAGCAGAGGGAAATCAGGAAAAGCAATTACTCTATTTGGGACCAAAATTTACATACTGAAGCAAAAATTGCTCTTAGCTTCATGTTCTTACAATAAGCCTCCTCTGCTGGTCTCTTTCTAATCTATTCAGGGCACTGCTACCACTCCACAGGAAAAACAAGTCACAGATACTTCAAGGAAAAAGTCCGTGGAGACTCAGGCACAGCAGAGCTAACTATTTCAGGGAGACAGAGCGCGAGCTGAATCCTTCAAAAGTAAAAACAAAAAACCCACCCTAAAATAAAAAAAAAAACCAAACCCATCCCATCCTTCACTTCTACTCTCCTCATCGACTTCAGAGTTCAGAGGATTTACTCAAGTTTAAAGTTTGGCACAAGAATACACAACTTAGTTTCTTGCCCACGCAACACGAAGAAGCAATTCTGGTAACACATCCAAAACTCATTCCTTTACAGTTGTATACATACCTGAGGGCTTTAAAATAAACAATGCTACATTTTTATTGCTGAATAATTAAATACAGGACAAAAAAAACCCAGTAAAAGAACATTTTCAGACTGGGGTGTTTCAGGTTTAGGCACTCAAGTATTAACAGTGCTTCACAAAAAGTCCTAACGACAGTTAGTTGACTACCAAATCAAAAACTAAAAAAAAAAAAAAAAAAGTTAACATTCATTTTGCACCACAATGATTATGTTTCTCAGGAGGTGCCACAGAACTGCAACTACATAATTGGTTAGTGGTATTAACTTATTATAGTTAGTGCTAGTAGGACGTTAATCTCATGGTCTCCAGTGGGGGTTATAAAATGCACATTATCCAATTGCTTCTAATGAAGCAGCTGAGCGTGTAATGAACGTTGCTTGGTCAGGAATTCCAAACACACCTCTCTAGATAAGGTGCTCACACTTGAACTCAACACTAGATTTAACCAGTTCCCCACACTCCTTGATAAATAGGTACTACAGTATGTGGGTTTCTAGCGTTGTCCCTTTTCACTGTCAAGAGAATGGTAAGTTAGAGAAGCAAAATACCCATTCAATTTTCCAGCTGCATGTGTAATGGGTTTTCCTGGATAAAATTGGGAGCAAAGCAGCTAAAAGCCTTTTCCCACACTTTCAGCCAATAAATTCCAGCAATCTGCTTATCCTATTGACGTGTGGCATCTCCCACATCACTGTCAGCTCCCATCACCCAGAAATAAGAGAACGAGGCACCTCAGCCAACTCCACCAGCTGGCCAGGAGAAAAGAAGGTATAACTTTTCTCAGGCTGCAGAAGCTGTTGTTATTTTAATCAGATATCTTTCTTTTTGCCTCTTATATCGAACACCAAAGAAGCTAAACTGTAGCAGGAACACAACCTTTATATCAAGACTGCATACATAATGAATATAGGGCAAGACTCTGAAGGACTCCTGTGAGTAAAACTATCCTAAAAACCACAGTAACGCTAAAGCTGATGAATGCAGTCAATTGTCTTCATAAGATAGAACAAGCAAGAACATGAATTAGAGAATTATGAACCCTGTTGTGAATGAAGTTTAAAGGGGAATTAACACTCTCACAGACTGCGGAGCAACTAAATCAAGGTTATGTCACAGGAGAAGTCTCCTATGTTAGCAAAGAAACTAGAGACCTGCTGAGATGCAATCTGAAATTTCATTCAGAGTCTGCAAGAAAAGAAGGAGGGGAAAAAAAAATTTAAAAAAAGCTCTGAACATGATTTTTTTTTTTTGTCTTCCTCAAAGAACAGAAAACCAGTCTGGATTTGGAATCTCTTGAAAACCTACCTCAGAGAAATTACTAGGTGATAACTACTGCACCATGTATAATTAGAGCAGAAAACTAATATAAAGGTATTTAAAGCCTGTATTTTCTTATTACAAATATTATTAAAAATATTAAAAATAATATTGCTTTTCTTCTGCAATTTTTTCCAACTTCTCAATCAGTAACACATTCTTTTTCTTTGCTACAATTAAAAAATAAACCGCTTTTTTTAAAGTTTTTCTTCCACAGAAATCTGACACACAAGAAGGGCTTGTTTTATTTCTTTAAAGATTAACCCAAAAAAGCAATGCTGCAGACAAATTCTTCTGAGTGCTTACAATCCAAAGAACAGATGGGAAGGCCCAACATGTTCTCCACCAAGCCACAAGTATCAAATGCTACAAGAAGGACATCATCTCCAACGTCCAATGCTTTTCTGAAAAGAGCAGATGGTAGGGAAGGACCATGATATTAGACAAAATGCATAAACCATAACACAGAAGGTTATGGTTTTTTTAAACTACAAGCGCACATTTGGAAACTTCAGAACAAACTATGATATAAATAACTCTTCTTTTTGTCTATAAATAACTCTTGTCTTTTGTACCCCCTCATGCATATCTAACAAGCCTGGAAAATCTTTTATAGCATTGATGTACATCTGCAACTTGTATATATTGGATAAGTGCATAAGAGAGAGGGAAGTTGTGAATCACTTCAGGAAAAGCAGCCCGTAGAAGACATAGAAAAAGGCATGGACATGTAAGGGAGAAAACAGTGAACAGGAAGAAGAGGCAAGAAAGAGTGGCAGAACACAAAGTTGGGGCTGCATTTGCTAAAAAAAAAAAAAAAAAAAAATACAAGAGGAAAATCAAAACCAGAGAAAGGTTAAAGCCTTTAAACTATAGTATTTCTTAGCATCAAAATTAAACTCTAGGAAAGTATGAATTAACAGAACTTTGGAGCATTTGTAACAGTGTCTGAAATTTGTTTTCAGGCCAGATTTATTTCACCTGTAAACTCAAAAACCAGCAAACCAATAACAAACTGTAACAGTGATTATTCATTGGAATCATTCTATAGCCAGTACACTCAGAAGATGAAGCTGTTTAAAAGCTCATTAAATATCCCTGAAACAATGTTCTGCATTATTTATATTTTATGTAATTATACATACAGTGCTGATTTCAGAAGTTTGAACAAACAGGATTTCCACCAGATAAACATTTGCATATTTATAACTCACCAGTTCCTGATCTAAGGCACTAGGTACAGATTTGCTTCTTATGCTCAGAGTATCCTCATTTCCTTCAGAGAAAGATTCACTCAAATCTATCTCAGATCGGCTACGATCTGGAAAACAAAAACAATTAAAATGTTTGCTATAATTCTTACAAAAAATATTCTGTTTCAACTTCCACACTTTAGTAAGTTTTTGTCTCATACACAATTGTTTTTTAAGAAAAAAAAACCCCAAAATATTTTAGGTATCTGTCACAAACTCTATGACAACTGAAGACCAACAAGATAAATGGAAAAATATGCTTTCTGATACTGTTCAGCCTTCTGAACAATACTTTTCCCCCTGTATTATTTATCTGCTGTAATTGTCTCCTGTGGACAACACTATAGATCAAGCTTTTGACTTTATCTGGTAGGTCTATTGTCCTGGAATACTGAAAAACCTGCAGTCTAAGCATTCACAGCGATTACCACACTTCCCACCATCACCAAACTCCCTCCTCCAGTGTCTGCTTCAGAATTAAGCAACTAGGGATATGGATAGACATAGAAAGTACTTCTGCCATTACTGGTGTTCCCTGTGCAGAAAGGAGGAGGAAGCAAACAAGTCTCGCGACCTGCACAACCTTCTTTCAGTCTTACAGGTGTCTCATCCACTCTATAGGCACAGGACACATTAGATTACTTGAAGAAAGGTTTTCTTAGTCCTCCCCATATAAGCCTTTTGTGTGACTGTTCAGTATATTAAGAAAGAAAGAAGGGGAAGAGAATACTTCTAGATCCTGCAGGTAGGAATCTGGAAAGTTATTAACTGTTCATCTTCTACCTGGGTTGTAGCTGATGTGACAGGAAAGGTCACTCTCCTGAGTTTAATACCCTTTGAGATCCTCCAACAAGGAGACAATAAAGAGTCTGAGGCCCATTCCCAGGTTGCCTGCAATTTTGCTCTGCATCCATCTGCTCTGGTAACATGAGGCCAGCTCTTTTCTATTAGGAAAACCTTTTATTTTATAAGGTAGCAGAAACAGGAGAATTTTCACTTCATAAAGAAGTAGCAGTCTAACACCTCTGCCTGGAGTTTCACTGTACAACATTCTCAAAGAAACTCTGACGCTTTCAAGTTGAAAAATCTAGGGTGAAGAACGTTATCTCCTTTGATTACCTCTGTGAGACGTGCCACTATGTTTCTGCTTTGGGCTAAATTCAGCTGAAATGAAGTGAGCCCTGATGTGCTTTAGAGAGAAACCTGTAAATCTGAACCCACTCTGTTAGCCACGTAAGAAGCCAGCCAAGGTCCTGGAAGAAGCAAAAGAGTGCAGGGTGCTCCTGCCTCCTATTTCAGGTAGGAAAAGGAGGATCTTCACCCACTGTGGCAAAGTGGCTCTGACAGCACCTTCCTGGGCAAGCCTCATTTACCTAACAGCCTCCACTGAAACGAGGCAAATTACAGCTGAATAGACTGCTGCAGTGCATGGCATATAAAAACAAAATGACATGAATAATCTGTAAGGGGCTTGTTCTCCGACAGCTCTGTTTCCCAAATTTGTTTCTGGGTAATGTGGGTGTGAAATGTAACGGCAGCAGCACAGTAGTATTTTACACAGATTGCAGATAGGTAGTATTTCATACAGTTGACCACATAGAGAATGATTTAACAATGTGCAATTATGAATGAAATCTTGTAACAATTGTAAGGGCATGTGATTTACCTAATAGTAACATTGTGCCAACGTTACTGGGGTTAAGCCTACCATTTTTTCAAATGTGAAACTCGAAGTAGTATAAACTTGGTTAGTAAAAGGGAAGAATTTTCAGAATGAATATGAATAAATTTAAGAAACTTACAGGAGAGCCGCAGAGGGACTCTTTGTCAGGAGATGTAGTGACAGGACAAGGGGTAATGGTTTTAAATTTGAAGAGGGGAGATTTAGACTAGATATTAGGAGGAAATTCTTTACTGTGAGGGTGGTGAAGCACTGGAACAGGTTGCCCAGGGAAGCTGTGGATGCCCCATCCCTGGAAGTGTTTAAGGCCAGGCTGGATGGGGCTTTGAGCAACCTGCTCTAGTGGAGGTGTCCCTGCCCATGCAAGAGGGGTTGGAACTGGATGATCTTTAAGGTCCCTTCCAACTCTAACCATTCTATGATTCTATGATCTGATCTTTCAACGTGCGTTAAAAACAAAAGGAGCAGAGTCACAAGAATAGGAATAATCTTCTGATGATAAAGGCTAGCAGAAAGAAGAAAAAGACTTAATACTTGCCTGATGACAAAGATACCCTAGAAACTGCAATGGAAGGTGTTCCAGATGCTTTCCTACAGTGCTTCTTTACTAAATCTTCAGGTACACTTTCACTTGCTGGAATTATCATGCCATTTTCTAAGCCCGTGTCCTGCCCAATAAGAAAAATGCACATCACATAAATACAAAAGGCCAGTTTATTCACCATCAGTCTACAAAAGCATCACTTCTATTAGCTCCCAGAACTCCAGTGCTTCTTTAGCATCCAGTTTGTTACTGAATATATTTAGATTACAATCTCATCTGCTCTGCTTAGCACAGATAATGCATAAAATTTGCACAATGATGTGATTCATGCATACATTCTGAGTTTGCAACTGAAGAATCAGAGCAACACATCAGGAGTGAGAGGAGGGAAATGAAACACTCAAATCTATTAAAAGTTCACTTAGAAATGAAAAGAAAAAAAAAAAAAAGGGAAAGAAAAGGTAAAACCTATTGTTTTCATACCAGCATAATGATTTCAGTCAGGGTAAAACCAAATAGACTTGAACTAATTAAATTATTCCAGTATAACCCCTTAAATAAAGCAAATATGCTTGACATCATTATGGCACTTTTCCTTCCTGTAAAGAAATAGCTAATGACATAACTCCATCTAAATTAAATGGGTTGGCCTTTTTCAACCAAATCTAAATTCGAAATAAAATCAGGCTGTGTGCCAACGAGAATATAAATAAAACAACTATTAATTTATCTGCAGGTCCCAAAACTTTCCTTCATATATGCTAATTTATGTTTTATTAGGAAAGATGATATATTAGACCAAATATTTGGAAGTTAGAAAAAAATTGATGCGTTCAATAGGGCTCTGAGCTCAAATACTCATCTACTTTTTTCCAAACATTAATAGTAAAAGGCACTACCTCTCACTATAAATTTCACTTTCCTTGTACATTTAAGTCATGGCAACTTAAAATAATTTGCTAGTACAATCCTGATTTCTTAAGAGGGGTGACTGAAACAAATTCAGGATGGGCGTCTCAGTCAGGAGGAGCTGTTTGACAAGCACACAGGCTGTCTGGGAACAAATAAAGTGTCTGCATCTGGCTAGAGGAGCCACATCCGTCTGCTTGTTACAAAGCTCAGACATGGCCACCTACATCCCAAGAGGCCTAACAGCAGGAATCCCACTATTCATTTTGATACAGTGTCTAGCACACATTTTGTGTTACGCCATAATTTATGCAGAGTCCAGTGTCCAAATCCAGAAAAAGCTAAAATCAGCACGGCCTGATTTTCCGCAAGTCTCGAGCTTGCAACATTTCCATTAGAAGTTAGTGGGAGCACGGTGAACCCCGCATGATGGAAAGTCACATCCTTAGTTCACAGCACTTAATCGAGGCCTGAAGTGACAAAAACGCTTACTCCTATCCCTTGCGCTTCCCACTTCAGAATCTGTAACTCATTATGTAATGATGGACATTAACAGTGATTTTTAAACATAAGAAAAATGTCTGCCAAGCCGAAAACATCACCTATTGAGCACAACAAATTCTATTTTAGTAGAGACCTTCACTGGTCCCAGCAGAATTAAGGAAGAAACAAAATCTCTGTCAGGCTTGTCCTTTCTGGGCTACAAATTGGTCTAACAGGGCAGATACCAGCCAAGTCAACCTGTTTGGTGTCAGCTCTACCTGACTGTACTTACCCTGCTGTAGTCTGTGGTCATGCTGCGTGTGCTCAGTGCTGGGGACCTCGGGAGGGAAGGTATGGAAACATTGCCTCTGCTCACAGGACCCACGGCCCCTTTCAGGTGGCCTGCAGTGGCCTCTGCATCGCTGCTGTTCAGTGAAGGAGTGCTCCCTCTAGGATGGAGAGAAGACCATTAAAGCGTTATTGCCTTGAGCAAACCAGGTCAACCCATTTAGCAAACCACTGCAAGAAAACAGCCATCATAACAATTTGCTAGAATAAAATCACCGTGGATGAACTGTGTGACCCGTTGCAAGGAAACGGTCACCTGGAAAGAAAAACACAGGCAAGGGTGAATTACAATTACTTTATACATAGACATGTTTTCAGCACTTCTACCAACAGTGTGAATAGCCCAAACAGACGGCTCTTGTTCAAGGTGCAGAAGCTGCATTTCTTTTCAATGCCCATGCTCTTGTCAACTGCACTCGCATCCCAACAACGGGTGCGACAACTCATGTAACACTTCCTACCAGTCTGCTCCTTGGTTTAAAGGAAAACTACTGTGACATGGGAGCTCTGGCCACTTCTGCAGCTGATGTTAATGCCAGCACTATCTCCAGGAAGTCTAAAATCCTTGGCTATCTGCTCTCTGTCCTCTCCAGAAAAATAGAAACTTTTTCACTGTCATATTTATATTACAATAACTACTCTTGACCCATACTGGCCGACTCTTTCAACCAGCTTGGAAAGCTAGGAAAGCTGGACAAGTCTTTTTGCCAGGTTTTGTATCAGTAATAGTGACAAAAAAATATGTGTGATCAGCATACCAGAACCCAATTGCTGTCTAATACCACAACAGGCAGAAATTTTTCCATGGGACATTTTCTATTAGAAAATACTGATTAGTCCATGTGAACATTAAGCATTAGAAAGGGTAAGCTGTTGCACTTTCTTGACCTCTTGGAACAATGAATATTACTTTAAAATGTACTACAACACATTTCCAATTAAAGTTTTATTTTCATTTCAAATTTGATTTGCAGTAAAAGTAGAAGTTCATGGCTTATCTACTCTTCTTTCTCTAGAAACATCAGTTCAACATTTTTTCATTTTTCTTGGCAATTCAGAGAAACTTCAAAATGTCTTGCAGTACAATAACAGTTCTGCATATGTTCCTACTTACTGGTAAACAGGAATCGATGCAGGAATTACAACCTTTTCCATATGGAAAGTACAGTGTCAGAGGACAACAGCAGTGCAAATTTGCTGGAGAAAATTTTCGGAACGTATAGTACAAATGCAGCCAAAATAAGCTTGCTTAATAAATATTTCAGATCTGCAGGCATCTTCATTGTGCCAGACAACATCTGAATTTCACTTGGTTTAGGCTTAGAGTTTCTGTTTAGAGTAACTGCAGTAAAAATCTTCTCTACCACAACGGAAATTTTTATTAGAACTACTGCTGAGCTGCGACAAAATACTCTGGAACACAACAGCTCCTGCCTCACCACTACATTAAGCAGTGAGCACAGGCTCTAAATCCACATCGGTGGAGTTACAGAAAATAAGGAATACAGAGGAAAACCCCAAACACCAGGACTGCCTACAAATGTTGTGCAACCATGTTTTTATCTTTTAGTGAGTATATGGTAATGTTTTTAACAACTACCATCCAATTTTGTATATTGACAACCATAGATAAAGCATAATAAACACGCTCTTATGCATGTGCACGTCATATACATGCACTGATACTTTTTAATTTACTGAGTTAGTGATCAACAAATCCTACTAAATGTGCTTTGGTTGAATTTTAGTCCTATCTGTTTACATAAAGATGCGTCTTTGGTGCTGCAAAGTTAGTCAGTAACCTTGATTTTTCTGTCATCTGGATCTCACAAAGCTGTTGGACTTAGATGCACACAACTTGATTTCCAAACCTGCCAGTGGATGGCAAGTAGCTAAAATGTTGAAAACCTGAGTTTTATTGCATGTTACACCACTTTTGATAGACTGTTGTGACTTTCTATTAAAAAAATTGTTGTTACAGCTTTTTTTCCCCCCGTCACTGTGTAAACTAATGTAAATAAAGAGAAGTGTTCAGAAGTAATAGTGGACAGGGATAAAAGGCTTGAAAAGGAGTCATCAAACCTGCTAAATAGACCTCTCCTTTCCTTTGCCCTTATTTCAGTCTGCTATTAGAGAGAGGTTCAACACATTTTATACACATATTACGTAGACAACAAAAGAAAAATATTGTTATAACTTGACTATGCCAGGCATTTCCATGTGGCATACACGACCCCAGTACGATGGGGTAGTGTGCCCATGTAGATAAACCTGAAATTCCTATACTATTTCTCCTAGAAGTATCCTGATGCAGCCTCCCAGTTCATTCCACTGCAAAATCAGTACACATTTTTGCTGGAGTAGAAATAAACCAGCTGAAGAAATGAACTGGGACTCCCTGTTCCCAGCTCAGTAGACCTTCTCTTAAACCAAAACCTTTAGAAAGAATAAAAATTCTCTGTCAGTTTCCTGGCTGGTAGGTGAAATACTACCAATTTTGGCAATGTAGCTAAAAAGATGAGGGCAATTACAAAAACCAGAAATATGCAGGAAAACCTAGGACAGCCACAGTGCCAAAAGATGTTGTTAGATTCTTTTAATTTGCAACTCAAAACAGTTATGGAGGGTATCCTGGGAAACTGCTGTTATCTTTAATAATTACTACTCGGTTCTATAAATTAACAATAGATGAACTAAAGCAAGCATCCTCAAATACCTAATTAAAGTATTTAACTAGGCATGTACAAGACAGGAATTTTCATCCCTCTACTGAGAGACATGATCTGCTTCTCAATCTTTCAACAAACTAATATTAGAAAGTGCCACATCTTCCATAGACAATAGAATAATTCAATCCCCCTACCAAAAGCATCTCCTGGCAACACAGTTGGGTTCCTATGTACTTTGACAAGGACACTGATTTGGCCAGGTGAGGATGAGATGATGGGTACAGAAGGAAGTTGCCATAAAGACCCAGTACTCCTAATTAAATAAATCCTGCACCCTTGCTCTGGGTGAAAGCTAGAAATTGATGCTTTATGTGAAAGCCAAGCAAGGCAACCAAACATCAAGGTCTTTTTTTTTTTTTTTCTTTTCCTAGAGTACTTTATTCTATTTATCCTTCTGAGCCTGTACACAGAGCTTATCAGGTGCTGAATTCTATCACGCCAAACAAAATTATTTTGCTTCATTTTTGGTTAACTGCATGATAACTTTCTTGCAGTCTGATATATCAAAACTGCTGCATAGATGCCTCTGGGACAGCAATCACGGAAAGAGAAGGGCAAACAGATCCTCTGAAGAAGAAAATATAAATTATAAGCAATTAACATGTCATTACTGAAGAAAAACTTTAGAACAAAGGGCCTCAGTTCTGTAACAGGAACACAGTTCGTCAATTAAAACCCAGGAAACAAAACACAACCAGCTGAAGACAGGAAGAGAAAAGGAAGATGGATAGAGATAATTTTTAGGGTTTTTTCTTTTTAAAAAACCCCACTATCTGAGAAGCAGAGTTTATATTAATGCCGACTGTTCAAAGACACAATGCAACACAGAGGACTGGCACACATCCCCAGGTCCATCCTAGCTAAAACTGTACCAGATTTCTGCTGCTCACCTCTCAGAGCAAGGTGTTGACTTGCCACTGCGCAGACTTTGGGTTTCAGCTTCTGAGCCTGTGTTCCTTTCACCTTCATCTTTTGCATTTGCAATTTCTCCTTTGGTAACCGCCCTAATTACCTTCCTGATGAAAACAGGGAATAACAAATTTTAAAAGGTGTAAGGTTTTTCCCAGGAAACAGCAACCTGACTGAAATACTCTGATGTGTGCATTCTATTTATTTCATCTCTCTGACCTATGGACAACTCTGGATATAAGAGTTAATAGGGCACCAAATCTAATTATTAAACTGATTCCTATGAATAAAAAAAAGCATCATATTTTCTATAAACTGCTTTTTAAGATACAAAACATTAAAACATCCCTCCTACTCAACATGGCCACTTCAAGCTTTGAACCAGAGGTGTCTTCTGTGAAAATTCCTCTCTCTATTTATTTTTTTTTTTTTTTTACAGTTTATACATAGCAAAGTATTTTTGATTAAGTATGTGTATTTTCCCCTATTATACTATTCTATTATATGTATTTTCTCTTAAAGATTTCTTTGCAATTTCTACAATTATATGCATCAATGCCCCAAACATGTCTTTTTCCAAAAACATAACATCATCCCTTTATCCTGCAACACATGGCCTAATAAGACAGAAATGAAAGAAATGAAACAAAGTTTTGAAAAGTGATAGTATTCTTTATAAACCTGCAAACAACAATAGAGTGTTGCACTATCCCATTACACTGTCAGTAGGAGTTGGCCCCAAAATGGCTTTGCTAAAACAAAGCCACTTATGAAATACATGAATGTGAAACGTGAGGGAGGAAGAAGGAGCAAGGAAGGAAGAGGTGGAACAATGAACTACATCTAAGAGAGGCCACAAAATATACTAGGAAAAGCAAGCCTAATTCTTGTAGGATTAAGTTTCCTTTATGGGGAATATCACCACCAGAAAACATTTCAGGCCACAAACTGAAAAAGGCTGAACACCACTAAAATAAATAACAGACAGTTATAAAAAATAATTGCTTCTCATAGGGGAATATGAGTAATAGATTTGCACAAAGGATTTAAATGAAAAGAGGATTAGAGAAGTAAACTTTAATGCACTTTTAATATAGCTACCAATTAGCATGATTCAGAGCAATATCTAGGTCCTATTATGGTAGATTCCCTAAGCTGGTTCTTTCTTCATCTTAATTTGAGAAGCCAGAGGCGTTCTGATGCTCTTTTCCACCAATATTAAAGAGAGATAAATCACTCATGTTAATTTCTGGAGTCACTAGAACAAGTAATCCCATACTCAGCTCCCCTGAGAAGTAAAAAAAGCTGTAGAAAGCAACCTACCTACCCACCCTATATTTAGGATCCATAATAAAATGTCTTCTTTCTTCCAACAGAAACAAAGTTTTCCAACTACCAGCCCAAGGAGTTCCAGCCATGATATGAACATTCATCAGATCTTCCTTCCCATTCACCCAATAGCCTCAAATTACATCCAGACACCACTCGTGCAACCATATATTCAATGCATCTGTCCGTGTCCCCTGAGAGTAAATGAGCACTCCTCTAAGGGCACAGCCAAACTAGGGTTTCACACGTCACTGAGAGTGCAAGATGAGCAGCACCATATCTGTTTATTCACTGTCACGCACACAAAAAAAGGGGCACTGCTTGGCTGTTGGACTGCATTTGCACAGCTGGAAGCTAAAGAAAAACTTGACTTGTGAGCAGAACTGACCAGTATACATAAAAAAAACAGGCCCTCCAAATACTATTTTTTGCATTTGCTTGTTCAGCAAGCCTGCCTTTAGGGACACTCTGTTACTTCTGAGCATAAACAAGAAAAATCCAGAAGTAAAATTGCCTTTTTTTTTCTGCTACCTTTATAGCTGAAGAGTAATTACTGCTGCATTTCCTAGGAAACAGCAGTCTAATTATAGTAACTATGCTTTTAAATGAAGGCTGTTTCTAACTCTGTGAAGTTTGAGGCTGATGTGGAATGCTGGAGAATCTCAAACGAAAATCCACCCAACCTTGCACAGCTGTTGCGTGGCTTATCAGTTTCCTAAAGAAAAGGCTTTACCCTATCTTTCTAGGTCCACCGAAGAGTGATTTATGCCCAGTTGTGGAGGAGACTGGCACATCCGGTCTTTTTTCTTCATTCTCTTGGGGTTGATCTTTAAATGTTCTTCTTTCTTCTTTACTGGAAATCGTATCTTCAGTGGAGGGACAAAGAAAAAAAAGAAGTGAATGTTTGCACAAAAAAGGCAGCACATGTCAAACAGCCTACAAAAAAAGATTTTCCATTTTTCAATATTAAATAAAACCATATGATAAAATATCAGAAAAAAACCACCTTGGGGGAGTCTTTGGCTTTTCCTTTTATTAAAAGAAAATAAAATTTTACATAGCTTGAAATGTTTCTCCTTATCAAGTCTTGTCTTGAACTATGCTTCTGAATTTATCATTGGCAACATTTAATAACCAAAGGACCCGAAATATAGTTTTGCTGTGTATAGTATTTTCTGTGTTAAATGTTTTCCTAATTAAAATGTTTGTTCAACTAGGAACAAGGTGTAGGAAACATGGCTTAAATATATATTTTTAATATACCTATGAAATAACAAATTAGCAAATCACAAAATACCCACTTTAACAGGCTGCATAATATCAAAACCCAAGGAACATTAGATACTTGCCAGTTTGACAGCTTCTGAAGCACAGTGATATTGGCAAGATCAGCATTTTGCCAAGCAGTATATTTCCACCAGGCATTTTTCCAATGGCAGTAAACCAGTCCCTTCTCCCTCCAAACTGCCCATACCCATCACCTTCCTACTGAAAGTGATAAGTGCTACATGTGAAAACAAACTACCTAAGTAACACCTTCTATGTGCAGAGTGAAGTTGATAAGTGAAGACAGAAGCATTAGCATTTAGGAAAAACTCCCGTTTCTTAAATCAGTGGTTCTGTGGTACCATAAAAGGTACCACACCAGCTCAGAGACGTGGTACATTTGTGGTGCTTGGTCAAGATGGCCAGACTGTTTATTGTACCTAAAAGTGCAGGTGTAATTTGTTGGAGATATCTGGGCAAAAGGAAAGTCAAGTGAGAACTGAGAAGTACTAAGTAGTCTAGATATAGCCCATGCTCCAGCATACAGGGCAGGAGTTAACATTTATCATCTTTCTTATTCAGAGTTGAAAAATAAAAATGGAATACTTTTTACACACCACCATTACAAATAAGAGAGCCATAGCAAAACAATGGCTGGGTCAGATCTCTGCATACAGCCAAACTTCCTGGCAGGAACTGAGAATGAACTTTTAGAGCTTCTGCTGCTGGCTTTACAGGTAAATAATACTGTCCACCTGTTTGGACAGTGAGATTTTAAGTAGCTCTCTGTCTCCATAAGATTTATTTATACCTAACCTTTCCTATATATTAATCATTCAGAAAGCATTGCACAGTAATACCCAAATATAAAATTAAGATTAAAATACTGATTATACTTACACTTCAACAGTGAAGCATACCTTCAAATACAATACAAGTCAAACACTCTGGAAACAAGATTTCAATGTGTTAAGCACAAGCAAATCTCTCTCTTGTGGTCCCTACCTGGGAATTTGTGTAGGATAGACTGTCTGACAACATCAGTTCCAAGATTTGATTGTTTGAAGCGCTTTGCTCTCTCTTCAAAAAACCATTCTCCTGTCACTATCCGTAGCTGTCTATATGGGGAAACAAACAAACAAAATAAGCCAGAGACACATCCACATTTACAAACTTGGCCAACCAAAGCTACTGCTTAAACCCTTAGGTCATCTGTCAACCATCATGCACACAAACTCTGGACAACATTTGCACTGTTCAAAATCAAGAGTAAAAATATTGACTGCAAAGCTTGGGATAGTAGGACATGCAGCAGAAAAATAATAACATCTTGCTTTGTAAATGAAAAGTAATCTTCAGTACATGGAAATTTACTTAGCAAAAAGGTGTTTCACCCACATTTACCAGATTTCTGTAGAAAACATGTAACATACCATCTCCCTAGTCCTTTGGATAGTGAACTACACAACCTCACAGTTTTCAGTATCTCCAAACTGACAAGAGATGTAGAAAAAACAGCAAAGGGAGAAAAATGCTCACCAAAGCCCCTGCTAGCCAAATCAGCAGCTCATGGACCCAGCCTGGTTATATGCAGGTTGCTGCAAGCCTATAATATTTTTTGTCTCTAAGCTTCATATGCTGGAACCACATGCAGTTTCTTCACGTGATAGTGCTGTTGTGAATATGTTATGTGTCAGAGGCTCCGAGCAATGAACTTTTGTCTTTGTTACTGTTCTGGATAACGCTGGCTTCAAATTCCATACCTATACTAGCAACAAAGAAATCCTGTACTGGCATTGCTGTTTTCCATAGGTATATTTTTATGTTGATTGCTAGCCTTTTCCTGAATTAGTTTCATTATGGTAAAGCATCACA
The DNA here is from genome assembly GCF_964106895.1 of Numenius arquata. Lineage (NCBI taxonomy): Eukaryota > Metazoa > Chordata > Aves > Charadriiformes > Scolopacidae > Numenius > Numenius arquata. The sequence goes on from NC_133576.1 coordinate 48,453,221, forward strand.
ATTTCTGCTGCCTCGCTACATACAGTTGGATGGCAAAAAACTACTACTCAAATAAAAAGCAAATAAACAAACAAAAACAACATTAAAAACTGATTTAGCTCCAGACATGTGCCTGCTTACTTTATGCTCAATAGGACAATTTATTTTCAAATCGATACCAGAAAAGAAATCATCTAGTCTCCTGGGCATGAAAATTACTACAGATAGATTTAAAGCACTGATCAATATCTTTGCTGCTAAATTACTTTTGAGTCATGCCCGAATGGAGAGTCTGACTTGGGAAAATACTAAGAATTACAGAATAGGATCCTGTCATGGACAAAAAGACCCCAATATCATCTGTTCTTCCTAACCTATTAATGAATCATGCACCGTTGCATGAGTCATTAAAAAAAAAAAAAACAACACGTGTCCACAAGCATAGAAATAGAAGATTATTGTCTTATCTTGTTGTTGCAGACTCCTAGTGACAAAGCCCCATATAATTCATCATCACAATCAGTCAGTCATTATACAAGGCATTAAATAAAATCTCTACGTTTCTACTCAGAATTTTTAAATTACTTTTGTTAGACACAAACACTGGAAAGGACTCGTTGCATTAGAAACTATGCATTGTCTGGCTAGTATGAAAAACGGTTTTTCTCTGAATGTGTGTTTTCACAACTCTTTTACAGCATACACTGTGTAGTTTACAGCATACTGTGCAGTTATTTGTATACCAAGGTTTACAACAAGTTTAGTGCTTTATATCAAACCATAAACCTTTCAGACCTTTGACTGCGCCATCATATTCCATTACAATATAAATGACATATTACATTGCAGTATGTACACAGTTCATTCATTTTCTTTCCTCGGCTACTCCCAAGTTTTACCATAAAACTCCACAAGCTCCATTTTCCCCCTGGATAGAGATTTTATTCATCCCCAGTATCTTACCTGCAATGCTTAACTTGATCAAGGTCAGACTGGGCACCCCCCACTCCCTTATCCAGACAAGCACCTTTACCCTTCTTCAAGCCTGGAACAACCTAAAGGAGGTGGTGTGACATATGCCCGGGATTTCAGCAGCATGGCTGCTGCACCATACAAAGCTACAGGCTTTTACAAGCAAAAATTTGTAGTTATTTCCATACCCAACCCTGAACTATGCCACTCACCTCGGCTACTGTGGTTCATGGACGGACAACCCCTCTGCCACAGGGTCCCTGTAAAGCCATCTCCTACATTTTCTGGCCAGATGTGAACAGTGATGATGGAAAGAAAACCTCCCTGGTGCCTCCTGCATTACAAGCTCCCAGGGGACCTCAGCAGGGTGGAACAGTGGCTGACACTAGGGTGTCTGCTTGTTTTACCATATATTAGTCTTCTAATCTGATGTGGACATTCAAACTTGCAGCAGCAGGAGATCGAAGGAGCTACAGCCAAGTGAAGGACAGTTGCTGTGGCTGTGGAAGGAGTCTGGGAAGGAAAAGGATGGAGGGCTGCTGGGCTGTGCAAGAAAGGATCAGCAGGGGCACTGTTGATGGATAGATGAGGTCCTCCACCAGCATCTATCCCTGGGAGAGGGACCTTCCTCTCTTCCTCCACTCAACTGAAGTTTGGGTCACCCACAGCCTTAGAGCTCACCATCAGTCTCCCTCTCCCTGTCCCCACTCATCCTCTGCCATTCCAGCAACCTCTCCTACTCCTCCCTCTGGGAGCAAAGCAGCCTGCAAGCGGGGAAGGGCTGGCACCAGGCCAGGGAGCGAGGCAGGAGTACTGTGGAGAAGGACTTTCTCTTCCTATTGCCATCCCCTTGTCATAGTAACTGCTGACCCCATACTCATCGTAGTCACATAAGGCTGTTCAGGGAAGAGATAGGTTAATCTATTTGGGCAACAATGGTTGACCTGTCTCCTGGCAAAGGATGAATGAGCAATCTACTTCTCTTAGTAATCTCTCTCCTCATATAGTCACTTGCCACCATTAAGTAGTCCTTATTACACTGCTGGTCCCCTCTTGCTTAGCCAAAGAAGTTTGGGGTCATCACTGCATGCTCTGGCAAACACAAATCAGACCCCTAAGGAAAGAGGAGGGTGCAAATGATCCCTTCGGCAGGCCTGAGCAGACAAGGGAGTGTGACAGCTGCTACACCGATGCAGCTGAACCATGTGCTGGTTCAGCTAACGATGGTAAACTCAGTTGCCCATCTTCTTTATCTGGCTAATCTTATTAAGTAGTAATAAGATCCACATTTTAAATTGAGGTGCCAACTCCTCGGCAGGGCTACTTCGAGGAGACCCACACCCATTCCGCTCTGGCTTCACCAAGAGAACCAGGTCTGTGGTAAAAACACAGACAGCTCTCTCAACTGAGGCACGAAACACAGCAAATAACAGGCGTATGGCCTTGTTTTAGTCAAGTGCTTCACCTCTCTAACTAATCCTGTTACCCACAGCCAAGTGGAAAAATTCAACAGCCGTGAATAGCCAGCCATTGCGAGTGTAGCATGGAATCATTCTAGAGGCCTCAACCTTCACTGCAGACCTTTGCCCTTATTATCATCAATGTTACTGTCAATTCTGGGATCCTGACTTCAGCTGGCAGTCCTCTTTTGCAAAAATGTCCTTACCCGACAGATGACCTCTACAAAAATATCACATTCTAAAGAAATAAGGGGAAACCCCCCTAGGCTTTGCAGCTTTGAATTTCTAGCGCATTAATATTGGATGTATTTTTCACATATACTGAACAATTCACAGAAAGACTAGTGGTCATGTTCTCTTAATCGTTTCATTCATACATGTCAGGAGTAGCTATTAAAACAATTTTTGTTCTACACATAAATAGAAATGAATTCAGACTGATTGCCTAAGTCTCTGACTCGAAGTTTGAATTTCATAATTGCGTTTGACATTCTGAATCAAAAATTGAAGAGCGAGACTTCACCAGTATTAGAATAATGTTATTTTCATGCATTTATAATTATGACAAATGGAGACTGTCTTTCCTACTGAGATAGTGCTTCTTTCTTCTATTTCCGATACAGGACTTAAATGAACCCATCACCGCTAAATAATTGTTTCAGTGGGAAAAGAAACAAGGGCATTTACTCAAAAGTATATCAAATCAGTGCTCGTAGGTTTGGGGTTTGTTGTTTTTAAAATTGGTCCAAGGTCCATACTGACTATAAATCACAGTATATGTATGCATTTTCTTCACTTTTGTTTCTCAGTTAGTACATAGCATACAAATTCCTACAACTACCTGAAAGGAGGTTGTAGAGAGGCAGGGGTTGGTCTCTTCTGCCAAGTCACAGATGATAGGACAAGAGGAAATGGCCTCAAGTTGAGCCAGGGGAGGTTCAGATTGGATATTAGGAAAAATTTTTACACTGAAAGGTTTATTAAGCATTGGAATGGGCTGCCCAGGGAAGTGGTTGAGGCACCATCCCTGGAGGTTTTCAAAAGATGGGTTGACATAGCGCTTAGTGATATAGTTTAGTAATGGGGTGGTGGGGGGGAGGAAGGTTTCTATGGGTTTTTTTTGTTATTTCATCAGGGTTAGATGTTGGTTGGACTAGATGATCTTAAAGGTCCCTTCCAACCTAGATGATTCTATGATTCTCTGAAAGTAAAAAATATGTGTGTGTTCTACCAAAACAGAGTTTAGACTGGCCTTCCAAGGTGTGCAACAGATGCTGAAGTAAGTAGCTTTAGAAAGAAGGAAAACAGTGTTATAAACTGTAATAGCAGCAAATTTTGCACTATTGGTCTTTCCTATACTCAAAACAGCTACAAGAATTTTAAACAAAAATCATGTTCAAGTAGCTAGGTTTAGTACCAAATACTTTAGGGTCTGGTTTAGGTGTCTGCTAAAGTCCTTAATTACTGATCCACCTACTCACATCATCATGGGAGAGGGAGTACATTATGGTTTCATGCTTCTTCTCCATGATCTTGTACTAAATGGATTAACTTCACTAATGGACTGCTCAGTTGAAAAATGGGACATAACACCTGTGGCCTACCCCTGCCAAAAACTCATTTTCCACTCTCATTTTTGCAAGGCACTTCATGGTTAAATGCCCAATTATAAAAAAATCCATCTAAGGTGGAAAGTCCCAATTGTTACTTTTATTCATCTCTTTTGGGGAAAAAAATCCCATTGGTAGAACAATTTCACTATCCATTTGATCATGCTAATTATTCACATGATAATTTCCTAGTCCACATCCACAGTAGAGGAGAGAGATTTAGTCTATCTTCCCTTCCTTCTCCTGTTCCTCAAGTTATTTTCGTTCCTCCTTGGAGTAAAATTTGGAAAAAAGTGGCAAGACCAAAGGCTGGCTAAACCTCAACCTATACATGAACATACCAAACCATATACGCTCATCTTTCTATGCGTTTAATTCCACAGACTATTTTCTATAACATAAATTAATTCCAGAGTAATTTTTAATACACTGCAAGGCTATTAAATAGAAATTTTTGACCCTATTAAAAGATAGCAAACTTGCTTAGATATTACTAAAATTAAAAGAAATTATAAGAAATCTGAAAAGCATTTGCATACCAAAACATTGAAATGCCTCTGTTTTTATGCTCCTAATGGGAATACATGTTACTAAGATGACACTTTAAGACAACATAATTATCTCAAAGATGAAGATCAATTTCCCATTACTGCTTTGTTCTGCTGCAATAACTTGGACTACCTAGGCACTTTATCTTGCTAAAGAACTCAATCAAAATAAAGTCATTGTTCCCAGATATCTAGACACATTCATAGTGAGAAATTCAGACAGCATCAAGATGCAAAATCAGCTTGTCAGCAGACTGCTTGAAGAACTTGATTCCTCTCACATTTCAGATGCTAAATTTAAAAAATAAACTCATCATATTTTACGAAGATGTAGGGGAAAAAAAAAGTGACCTTAATGGAAAGTTTCTCTTTTAGCACCTAAGTCTGAAAGCTCCTGATGACCTCAGTTCCTTGTATGCAGGGGATGAAGCAAAAATCTTCCTCTTTCATCAAGTGCATTGCTACATACAAGCTCAATTTACTTCATTAAATACTATAACGTGACCAAACACACAATCACATAAATAAAGACTGTCCTCACTAACTGCAGAACTAAGAATTTGGCAGAAGACTTAGCTCTAACCCTTCTTGACCTTTAAATGCTTTATCTTGTAACTTTATTTTCGAGCTGGTAATAACTCCCATGGGGGACAAAACCAGTAATTTTCTTTTTATAGACATTCAAGGGGAATATCCTTTTTCAGTTACTGTAAATTGTAAGACATATAAATAGCAGTTTGTTATAGTTAAAAATACCGATGAACAGCTCTCACTAGTCACACTCAAATGTCTTTCCTCAAATTCACCAAATCTCTTTTTGAAAGTGTTTTAGAATGTAATTACTGTGTTGTAACGAGCTTCCTCATCACCATAAGCTGTTTTTCAAGCAAGTCTGATTTCTGAGAAATGGCAGATGAAATGCTCTAAAGATTATTTTGGAGGAGAGAAATCAGATTGGTTTGTGGCCAGATGTCATCTGGTTAACAGATGAACATTTATGTTGTATTACTAAACAAACTGGTATCTTACCCCTACAGCAATCATCAGGCTACTATGTAATTTTTTTTCAATTTGTTCAGAAAATACTGTGTTTTATCACATCCGTAAAAAACTAAGCATCTTGAAATTACCTGATCCTCAAGTCAAAGTCAGCATACTTGAAGTTTCCCAACATCTTTTTAAATTTTTATTTTTTGTTTTGTAGCTGGACATAAACCTACCAAAAATGTTAAAGCAATGATAACATTTGATTCCAGGCTATGTGACAGAATGCCCTTTTGCTGTACTACAGGTATCCCAAACTTCTGTGATATGGGTGGATAGGCAGGACTCAAGATGCTCAGAAGGAAGGAAAGGTCAAAATGGATTCAATGAAGCAACAGGCAGAAGGTGACTGATATTATCTACATTTTCTTTTATTGCCACAAGATGTTCTTTGTTTCAGAAATTGTTTTGATTAACTGTGTAATTCAAGGGATTTCTGCAGTAAATTCTGTAGTACTTGTCAACCACTCTTTGAGTCTGATACTGGGTATTGAGTGTGTTCACTCAAAGAGTGGTTGACAACAGTTAGTTTTTCCAATAGAAAAACTTGCTTCTGAAGATATTCCTGCAAGTATAAGTGGTGATTATATAACAGGACTTGCACAGGTTACTACTATCACCATCACTTTACATGGCACTTAGGAGATACTCTTGAGGACAATTTTGGCAGGACAGCCAAAAACTAGTATAGCACCAGAACTGGAAAGATTCCATGAAGGCCATGAATCCTTCTCCCTGCCTTTTCAGGGTCTCACAGTATGTACGACAACGTACATATATATTATAACAACAGTATAACCCGGCTCTGCTAATGGAACAGCTACAGCCTATACAGATATCAACATTAATCTGGTCTCATTCATCAAGGCTGCAAAAAGAAAAGGACAAGGGCAAAAAAAGTTTCCTAACACTTTTTGCAAAGCCACTAGCATGGTGAAACAATCCAATTTGACAGACACAAACACTGTATGCAGCTCATTACTACAGACCTAAAAGCTTTTTCCCCTCCTCCTTCCTTTTGTTTGCTACTTATACAGCATAACTGTCTCTTAACACCGGATTCCCTTTTCTTTTCCTTGCCACCTGCCTTTTAATCTTGCAGAAGACACTATTCACATTAACTTAATCAGCTCCTTCTTCAAATGTAGTTAAAGTCTTAAAATTCTAATTTTCCCTTCATTTCTTTCTTAAGTAAGACAGAGGAAAGCAGAACTGAAAGAATTTAAATTACACACAATGATTTAACTGAAATACTTATCTCAAACTTTTATCTCTATACTGCCCACACAGAACATAATCTCTCTGTGTAGCAATGCAAAAGGCATTTTACAGATCATTAACTGTCATTATAGTTTTGCAAAAACACTGCATATGAACAAAGGATAGAGATTTAAATTTAGTAAAGATGCCCAACACAGACAAAACTTTAGTACTTGAAATGTTTAGCACTTTGCAAACAAATTACACCATAATTTTTTAATTACTTAGAGGCAGGCTTCAACTGGAACTAATTTTCAGGATAATTTTTAGGACCACTACTTGGCCTACACAATTGCAACACAATCACAAGAAACATGGGTGACATATGTTTTGAGCTGTTATCTCATCCATCTTTCAGCCTCAAAACAGGACCTTTGCCGATGTCATCAGTCCTGAGAGGGGTTTATCCAACCCATTTTTAAAACAAGATTCTGCAACTTCTCCAAGTTATATCAGTATTCATACCACCTAACCTAAATCCTTTCACTGCAATTTAAGTGTCACTTTACTTTTCTTATCCAAGGTGAGTAAGTAGAACAGGCTGTATGCCTCCTCAATGTAGCTGCCTTTTCTAGATTTAAAACTCAGTTATTTTCAGTTTTCTCTTGCCTTGGTCAAACATTTCTGACTCCTTCCATTACTTTGGACATACTGTGTGCTAAGCTTGCGATCACTGAACTTTCTACTTTTCTACTTTCTACTTTTCTACTGAACTTTCTCCATTTGGCCAACATAAAGTGTGCTACCCGAAACAGGATTGTGTCATGTATTTTACAGGCCATAATTCTGCTTGTACATCCCTGTGTGATGCTGGACTTTTCTACAGTGGAAAATACTGTTGATTCATGTTCAGCTTTTCATTCAGTACAATAGCCAGATCCTTTCCTAAGGAACAGCTGCATAAGCTGTTTTTATCCTCATTTTATGTTTCTGCAGCTGCATTTTTGCCTAAATGTAGTACTTCCACATGCCCATAAGGAGCCACCACTTGCTTTTCCTTCAAACCACTTCTCAAGACTGTAAGCATCACTATGAATCCTAATCCCGTCCTTCAGCATGCCTGCATCACCTCTCAGTTTTACGTGATCTGCAGGTTTAATCGGCAAACTCATCTGCCGCATCAAAGTCCTTAACTAAAATACTTAACAGTGAAAAGCTATGAAATACGCTGCTCTATACCACTGCCTGGTTTTTTGTTTGGATTTTTCATTTTGCGGGTTTTTTTTGGCAGTGAAATGATCCATAACTACCCTGAGAATGGAGCTTTATAATTTTCCAGGCAGGTCTGCAATCACACTAACAGAATTTATTCCAGGGCATAGCTCCCCTTGTTTATCAGCTTATTAGAATGGCACGAGAGAAAGTATCAAAAGGTTCACTTAAGTCAAGTTATAAAACATCAACAGATTCTCCTCTATTCACAATGTCTGTCACCCTATCAAAGCAGGAAATTAAATTGATTTTGACATTATTTGTTCTTGAGGCAGCTCTTAGTCATCAATCTGTTATCTCTTGGCTTTCAAACAGTACAGCAATCATTTGTTTCAGGTTTTTTTAGAGAAATTAAAGGTAACTTGACAGGGTCAACAAATCCCTTGTTCTTCCTTTCTTCATTTTTAAAGAGTAGTATTGTGTTTGCCATTCTCCATTCTGTGATCTCACCTGTAACCCATCATTTCTGAAAGGCACAGCACTGAGTTCACCTCAGGAACTAGCTGAAGTGAACTACAAGGAGCTCAGCCAGGCCCCTACCCATTTAAAACCATTTCACAAAATCAAGCACTGGGACATGTTTCATCTTAAGACGTGAGATGTTGTCCTCTGGATGTCCCCCACTGGATGCAGAGAAGGTTAAGGCATCTAGTTAAAAGCAGATGTTAACCTTCTAAAGCTAAAGTTAGAAGACACAAACCCTAAACTCCATGTCCTGCTGTATTAATTTTTCACTGTCAGGTAGCCAAAGTCTGATGTAACAAGCAATTTGGGTTCAGTCTCCAATACAATTTACAAAAAGCCCTATCTCCCTGATCTCCAGTTTTTACATCAAGTTACATAACTGAGTTTTGTTGCCCAATACATTTCTCCTTTCCTTCATGGTTATCTTACTGAGTCAAACTACAAAATCCCATATTACCATACCAATCAAGGGAATTATTCTTCCAAGTATACACCAAGTAAATATCTTTGAACACATAACATCTCTTTTTGTTTATTCACTTGCTATCCTGTGTTAGAATACTGATTCTCTGCTTTTCAGCACTATGATCTGCTCCCCTCCATTTCCATGCTCGATATTCCAACAGTGAAAAATGTGAAGATTAGTCTGTCCCCTTTTGTTTTACCTCCCACCAGTGAACAATTTACTTTAGAAGGATCACTAATAGAGACATTATAAACACAGCCCTCTCTCTACGTGCAGAGACGTTCTGTTACTACTTCTGATTTGACTCACAATTTTTTACATTCTCTTTCCTTACAGATCCACCTACCACATCAGAACACACAGACCTCACTTGTTCTTAATTCTGTTTTGTTAATTTTGAATTACTTGATTCTTACATTTGTATCTTCATAATGTGAATAGACTGTCACTGCCTTGTAACTAATTTTCTCTTATATTCAGAGTACTCCCCACCAACATCTGTGATGCTTGCAGCTCTCTTTAGAAAGCAAGCTAGTTGAAACTGGCTTGGAACTGGAAAAATAGATACTGCAAAATAGTCCAGCAAATAAAACCAACTGATAAGCCTCTTCACCTCTTCCCTTGTGTACTTGCCATGCATATGCTTTTGTGCTAAGAGGATGTAAAACAGGGACACCAGCACAAAATTACTTACACAGTGGTAATCTCTAAATGAATTTTTGAAAGCTGCACAACTTACGCAATCTTGGCACACACTGAGCACTTCCACTGCCCGTCGGTTGCCACGTCACGACACTTATTGCAAACTCGAAGTTTGCAGGTTTGGCACAGGTCTCCTCTGTCAAAGATTAAGCCCAGGCTTTTCTGACAGCGAACACAGACTCTGCTGTTGTCCTGTTGACATTGACGGTTTCCACCTTTCCTTCTCACTTCCAGAAGCTCATTTTTCAATTTCCTAGAAGTAAGAAAATAAAATCTTTTAATTTGGAGATACAACTCAATGATCTGTAAGAACTTTTTAACAGATTAAGTTTTAGCACTAAAAACTGCAAGACACAAGTAAATACAATACAATTTTTTTTTATATATTCGCTGTATTTTTGACACATATTTGACAAAGAAAAATAACTCTACCCTCCACCTCTCAGACATGCAGTCAAGAGGAAAATCTTGTGGTAGATCAGTATAAGTAACCGCAGACAGCTGAGCAGTTCTGGACAATCGGTAAACCATCTTTGCTTGTCCCTCATCAATAATTCAAGTCATGCTGAGCCCAGGTTGACAGCAACTCAAAACTGGGACTATCCTGTGCATTCACAGAAGAAAACAAAGAAAATCTTTCCCGTAATTTGTGTGTATTTAATACTATGCCAGTGCAGAGTTATCTAGGAATGCATACACAATTCTGTACTGGTTATTCAAAGCCTAAAAAAACCTCAAACCATGTAAATATATAGTGGTGTTACGATGGGATGTCAAAATAAAAAAAAAAAAATAAAAAAAAAGAAAGGAAAAAGTCAGTTTAAATAATGCAACTTGCAGATTACTAGTTCTGCCACTGACTCTGCAGGATAAAAATACTTGCACTTAAGACCTACCTTTGAAGGCCGCAATTTCAGTGGTGCATGATTTGGGTCCTTAATGAGAAAATAACAATAAATGAGATATAATTATTGTATTTCCAACAGAAAAAAAAGGGAATTTGAAGAGTCAGGGAGGATGACAGGAAAGGCAATTTTCTGTGCCTATCTTCCCAAACCAGGGACTCAAGCAGGACTCCATCATAAGCCAAATCTATCACTAATAGCTCCTTGTGCCTTGATGTCTGAACTCAACTCCAGAGCTCTCCCTTCCACATCACAGCCTCTAGCTCTCACCTGTCCACCCCGACCCATAGAACCACCTAGGTTGGAAGGGAATGTTGGAGGTCAGCCAGTCTAAACCCACAGCCAAAACTGGGCCAACCAGACGGGGCTGATCAAAGCTTTGTCCAACTGAATCTTGAGTAACAGTGTAACTCTGAGTAAAGAGTCTACCATGTCTCTGTTCCAGAATCTGACTGATTTGATGTTATGGGGGCTTTTTTGTTGTTGTTGTGTTTGCTTGGGTTTTTGTTTCTTTGCTTTTAATTAAAAAAAAACAAAAAACAAAAAACAAACAACTTTCTAATATCTAACCAGAATCTACCAGAATCTCCCACATTCCAGGTTGTTCCCATTGCCTCTTCTTCTTTCACTGGGTACCTCTGAAAAGAGTCTGGCTCCATTTTTTCCGTATCATCACACTAAGGACTTGAAGATGGCAATCACGTCTTGCCTTTGTCTTCTCTTCTGAAGGCTATGCAAACTCAGTTCCCTTGGCCTCTCCTTCTATGTCAAGTGTGCCCCAGCCCTCTAATCATCTTGATGGCTCTCCATTAAACATGCTCCAGTATGTCAATGCCCCTCCTGTTCCAGGGAGCCCCAAACCAGAAACTGTATTCCAGGTGTGGTCTCACAATTGCTGAATAGAGGGGGGATAATCACTGGCCTCAACTGCTAATGTAGTCCTGTATGTAGTCAAAATTGTTACGTCCTCTCAACCCTTCTCAGCTGAAACTCCATCCACTCAGCCCCCAGGCTCCTCTTATCCTCTCATCCATCTCAATCTTTTCAGTAAACAACCTACAGGTCCCCTGCTCTCTTCAGGCTTTTTCCTGACTTTCCCCACCTCCCACCCCACAAAACCCTCCTATATTAAGCTCCTCCATCCTTTCAAACACTTCCTGCACTCTGCTCTACACAAGAATGCCTCCTCCCCAGGATCTCAGCTCAGCAGGCTAAGTTCTTTCAAAACCCAGTTTTACATGCCTGGGTGTTGCTGCATCCCCATTCCCTCACCCTTCCCTATGCTCTCCTTCATGCACTGCCATAAGCCAAGAGCCTCCAGAGTCCTTCTATCATGAAGCACTCCACTGAAATCACAATCTCTGCATACACACAGATGCTTTAAGAGGGATTAAAAAAAAGAGGCTACCAGCTTCACCTAAAGATCAATAAAAAGGTGTCAGGAACAAAAACACTTTGGGAAGATAAAATCAATAAAAGATTACAGGTTGCAGCCCACTGAAGGAGGCTGGGAGCATTGCTTAGACCACCAGGGACTAAGCTCTGACAGAATTAGGTTATTTGTGGATACATTGCCTTGCTAAAAGGTTGGTTAGCATTTTGCTTCCCACTGGGATCCCATGAACAACAGCTGCTCTGCAGCCACCTGGCCTGTGGATGCTCGACCTCTGACAGCTTTTGAAAGAGGGCATGTCCAATCCCTCCAGGCAGCGACTACGAATCCTGTCAAGCGTTTTCCTCTGTTGGTCTCTATCCAAAAGTGACTTCTTCATTCAATTTTGGACACTTCTCCCACATTCAATCCAAAAAGCCTCTCTCATAGCCATAGCCTTCAAAAGTCTGCCCAGGCTTCACAAGCTTTCTTGGTACCTTCCTAACTATTCTTGCAGCTTATCGATTGCCTCTTACATCTACCTGCCTCCTGCAGAGATACACTTAGTTACAGGTTTGTGTCGATTTTCCTCTTCTGTCAATCATCCAGTTCCAAATGGAGATGCGTGACCTGCACTACAGCAACTGTGCTGCAAAAATGCCATTGCGCACAGGAAAGGCAGGTGATCATCGCTTTTGCCACTGCCTCGTTGTATCTACCTCCTAAATAAGCCTGCCTTCAAACAACAAAAGTCAATTTATCTGCTGCTTCTGGACCAAGAACTAAAGGCCAACCCCCCCGCCACCTCCCCAGCTACCAGAATGCTCTTGACCACAACACCTACATCTGTACTAGGTTTACATGGCAAGGCTTTGGCAGTAGAGAGGGCTACAGCTGTGGCCTCTGTAAGTTGAAATCAGGGGCTGTGCCTTTGCAAGCAGAGCTGGTTCCAGCTGCCTCCAAAGCAGATCCATCACTGGCCAAAGCTGAGCCTATCAGCAAAACTGGTGGCACTTCCGTGATAACATATTTAAGAAAGAGTAAAAAATGCTGCAGAGCAGCTATTAGGCAAGAGGAGTGAGGAAAACATGAAACAGCCCTGCAGACACCAAGTCAGTGAAGGAGGAGGAAGAAGAGGTGCTCCAGCTGCCAGATTTCCCTACAGCCTGTGGAGAAGATCATGGTGAAGCAAGGTTGTCTCCCTGCAGCCCATGGAGGACCCCATGCTGGAGCAGGTGAGTGTGCCCTGAAGGAAGCTGCAGCCCATGGAGAGCTCCTGGAGCAGGCTCCTGGTAAGAACTGCATCCCATGGGTAAGTGATAGCTTACTGTGCTTTGAGAATGGGGGTGGGATCTCAGTGACCCACAGGTAGTATGACGCCATCATTTTGGTAATTTTCAGTGTGTCCTATAGACAGCATCCAGGTGTCTAATGTTGAAACAAAATGCTCACTGAACTCCTTCCATTCCAGCCTTCTCCCCTCCTCCCTGCAACTTTCAGGCCCTTTCGTGCTTAATCAGAAGCATCACTGGACACAAAGTCTGTGTTTTAAAGAGTTCCAATCTAAAATAAGGAAATCTCTACCAGCCTAAACCAATAAACAGTGCATTTTTAAACAAAAGCTTGCTTAGAGATTAACATGTTGAAAAACTTATCAACATTCTTTTGACATTAAAAAGGCATTATTCCTACTATCCAGTAGTGGTGACAGAAACAGTATTTTCCTCTGCTTATGTGATACAAAATCTTGAACTCTTCTCAGATGAGAGTTGATCTGCCAACAGCATGAGTTCTGAAAAGTGGTTTTTTTCTTGTTTTTTAATACAGAGCTGCCTTTCATGACTGAAATAAAATAAGTCAACTGGCAGCTTCTCCACTCACTTAATCCAACAAATAAAATAGAAAAGTTAAAAAAGCAAGCAAAGAATGTAGCCAGATACACTGGATATGAACTTTCTTGTGGGATTCCCTATCCTATTTGTTGAATTGAACTACTGATTGACTATAATAAATATGTTTGGATCTTAAGAAATTAAAGAATGAAATGTCTCAAGGGCCAGGAAGAGTGGGAGGAAGTGGGCGAGTCATCTGAAAAAAGCCTCTAAACAACCACAGCCTACCTGCACTAGGTATACAATACTGAAAAGGGTTAACAAGTACAGCATATAGCTGGCCTGACTTACCACTACTCTTAGCTTCCAAGACAGCAATCAGCTGTATTCTAAATACCCAGTTTCCTTTGCCATTCTAACATTTGAGCTCTCCTTAATATTAAAGGAATCTAATTAAGCATACAGTTTGATATTTGTAATCTCAAATATTAAACAAGAATTAATCTTTATCAATCCTTTCCTAGTAATACAAAAGAGAAAATAAACTCAGCTGAAGTCAACTTAATAAGCTGCTGGAGAAAAAGAATCCTATCATACACTGAAGTTTCTAAACCATCTATTACAACAGATGTTTGATAGAAGATGGCTATTAAAGACAAATTCATTACTGACAAGGATAGCAGAATACTTAGCCATTCCTCTAACTCTGAATTTATGTCAAGATCTCTCTACTGTCTGTTAAAATACATTAAGTGCGATGGAGAAGAGTTCTGTTGCAATTAGTATTCCAAGTAGCACTGAATGACTTAATCTAAGCCTTTCCAAATGGGGCCTAAAAGGCCCTTATAAAATATCAAAGCAGGAAACAAAACAAACAAACAAACGGCTTAGCCAACACCGAATTTGAGAAATAACTCAGATCCTAGACTAAGTCCATCTAACAAGTAAATATGAAAATGAGATGCCTTGAAAAGATGAGGAAAAAAAGGCAGGCACCAATGACCGCAATTCTACAAAACCTAAACCAAGAAGCACCAAGCAGTTGTAGCTCTTGGCACAGTTGCCCACCACCTGCAAGAGACACAAAAGTGGCCCTAAAAGTGTCTGACTCTTCCCTACTGATGCCAGAAGTCATGAGGTAGTCAAAGGTGCTCGTTCCCTCACAAATGCAGCCTCCAGAGATGGAATATTCCCAAATCCTCATAATCCTGCAAAGAGGAAGAAGCAATGAGAAGCCTTAACAGATCCATTTTTTCTTATTGGTGTGCTTTACCCTAGACAACATTCATTCCCCAAATATTGACAAGCAGAATAGTTATACTGCTGAAAGAAACAAGACACTCACTGCTCAAGCCATTCACTTAAATGAATGCCGTGATTGGCCCTAACTCTGTAAGCATGATCCACTTGCTTTGAATCAGATAACTCCTTTTTAAAAAAACAAAAAACCAAAAAAACTGTTTTATTGTTGTTTGTTGGGTTTTTTTCATTTCAGTAGGATTTTGATAAATTTATCTCATCTCCTCTCCCTCTTTTGAACAACCACTATTGAATGCAATGGCATACATGATTCCTCAGTTTGATTTTCAAATTTCTCCTGCATCTTCCTTCTCCCCATTTCAAAAATCTTTTTCATCTTAAGATGTGGAATAGAAAAATCCAGGTATTCCTAATTTTTTTTCCATTCTAAATTCCAGAGTTCAAAGAGTCATAATAAAAAAATACAGTTAAAAAACTCCACAAAGCTGTTCTCAACCAACTATAATTAAAGACGTCAGCTGGAAAAAAAATTAAATATATGAAATTGCCTAGTCTTGCACCTGTTCTTAATAAAGTTCCATTTCCTACATGAATGAGTTGACACATCCTCCTTCTGAAGCTGTGCAGCTGTTAACTTAAATACTAGAGAATTTTTGTGTGTAGGAACTGGTATCAACACACTTCTGGAGGCTGAGGGAGAAAGGAAATTTCCTCCCCAGACTGATTGCCAGTACCTCCTCCAAATTCAAGCAGATTCCCTCCACCGTCTGACACAACATGTGGAAAGTAAGAGTAAATATTATTGACAATTCACAAAAGGATGGAGTATTACCAATATCCACTGAGATCTCCTTGCATTGTAAAATTTAGCCATTTGAGTACCTGAAGTATTTTTTAGGTTCTTATTTTATAAGCACAGATTTTCATATTTTGCTTATGTAACAGACCTGTATGATAAAAACTGCCTCAAGAATGTCTGAGTGCAGAGGTATATTGGTGACAACGAAAGGAAACAGGGAAAGGCAAAGAATGAATTTACAAAGGAAAAGAGAACTGGCATAACAAATGGCAGAACAGAAGGAAGGAGGCATGGAAACTGAAATGGTGTTGGATACTATAATGATGACAAACTTCCACAGATGAACCTTTTTCTGAGTAACTACCTCATCCTCACAAATAAAATGCAAATTGCTTGTGGCTTCTTTCTAGTCTTTGATAAAATAAATTGTACCCAGAGTATGAGAATCAATCACCATCACAAATTCTTTCACCAAAGGAGTATCTTCATACTTGAAGAACACTGGAGAGCAAAACAGGCATCTCTGCCCTTAAAGTACTGGGAACACTAACTACTTTTTGATGGAAAAGTCTCTGGTTCAAAGAATAACAATGTGTTAAATTCACTTGACAAATGAGATAGCTGCCAGACAAGCAACCTCCTAACTTCCCCTACAAGTATGGATGAGCAATATGCTTTAACATAAGGACTCTTTCCTTAAAATATTTATAGGCTGTTTCGCAAAAACAGAGACCGCATACAATAATATATGCTCTCTTGCAATCATTTAGTGCTTATAAACAAGTCCAAATGTATAATCAACAATCAGTAAATGCCCATTCAAAAAAAATACTCAGTATTTTTTTTCTAAAGTACTTACCTGTAGTTACCACACGGTGGTATCCATGCTAACAGTTTCTCCTACATTGTAATGAAGGTAGTTAATACCCTGAATTGGTTCTGTGGATCTCTTCAGACACATAAGAAGGTGCCATTTTAGCTAACTGAAAAGACAGGAATGCCAAATTTCCTTTTCAATACAGAATGGGGGTTGGTGGAATTCTTACACTACTTGTGGCAACCTAAATGCTAAGGGAATGATTCAAGTAATAACCCAATAAAGCCTCATCCTTGGAATAAATTGGCAACTTCCTTCTTTGTTCTCTCAGTTCAGCAATTGTTACTCTGGTGTCTCCTCTTCTAAAAGCATGGTATTCACAGCTTTGCTTTGCAAAGAATGAAAAGAACCTTTGTATTTTAAATGCTGTCTAGGAAAATAGTCAAGGTAAGAAAGCAACGTAGGTTAGCATTAAATGTATCACGCGTGTATGCTCTGTGGCAGCAGAGCAGAGGTGAAGAGCTAGCTCCAAATGCAAAACGCTATGACCATCAGACCCAGTTCCCACCACAGCTGTGGAGGATGCACTGGGGCTGCTGTTGGAACAGAAACAAACCAACAGCAGTTAGATGAAACACACCTCCTACATGGTACACCCAGCTTGCGGCAAATACATTCTTTCCATTTAGTAGCGATTTCATGACTTGCGACACTACACATTAAATGTGATACAGGTTTTCATAAAAAGGGTCTTAAAAGAAAAAAAATATTTAAAAATAGTAAAAGGATAGGGAAATAAAGAAAAAGATACATGTTTCAGACCAAAACACTCAGTTCAGAATGTCCTGACTGACATTATCTGGATGCAAGTTTCTCCCAGCAACTCACATGTTAAAAAAAGAAACACCCTAATTTTCATCTTGGTATGGTCAAGTTCACAATTTTTCGCTATTTTAGCTCTATGTAATTTACCGATTTCACCCAAATAATCTTAGCATTTGAAAACAATCATGATGGTCATTCGACTGACGTCAAAAATACTGTAGAGCAATGTTTAGAACACTGTAGGTTATTTGCACAAGTAATCTACTAACAGCTTTAAATCAATATTCAAAGGAAACTTCCAGTCACGCAAGATGCACACTTAAAGTTAAGAACATAAACCCTAACATTTATTAAGCTGGTTGCTTATTTGTATTATCAAAACTAGACCACAGAAAGACTACTTGCTGCCTTCTGTGTTTCTCTCGCATGTAGGTGAAACATTTGTACATCAAATAAAAATACAAGAACAAGCCACCTGCACTCCAGAACACAAGTATGAGCAGTGACAGTGAAAATAACTCTTAACAATTTCATTATTTGGACATCCTCCTGCACTTATTATTGCTTTCATGTTGAATAGAAAAACCCTTTCAAGTTACAATGGCTTTTGAAGCCTAATACGAACAGAAAACACGATTACCAACTACTAACACAATAATAAAAATTCTTCAGTACAACGTACAAGAAAGCGTCTTGCCAAAATGAAAAAAGCCTTGAAAATAAATACAAAGGGACCTGTTCTTCTGCAAAGTACCTCAATAAAATATTGAACAGATTGCACCAAATGGAATTCCTAAGACAACAAATGTTCCTCTGAAGTATACTTATAAGCCATAATTAAAGATATCCTTGCCAAGCTGTATTCAGAAAGAAAAATTATGAAGTCTCCTAGGAAGCAGTTACCTACCTAGTTCTTTATAGTTTGTATATCTTGGATGTCTTTTATAGACTACATTCCACCATTATCGGGCACAGTATGGTCTAGTGACAATTCTCCAAATATACTCTTAATCTGAAACCAATTTGAAACAAATTGGTTCATATACAGGTGCTAGAAGTATGCATAAGCATCACATCCTAAACAGCATTATATTTCAAATTAACTTCGTTTTCATCCTTTTCTTTAGGTGCTCTTTCCATTTGTATCAAAACACAGATAAGCCAATACCACCTATTGCTTTATTGAACCGCATCCTCCAGAGGTGCCTTGGGTTCTCAAACTCAGTAGTTTTGGCAGAGTGACTTCCAGTAGTGTCAAAAAGCGCAGAAAATGAGGAGGTTTAAGACATCATGTTAAAAAAAACAACAAAAAACCTAAACCAACCAACCAAAGCAAATCTCCTATAAAAACTCAGGAATTTCAACTTTCCACTTGAGATTGGGAAACAACAGTAGTAGAAAAGAAAGCTTTCTGGGAGTTTGAGAAGTTAACTATCTGCACTTCATACCAACGCCTTTAATTAATGACTACTGGCACTTCCCACATTTCCAAGGCCACCACCTTAGAAAACTGAAATACTCATTTAGAAATGCTTGTCCTATTACAAAACAGAGTACAATGCCTGGAACAAACAGCGCTCCATCTGTTTTCTTGTGTTCTGTTTTCTTCTTCATCTGACAAATCACGAAGGCGATGAAATGAATGATTTCCCCACACCAACACAAAGAAACACCTTTCCTTCCAGTCTTGCAGCAGAAGCACCAACCAGTTTTAGCCCACTCCATTTAGATGGGCCACTCTGTTTCCCCAGTCAAATGGGCTGCATGCCAATTGGGGCATTGCACTTAGACTTGGTTCTCTCAAGGTAGAAAGACTTCCAAAGCCAGTGGCTAGCTCTGCATGGATTTCCAAATAGTAGTTTTATACAAAAGAAACCTCAGCAGGTGCTGAATATGCATCTCTGCAATGCACAATGTTTAAAGTGCTTTTTAGCAAATCAAAGGGAAGAACAATGCAGCCTGGCCTTGGAATACATGAACAGAAACCAGCAAAGGCTGGAAATCTTTCCTTTGTCATCCATTACACTCAGCAGCCTCGCCAACACCAAGTGCTGCACACATCCACACTAAGCTCATTTCTCAGAACTAGCACTGTATAAAAGTTTAAAAGGGCAGTGGGTAGAAGTGAGAGGAAGCAGCAACAACGTACTGGAAAAGCATATGAACCTTTACAGAACTGATGCTTAGCTGAACTAACTGAGTTAGTTCAGATGAATTTGAGTCATCTAAAAGAGCTGACTCTCTGCCTGCCTCCACACATTGTTCTCTAAACTTTGATTTTTACCTTTTTTTCTCAGAAAAGAACACATGGACTCTCATAATACACTGAGTCTCTACTTCTTCCATCAGCGACTTTTGAGATCCATACCCGAGAACTTCAATTTTATTTATTTATTAGTAAATCTCCGTCATTTGAAAAATGAAATGTCCCTCCTCCTCCCTATTTTGTAAGTACTGCAACAGAGAGAAAAAGGTCATTAACTCGCCTTTGCCCCATGATGTATGGAGTTCTGTACAGAGGCAGACACCTACTTTCTCTCCCTGCAACACCTTCCAAACTTCCCCTTTCCTCATAAAGCATAGAGTTCCTCTCAGAGGAAGAAAGTTCAGGAACCTTACTAAAGCCTTCCATTCACAGGGGGAAAATTCAGCCAAACTGGGCAAAATCTACTGAATCTGAAATTTAAAAAACTTTGCCATATATTTTTGCACTTGTTATCTTTCTTACCTTTTTTTCCTTGAAGTAATGGGAAAAAAAAAAAAAAAATCTTTTGTTTGCCACATACCAAGCAATTTTCTTTCTTTCCAATACACTTTAACTGTGCTGCCTCCCAACACTCATCCTTCCCCCAGTGCATCTAGAAAATCTTTGCTAGGTGCCATAAAAATATCTGTGTCACAGAATATATTTTTTAACAATAATAAAAAGGGTTACCTTATCCTTTTATCTTCAACTTTTTTCAGATATTCATCTCTCTTCAGCACTCCCAGTATTGTTTCCCTTTCATGCTCCAACAAGAATGACAAATTGATGATCTCCAAGTGCTTCGTCATGATTCTTCAACAGCTACTCTTTCAATGACTGCTTTCTCCAATCAATTCTTCCAATGATTTATTTGCACAAGTCCAAAGGCACGTTTGTATCAGTCTTACAAGATCCACACAGTCAAGGCGTATTTTAAAAAAATACTTCTTTAAGTTAACCAGGTGTCAATATTGCATTGCTTTGCCTTACAACTAGGCAAGAAATAAAGGCTTCTTCATTGTTTCTTTCTCAAGAAAGCCAGTCATTTTCCTGGTTACTGAATGCCCCTGTGTCCTTGCTGATGCTCACTGGCACGTTGCAGGCCTTCAGACTGCACTCACAAGCAGCTGCAGAACCAGCTTCCTGGCATAATTGTAGTTTGCAACCACAAAATAGCTGGGTATATTTATTTCAAACTACCTGAAAGTCAAAACAAACAAGTGTAGGTGATTTTGACATTACCATCGCAGGAAAGGCTTAATCTAGTAATGGTTTGAAAGCCACGAAGAAATGGCTTGCAGACTATCAGGTTATCTCAGAAGCTACTTATATGTCACGTTTCCTATGTTGCTGTTTATTTACTCACTAATGTTTGATTATTATGCTCCCACGAGAGCTATGCAATTATCCTCCTACTGCAATACATTTAAATGTCTATATTCACCTTGTAATATTTCCATCCTAACAGTAATAAGCATAGGGGCAGGGGGGGAGGAATGATTCTACTCATTTCCTTGAGATTACTTTAAGGGAAAAGTAAAAATTAACAATTGGAAGGGCTTCAGAGGACAGCACTAAAGATAAGACTCACTCAAAACAAGTATAAACCTGCATCTCGGCAAGTCATCCATTACACTTGCTTCACAGTCAATTCAGAGAAATAGGAACTTTCAAGGAGTGATTTATCCACTTACTGCAGACATTTAATTTAGAATGACATGTTCTAGAAATGCCCATTCCCTTCCAGTAAATACAGCAAGAACTAAGAGTGACTTACTAACATGCAACCACCGAGAAGACAAATTTATCTTTTTTTTCTTTTCTTTTTTTTTTTTTTTCCATTTCTATACAGAAAATTTCCAAACAAAACCAGAAGAGACACCCTTGTCCATACTGGAGCTCTGAACTTGCCCTTATTTGGAAAAAGAGTCATCAGGAAGCTACTTGGAAAATATCGAAAACTTCTAGTTAACTTGTTGGAAAATCCAGCCTTCAGAGTCTCATAAGTAAACACAGCGTTTCACAATGAAATAAAGCATGACCTTCAAGACACTTTTCCTTAAAAAAATTAAGCTATGTGAACAGATGCACATTGTGCCTTGAAGCATACACATATTACATACAATATACGAACATAAACCCATTTATGCACAAAAAATGCATCTGCATCATCATACATAAGTGCAAATACATATGTGTGTATACATAGGTGCACATATGCTATAAGGTAATGCAGATATATATCATCTTATGCATGCTGGAAGAACTAAGCTTTTAAGAAATGTAACTTCAGTTTGTTTGTTGTTAAAGCAGCCCTTGCTTCCCTAGCTTTCAACAGTTAGCTCGGAAAGGTTTTAGCAAAGAGAATTGAAGGAGTATTGTTCACAGTCTAAGACAACTATGGGTGTAAGACAAGATGTTCTTCTGTTTCCCTTCCTGACAACCACTGAAGCAGCAAATACTGTTGCCAATGGCATCAAATGAAATTCTTGTGTTGCTTTTCACCAGCCACTTCAGAATATGTTTTGAAATATCCTGTTCCCCCAGTTATCTGACTATTTATTAATAAAGGATAGAAATGTCTCAATTCAAGTTCAAAGGAGATTTTTTCCTCATATTAGTCTTACATGAGCATGGGAATTTCCTCAGATATCTTTTCATCTGTTTCAATTAATCTTTAAAATTTTTAAATTAATAAAAATACCATAAGTATACAAAACTGGCATATAAGTATTTTCAACTTTTTTCCTTTTTTTTTCCTCTAAGAAAACAGTAATATAAATCTCACTGTTTCTGCAATACAGATCCAACTACCAGTGTCACTTTCATTGGGTAAGAAAATGGGACAGAAGAGTCATGCACAAACTGAAAGCACACAAAAAAAATCAATGCAAGGCAGAAATCGCCAATTATGAGCTTACTATTACTGAAAATTGGGAAACGAACAAATCACAGACTACTACTTCTGGCTAGATTTCTATCTTAAACATACAAAAGCCAAGAGAATTAGAAGAGTTAGAATTAGAAGAGAATTAGATTAGAAACTGAAAAGTGAAATTACTGAAAAGAAAATGGCTTCTGTTTTACCTCAAACCAGGACAAAAACACACATGGAAAAAATTTACTTTGATTCTCTGCATTTATTTTAATAGAAAAAATAAAATACTGGACCGTTATGTTTATTCTTAAATTCTTGAAAATGGTGTTTCTATTAATACTGTAATGCCAAGTTACCTGTGAGCAAAAGGAAGAAACCCAACATGTGAATTATACTTCGTTATTATCAAGAAGGCTAGCTTCTTTCTTGAGCTGCCTAGCAAAATGCCTGGTGAACAGTCCTTTCATCCCAACTGGATCCTAACATCAGTGGGGTAGGGAGCATGGGGTATTGGCATAAAACTCACAGAGCCAAGTTCAACAGTCAGAGAATAAGCGAAGTTGCTTGGCTGGTCAAGGTGCTCCGAATTTCTGTTCACAAATTTTCCTCGCAGGGGTAGCATAGCTCACACACAGCAGTATTCTGGCAGGCTTTGTTTTTTGGGTTTTTTTGTTTGTTTGTTTTAAATGAAGAAAAAAGGCCAAGTTTTATTGAAAAAATGGAAACCCAAGAGGTTAAGGGGAAAAATGAGCAATACAACTAGAAATCTAGGACAATAAAAGTGTTAAAAATGGTCTCTGACAGCACCATTATTGTCTTGATGATGCACTACGGGTAACTAGGGCTCTTGCAGAACAGCGCAGTGGTACAACAAGCAGGCTGACAAGAACACTCTACCTTGTAAGATGTACTCTGGTACTGGGAATTCAGGGAAGAGAAAAAACACTTCAAAGGATTAAGTTGACATCTGGCCATATTTTCTGAGCTTTTTTCTTATAAATCTAAAGAGGTTACTACTCCTATCCAAAAAGCCACAAAAATTCCCTTTGGCTAAGCATATCTGGTGCCTTGAATGTCCTGGAAGATTTTTCTCTCAAATACAGGGAGGCACATATGAAAACCAAAATTACTAAGATGACATACCATAATTGGGAATCCAATTATTTAATTTGCTACCTGGACCATAGGGTCCAATATGTAGACTCCAGAGCAGAACTAAGCACTGGTAAGAGCGATGAATTCACGAACTGTCAGATTAGATGGACTTAAAATTTAAGGAAGTGCTACTTTGTCCTGTGCCAGATGTAAATCAGCTGAAAGATCATGCCCTATTAAGCTTCTTACAGCTTTCACCAGTGAGGAAATCCTAAACCACAGAACATGCACCACTGGCAGCAGAGGCAACGTGCAGATAAAAAGCAGGTAAAACCTAAATCCCACATGAACAGAGATCCTTCTGAGCCACAGATCAACAAGCAGTCACAGCAACCGCTGGCTACTCTCAGGAATAGGTGAGGAAGAGGTTGGATTTGGGGGCCAGCACCAGAGTAAGAGGTTTGAAGGCCTGGAGAGTGGAAACACACCAGAAGAGGTTAACGAAAGAGAGAACGGAAGAATTATACTTACTTCTCACGGGCACAACCTGACACTGCAACTGATCTCCGGGTTACCACTGCCTTCCAGATGAATCACCAGTTACCACTGCCAGATGAGACTGGCTCAGAAAGACCAGAGCAGAGTCACTGGACAGTGGTCTAGTCAACAAAATTCTGGTACTTCATGCTGACAGATGACCTTTCAGGGGAACTATGTGAATCTTGAATAGAAATTATTATAGTCTTGTTTGTAAAGACAACAGAAACTACGTTAGAGTTTGCAATATAGATAAT
The DNA here is from genome assembly GCF_964106895.1 of Numenius arquata. Classification (NCBI taxonomy): domain Eukaryota; kingdom Metazoa; phylum Chordata; class Aves; order Charadriiformes; family Scolopacidae; genus Numenius; species Numenius arquata. The sequence continues at coordinate 48,477,761 of NC_133576.1, forward strand.
AATGCAGAATATCATAATGCTTACCAAATACGCAGCTGGATAGATGCAAATTACATTCATGTTACCCACACTGACAAAAAGATATTTGTAGCAAAAACTATTCTTATAGAAAGACTATCATCAACTGAAGTTTTATTCTACTCACAATGGGGTTTCTTCCTTCCTTTCTATTTTTTACTGAGCATACCTGGGAATAGATCCTGAAGTCCCATTTATGACAAAACCTTGTGTGTTTTAACTGCTTTTAGCATGTTAACAGTAGGATGTAGCAACTGTCAGGAAATACAAATTTACCTGCTTATGTATTCAACCAATTCTATGTAGGTTAAAATATCTCATGAATTAGCAAAAACATTAGCCTGGAGAGCTGGGATGGCAGCCTTTTTAATGATCTCATACTCAGTATTAGGAAGACACAAAACCCTCCAATGACGGTCTTAAAAACCAGCATCCTCAAAATTCCCTTATTGCTTCGTCGGGGGAACACAGTCTGGAGGACACTGGCAATACAGCTTTTGTGTTTAGGGCTGCAGTAACACATCTGCTGCTGAAATAGGCCAGTTTTGCTGTGTGCCATCTATTTAACATATGTGTACCAACCAGGTAATTGACATTAAGATTCAGACCAACTTTACCTTCCAGATTTTCTTCTGCACTATGACATTGGTACTCAAAAATAAGAGATTTCCTAACCGGACACTGCCTAGCTGCTGAAGCTTCAGAACATATCCCAAGAGAAGCTCATATTTGTTCAGACAGGATTCCTTCTAAACACATTACACTCATGACGTTTGCATAGGTGACACTCTCTACCCCAAGCCGCAGTTAACTTTGCATAGGTCAAGTTTTCCCAATTCTTAGATAAGGTTACTCTTGCAAGGCTATCTTTTAGGAAAACAGTGCAAGTGTCTTCACCCTACATGAAGCAGACCTAGTCAAAAATCCCTTGTCCCTGCATCCTACTTCATTCCTGTCTGATTAGACAAATTCTGTGCTGAAACTCTGATAACACTGCCTTCATTCTGCCATATGCTGGTACAAGAGGTACCAAAACATCACCTGCCTCACAGCAAGAGACCTTCTGGTTTAGCTCTGATACCTTTTGTGGTAAGTGGTGGGCATTTCTGTTACACACATAGTTGTTAAACAAAAAGAACAGCAATAGAAAAACCAGGAGGAACACTTGATCTATGGAAAAGGAGACTAATAACTAATGAGATACTGTTTTTAACAAACTACCACTTAAGACTTCCCTGCTTTAGACAACACATGATGAGAGACCAGGCCTATATTTCACCATCAGATTTAGTAGTAAAATTCCTCCTTCTCCTTTCCTGCGCTACTTTTTGCTCTCTCTCAAAATAGTCCAAAATAGATCAGCTCACAAAAGCCGAATTATGAACTAACTTAGGGTTTAAAACCAAAAGACAACAGCTAGCATTTAGAAAGTGACAATGATCCTTTTAACAGACTTTTGATGTTTTATTAAGCAGCCCTGTGGCTGGTTAGGAAATGCAGTTGTTTTCATCCTAAACCGAGTGAAGATTTCACAAAACAGAGCATTTGGGGAACAATAAAATGAAGATTAGGACACATGGAAAAATGCAAAATCCCCTAATAGGATGGGGCTAGTTCTAGTCTACATTCAATTTTTAGACAGAGTATTAAATTCCTGAATCAGAATAATGCAACAACCTAACGTTGGACTTGCAAAGGAACTAGTAAAGGAGAAGGAATGAAGTGACACAACGCCAAGACAGTGTGTAAGTTAGCCTCTGGAACATGTTGTTGTTTTCCCTTGCCTCATGAAAAGAGCGAGAAAAACTGCTTACTGAGACCATCTGCATGCTTTTCCCACTTCTCTTATCCCTATGGAAAGGGATTTCTAGAATGGAGTTTTCTTCTCTGAAGCTATTGTTGAGGGAAAATATGTTAGAAAGAACAGACTCGTTAGCACACGACAGCTCCTGCAAAACTATAATGGAATAATAAGGTGCAGTTTATCCTGTAGGATACCTTCATCCACTATATGTAAGTACCACATCTATCCAGAAAGCATTTGCTCACCCTCCCAAAAGAAATACTTAAGGCTTGTTAAAAATAAAATAAATAAACAAATAAAAAAAAATTAAAAAAAATAAAAGGAGAAAAAGTGGGGAAGAACACGGGTTTTTTTGTTATTTAGGGTTTTTTTTGTTTTGCTAACTCCTAGCATAGCTGCTTGTGACAATTGGAAATACAGGACCCCCAAAACTGAATCTTCGTGAAGGATATTAGTTAAGAGCTACAGGATGTACAGTGAATCCACTGTAATCAGCTGCATTTGTAGATACCACAGGTGCAGTCACCACTCCTGTCACTGCCATGTGTATCCTCCCAAATCCAGCAAATCAACAGCTTCATCTGCACTCCAAAACTCTTTCCCCTCACCTCTCCCCCATCTTCTTGGGAAGGAGGAGAAGCATCCTCCTCCCAAGAGACAGAAGCAGAGCTGAAAGGAAGCAAGATGAAGGGAGCGGAATTATCTTCTTTTCTTTAATGGCGCTATTATCAAATTGCTCGATGCAAGAAATTACTCCCACCGCCAAACCATTATGTTTACTTATCCAGAAGTCAGTACGTGGAACAATTTAGTGACTCAGCAACAGAGGCAGAATTTTCCACGTGCACTGACTAAAGTGGTCCAGGAACCACAGCATCACCTCACATTGCTTGAGTGAAAGAACCTTCACCTACTGCTGGTGGGAAATTCTTGGCCAGCAGAGAAATGTGGTCTGCACTACACATATTTACTAGCATGCTGATATCTGGGACAGGCACAAGCAGTATTTCCATAGCGGTAAAGATATTCCTACCAGCAGTAGCCGAATGCAGCATGGTGTTGTGGACTGTAATTGACTTTTTCCACATGAGAAGCTGAGATATGTCATCTCTCAAAAAAGCACCAACCACTGTCCGAACCAAAGCTGCGCAAGGCAAATAGCAATGTTTAAGCAATGTCCCAGCAGGAGCACAACCAATGGCACTGCTACATCTGACACACACTTCAGGTGGCCACAGTTCCCACCGTCCAGCTTGGTGCTGGTACTACATACCATAGTGTGCTGAATCTGGATCCATTGCACCCAACTTTGACCCTCGAAGAGAGACACATTCCATATATGCAATGCTTAAAACACGCTGGTGCTGTGTCTCCTGGTTTCACTCACGTGTGGGTCTGAAATAAAGTTCAACACTAAGATGGCATCACTAGGTAGCCACCAAGACATGCTCCATGTTGTCTTTTATCTTTTCTGAGGCCCACAGCTGTAGGCAAGCCTATGATGGAGGAAGGACAGCAAGGACTGCCAACATTAAGTCTAATAAAATGGCAGAAAGAGATTAAAAGTTTCCTGTCCTAACAAGTGCTGTTAACAATCGTAAAGTTTACCATGCTGAGAGTGTAATGGCCAACCTGTCTCCTGGTTTTAACTTCGCATACTGCTTGCAGACTGCTGTATACAGGAGCAAGAAAAACCCGCTTCACTTCTCAGCGATGTGTTTGCAGAGCGCACACGCCCAGGTAAGCAAACTAAGTGCCAGCAGGTACTGAAGCACCAGGAAATGTTTGTTGCACAGAATCAATAAATTCGCGAGGCTGAGGAAAAGCAACTCAAGACACCGAAGTCAAGCGGCAAGAAAAGCAAAGCAAGTCAAATTTGTTGACTGTCAGCTCAGTTAATGGCAAGTGAATTAGACTAAGTGAGAGGTCTAGTCGGTATTACAATGCAAATAGTAAGCAGATTTTTTGACTAAGAATAAACTTCAAAGATCTTTCGATATAACAGCTGGAAGATTTATGAACCAGCAAGTCATATATTGCATTAAAGAAAGGGTCACGTATGAGTGGCAGCAACATTGTTTGAAGAGACATTAAAAGCATAGAATACCATCATACAAATTCGTATTAGTGCACTGGAATGAATACAAGCTGAGAGAAAACTGATTCTTTAAAGTCTACCTCTCTAAGTCATGTATTATAAGCATGTTTGACTTCATAGTAATCAGAAAAACTCAGGTTCATTAATCAAACAAAAAGAATGGATTCAGAAGCAGTTCATTTTTTAGGTCAGGCACAGTTCCAGCTTTCTGGTAATGTCTTGGCAAAGCTGTCACATACCTACAGGACTGCAGATCTCTCTCCAACCACAGTTAATGCTTTTGAGCTATATCTAGTTTCCAGCACTAGTGTAATAACATTTCCAAAACCAAAATCATAAGTGTTTAGAGACTAAAGTAATAATGTTAAAGCTCATGAAGTCTATGAAGTATTCCACCTTACTGTGTAAAAAAGCAGTGCATTAACATGCCTGATTTTACAAATAAGAGAGCTAAGACTAAGCTCAGCGCTGCTGGTTTGACCATTCATTAAACCATGCTCCTACCACAGGTCTCCCCCTGCTTTTTTTTCAGCCTTTACCAAAATCTTCATGTAACGTGAAAACACATTTAAAAAAAAATAAAAATGACATTTTCCGTTTCCTTGCTGTAGAATTTTAGGCTCACACAGCTGCCAAAACAGTTGGGTTACATATTGCATGCAACAGGGAACACCGATGCCCATTGAAATCTACCTATGGAGTACACCACTCGGTTGGGTACACCCAACAACCTTGTGTTATTTTTCAAGCACACTACGCTGGAAGAAAGGCAGCATGCACACAGGCAGGAGAGCAAGTGCAGAACAGACCAGAGGTAGAGAGTACACCAGACGGCATTTGTTTGTGAACACAAGCCCACGCTCCCCAGAGATCCTACAGAACAATGAAATGAGAGAATTTAACCCCTTAGGTAACGCCTTGGGATAAACAAATATCTAATAATCTTCTCTGTATTACACTGCTTTAGCTAATATACTTACAAGCAGGAGGCAAGGCATGGGAAGAATGACACAACAGGGTGGCAACCTTTTTCTTTTGTTTTGCTCATCATTGAGTAAACATGGTTCACTTTCCTGGCTGAGCATTTAACCAGAAAAGAGGATACCTCCCAGGGTAAGAATGGAAATAAAATTAAATGCGTCACCTAGCAAAATTAAACCAAACAGATCTGAACCAAAGAATGAAGGAAGGAAATATATTTTTGCTATTGTTATGAAAAAAAAAATCTATGTAATGTTAAATCATCCACAAAAATATGACTTAGGGCTTGAGTCATCTCAATCCTATTGCTTAGTCACAGCATGTATGAAGGCAGTATCATTCAGCACTGAACTTTACCTTAATACATTTAAGTTCTTCCCTGTGTCTGTATAACTTCTGTGATGAAATGGAAAGAAAAGCAGTGAACTGAGGTCTAGAATAGAACAGATTTATACACAGTTGTAAACCAAGTTCTAATATGCACCTTACATACTTTTTTTGATAGCTGGATAAATTATAAATTTAATCAAGATTCACATTTATGAAATTTAACTAAGAGAACTGGAAGGAAGTTTCTCAACTATTTACTTTCAAAAATTTGTAGTACCCTTTCCCCACATCAAAATCCACAGAAATGGATGAGCACAGTTCGAACATTTCAATAGCAACTTGTTTATAAGTCTTCAAGTTCTAATGTTTTCACTGATTTTCTGAATTAAGAGTACTCCAAAGAAGGTGCCTTGACTTTATCAAACATTTCATTTTGCAGAAAAACTCATGACTGTCAATCTGAGTTTTAGTCCACTTAATAAAATTCCGTTACTGACTTTGTTTTCTTCATTTCATGAAGAAAAATGAAGTTATCTCTGCAAGAGGGCTGCAGGAAGATTGTTGAGGAACTGCAGCCAGGCTGCAGAGTCAGAGAAGAGGGAAATAACATTTAGAAGAAGAACCATTTGGAAAAGCATCCACCAAGCCAGTGAGACCCTCTGAGTCTGGGGAGAAGGGAACCCCGGAGCTGGCATGTGAGTGTTCTTAATGAGGAAACATACACATGGCATGTGTGTGTAGGAGGTGAGAAATCCAGTTCTCCATTATTTCAGCATGTTAGATGCTAAGTGCTTGTTGCCTTTCTGCAACAACAGCATGATATAGTAACACTCATTATCCACTGTGTATGTTAATAACTTTCTATTTGATTTAGCAAAGCATCTGGATTCAGGTTTTAATGAAAAGAGATGTTTTGGGTTTTTCATGCACACCAAAGGTATATAATTATACATTGTGAATCTATAGGGGAAATCATTGCAAATCATTGAAGAGGAGAGATTTAGATTAGATATTAGGAAGAAATACTTTACTGTAAGGGTGGTGAAGCACTGGCCAGGTTGCCCAGGGAAGCTGTGGGTGCCCCATCCCTGGAAGTGTTTAAGGCCAGGCTGGATGGGGCTTTGAGCAACCTGCTCTAGTGGGAGGTGTCCCTGCCCATGGCAGGGGGGTTGGAACTTGATGATCTTTAAGGTCCCTTCCAACTCAAACCATTCTATGATTCTATAGAGGTGTGAAAAATCTTTAGGACATTCATTGGCCCAGCATGGGGTGGTGGGGGTGGACATTGGACTAGATAATCTTTAAAGGTTCCCTTCCAACTCAAACCATCCTACGATTCTATTCTATGATGTCTCTTCTTTATTCTGACCTAGTCATCCCAACCTCACTTTATAAGCAAGAGAGAGAAACAGGCATTTCTAGGGCATGACTCACATTATCTTCACGAGAAGATTTTTAAAAGGTTAGATGAATCCTTGTCTAGTAGCATCCATTTCTCTCCACTGATTGTGAAGGGGATGCAGCATGACTACCTCAAACACAGGCATACAAGACACGTGAGCTAATGCATCCTGCTTCTCATTTGCAGCATAAAATGAACTGTTTACAAGGACACTTATCCAGAAACCTACCAGAGGATATAAACAGCTTAATCAGAAAGTGGAATGAGCTTGGAGTGTTGTCTTGCTTTGTTTTTCATTAAATACAATGCTGCAATGTCTTTCTCTATAAACAGCAAATAAAGCTAACAGGTTACTTAACTCCTGCCATGAAACGCGTCAGTGTGATGTCCCAGTGTGTCTACCTCAAGATGAGCATGGCCGGGAAGTCTGCATTTGTAAGCATATCAGTTTGCAAAATTTTTGTGGCTGGCAGGAAATAACCCCACAAAAACCCAGTTAGAAATTGTAATCTCACTTTCACAGGTTACAGTGCTGTCAGTCTGAAGACTGGGTTGTGCACTAGCTATCGGATCCTGAGGATCGCTTTCAGCAGGGCGCAGAAAGTGGTGGAGTACGTGGAGGTTTTCCTTTGCTTCCCAAGGTGTGATTTGCAGCATAAATGTTACAATGTAAATCCAAGACAGCTCAAAGTAGTAGCATTAGGTCTGTAGGGTGCAGCCACGTGTATCTTCTATGACTAAGGACCAGAGCTTACATTGGTGAGGAAAACTACATGCTGCCATCTGATCTTCTGGCATCCCAATGAATGCAATGAGCAACTTGAGCAAAAGCCTATATAGACTGCTTGACAGCAGCATACACAGGATCAGCATCCTTTTTCACATGTTGTATAACAAGCAAATAAAAGTGACAGATTTCTCCAAAAATACTTCTTATCAAACAAAGGGAACATCTGGGATGGTTTTCTTTGCCATTTTAAAATGCTTTGCTCTCCCAGCACAACCCATCCAGTTCCTTAGTTGTATCTCTCCTAAGAAAAGGGCATGCAGCTGAAGTTCCCACTGCTGAACAGACTGTCTGGCTTCAGGCTACTTGGCACAAAAAGCAACAGCAGAGATTCATCACAAGTGTGTTCAACAGTGGCTAGCAAGCAGCAGCCAGGCACAGGGCTGGAGGAGTGAAGTTCAAAGCTACAGAACGGATCACTGTATGGGAAATGCTCCAAACTAGAAGAAAGCAGATGTAACTGCTAAAGATGACTTTACAGGACATGAGAGAAGATATAGATTCCCATTTCAGAAATACCTTATGAGACCTGAGGTCTCAACGAGTCTTTGTTAGCAATCTGAATTTTTCAAACATAAAGGCTATTTAACGTACACTGTACTATGATACTTTATGCTAACTATAAGAAAAGGATCACAAGCTTTCTCATCTATCCTTCTGGCTATGACCTGTCATGGTAATTCCATACTAAAATACTAGTGGGTCCTGTACAAACAGCAGGAAGACACAGAAACCCTCAAGAAGCAGCTCCTACTCTGGACATAAACAAACCCTTTATCATTTCTCTTCACATTCCATTTGTTACCATACTTTAAACCTCTCTCCCTCTTTCCAACTAGGTGTGTAATTCCAGTAGCACTACAAGCAAAAGAGTTCAGGAATCTGAAGGTGAGCTTCCAGAGTTGCTACCTGCCCTACAGCTACTCTTCCAAGCTTTTGGAAGAACAAGTGGTGGGCACAGGCACCAGATGACTGGTATACTAGCTTTTAGGTGAAATGACAAAAGAGAAATTATTCAGGAGAATGACTGTGCAGGGCTGCACTCACAGGATATTAATCATAACCTGACCTTTCTATAGCAGCTTTCTGCCTCCTTTTGGCCAAGATTTATTCCAGCAATCTGCATAGCAAGTATTTTGGCCTTTTGATTGCATTTGCAATACAGACAGCTTATGCTGTACCAAACGTATCATTACGTGAGGGTCAAACTACTCACTGGTCTGGGTTTAAGATGGAAAGAGCATTACTGATGCATGCTTCCAGTAAGAAATCTATGAAAGATCTTTCAGAGTAGGACAAGTGGTTTCTGAGATGGTCCTGTGTACACAGAGTATGCAGCCAAAGTTCGCCAGCATGGAAGGGATGGTGGCTCCATGTCCTCACCTGGAGAGCATATGCTCTCCAAGATTCTGGGGACATCATCAGGAGATGCTTAGAGTAATCTCTCTTGCCTACTGCATCTTGCTAACCTACAGTGATAAGCCCATCCCAATCTGACCTGTAAAGCCAAGTTCCTCATTTACCAATACAGGTTCTGGAAGTTAAGGATACATTTATGGAAACCTCATTAATAATTTATCAGTATGAATAGAGTTACATTTTTTCCAGTGATCAAATGCTGGATCCCCACGCTCCACAGTTGAGCATTTCTCCTTATGCATCATGTACGGCAACTACAGTTTAATAGATGCCCTCAGGGAGTATATAGGAGTGATAAGGACAGTTTTAGTTTGGGACTATTGAAAGGTTAATAAGATCTACCTATTCAATCACTGACTCACTCACACAGAGATCTGGAGTAGGTTTTGTTATTTTCCCCACATTTATTAGTATATCAGCTGCCTGTTGCACACAGCTCATGCTCTTCAGCCGAGCAGGCACCCTCAAAAGCATTCATGCATGCACCTTGTCTGGGGCAGACTAGCTTATCTTCCAAGAAAATCGGGAAAAAAAATCCTTCCCTACATGATAAACCCAGATGGTTGAGGAAGAGAAAAGGACAGAAATTTTTCTGTGACTTACTCCAATATTAGATCAAGTGTTTCAATACCCATTCCATTAGTATTGAAACAGCACTCACCAGCAAATAATGGCCCACTTTTTCACATGTAGACTATTGGGTACCGATTATAACTGTTTGGGTCACCTCAGAAACTGCAGAGGAAGAACCCATCAACATTGGAAGTTATTTTACAAGAGAAGGACAAGAATTCTCAATTTTTAAAAAGTGCATGGTTTTGACTCTATTTATGTCTTTCTTTCCTTTATCATTATTGCAAATCAGCATGCTCAAACACACATCTTTTCCTCTATTCTTTAAAGCCCCTACAACAATGTTTCCAGAAACCAGAGTAAATAAATGTAAACAAAAAAGAGGTCTTGACAAAAACACTTTCTGATCATCCCAATATTCTATAACAACTCCTGCCTTTACCACTTGTGAATATTAGTGCTATTCCAACCCTCAGCAATTAAGCTTGTGTGCATGCACAAAACCTCTAGACAATCTAGGTTACTATATTGTGAATGCTATTCCTGAAGTTCTTCAAGAAGCAGAACAAAAACCCCTAAGCCATGAAGTCTTAAGCATAGCCTGCAGTACTGCATCAGACTTTCAAATGTTCAACACCTTAAAAAGGGTCCATTTTTATTCTGCTCATGTGGCAATGAGAAAGTTTAAAAAATACACAACCACAAATGTTTTTTTCCACTGGACTCCTGTTCCATTCAAGACACGTAAAGATAATGGCAAGGCAGCTGCCCAAAGCTTCTTCCAAGTTTCACCATTCAGCATATAGCCTATGCCTCCTTTGTGGCACATTTTCTCACTCATGAATACAGAATTAATAGAAGACGACTTTGTCCATCATACTTGTAACACATGTATCCAAGTACCTTACAAACACAGATCTATATGGTATTTTTGATGTATTATCTCAAGTTTTAGATAGAAAAGCAAAATCCTTTAACAAACAGGACTGGAAGGGAAACATTTTGGTAATTTAATGTATCTTGATGGCTGGACACTGCAGTTACAGACAGACTGATTTTTCCAGTATATTGAACATCCATAATCTCACATGACTTTAAAGACACTTACAGAATCATGGAATTGACCAGACTGGAAGAGACCTTTAAGATCATTGAATCCAACCATCAGCCTAACACTGCCAAAACCACTAAACCATACCCCTAAGCACCATGTCTCCCCGTCTTTTAAATACCTCCAGGGATGGGGATTCCACCACTTCCCTGGACAGCCTGTTCCAATGTTTGATAACCCTCTCCCAGCACCTTTGAGTGTCAGGACCTGAAGTATAAAACAGTTCACCTTGTTATAAAGAACAAGAACCCTTCACTCATTCTCTTCTTTCCTTGCAAAGGCTTCCCTATGCCCCCCAAAAAGTCACAAAATATCTTTTTTACGGGACACCCCCCCACACACATTTATCCATTACATATTTTTATATCTATATATGCACACACAGACCCCATTGCAGAACCGTAGAGCAATGATTTTATTTAATACAAAGTGACAGTGACACAGGCAAACTGATAAACGGGAAAACCAGTTATAAGCAATTTGATTACACTTCTATATCCAAATTCAGCAGAACATGTAAAATCAACCAGAAATCTGAAACTGTTTTCTGCAACATTCGTTTAAAAGCAGCAGGACTATTGTAAAAGTAATCATTTCCAACAAAAGGATAGCAAGAGACACTAAGAAAGTCAGTCCAAGAAGCTTTCTAGCTCTGAGATGACATCTTCTTGGAAGACATGAAGGAATACACATTTCTATAAGCTTTTTTTATAGAAGCTTTAAAAAAAGATGCAAAACAAAACAAAAAAAATCAAAGTAAAGTTAGAATGTTATTAGAGCTGCATAATGCACAAGACAAAGCAGTAAAATTCAGATAACATACACTACAGTTTCAAACTGCTGTTTGAAAGCAAAAAATATAACCAGAAGCTAACAACATAAGTAATATAGCTTTGTCTTTGCCACACATGATCTACTGAATGAAAAGCATAGCCTCGCAAAGAACACACCTCAGGCTATTAAAAGCATATCAAAAGGATAAAAAATTCTCCTCTGCTCTGAGGGCATTGTACTTAGTAACAGATTATCGAACCTTTTACTTCTCAACTGCTTCAAACTTTACCCAAAAAGCTACAGACCAGCCCCAACAACAACAGAGGTTAGCCTGATCCTTTTATCACCCTGCCTGTAGAGGTAATTCAGTGTTAAATACTCGTTAATAATACTTGAAGACAAGTTGGCTTTACTACTTTAATCCACCACTAAGAAAACTGCAAGATTTAACTGAAATAGTAGACGAGATCACCCTTAGAACAGGCAGTTCCTTCCCCTTTTAAATGATGAGTCCTAGAAACTCTTGTTACTTCCTTGCAAATACACTGAGATTCACAGCCTTCCTCCTTCCACTCCTCCACCTCTTAAATCTATAAATAAACTACCTGCAGCAATACCTAACAGCCTCAAAAATGGAAGCACATTCAATAGTCTCTTAAAAACGGTACAATTCAAAACAATGCAGAATGGCAGATGGCAGAACTTTCTAATTGAATTCAGTATTGTTTAGCAGCCCGTTTGATCGCTCAGCTCTGCAGTGCAGTTGTGCCAGCCCATAGGTCAAACACAGTATGAATTCAAACATTTGCAGAGAGACCACAGGATGCAGAGCTGTTTGCATATAACATCCTCAGTGAGGTTTCCTGCCATAAGGAAACATGTGGTGTTCAAGCAGGGAACACCATTCCATTCAACAACAACAACAGTTTAAGCTCTCCTTGACTTCGATTAGAGCTTGGGCACTTTCTTTGGCGCATAGTAGGGAGAAAAGAAATCTTTAGATCATTGAATTTTATGACCAAGACATGATAAACTAACTTTGCTATATTTTGGCTATGTTACCCAGTAGATTTTGTAAACTCATAAACAAATAAACTTCAAGTTTAATTATACTACAGTAATGATCACTGGCCTGTGGAAAAATGCGTGGATGGTCTCTCTCTACTATGCAGTTCAACATTGCTAGCAGTACACAAAAAGACCGAGTGCACGAAGATACTGAAGTTCAACCAGCTGCAAAAACAAAGAATAAAACTTGCAGGACTGGTGTGCACACACAGCAGTGGTGATATATTTTTACTTTTTTTATGGTACAGTAGGATTTGAATGTCCCACCACTGTAGTGGGCTATGGGCACCTTAGGGAAATTATTTTTTAGTTGCACATGCATAAGTACAAAAAGTTATCTGAAGATGCACTCCATTACATTCGTGGAAATCCAAACCACAGTTAAGCCTCTTATCCAAGGCTTACTCACTCACAGTTCTTCCAGTGTCACCTGAAAAATTGTATTTTCTACATACAGCTTGAATGCAGATGCAATATGAAGTCCCACAAAAAGGAATTAAGTTACTTCTTTGTAGCAATGACCTCATTTCTCAACAGCAGCAACCTTTTTTGAGGGGAATTTTACCATCGGAGATGCAAACCTGTCAAGCCGCATCTGTAAGATTCACTCAACTCCCACCTTAGGCTCTCTTATTGTTATGTCTCCTTCACAGTAACGCAAGTGCTTTCCCCAAGTTTGTGAACTTGCATGAACTGGTGAGCTCATCACACATCCAGCAGATGAGATAATAGGGGAGGATTAAATCTATTGTGCCGCTGCACAACATAGCATCTCTCCTGGCCATAACCCACTAGGAAGCCCAAACCCCAGAGGTAGTTCCCTTGTGCAGATCTAATCCTTCCAAACGACCTGACGTGCACAGGAAGAATCCATCCCAAGGCTCAAGGCACAGCTACGTGCTCCTGTGACACAACAACAGACACAAGCCTGCACATCAGAAGAAAAAGGAGAGGTTTAGAGATGTCCTGGGCAAAGGATACCTTCCCTACATGTGAGCAAAATCTGACTTGTTTCACTGGGCCAGACTATCATCTCCCTGGGACTGTAGGCAAGGAGAGGCTGTCTCGGGCTAGTCACTGAGGACCTGGATGGGAGATGATCTCACCCATGGGATGTTCTCCTCATTGTTTGTTAAGGGAGTAAGCCGGGACACTGAGAAATATTGTGTTTAAATAAAAATAAATAAATAAGTAAATAAGCTTATTGTTGATACACAGTCAAATGTTTGGAAACAGGGAAGTCCTACCCATGAAGGCAAAAGGAGAGGCGCAGTTAAATTTCCAGGTCTCTAGGTGTGGACTAAAATTGGTTTAATAAATGAATCCACTGATCCTAGATGTATTGAGTGCAGGCCTTATTGCTGTTACAAACCACCTGACAAGAAGATTACTCATGACCTATTGTAGAGACAGAAGGAGCAGAAGTTTCCAAATGCTTTTAGACACTGGAACATACCCTCCAGTCTGGAGAAGTAGATGAGAAATCAGGACTAAGCGACCACTTCGTTGCTAGACACAGATTACTCAGATTAGTCATTTTCCATGCTGCTGCACAATGGAGGAAGTAGGACTCAAACTGCCAAGTTCACCAGAACACTGGGGAATACATAATACTCATCTTATACGTGTGTACATATGTAATTTTACATTAAGTTATTCTCAAAATCCATCCATCAATTTACCTGCTCTGACACCTTGCTTGTATTGAGCTTTCTGAAATTTTCATCCAGTTTTCAAATATTCTCTTCTCCATAGTAGCAGGCAAAGCTTATTAGAATTCATTTAAAGTCATTTAAAGATAAGACAGGTTTAACATTATTTGGTGCTCTCTAACTCTTCAATCAGATTGTGTCTCCTCAGTAATTTATTATAGAGACTTCTAAAATAAAAGTTCCATCTATACAAGTAATTTCCATGCAAATCATTAAAAAATCCCCAAATTCTTGGGAAGTTATTCTTAAACGCTTTTGTTCTGTAATACCTTGTCATGTAAATCATCAGTTCACCACTGCTCATGAGAATCTCTACCATCATGTAAAAATATGAAGAGCGATAATCCTCTGAGAGGAAGAGCAGACTGCTACTAAGCAGCAGCTGTTTCCACCGCATGTAAACTGTGGCAAACCTCTTTAGCTTCTCTGTATTTCGGCTCCCAGCCTACACAGGGACAGCCCCTTCTCTTGCCTCAAGAGGATAACTCAAGCAAAAATACATCAAGGATTATGAGGTTCGCTGATATTATGGGTATACCAGAAATTTCACTAAAATGCACACATTATGTCAAATTGCTAACGTCCTCAATTTATTTTCTGTGGCAAATATGCAAACCAAGAAAGAGGGGACCCTATAACATTAGGTGGTCCAGGAAGCCTCTCCATTAAAAACTAACCAATTTTTTTCTTCCATTATTAAAGGCCATTTTCCTAACGACTTTGCCAAGTTACCTATCAGAGATGAAGTTTTCCATGATACTCACACTGATGTTTTGGGACATATTTTAGCTAAAGTTTCAGAAAAAAAAGCAAGGAAAAAACCCTACCACATTGCTCTTACTTTGTCATACGTGTAACAATTTCCATTTTCACAAATTCACATACAAGTTGTAGGACAGGGACTTCAAACTTAACAAACAGGATAGGGAGCATTTTCTATAAGGGGATATCTTTTTGCAGACGTTGTTAAAATTTATCTGGTTAAACCCACATTTTAAGCTTGTATGAGCTATGCCTTCTTTCTTCTACAAGTTTGAAAAAGACTTGCTAGAGCTACTGAATAGATGAAGACAAACTTCCCAAGGGCCAAATTTGGGCTGATCTGGGGGGAACGGGAAGAAAAACACAAACAAACCACAAAATAAAATAAATATAAAATGAAAAACACCCAATACACATACATATATGTATATACATACTGGGCAACGTGATCTATAATAATTGCTGGTTATGGCACTTGCAATAGAACTAAATCAACTAATTCCATCCACTCTCACCCTTACCAGAAGGGAGGGTCTTTCAACACTTTTCTATAAACATCTGTATCATCCCTTAAGCAATAAAATTCAAGTTTCTGGAACAGTTGAAACTATTTGCTTAGCAAAAAGTAACACTACACACCAAACCAAATAATTCATTTTATGACTTTCTTGTCTGAGTCAATACTATAAATGGCTTAAGAGTTAATTAAATGGGTAGACTGAGAGAGCAAGGCACTGAAAGCTAAGACTAATACCCTAGGGTATCAATATAGAAACAACTCCATTCAGGAAGCCTCACAAAATTTAGAAAGCTTGCTTTGATTTTTAGACTTCTATCAGGTCTATTAATTGCAATAGTCCAAATGAGGAGGCACAGGGGCACTGGTTCCATTTAGTTATGGAGTTATATGGAGAATTGTAGGGAGGAAAATGAAGGTATTATTCAGTATTTGCTGAGAACATGAAAAACTGCACTAGCACAGGTCATGAAACCTCATTGCAAAATATCAAGGTTAATGGTCGTAAACCATAAATACTATTTTGCTGTTTTCAGCTTGGCTGACTGCTCTTCTTCAGTAAATGGGAAACTTTGGGGGGGGGGGGGGCAGGGGAGGGGAGGGGGAAGGTGTCACAGCTTCCTCCCTCCCCATGTGAGGTCTCTAGACACATATGTACCTGCAGTCTTTTGGCATGGGGAAGGTGTAACACTACTTGGATAAAGTAGTCACTCTGTTCTTATGCCCTACTGGAATAAAAGAGGGAAGAACTACTGTACTGGGGGTTGGAAAAGGGACTCTAAGAGTGAAATAATTAGAGCTGTAAAAAATTATCTTGTTTTGTTAGAGCTTAAGGCAATTTTTTTCTTTGTGTTTCAGCCATCGTGACTGCACCAATCTTTCTGTTCAAAATCACTCTAGAATAAAACCTACTCAAATCCTTTCAGTATACATTTTATTTCAATCCAGAACTACCACAAACCTTGCAAAGCCTATTTTTATTTTCAGGCTTGTGATTAAAATCTGCCCCCATGAACATGTGCATATCTCAATTTCACATGACTTGTGTTTTCGTAGAAGATTGAGAACTATCAGCCTCCAGCAGATTTCCAGATGTGCCGGGGTGCACATATATGAGTGAGTGTCCATATGTGTGAAGGAATTAACCATCTAAATTTGTGTCTGGAAGAACACTAAAAGGACTCCTCGGTCCATTGTGCCATACAGAATTCTTCATGAGAACAAAGAGCCCAGTTTAAATTGCTTTAAATACGGGGATCCAGCTCCTGCAGTAACACAAAACTGATATGGCTCTTTTGAAAGAAAAATAATTGTCATGATATTTTCGGTTGTGTTCATTACAGTTCAGCTCCTTTCTTAGTTTCCCTCTAACACAACACTTCAATACAATGTTTTGTTACGATGGTTGGGGGGGGGGGCGGAGAGAGAGGGGGGAAGTCTCAGGCAGCCAGAGGGTTGCAATAAACCAGCACAGTCCCTAAGCACATTAAAGCATACTCTTCCTCTGCTAGAATTACTGGACACCTTTGGTAAAATTTCTGTTTATTTCTAGAGAATCCTGAACATCTGGACATTACAACACTGTCATAATCATCACTGCTAAACTGCTCCTATACATTGTCTCATGCTGATGTTCCATTTACATTTCTTTATATGATAGGGTTTCAAAACATAGTTGGAGAAGTCAGCCTCTACTACTGAAGATCATACTATTGCAGTGCAACGAAACCCACAGACAGAGAGCCAAAATTATGCTGTACTGTGCTGTGTATTTATGAATCAACATCCTCAAACTCCAGAAGGTATTAACCAGAGGAGCAGCAGTAATAAGGCAGGTGGATCAACACTGTGCGATTACCTAAATAACAGCAGAAAAGTTGTAATGTATTAATAGTCAATGCAAAGAATATGGTCATAGTCTCTTAATTTAAGGATGCAGAAGCTTTATAGCACAAAAGTAATTGGCACCTGGCTAATTCAGAAACATCTGCTTGAATGCCCACTCTGATCAATTGAAAGATTCTCCTTATTTTTAGGGAGCCATGCATATGGCCCATTTTCATTTTGCACTACTCATATTCACTGGTAAACAAAGAATATTATACCACAGGGAGTACACTTTAATATCAGAGGTATTTTCTGCTGATATTTTAAGAAATTCTTTCAAAAAAGCAAGTTTCTGTCTATGCTATGTTGCTTTTAAAACAAACGACAAGATGCTTAGGTAGACTAGGTCCTTCAAAACTAAACAGGGAAACCCACTGGGAGGCAAAAAGAAACTTTCTAAACAACAAAACACAGACTGTTAACCGTCACTGGCCTCCCGCTTATTCCCTCCTCCCCCTTGAGACATGATATTGCATAATCCTTCTGCTGCTACTCTTTTGCTATTTTGGTATGCGTGTTAGTATTACAGTAAACACCTTATGATCCCATAATGATCCCATAAAAGGATGCCACAATTATTTATCCCCAGGAACCCAAACATAACACACTTGTAAGACCTCATATACATATTTTTACTGTTTTCCTTCCCAAAACATTGTTCAAATATCTGCTTACAATACTGAATGAAGAATATCTTGCTATATATTTTAACCTTTATGACTTACAGGTCTTCTGATTTTCCTCCCCAAAACAAAACAAAAAAAGTGGAAAGATAACAATGGGGGACCTTACACTGACAGCAAGGATCAAGACTATTTGCAGTAATGGAAAGAAAGCTTTCAGCCTTCTCTCACATAATTTATGCACTAATAACTGAGCATTACTTCATTGCTGTCCTCAAGCATAACTGTCTGAAGACATTTACATAGTTAACTAACAAAAAAATCTGGTTGGGAATTAATTGGAAAGAGTTTTCTATGTATATGAACATACACATTTTCATTCTTCTTGAATAAAGCTACAGCTTTCATACTGTACAGACTACAGTTAAACTCTAATGTTGAATTTCTGAGTGTCTTTTATTGTCTTGACCCATTTCATGCTTAAGTCTAGGGAAGAAAGAGCAACCTTCAGAAGGCAGCAAACTGCAAAACAATTCTACACTGTCTTTGAACTGGAAATCTTAAACTTAATTGTAAAAACATCAAATATGTAGAATACTTCTAAATATCCCCAACATTAACTCTGTTATGAAAAGTTATGAACTGAAAAACAGTACCTTGTGACTGATTTACAAGTTTTACTACTTGATGTTGTGCATCCCTGATTGATGCAGGGAGGTAGACTGTAACTGAATTTCCTTTCCTCACACAAGAGAGGCACTGCCACAGAGCACCATTCAAAGCAGAAGCAGGATCCTGTCCAGGCATTTTCCAGACCACTGTAGATGGGCAATTAAAACCATCTACAATCCCACTGGATGCTGAAGGATGTGGACAATGAACACAAATCCTTTAGAATATTTCTTTTCTCCTGTTTTCCTCAAAACTCAACTTGACTCTGAAAAATTACAACATTAGAAACAACTGTAGCAACCATCAGCATTAACCCCACTAAACTAGCAACAAGATTTTTGCAGGTATCAATGGTTCATGTCTTCCGTCAAGCCTAACACTGAAAGCTTAATTGTTTTTACTTCCAAACACAGTCTTTTCATACTTGGAAACATGGTGTGGCAAACTAACATTAAAATGTTTGCACAAAGTTAATCAGAAGTGAGCTTATAATTTCAATTCAGATATAAACAATATTACATTAATTATTTAAACACTTAATTGAGAATGTGCACTTTCAAAGCTCTTGTCCCACAAATCATTTTGACATGTTTCTGCTCCCTTCCACAGCAAAAATGAAATGTCATTGGCAAGGTAATGATTCAAAGTGATTTCAGGGCAAACTGCAAATTGTTGCCAGATCAGAAATTGTTTCCTAAGAAAAAAAGAAATCTTAAGAAAAGGTTTGATCATGGGGTACTTGTACTGTGTCATGGATGATACTGTTTAAACAATTCCCTTAAAGATTCTCACAGTCATAACCAAAACAAACCCCTGCCTAAGACACTTGGGAAAAACAGGAAAACTAAAGGAATATTATTTCTAGTGTGAAATGCTGACAGCCCAAATACTGGGAGAATGCGCAGTTACATTCACCTACTTGGTCTCCATTCAGATTTTACACTTGGAAAAGCCAAAGCCAGACAAACACATACTCATGAAAGCACAGGGTTTACAGATATACCAGTAGCATCATGGCGTGCAGAATTCCTCACACTCTAGTCTTTCAGGGCACTCCTTACTCACCCCAGCACCAGCCAGATGACACTTGTGTTTGCACAGGTTAGTCATACTTCTCCACCTTTCTTTGCTGCCATAAACATTTCACAGCAGAAACAGAAAATACCAAGGAGGTGTAGCCTTCTCCCTTATTAGTTTTCTGTCTTACCTAATAAATCATTATTCTCCAGTGCATTATTGATTTTTCTTCTCCTAACAGCATCCTACTTGTCCATATTGTTCTCACAGCAAGGGTTTCAAAACTAAATGGGGTTAAAACAACAGTCCCATAGAAAACTTAATTACGGCTTCATTATTTATCCCCCCTCTAAAACTTAACACTGGTAATAACAATGGGGAGGGCTCTAGTCTAGATACAGATGCCAACAGTTGATAGGCATTTTCACTAATATATCATCTTAGTCTAGTTAAAATATATCTATAGACCAAGGGGATAGAAATACTCCTGGAGAGAAATATATACTTGTACTTTAACTCCAGAGCACAACAAAAGTCAAAGAAGCTGTCTGTGTGTGTCATGGTTTGGGCCAGGTTGGCCAATGACAGGATGACAGATGCCCTTCCCCACATCTCACTCCAAGGAGAGGATGAAGGGAGATAAAGAGACTTATGAGTTCAGAAAAAAATGAACTACTCTAATTTCCTTTTTATTTTATTGTTAATATTTCATTAATGAAATAGATACAATGCATACAAATATATACAAAACCATATCAAGCTCTCAGGGAGACGTCACCTGCAGGCACCGGGATGGTTCCAGACTGGACTCAGTGACGGATGGCAATTGGATTGCGCATCTTGATTCAGGAACCCACAGAGCAGGATCAAAGGCTGACAGAGTCCTCCTCAGACACCAGTCACTGAAGAAAGAGAGCCACTGAAGAAGAGCCAACCTGACCTCTTTGATCCCTCAGCATTTTTAGTGAGCAGGCAGATGGAATGGAACATCCTATTGGTCAGTTTGGGCCACCCGAGCTGCCCACTCCTCCCCACGGGTACAACACCTCCACAGGGTAAACAACCAAGTCAGCTGCCCCTGGTTGCCACAGCAACAAGCATAAGCAAGAGCCCCTCTCCCTGAACAGGGAGTTGCCTCTGCTTCACCCCAGACCAGGACACTGGGGGAAAAAATGTTACAGAAACAGCAGCTAGTGGAGAAAAAGCTGTAAGAAAAGGTGCCTTCTGCACTGCAACATATCACTGCAGGCAGCCGTATTGCGGTTTTTTACTATTAATCTCCAATGTAAGACCCAAATATGTTTTGAATGTATGGGTTTCAAGAATACTCTCATCATATTCCAGTCTTCTGGATCACTTTACACAAGATGAAGATGTTCTTTACACAAGATCTCATGTTCTTGCCTGTCCATGTTAACTCACTCCATAACGCAGTCAGTACTATTGCTGCACTGATGCCTACAGTGAATGGATGATAATTCCTACACCAGATCTTTATTTAATTGAATGTCTGGCTTATGCTTCTCCTAGCCTTCTGAAGTCACACGTGTGTACAAGCAACTGGCCCCCTTAGCATCATTGTGTTCAGTTCTGGGCCCCTCACTACAGGAGGGACATTGAGCTGCTGGAGCGTGTCCAGAGGAGAGCCACCAAGCTGGTGAGGGGTCTAGAGAACATGTCACATGAGGAGAGGCTGAGGGAACTGGGCATGTTTAGTTTGGAGAAGAGGAGGCTGAGGGGAGACCTCTTTGCCCTCTACAACTACCTGAAAGGAGGGCATAGGGAGGCGGGTGTTGGCCTCTTCTCCCAAGGGAATAATGACAGGACCAGAGGAAATGGTCTGAAGTTGTGGCAGGGGAGGTTTAGATTAGATATTAGGAAGAATTACTTTACTGAGAGAGTGGTCAGGCACTGGAACAGCCTGCCCTGGAGGTATTTAAGAAATGCATAGACATGGCACTTCAGGGCATGCTCTAGTGCCCGAGATTGTCGGTTTGTGTCTGTTTGTTTTTTTTGTGGTTGTACTCAATGATCTCAAAGGTCCCTTCCAACCATGAAGATTCTGTGATTCTGTCATCATTAGCCTATGTATTATCTTAAGCAGGTTTAATAATATTGTGAGATTAGAAATTCAGTTCCTTATTTCCTCTTTTTTTCTCTTCCCTAGCCCGTCAGGCACTAGGGCTTTTGTACAAAGATTCAGGAAAAGGAAGGAGGTTTTAGAAGCAATATTAAGTACATCTTTTCCTACATCTCACCTTTTCTACAGTTCTGCAATGCCCCCATAAGTAAGGGGACAAGCTCAGAATCAACTAATACACAATTGCTCAAAACGCCATCAACTATGCCATGTAGTGACTGCAAAAGAAAAATATTATCTCCAAATGACAAATGGCTTGCTTTCAACAGTGCTGTCTCCCAGAAATCTGTCTAATAGCAGAATCCTTGGAAACAATGTTCCTGTGGTCATGGACATTTGCTCCCGTGGTATTCAGATAATACCCTGCAAGTTCCATACCAAACGTAAAAAAATCGTTCCCTTCCATCTCTGCTCTCCTGCTCAACCCCCTGGAAACACATCGGTGCTGTCCACAATTTATTTTCCCCATCTCTGTAATACATTTTATATAAAGTTGGGGATGTTCATGCTGCAAACATGTTTTCCTCCGCTCTGCTGATACACTGCTGCTTCCACAGTTTGCGAGGCTGTACAGGGCAAAGATATTAGTCTAACCCAAAAGTTACCAGAGTCCCAACGGAGAGACACTGCGTTCAGCTGCATTCAGATCACAGGTTATCCCAACAGATAATGCAATCACTCCTAAAAACAGTCTTCCCCACATGAAATGGCTGTGGTGAAAGGTAGTTTCTCACAAAAAAAAAAAAAAAAAAAAAAAAAAGCAGCTATGACAAATTAACCTGGAAACAAGACAGAGCAACTGAAAAGAGAACTTATATGTCAACAATGAGGGATGTTCCAGATAATTTATATATTCCAGAGATGCACTGAAGTGAAGCAGCAGAGCAACTCTCTTAAAAATAAATAAATAAACAAACAAAAAAAAAAGTCCATTAAAGGAGATTCCTGTTAATACTTATTTGTGGAATCTAGTACAAACCACGATGGAATTTTGTTTCATTTCTGATATCCATTTATGTTTCTAAGCAATACAAAAAGCATACCCAGGGAAAAGTTACAGTGAAAATAAAAAGGTACAGATTAGAGTAATTGAATTATGAAGAAATTTCAGTGCAGGCGGAGGCCAAGATAAAAACAACAGACAAATTCATTTCCTGAGCAATTGGTTGTGCTCTGGGGCTGTGCCTCAGCCTACAGAAAGCCATACAGAATGGGGCCACTCAGTCACACTCAGGACAGACTAAGATACAAGCTTAAAAAGACTTTTTTTTTAAAGCAAAGCCAGGCTGTTTGAAACTGGAAGAAGGCAGAAGGCTTCATGTTACCTTCATTGGTATACATTGTATGTATATGTTTATGTAGTCCTTCTATATAAGTAGGTGAGAAAAAATACTTTAAAGATCCAAAAAGAAATCTGCACATATCAGCTTCCTATGTCTACCACCAACAGACCTCCTGCCTACCACCTTGGACTCAAACCCACGCTGTTCTTCAAGGTCTACCCTTCCAGCCATTCTTACCTATTCTGCTTTTCTAGGTCTCCAGGCTCTGGGACAACACATCAACGCGCTCATCCCTGGTATGAAGGAAGTTTGATTAGAAGGCAGAGTAAATGTAGGCAAGGCAATAGCAATAAAGAACTGGGAAACAAAGTGCTCAGTCACAGAGCAATCCTGCACTGCAGCTGTCTTCAGCCGCCACTCTATCAAATGGATTCCCTTCCTCCCTCCCCACCCTGCAAGATCAAATGTCTTTTTAATAAACAGCAGTTAATCATCAGATATGAAATTTGTCTCTCTTGATAAGGAAATTTAGAGCAGAGAACATTATGTAATAAGAACACGTTTTGTAGACAGGCAAACAATTAGATGACTGCAACATCACAGTGAGAATTGTTTAAGAAGATCTTTCATTACCTACTGTTTTTCTACTTTAAAAAACACAGCTACAACCCAAAATTCACAGGGAATTTTGGTTAAATAAGCATTTCTCCCTCCCTCCTTCTTTTTAGAACTTAAGATTTCAACTACCATGAAATCTATGAAAGTCAAAACATGCTGATAAATACTTCCTAAGGTTAAACATAGTGCTGAAGACAACTGAGAAATGTTAACATGTTAAATTACTTCAAATGTTTAAACACAGTATTGTCTGGAAATCACACCCATACCTCCAGCCTTCCAAACCACATTCCTCAAACCTTACTCAGATTTATGAGCAGCAACTCTCATTGCAATTCTCAACTTCCAGAGCTTCACTCTAATCACTTAGATGCAAAACAGAAGCACAGAAACCCCTGGATCTAATTGCATTTGGGGAACAATTTATATTAGAGATACACAGAAAAACATATAGCCAAAGGCTAACCATCAATATTATGGAGTCCTTTTACATCAAGAAACTTGGGGGAAGCAAATGGAAGGAAGGAAAGAGTATATGGAGAGTGTGCTCTGAGAGATGACACAGCTTTCCTGTTTATATACCTAAGAGAGGCAACAAGGGTTCATTATGATCACCTGTTCCAGCCTCCCCTATGTGTAGCCTATAAGATTTTCCCATATTAAGTCCTGTTAAAAATAGATCTGTCTTTAGAAAAAAAATAATCCTTGATTTAAAGTTTTTTAATGATGAAAAACTTTAAGTATTTATTAGTCTAATGAGTGCTGTTACTTTAAAAACCTGCACCTCTTGTCTAGTTTCAGGACGTCCAACTTCAAATTTCCAACGCTGGATGTTGTTAAACCTTTTCTGGTGTGAGTTAAGAGCCCATTATGCCTCACCTTGGCATTTCTGGGCAACGATCCAATCACTTCTTTCATTCTTTTGGATCCACTCAAGACAACACATGCTCTGAGAGGCTGCACAGCCAGGGACTTTTAAATGTTTTATATACTGCAGTAGGCTGCACCTTGCACACAAATCTCTCACCTGAAGTGCATACAGCAAACCAGCAACACTTGGGCACATCGCAGGTCATTTTCCCACCTGCTCGTCTATCTTCTCACATTTAAGTAAAGGGCTACTCCCTGGCTGACTGCCTATCAACCCTCCCAAGGCTTTCCAAAACTCATTAACTCTAGAGCACAGAAGCCCTTAACTCAATATTCCTTGTGGTACAACTCCACGCTGAGCATGCCGAAATGCGTGTTGGCTAGCTGCACTCTGTAACTACCAAGTAAGCCAAACTACTTTATATAAGTGGTTCTCAGTCTCCATCATGTACTCCTTTCTTTGTATAGTCGTATAATAAAATGTAAGTATACTAAGTAGACTATATTTTCCAAAGCAAAAACCTGGAAGAAAACTTTAGGTAGCACACAAGGGAGAGCTGATCATCACCTGAGAGCCACTGAGCCACTCACCTGCTCGGTGATGAAGAGGACAATTAACCGTCCGTTCCTTATCACCCCTTCCCACTGAACAATAACCACAACCGGCATCGCTGACGGGAAAGATCCACCACCTTCAATTTTCACAGTAACGTACGGTAGAAAGCATTAAAAAATAAAACCTAAGAACCTCCCGTCAGGTTATTAACCCACTGTCCGCCGGGGGGGAGCCGGGCCAACGCAGCCTCCCGCCACAGCGGGACCAGCCCAGCGCGGCGACCCGGCGGCGGCACTCGCTCTCCACCGGGACCGCGCTGCGGGCTCCCTCCTCCTCCTCCTCTTCTCTCTCTCGAGTCCTTCTCTCAGGAGAAAAAAAAAAACCCAAACCGCCTAGAAGAGCTGCTATTAAGAAAGAGGGACTTACCAGGCACCTCGGCAGGGGGAAGGAAAATACATACAAGCAGCAGCAGCATCCCCGCCGGCGGCAGCTGAGGGCTGCTGATGCCAACTCGGCAGCTCTGTGGAGCTGGGAGGTGAAGTCCCGGCCCCGGCAGGGAGCGCACACCCCGGCACACACACACGCACACACACACACGGGGTACGGGGAGGACTCGCACTGGCGCCCGCAGGTGCAGCCCTGCGGTAGCCCCGTCCCCGCCCGCAGCCCCGCACTCCTCCGGCAGCCCGGGGGAGGGCTGGGGTTGCCTCACCGCCTGGCCGCCCCCCCCCGTCCCCCCGTACCTCTCCGGCTGCTGCTGGGCCGGCCCCGCCGTCGCTCCACAGTGGCCGCCCGCCCTCCGGTAGCGCGGTGCCGTGCCGCCCGCCGCCGCCCCGCAGCGCCCCACGCCGGCGGGAAGCGGCCCGGCCGGGAGCCGGGGCGGCCGCCGTCCCGAGCTGCGGGAAGCGGGGCCGGGGCGCCTCCGCGGAGGTCACTCTCCCCTCTCCTCCCGCTCCCCCTGCCCGCCCCGGGGGTCCCCGCCCTGAGGTCCCGCTCCCCCGGCCGACGGCGCCGGTCTCCCCTTCCGACGGGGCCGGGGAAGGGTGCGCATCCAGCGCTTCTGGCTGCGGTGGTTGCGCTTCCCCTTAACATCGTCTCCTCGTTATCAGCGGTGTTTTACTTCTGTGGAGCTAGCGGCTCAGCAGGCGAATCAGTGATTTCTGAGAATACGCTTGAAAAGGGGGGGTGGGGGGGGGGAAGGTACTTACTTGACAGTTTTAGGATTTTTCAACCACAGCAGCTGTATCTGTTCTGTGCACTGGGTGAGGGACGCATCCGAAGGGTAAAATAGTATGTACGCGTATAATAAAAGGCACTTGTCCCAGCTGTCCTCACTACAGCTATATACAATAGCTCTTAAATTTTATGACCGTCGCTTTTAATGGTTCAAGTGAGCTAGATTTATCAAATAGCTACAAGTATTGCAAAATATTCCAAATTTCAAAAGTAACCAAGCAAAACAGCATCTTGATTCACCCAGATGAATTGAATGATTCATTCACCCTCATAGGCATCCTCAGGCACCTGAAGAGCTCACATAGCAGGCATCTAAGAAAGATAAGGAAACTAATTTAGCACTTATGTGTATTTTCTAATATGTTAAAATATGCGTTTGAAATTGCTGCAGTAAACAAAGCTCGGCCATATGAAAATACTTAAGAGCTTTTCTTTTTCACAGCTGTAACTGACTTTAAAACTGATCTAATTATATCACTTTCAAAAAATGCCAATGCATGCAACCAAAATCTCCTGCTTGGCTTTCATGCATAAAATTTTAGCATAAAAATTGCAGTTTGTGCAGAATAGTAATGTAATGTTACTTGTTATCTGCAAATACCTGGTGTTGCATTTTTTTTTTAAAACTACAGTGTTTGTATTATTCCAAATGATGCGTATGTAGGAAAGTTTATACTTAGAAGGTGCAATGTTTACTTGGTTAGTACATAAATACAAGCCCTTGGAGGCTAATTTGAGTTTGCTACACGTTATCCTCACAACATCATTCTTTGACTTGTTCAGCAAAAGCTAATGAAGGGATCTGCTCTAAATTTAATGCTCAGGTACATCGTTTGTCTGTAATTACCAGACTAACACATTGGTCTCTAAAACAGTGTGAATCATTATCAAAAAAAGACACACAGGTGAATATATTCTATAAGGCATGATTTAATTTGAAATATTAAAGCAGCAGCTTCAGATGTATGTGGTTTTTTACAGTTTCATCTTATAAATGTTGTTGGAGGGGGGCTGGTGAAAGGAAGGGCTAACATCCCCTTTGCACAGCAGCCTGCGAGCTCATATACAGCATTACCACCCAGTATACCCAACTTCAAGGAGAATTTATGAGAAACATCACAGGCTTTCTGTGTTTCTGTTGTGATATAAAGCAGCTGTTCTTAGGGACTGGAGAACCATACTATTTTGGTAGCACTACCCCATGCCAATCCATATTTATTAAGCACCCTTTGTGATCTAAAACAAACCACGTGAGCCATGGGCTTTACAGATCAGGATTATAGAAATCTGCAGCTTGTTTAGACGAAAGGTAAAGTATTCCTGCTATTATTTCATTGGTGACTTCAATCTCCATCAGTAATGCATCATTGTAAAGGATTACCCCACCACAGTCCCAGGCTGCAGCTTTATTAGGGATGACTCGTAGTACTCGTGGCCCTTTTCCAGAGTGCTATGGCAACCCTCTTGTCCTCTGGGATGGTGGTTTTCCAGTCGATTTTCTTCTCTGGATACAGAACTGCTAATTCCACACACCAGAAATCAAAGAAAACATTTATTGATATCCTGGTTCACACAGCCACAACATCTTCCAAACGTGAAGAACTTGCACAAATTACACAGAGTTCAGCTCGATGATGTTAGTGAACAAAACCCAGTTTGCTTTCATTTCAGGTAGCGTTATAGAGTGTTCTGCAAGTTTCTATTTATCCTCACCTTAATCTAATCGATCAGTAAATATCAGAAAACGTGGCTATTGGTGCATTTTGCTAAACGAAAAGGTTTTAAGTAAGAAATAATGTGGCATGAAATAGGAAAGAGATATTTTCAAAACCACCCATAGCTATTAACTGTAAGAGCTGCTGTGAGATAACTAGTTACATTTCACTCCTAAATAACACATGTGCTAGGAGCAGAATTTGAGAACAGAATTTTAAAGGAAAGCTTTGTCAAGGAAGCTGAGATATGCAAGTTCTCATCACCCAGTTGGGCACTCCCTGGGCTACCTTCCAAAAGTATAATTGCAGCCGTAATGAAGAAAGAGGAGTGTGCCTTTTACTAACTCTCATTGCCCAAGGTTTTGAGTTGTCACTTGGTGGAGGTCTTCATAAAAAATCCAGAGACTTCAGCAATGTCTTCCATCAGTCAGAAAGTTACGGAAGATACTTCAATAGAAGTGTCCTGTTGCTGTGTATATTTTTTTCAGTGGTTTGAGATCCTGTTATGTTCTGCATTTTAATTTAAGAACTTTTTGGCATTTCTGTAAAAAGGCTCCCTGTTCAAATTTTAATGTGGCTTGTGTTACTGGTGTGCTTCTCTCCACTGCCAGTTAAAAGGGGAAAAAAGGCAGATTTATGTTTTGAAAAAATGCCTGTTATGAAGCACTAATGAATAATAAGGCAAAATAACATTTCAAGAAATACAGAAACTGCTGCAGAAGCAATAGCACCACTATGTTTCTTTAAACCATTCGTCAGCTCGTTCAGCATTCCTTCTTGAAAGAAGACAGATTTATTAAATGTTATATGCCTGCTGTTTTAATTTCATATAAACTCATATAAATATAAAATCATAAAATCATAGAATCGTCTAGGTTGGAAGGTACCTTTAAAATCATCAAGCCCAACCATCAAGCTAATGCTGCCAAACCACCACTAAACCATGTCCCTAAGCACCACATCTACGCATCTTTTAAATACCTCCAGGGATGGAGATTCCATCGCTTCCCTAGACAGGAATATTTAATTTCAACTGAGACTGTTCTTCACAATTCCTGCTTGATGAGTGTGTGACATATGGGGTTTGCTGGAATTTGACATAACCCTGTCAACTATGTTTTTTTCAGAGTGCATTATAAATGTTCATGAGACCAGTGCAACCAAGTAACCATGGGATCCAGACCCACCTGCTTTTCTTAGGATTTGGGTTTTGCGTTTCTGACAACAGTATTGGGTCAATTGCAAGTCAGAGGTTCTTGTCGCTGACCTTACTTGCCCCTCCATTTTTACTTATGTGACATGAAGAGGCTTTCTTATTACAAAGCCAAGAAACTTACTTCTGAGGGAAAAGTAGTATTTTTCAAGTTTCATTCCTGTTATTTGCTGTTGTCTTAGCCTTCTCTTCCTCTCCCTATAGAACAAGTGATGTCAAAAGCAGGATGAGGATGCAGAAAATGTCATAGAAGAATGAAGCTTTCTCCTGTACAAGAGAGCAACATTTTGAAAAGGCAATTATTTAAGGTTTTTCTTAATGTTAGTTACTACTTGAACAGGAAAATTATGTGTCACAGGCTTAGAAATGAAAAAGGGGGAGCCAATGTCATTAGCTGAGACAAAGCCATTTCTGTTTCAGCCAGTGAAACAATTTAGAAAAGCAGGTATTTACAAAAAGCTTTTCAGGGTAATTACAGTGTCTCCTGACCTTTCTAAAGGACATGTTAAAAGGGGACTTAGAGATATATCAAACGCAGCAACACATTTGTACTTCTCTTTCTCACATCATAAAATGAGGAATCTATTTACTTGTTCCTGCTTTTCTTTAGTACATTGAAAAGAAAAAGAAGAGGAGAATGCATTTCTTGGCATCTCACTGTGCTACGTTAAGCCAATATTTGAATTACTGCCTAGAATGGCCTCATGCAAGTTAAGGGAGTGCTCTTACAGCCCCTATTACTGTGTGCACTATTTACTCAATTATTTTGGTGATGATTATTATGGTATTCTTTCCACAAGCAAGACGTATGCAAATGGAATGGAACGCTGCATAAAGAAATGTTCCGTTAACATCCAGGTGCCCTGTGTTCCACAGCAGGACATGGAGAAGTGTTCCTCGGGGCAACACTGAGGGAACCATTAAAAGAACTTGAACATGTATGGCGCACCTGCAAAGCATAAACTGGGAACGCAACATACAATTTCATCCTAAATGTACTGATACATTTTAGAATTACCGTTTTCCTTCAAAAAAGCTAGCGACAGTTCTATCAATTAGTAAATCCATCAGTAGCTACCTGTATTTTTCACAAATGTTTTATGGCAAAGAATTTTAATGGCTTCTACAAAATACAGAAACATTTAATGAAACCAGTTGATTTCCTATAGGTAAAATTCGTGAGGTTCATCAGGAAGATAGCTCAAGTCACCTAAATGTTAGTGATCATCTAACTGATTGTCAATTGGCAAGATTTAGCATATTGTGGAAGTTACAGAGGAAAAAACCAAAACCACCCCTAAAATCCCCCATAATAGAGAATAAGCAGAAACAGTCTTCTCCTTGCTCATTAATTATTTTTTCTCGCACAACCCCAACAGTTTTGCTGGAGCTGTGAAGAGTTATGACATTTCTTCTAACAAAAACCTCCCTAAAACTCTACAAGATGACTATAGTTACTTTGGCTGAAGATGCATACACAGGACCCTTACAGCCTAGAGTAATATGTGGCCTGCAAAAATTTCTAGGGTTTCTGGCAAAACTCTTCTTTGTCCTCTGTTTGCTGTCACTGAACTACTTTAGGGTCAAGATGTTTCACCAATGTCTTTGCAACATCTTGATTTACTGTATACAAATCCATTTCAACCAGAAAATGAGTCTATAAAACTACAGGATTTGTGCACTGGGTACCAACTGACCCTCAAATTTGTCTTTCATCTATGAAACTATTCTGCCGCAAGCAAAGGTATTTGTTAACACCACCAACAAACATTTAAAGCATGTTTTATACACCAATGTTTTCCATTCTGGTCAGAAACTGAAAGGACATTTTAGCTCAAACAAATTGGTTCAACTTGTCCTTGACAAGAAGCACTGCTTAGGAAGGGAGAAGCTGCATTCTGCATTTGAAACAGGGTTTGGAAAAATAACTAAGGTGGCAAACATATCAAAAAGCAAAAAATACTTCCATTTATTTTATAAAAGAATTCTTCACCCTTTGGAAAACTCAATGACATGGCAAGAGTGACTAATTTGTCTTTCTTTCACTTGCATTATGTTTTGCTCAAAGCACTTCTTCACAGATGTAGCCTTATGAGGTAATTTTTGCTAAGAGAAAAGCTGTCATCTTGAATGAAGTGTTTCTTCAACATGGTTTAAGTGACTTACAAACACAGCCTAACTGAGGTGCCTTGAACACTATAGAAAGATAATACTTTCTATAGTCACTTTTCTATGCAGACATCCAGTTTCTCTTTGTAGAAAGTGCATTTTCCATATTAAACTCTGCTTCTTAGAGTCCTTAGAGCGCAATCACATCTCTTTGCTGGCTCTCCTTCCCTTTGCACATGAAGACAATTGCTAGTTCCCATATCTCCAGTTCAGAGAAGCTTGTTGGTCCAAAAAAAATAGTTTCTTTTCCTGCTTTTCTGTGGTATGTTGGACGGGACGTAGGAGAAGGGTTTTTATTGTTTCAGCTAGAATGACGAAAAGGGATGTTCCCTTCCCTTTTAGCTGGAATAAATGTTAATTGCCTTAAAGTGGGACTGTGACAGGCAAGAATTATTAAGATTTCTTACGTCTAACAGTAGCCCTAGTACAGGTATAGATAAACAATTATTTTAAAAAAACTCATTTGATACTTGGAGAGAATGAGCTCACGTTTGGTTAAAAGGCTATGTTTGTCTAATAGTTTGCAGCCACAGAGAAGGGGAAACCCACTATTTATTACCCTTTTCTCTATTCTTCAATGATGCTCTCCCTTGCTCTGCTGTCTGCCTGACCGCTTGGCAAGCCAGTGCAGAAAACTAGCAGAAAGTTACTCCGTTTTTGTTGCTGCTGATTTAGTGGGGTTTTTTCCAAACAACAAGAAAAAAAAAATAAGATCACCAAAATGTAAATGCATCCATGGAACATCCTTGCTAGTTTTTAATTCAACATCTAGTGGTACGGCATTTTACATCAACTGTATTAAGAACAATGTCAAGAATGCATCCCAGTCCTATAATGGTTCTTTTCATCTCAGTGAAGCAAATAATAGCTTAAAAGATAAGTGCCCTGGTCATGGTAAAGAACCACATGTTTTATTTAACTTTCATGCAATTAAGGTCTTGCATTCCAGAAAAGGATAGCAGCATCCCTGCTCTTAGCAGCTGATGTTGCAGCATTTCTAAATTTTAAAAGACTGAGATGAAGAGTTTTTTATGCATAGTACACCATAACAAAATTCATAGACTAGATGTTTTTAAACAAACACTTTTAAAAACAGTTCTTATTTCTACTTAAATGTTTATACAACATAAAATCTATCATCTTCAAACATGCATGTTGTAGGAGTTTTTGGACACAAGCTCTCATAATTTATAATCTTACAGCAGCGCTATGATGACTACTTGAATAGCATTTAAAACAACACCATATTCCATGCATTTTAAGATATTATTTAATATAATTTAACAGGAGCAAAGGAAGAGTTAGAAACGTGAACAGGTAGTCGTGGCAGACTGATGTTTACCCAATAAGCTCACCGAAGGTCATTTTCTTTACCACACATTACCATTTTCAGAAATCTTGACAAATAAAACAGTTGTCTCAGAAATAATCCAAATTGTCAAGCCTTCGTAGTCATATGAATAGCCTCACTAAAACTTTATTTTTCTGGTTCTCCAACTTTGAAGGTTACCCATGTACCTAAGTAAACTAAATAGCAATTGAGAATTTCAATGTAGGGATCACACATTGTTCATGAACCATGTGTGGTGAATTTTGATTTGTAGGAGGAAGTCATTCAATAAATTTTGAATAGACCTGGAATCATTCTGAACTGAATCCAGCCAATTTCTGTTTGGTTTTTTTTTTTGTTGCCTTCAAACAACACCTTCCACCCTCCTGCCTATTTTATGTCTTTAATTACTGAGAATTACTGAATAAAGCCTTGCTGACAGTTGTTCTGTAACGCTTAAAGAGTACAGCTAGCCGTTCTGGAGAAATGTGTCACTTTCAGAAGTAGATGGGGAACCCTGGCTGCAGCATGCTGTGGGGGGTAGGTGTGCTGGGCTGACCCTGCCCGGCTGCCAGATCCCTACCCAGCTGCTCCATCACTCCCCTCCTCAGGGCTGGGGGAGAAAATAGGATGGAAAAGCTGGAAAAGATGAGGACAGGGCAATCATTCACTAACTAGTGCCATAGGAAAAGCAGATGACTTGGGGAAAATTTATTCTATTGCCAGTCAAAAATAGGGTAGGATGGTGAGAAACAAGGACGAAACTAAAAACACCTTCCCTCCAGCCCTCTCTTCTTCCCAGGCTCAACTTCACTCTTTTGTTCCCAACTTTTCTACCTCCTCCCCACTGAGTATCTCAGGCAGATGAGGAACGGAGGCTGTGCTCAGTCCATACCAGCTCCTCCTCACTCTTTTCTCCTGATCCAGCCTGGGGTCTCTCCCATGGAATACAGTCCATCATGAAACTCTCCAATGTGGGTCCTTCCTGCAGGCTGCAGTTCTTCAGAAGCTGCTCTAGTGTGGCTCCTTTTGAAGGGGGTATAGTCCATCATGAACACACTGCTCCTGCATGGGCTCCTCTCCGTGGGCCACAACTCCTGCCAGAAGCCTGCCCCTGCATGAGCTCTCCATGGGCTGCAGCTTCCTTCAGGATACGTCCACCTGCTCTGGCATGGGGTCCTCCATGGGCTGCAGTGTGGATATTTGCCCTGGCATGGCCCTCCATGGGCTGCAGGCGGACAACCTGCATCACCATGGTCTTCTCCATGTACTGCAGGGGAATCTCTGCTCTGGCAGCTGGAGCGCCTCCTCCCCCTCCTTCTTCACTGGCCTTGATGTCTGCAGGGCTGCTTCTTTCACATTTTTTCTCATTCCTCTCTCTCACAGCTGCTGCACAGTGTTTTTTACCCTTTCTTAAACATGTTATCACAGAGGCACCACCAGCTTGGCTGATGGGCACCGGAGAATCCATTTTCGAGCAAGTTGGAACCAGCTGTGTCAGACATGGGGGCAGCTCCTGGTGTTTTCTCACAGAGGCCACCCCTGCAGCCACCCAACCACTGCCAGCACCTGGGTTTACCATGTAAACCTAGTACAGAAGGTTTGTGCCATTATATGGCACCTCTATGCCAGCACAGAAGGAAAAAAATCGGGAAGTCAGATACTTGTGTTAAGGCAAAAGCATGTTGTTCTCTCTCTAGGTAAGAGTTTGCCTTTTTCCTAAAAGCAGCAAAGAGAGAACTGTTCTCAAGGACCACCCATTGATATCATCACCAAGCCTAAACCCCCTTATCTCTTCCTTTGAGGCTAACATCTATATTTAAAAACCAGAGAGATTAATTAGGTATGTCACTAACTTTTCTTATGTTTGGTGCCACAGAAAATACTGAAGAACTTGTTCCAAGAGTGCTCTTCTTCATCTCCTCTCCCTCCTTTTTTTCCTCCTCATCTTTAATTTTGGAGAGAGTAGAAGTATTTATGAACACGAAAATCCTGCAATCATCCTAAGGCAGGTAACAGCTTCTCCTGGGGTAGTTCATTGCACTGATGAGTCGCTGTCATGCACAGCAGCATTCAGTTCTTCAGACAATCTCATTCTGCTTTTTTGTTAGTGTCTCATCCTATCTTCATCAAACACTTTTTCTTCTTTATTGCCATATATGTTTGTTGGTAGTAGCTGGCTGGTAGCTCCAGCGTGTGCATGCAGCACGGACCAGTGCAAGTGGTTTTCATCACGGATTGCTTTGTCCTGTCACGACAGCCACAACAAATATATTGCCTTCAGTAAGCAGGGGACCAGTTCCCACAAATTGCATTTCATTTTGAAATTTGAATTTCTGCCAAAACTGTAAGGTCTGAAATGTCAGCATTTCCCATGAAATAGAAATTCAAAATGTCGATCAGCTTTTATCCCAAGTGAAATAGTTTTGTACAGTTGTTTGGGCACAAGGACATGGTACTGTTCTGTCTGCTTCATGCAAGAATAAGTTTCAAATCTTAGGAAGCGAAGAAGGCAAGCGCTCTGCTCCCCTTCCAGCTCCGTGGTTTCTGTTTGAGTAGTCATGCTGTGTAGGAATAATGCTTCTGATTTCCTGTACTAGAACAGCTCCAGCATGAGTTTGTGATAAGCCTTTATAAGAAACTTAATCCTCGGGTTGCAAGAAGGGGTGTGACTCTTTTTCTATATTAGAGCATCTTTCATTTTGCCAGGGGGATTCACAGCTATTTGTTGACCAGCAGAGGCATTTTGAAATTCAGGTACACTGGGCTTTGTGTTCCAAAATGCTCCATGCTGGCTGTCAAGCTCTTGTCTCCTCCCCACCATGCCTCTGCTCCCTTCTTGTCTGTCTGTCTGTCTGTCTCAGCCTATCCTGTCCATACCACCTTCAGATGTAACGCTGTCCCTTAATTCTGTTTCTTTAATGGTGGCTTTTCTTTTTAAGCCAGTGAGGAGTAACCTCACCGGTTGCTCTCTAGTTGCCTGAACATACACGAGTTTTCAGGAGTGCTTGAGAAAAGAAGAGCTCCAAGTGCTCTCTTTTAGTCCTAAGTGCCACAGACTCATCTGCAGCTACCTGTTGATATGTTGCAGTACATTACAGGGGCCCTAGTCCACCCACCGTGTAGACCACTGCCCTGTTTATCAATGCCACAGTTTTGCCTGGACAGGGTACTCAGGGTGCTGGGAGGGAGGGGATCTGAGCATGGGAAAGAGAAGGCATTTATTTAAGTTACTCCTGAGATGAAATAAGGATGCCACCCAACTACACATCAATAACTGGGAAGCAGAAAGCATTCCCGTAACAGACATAGCCCTAATGGCCTTCAGAAGCAGCAGCTGAATGCAGAGCCCTGTTGTGTTCATGTAGCTAATGGGTAGAGCGCAGACTGGCAGCATATTCAGTACAAACAGAATTTTTAATTAAATAATGATTGTGAACCCTGACAAACTTACTCTAAAAATCATAGACTCACAGAATGGTTTGGGTTGGAAGGGACCTTGAAGATCACCTAGTTTCAATGCCCCTGCCATGGGCAGGGACACCTTCCATTAGACCAGGTTATTCAAAGCCCCATCCAACCTGACCTCCAGGGATGGGGCATCCACAGCTTCTCTGGGCAGCCCATTCCGGTGCCTCACCACTCTTGCAGTAAAGAATTTCTTCCTTTCGTCAAATTTAAATCTCCCCTCTTTCAGTTTAAAACCGTTACTCCTGTGCAAATGTGCAAAAATTTTTCCAGAGATTTATAATTGGACCTGTTTGGGTGATTTTTCATAAAACTCTTTTAATGTTTGCTCTTTGGTTGATCTCCTTGCCAAATAAGTTGGTTTTTTTTTTTCTTCTAGAGTATAAAGGTGCTAGACTTCCTAAAAATAAAATGCTGTAAAAATTGTCTGTCTTTTTACTGTGATGAAAATATTTTTTTTCCTTAGCTTCATTTCAGGAAGTATCCTAGCCAGTTTTGCGCTAATCTTCCAAAAATATCCAACATGAAGTAGCAAATTACATAGACAGTTTTTGACCAAATAGCTGAAGTTTGGAAGCATTCTCAATGAAATGGAGTCTTGCAATTGAAACTCCTAAACAACAAGCAGCAGTACTACCAAATTATGTATAAGAACCAGAACATTTTGCATATCAACACATTAAGAAAGGAATTCATTCTTATTCCTTCTAAAGCTCATAGCACCACACATTCATAGACAAACAGCACATAAACCAAAGCACCACTTAATGCATAGCACAAGTAAGGATTTGCTTTTAATTTGTTCCTTTTAAGGGATTTCATTAGATCATTTGCTCTTACCAATTATGGTTTTATTGCACATTTT
The DNA here is from genome assembly GCF_964106895.1 of Numenius arquata. Lineage (NCBI taxonomy): Eukaryota > Metazoa > Chordata > Aves > Charadriiformes > Scolopacidae > Numenius > Numenius arquata. The sequence continues at coordinate 48,514,779 of NC_133576.1, forward strand.
AAAAATGCGTAGCGTCAGAAAATTCTGTGTAATTAGAAGAGATATCTAACTTGTATAATCATGAAACAGAATTTAAAATTTCTATTTATTCATCTGTCAGATGTCATAACACTAATGTTTATGCTTTGGATCACTTCAGCACGTAAGCCACTATAGTGGGTGCTACGCAAACTTACTAGCACCGGAAAATTATTCTACCTTGATGTACATCTTAAACACTGACCACAGACAATAAATATTTAGGGCATTTAACAGCAGCAGCTGCTCAAGGTTAACCCTAAAATTAACTGTGGACACTGTCGTATCACAAAGCTCATCTGACAAATCGAGTCAGCCTCCCAGTTTGGGACTGGGCAAACGCCCTGCTCTCAGCAGCCGAAGGGACGGAAGGCGGTAGCAGCAATTCCAGCGCCACACAGGGCTGGGCTGAGCCACTGGTACGAGGCTGGGTGCTGTACTCCTGTTCTCACTCATGATCGCAATACGATTTTCCAGTACCGCAACGATTCTAAAAATACAGACTCCGCTTTGACAGACCATTTGTAGCTATGGAAATAAGGATGTTTCTGACAATTCACAAAGAATTTATTAAACAATTGTTGAGTGGGCACTCAGCTCTTCAAAGGAGTTCTACCAAGTCACTGCAGTTAACATTAAAACACCTCTCAGAAAAAAAAAATTAAAAAATCAGAAAAGCAAATAATGAAAACCTCTGCTAGGGCCAAGCGCCCCTGATGTGGCCAGCCCAAAATCTGCCATATTGATGAGCCCAAGAGTCCATCTCATCCACTGCTCCACTCCCTGTGGTACCGAGCAGTGCGTGCGTAGGAAGGGAGCAGGAACAAGAGCAGCACACGCCGATCCTTCCTCTGGCACCCAGCCGCGTGTAGCTTAGGAACTAAGTCAGACAAATTAAATACCAGAATTCTACTGATTTTGTATTCAACAATTCAAGGTAGATGTGAAGGTTTAAAATGTTTACAACAACCTAAAGGAAAAATTGAGACAGGAGACATACTATTTTAGCTGCATTAGTATTCACATTTATTACTGGCTGTGCTCAAGCAGCGGAAGATCTGCCATCTCTCCAATATGCCAAATCCTCTTCAAATATTTACTTTTTAATCAACAAATAATTTGAGCTACTCTGTTTATTCTGTCTTTTTAAGAGCTCCTGTTCTGCGTTTGAAAGATGAAAGCCTACAGCTCTTTCAAATTTAGGGTTGTATTTCTGAGCCACGTCTTTCAGCACTTTTCACATTTCCTATTACAGTTCACAGAACTAATTATACTGCCAACCCATTTGCATTTTCCAGTTTACAATTTGCAGTACTGTAATGAAGAATGAAGCAATATTATCAGGTAACTCCCCTTGAAAAGAAGTGTACTGGCTTGCTGTTACAATTTAGCATTGCTCTTGTGAAATCAGTAATAGCATTAGTCATTCTCAAAATAATGACTATTGGTCATTATTATCAATATCATATTATCAATAACCAAATAATGGTTATTGAAATTAGATAAAAAGTGAATCTGTTAGGAAAGAAAGGACAAGAACCACGCAATAGTTGTGGAGGTTGAATAAATCTAGGTCTAAAACTATCTCAAAAGATGATTTAATACTTCCTTCTCTCTAAAGGTTAACTAGACGCTTGGCAGATATTATTTAATGTGCTATTGATCCAGCGAAGGTGATTCCCAAACCAGGTCTGCTTCAGTGCTTTATTACTCTTATACTTGGACTTTTTCCCCCTAATATTTAACATAAATCTCCCTGAGTTCAAATTAAAGTCATTATTTCTTGTCCTACCTTTTATCATACATTGTCTCGTTAAATCACCTTTTTCAGTAAATCGCTACGCAGAGACATCTAAAAGGAAGACTGGGCAAGGGATATAAAACAAACGCAGCTCCTCCACAAATCATATTTTCTAAGCTTCCTTTTGGTCTTGCTGCTTTCAGGAAGAATTACTTTTCTGTCTCTGTCGCGCCATCACACTGCGCTGAGAATTACATTTGATGCCTGACCAACACCAAGCAGAACAACATAATTGCCTTCGGTGCTCTTCATGGTATTCCTTGGTGCATTTAGTTATTTATAACATCATACTTGGGCTTCTATTTCTTGTAATTCCATATGATTTTCTGCAGCACTACTGCCTAGGCAATTAGTCCCCATTTTGTGGTTCTACATTTGATGTCCTGGTGTTACACATAGTACTTTATATTTTTTATGAAATTTCTTCTTGTTGCTTCCTCCAACCTATCCAATATTTTTAATTTTGATCCTGTCATTCCATGTGCTTGTAACTTCTTTCAACATGCTGTCATTAAAAAGCTTTTATAAGCAACATTTTTATTCCATGATTGCAGTTATTGCGACTAATACTGATTAGCCCTTGGGGCAAAACACCACCCATCTTCTTGCATTTTTTCCTCTTACTTTGATAACCCTTTATTAGGAATGATTGGTTACTTTTTCCCTAGATGATATATTCTTACGTGGGAGAGCATACAAAGACAAATTTACTACAAAATAATACACCTACTATTTATTTCCTCTTCATCCATTAAAACAGCTGTACTTCCAAAGAATAAAATCTGATTATTTGACACATATTCTTGGCAAATCTGTGTTGGCTGTTCATGGGTGATGCTGGGTGTTTATTTGTAAACAATTCCTGGATAAATATTGCTTTGTCATTTTGTTGTTTTTCTAATGGCTCTCTGGATGTTGAGCCTGAGCCTGATGGAATCACGGAATCAAGAAATTGTCAGAGTTGGAAGGGACCTTCTAGAGATCATCTAGTCCAACTCCCCTGCTAAAGCAGGATTGCCTACAGCACATTACTCAAGACTGCATCCAGGCGGGTCTTGAAAATCTCCAGAGAAGGGAACTCCACGACCTCCCTGGGCAGCCTGTTCCAGTGCTTTGTCACCCTCACGGTAAAGAACGTCTTCCTCATATTTGAGTGGAACTTCCTATGTTCCAGCTTGTGCCTGTTGCCCCTCATCCTGTCACTGGGAACCACTAAAAAGAGTCCGGCTCCATCCTCCCTCAAACTGCCCTTTAGATACTTATAAGCATTAATAAGGTCTCCCCTCAGCCTTCTCTTCTCCAGGCTAAAGAGCCCCAGCTCTCTCAGCCTTTCCTCATAAGGGAGATGCTCCAATCCCTTAATCATCTTTGTTGCCTTACGTTGGACTCTCTCCAGTAGTTCCCTGTCTCTCTTGAACTGGGGAGCACAGAACTGGACACAATATTCCAGTTGTGGCCTCACCAGTGCAGAGTAGAGGGGGAGAATGACCTCCCTTGACCTACTATTGGCCACACTCTTCCCTATGCAGTCCAGGATCCCATTGCCCCTCTTGGCGACAAGGGAACATTGCTGGCTCATGGATAGTTTACTATCCACCAGGACCCCCAGATCCTTCTGCTGTAAAGGGTAGTGAGGGAAGAAGGATAGGTAATTCCTTTGCATTAGGACATCCACACACACAGTTTCATCTCTCTTTAAGGAACCCTCTCTATTTTCCATGGAATTCACTGAGGTAACTGGTGCCAATATTTTAAAGAATACACTTTGAATATTTCTAAACAGAACTGAAAAATAGTCTAGAAATGATTTTCATTTGATAGTATACTACACCCAAAGATAGAGATGTAAAGATGTATGATCTGAAAATACAGAGAATAAAAAATGCACAAGATCCAGGGGTTAATTATTTTAGCACTTTTAGCTTTGTCTACAGGATGCCAATGCATATACAACACATGCTTCCACTAGCTTTTATTTCTTTAAAAATAAACATGCAATTTTACCCCTAGCTTAGCCCGCAAAAATACTGCAGAGGTCACAACACAAAAAATTTTATCCTGAAAGAGATTTTGTTTCATGTGTTTTCCTATGACTACATCCATCTTGCTGATAAAGATTTGCTTTTAAAGAGATTTAGTCTTCATGTTCAGGCTTCTCCTACTATAGCCATTAGCAAATATTAAACATGAAAGATAGTTGGGGGAGCAAGGCAACATAAAAGTATTTACCTCTGCTTCCCTCCGTGCTTCTGTGTTTTTCAGAGTTTTTCCAATGAATGTACAATTAACACTGATCAAAAGACACTTTTGTAAGGTAAGTATCTGTTCAAACCCATGCCACCAAAACTGAAACTAGAACTAAGGGCGGCCTTGGTCCACTCTCTCGTGTTCAGGCTGGTTTAGAAAGAGGGTAAATCTACACAAGACCTTCCCTCAAAGTATTAGTAATAATAATAATAATAATAAAAAAACCCACCAGCATTTGAAAATTCTGCATTGTTTTGTACTAGGCATCTTTCCTGTTTCCCAGGCAACTTCAGAGAGAGAGAAAAGATCTGATGTATTTATATATATACATGTTTTGAGTCAAATAGAACTCAGGAACAATTCTTTATAATAAGGATGAGGGGTAACGGTTTTAAACTGAAAGAGGGAAGATTTAGATTAGATCTCAGGAAGAAATTATTTACTGTGAATGTGGTGAGGCACTGGAACAGGTTGCCCAGGGAAGCTGTGGATGCCCCATCCCTGGAAGTGTTCAAGGCCAGGCTGGATGGGGCTTTGAGCAACCTGGTCTAGTGGAGGTGTCCCTGCCCATGGCAGAGGGGTTGGAACTCGATCTTTAAGGTCCCTGCCAACTCTAACCATTCTATGATTCTGTGACAAAGCGGAATTAGAAGAACATGAAATTATTAAAACCTAATGGCAACTTTGTGTCAGAGAATTGACACAGATTCATTAAGAACCGGGGCGGGGGGGGGGGGGGGAGAAGGTGGGTGGCAGGGGCATTAGTGCTCCTGTGGAGGAACCGCTCCTGTGCGAGTTCCGTACGTCCAGCCAAGGGCAGATATCTGGCAATAAAGCGACCGGTAAACACCTCACCGCTTTCACGCGGGACAGCAAACACCAGGCCGCAATGCCCGCTGCAGGGCCGCCTCGGCACTGCCGGGGGCTGGCAGGCGCTCGGCCCAGACACACCGCCACCCACCCACAGCCCCAGCGGGCGGCGGCGGAGCGGCCCCGCCACCCCGAGCGCCCGGGGGTGGTCACTGCCGGCCTGGCTGGACTGCGAGGCCCACGCTCACTCCCTTCCTACTCGGCTCGGCACTGCCGCCGCCAGGTACCCACCAGCCCGGGACGATCCGGCCCTCCCTACCCTCCGCCCCGGCGCCGCTGCCGCAGGAGGCCCCGCCCGGCTCGGCCCGGGGGAGGCGGAGCCGCACAGGACTCGCCACCTTCGCCGCTGCCGGAAGAGCCGCCGCCTGCGCCGGGACCATGGAGGACTTTCACCCCCACAACGATGAGGTAGGGGCTGCCGCCCTCCGGCGGGGCGGGGGGCTGCGGGCTGTGCCCGGGTGGGCCGCAGGGCTCTCCGCCGGCCAGCCCCCGGCCCCGCGCAGGAGGGAGCCAGCCAAGAGCCTGGGGGCGGGCGGCCGGGCAGCGCTGCCGGGGACGCTGCCCCTGCCCCGGCCGGGACGGGCAGGTGTAAGGCTGTAGCTGTAGAGACGGGCTTTGCGGCGGGACCCCTTGGGCCCCGTCCGTCGGGCAGCTCCGGCGCCCGGGCAACAGCTGTCGGCCCGACTCGGGGGGCGCGGGGCGTCCTGAGGGCTTGGCGCTGCCCTCGGCCTGCCCCGGGCTCCGGTCGTTACCGGCTCGCTCGGGTTCTGGGGGCTAAAAGCTCCTCAAGGGGCGGTGGGAGCGGTGTTTCGGGGTGCTGCCGCCCACTGTGGTGCTGTCAGTCCGCGGCCATTTTTCCTGTATCAGCCTTGGAAAAAACCCAACAAGTGCCGGGCCCGCTCAGCGCTGCAGGCTGCTCCCCGCCAGACAGAACCGGGGAGCCTTTCCCTCCCCGGGGGGCCTCGCTTCGGGTCTCTAAGCACCAGTTTTCATTAAAAAAACCCCCAGAAACTCGTAGAAGCATTATTGTCCTTGAGGTTTCTGTCCTCGCCCATGTGTTTGAAGTTGATGGGTATGAAGAGGCAGATGGCACGGTGGCACGTGCTGTGTCTCCTTTGGAAGCTAAGCTAAACGCTGGCGAGTAGGAATGAGCAGAAGATAGGAGCCATTAAAACTGGCAAGCTTTTTCTGCATTCGAGAAAGTTACTTGGGTAAGCTAATGACTACGGAAACCAGTTGTTTTGATACTAGGGTTGCAAAACCTTGTGTTGCCCTTTGGCAGCAAAATGTTACCAGTTAGTAAGTCTGTGACTCCAGTAAAAACCGGGATTGACACCCAGAGGAAAAGATTTGTCTTGGAGAATATTCCCATGACACGCATAGACAATGGTGGCATTTAATCTTTACGGAAAGTGTGAATTGAACCTGTTTCCAAACTTCACTGAGGCCTGAGCTTTTGGACCCACTCAAGTGCGACTAGCAAAATGATACTAAATAACTTATGTATGGTGCTGGGGGAAAAAAGTTAAGATTTTAGAATTACACTAACAGACTGCACAATGTAAATAACCACAGATGGGGCCTGATGATTATGTGTTACTTAGAGTAAAACAGCATCATTTGTTTACTTTTCTATCAGAAATAATAATAATTTTTATTACAGATGATCTTCAATGCTGATGAAGCCCACAACATAGTTAAGGAGGTAGGTTTTAGATAACAACTTTATTTCAAAGAAATTCTTTACCTTACCTTGCAGTATAGTGAAAGCAGTTACTTTCATTGACCATCCCAGATGCTCAATTCAGTCTTATATGAAAGTATTATTTATATCAAATAAAGACAGAGTTTCATTTGGAACTTCTTTAAGCTTCATCTAATTGCTGTCTTCAACTACCTAAAGAGGGGAAGGTAAATGAGAGACAAGGGAGCCAGAATTCGCATTACAGTGGAAAGATGAGGAGCAGCAGTCACAAGTTGCAAGGGCAATTCACTCTGATTTTATTTTTTTTTCCCCTTTATCCAGCTAGAGGGTAGTTAATCAGTAGAAGGGTCACAGGCAGAGCTTGTGGAGTCTCCAGCCTTAGAGATTTTTAAAACTTGACAAGACCTTGAGCAACATGATCAGACTGGGAGGTTAGCCTTGGATTGAGCAGGAGGTTGCACTACATGAGCTCATTATTCTAGTGATGCTTTTGAAAAACAATTCTTGCACAAAAAGCAGGCTGAAAGTGAGTAGCCTGATGGTCTAAATTAAATACCTAGTAACTGGAAAGTGATTAATGCAGAGCCTATGGCATACAGATGCTGTCAGGTTTTGCAGGGAAATACCAGTTTGAGAAAGGAGTTCCTAGAGGGGCTCTGCAGGTCCTTTCCCACCTGCCCTATCAGGAAGGGAAAGGGCTGCACTTCTAGAAATCCTCCAGCACATAACAGCAAGCTCTTGGATGTCAGATAAATGACAATTCAACCCTTTATATAACTGTCCCTGCCTTGAAAGGCCAAATACGGTATGACGGTCTCCTGTCGCTGGGAGTAAAGCCAAGTGTTTCTGCCTCTGATTGAAAGCTTAATCAGAGCCGAGGAGCTCTAGCACTGGATACATTTCTGGAAGGACCAAAATCCCTGAGGGATCTTGTCCCTCTTCTGTCTTCTATTCTGTTTTGTGAATGTTTGTTTTCAGTGAGTCCTTTGTCCAGCTTTATACACCATGATCAGAACTAATTGGGCTTTTTAAGGTCTGGGGCACAAGTCTCTTACACAGTCTGTTAGTGGGTGGTTAGTATGCAGGATTCATCTCACCGAATCAGAGGAGAACATAGTTTTATTTTACTTACCTTTTCCAGGTGTGCATCTCCTAACCAAATTTCTCATTTTAAGAAGTACCTATCGGCACATAATTCTGAATTTCTTATGAGTAGAGAATGCAGTTTAAAAGTTACAGTTAGAAGGCTTTCTGTTCAATCATTTTAAGTGTAAGCAAGGCTTGGCCAGTCTGTACCCATGGGAGAACATGCAATTTTTATGCAGTTCAGATATTTCTTGTGCTGCAAGATATGACCCTTGAGTATCTCTCACATCTTCCTCATCTTTTAAGCTGGGGTATGCATTTCACTCTCTAGCTCTGAAGATTTTGGTATATTGCTTGCAGGCTCTGAAAGGTTGGCCAGTCCAAGCTGACATTATTGATTTGAGCAGTACCATTTCTATTACAGTAGCTTCTGAAAGCCAAGCTGGAGTAGGCAGTCATTAGGAACAGTGGGATGTATTAGTATCTTCACTGATAAATAGATACATTCACTTAACTTGGTACTTAAAGCATATGGCTAAGGTCTGTCCTCCAAGGAATGTTTAGTCAGAGCCTCATTTTTCACCATGTAATAATGTTGTAAATACGTACAAAAAAAATAAGTTTCCGAGAGGCTCATTTTGCTTCCCATTCAGCAACTGATACCTCATGAGCTCAAGGGATTTAAAGTAATCTAATTGCCAGCGAAAATTCCTCAGATTATGCAAGACATTTTAAGCCTCTACATTTTGAAGTATGTTTATTGTAACTATCTTTTTTTTCTCTATTTTAGTGCATAGAAAGTGTTTTAGGCAAGGCGGATTATAATCACAACAAAGTCAACCAGTGGACTGCTGCTATAGTAGAACAGTCGCTGACGCATCTGGTAAAACTTGGAAAAACATATAAGTACATTGGTAAGTACAAGCAGTCATACTTTTACCACATACCATCACAACAAATAATTGCTGAAAGGTTCATTTGAATGCAGTGCTATATTCAATAGGAAGTTTTAAACTGTAAACAAAGCAGAGCAGATATTGTTATATACATTTTTAGTAATACCTGTGGTAAAACCATGGGAGTTTTGCCTGGCCTAATCATGCTAGCAACACTTAGCGCAGAAGATGACATATTACAGTCTTTCCAGACTGTTAAGCAGCTCCAAAACAATTACATGAACTTTTTGGTATTGGTTCAGGAAATAATTGCATATCTTAAACAAAATTTTCAGTAGCGTTAAGCTTCCTATAAACACAGACATTTGAAAGACTTTAGTCCTTTATGCCAAGTTATGTCCTGTTATATGTATACCCGACGTGCTGTAGGTGAACCTGCTTTGGCAGGGGGGTTGGACTAGATGATCTCTGAAGGTCCCTTCCAACCTTTACCATTCTGTGATATCTGTGGAAGGGAAATGGAAATGAGTAGAAGCTTAATTCACTTGGGTCCTTTGTGGAGTGCTGATGTAGTGGCAAATGTTTGTGCTCTGTTTTGTTTTGAAAGTCTTGGATTCAGATTATCACCGGTTTTATGACCATTGCAGGTCAGTCTAGAAATGCTGCATGTTACTAGAGTGTGGTTTCAGAGAGCAGTCAACCAGTACTCTTGGGAAACAACTCTCATCAAGTGCGACTTCTGCTGTAGCTGTGAGGACAGCACCTGCAATCCCATTCTGAGGTGCACGTGACACAAGCCGTATCTAAGTAGTTTAATAGATAAAAACCATAATCCTATTAGCAAGCATTTTGTTAAAGCTGTTGTCTTTACATGAGTAAAAATAATCATGAAATGAGTACCAAGTTCTTGAGGAAAATACTGGGGAGCGAGGGGGTTGTCAAAAAAGGTTTTGACTTAGCTGAATTACACCTGCCAGCCATTTGAAAATGTAATGCAGGCTTGAGTTCAGAAGTACTGAATGATTCACCTCTTCTGCTTTAATAATGAATTCCTTGCTTTTATGACTGTCTCTTGCAGTAACCTGTGCAGTGATGCAGAGGAGTGGAGCTGGTCTTCACACAGCAAGCTCGTGCTTCTGGGATACCACAACTGATGGTAAGTTTCCTCACTCAAATTAAAAATTTATGGTAAAAGAAATGTTACTTATTACTTAGTTGTAATAGGTTGAACATTTTCAAGAGTGATTGAAAAGAAGTAGCTTCCAGGATTAGATGCTTGTTTACAATCCCAACAGAAATATTTTATTAGCAGTCAGTGCCTGCATTAAGAGTGATTGCTTTGTAAATTATGAAAAGCAGGACTAGGAATGCCTTCATGCTGAAACAGGAGTCAAAACATTTAATCCTCATCAGTAACCATAGATCAGTTGAAGACGTTGCTCGCAGTAAATGCAAGTGGGTTGTCCTAAACATACCTGCCTGTCCACTGAATGGGAACAGTGCTACTTTGCAGGAGAACAGACTTGGTGAAAAATAGAAATAGTTTGACTAACAGTATGTCTTTCAGTTGCTTAACTATCAGCCACATTTGGGTGCATTTTATTGCTTCTAATTTAGTTCTAAATGCATTTTTTCCCCAGGTTCAGAATACTGTGGGGAAACAAAATTAAAATAATTTTATGTCTGTCACAGACTCAGAAAGGTCTTTTTAGAAGAGGGCACCAAGATTTAACTTAAAAATAGAGAGGGAATTAGGAAGTCAACGAAGGTTAAAAAAAAAAAAACATAAAGTGAAGTTAAGTAAAAGAGTACAGTTTAATCTTCATGTTTCCTTGGCTTGTAAGGCATTGATACAACAGAAGAGCAGAAATTACAGGAAGCAAATACACTAGAATGTATTTGATCCAGTCTTTTTTCTGATTTCTCGTCTGATTATCTTGCCAATTTCAGTATGAGATTTTCAAGGATTTTTGCAAGCCCAGCTTCTAAAGAGAGATGCTGAAATTGTGTTTTCTTGGAAACTGTCTTAAGCACAGAAGGCTCATGTTAGCTAGTAAACAATGTACAAGTTAATGAAAACGTTTCGAGGACCATAGTCTATTTATAGCCAAGATGAAATAATAGTACTTACCTTAAATCACAGCTGAATTATTCATACTAATTTGACATAATTTACACCGCAATAATGTGAATGTAGTAAAGACACTGGAATTCTATTTTTATTTTGCAATAATCTCTTCTAGGAACCTGCACAGTGAGATGGGAAAACCGAACAATGAACTGCATTGTCAATGTGTTTGCTGTTGCTATTATTCTGTAGCTGACTGGAAGATAAATATAAGCAACACCGAAGCCTTTAAAAAAAAAAAAAAAATCATCCAAACACATGGCTAAATATTTCAAACCATTATTTGTTTTTGTATGAAGAGCATACAGTTCAAGCCAGTTCTCATAGATAAATTATCTGAAAGCTAGCAAAAACATTAAAATATATTTATGTATCTATCGAAAGAGAAAGTTTTAGTAATTTAAATATTCAGAAGTATGTTAATGAGAAGATGCCACAAAGATCAATACAATTTATATCAAAGCTAATATCAAAGATACTTTATTCAAGAGGAACAAAACACATCAAATCAAAGGGCAAAGGGCAAGCAAGACCTCTCAGGATTATGGTGCATTTGGGAACAAATTATGAACACAATTCAGAGTGGATATACTGTAAACGATACTGGTGCTTCATGCTTGATTAATCAAAGCCAACTGTCACATTGAATGCTGGTGCTTGTGAAATTGCATGAGCATCACATTTCGGTCAAGCATGAACTTTTACATTGAAACTAAATCCAGTTAAGCTTTTTCCCTGGAGGCAGAGGATGACTTCACTGGGACAAAGGTGAAATATACCTAGTCCTTGCAGAATTCTAATGTATCTTCAGAATGAAGAACATAATACTTGTTATCGATTCAGGGAAACGTGCTGGGGATCAGACATCAGCCCTTCCTTCATTGTTTGTAAATCTGAAAACATTCTGAAGGTACTTAAATTTTACTTCATTCCACGACTGCGGAATTTGTGACAAGCACTTTATTGATTCCTCATGCAGTAGCCAGGAGCTAGGAAAGTAAGGCTGGACCCACATTACTCCAAGTAGGGTTAAAGTGTTTGGAGAGAAGGCACACACATTTCTAGAGGCTCTTGTTAGCTTTGAAAGCGTTTATCTTAAAGCAACATATCTGTTCTTTATAGGAGTGTTTCCTACACTGTCTAAGTCTAGAATTGGATCTTAGTCCTATGAAATAATACAGTTAAGTTTTAAGCACTAAGAGTTCCCCTCCTGTAAAGATTTATGCAAGTTCTTAACTTTGCTCATCTGATGAGTCTTAACTTGAAATATTCCACGTGGAAGAAAAGCATTTGCACACATGCAAGTACTTGCTGGATTAGGGCCTACATTTTTGTTGATTAATGCACAAATTATATGATAAAGAAACGTATCAATACCAAAAATGCCTAAAAGATTGCTGCCACTAAGTGGCAGCTACATTAAGTTGTTTTCTCAGATGCTGCTTACGGATAGAATTTTTTCTTTATTACTGCATGCCTTTGGAAGAGACTGGTAACTACCAAACAGCTACCATAAGGCTGTTTTGGATTTTAACAAATGAATATTAAAGCACTATTATGCAGTTTTGTTTGGTTTGGTTTGTTGGGTTTTTTTCCAGATAACTGACTACTAGGGCATGTAGCAAGTGTCCTGTACAAAGAACAAGCTAAAAACCACTTCATTGCTTAAATTGTGTATACGTATAGCTAGTATGAGACTACAGAAAGAACACACATAGGTGTAATTCATGATACCTTTCAAAATCTCTTGCTTTACAGACAAATAGAGTTCCGCTTTTACCTAAGTGCAAGTAAAATTAATACTGTAATATTGCATTTGCCTAACAGGCAAGTGTAGCGTGAAAATGTATGTGTATGTTGTACTGACCTTCAAATGTATTCAAATTTAATGTTATTTGGGTTAGGAGAGCAATTTCTGTACTAGGTACCAGCATCCAAGAGCTGAATTGTGGAACTGACAAAAATGCAGTAGTTCACCGATACTTGGCATTGTGCAAAGCAAAAAAATAAGCGGGGGAGCAACCGGAAAAAGGTTTGATACAATTGACACAGTTTAAGAAGTGTGCGAGTAAAAAGCAGTGGCTGTTTTCCACCTTTAATGCGCATTTGGATGCCATGGTCAGAAGAAATATACCAAATAGCCACTTGTAATCTCGTTTTTGCTTTACTTGAAAGCAAGATGCACTGAGTAAATCTATCAGTTAATGAGGTTTGGTGAAGGTTCTGCTGCAGAAGAAACCTAGAAAATACTGCCTAATTATGACTGCTTCGTTTTTCTTTCTACCAAAAAAAAAAAATAAATAAAGTTTTGCCTTAGTTGTATTTTTGCCTCGTATTCTTGATCAATATAAACAGGAACTGAGAAAAATGTTCCTCTTACTTTCCTTCACTTGTATACAATAGTGAGAACTTGAAAAAGTTATTGAAGTGGTGTGTGCATTTTAGGGACAAGACCTCATCAAAGGCTTGTCAGGCTTAGCATAATTTCTTACACCTCTTGTCTACTCGGACGACTTCTTGCTGCTCGTCTTGATGATGCAAGTTAAAGTTTGTTACTCCAGAAAGACTATTACGAAACTCTGGGAAAAGTATTTTCATTCCGTATTGTATCCTTGTGAATTTAACTTCTTTCCCATCTTTTTTCCCCATCCTCCTCGGTACAAGCAGATGCTTGTGTTTAATATAGCTCTTAAAACAAATGCTGGACACCATTAGTTGCTTTTCCAATTAGTTTGTTTTCAAGGATAATAAAACTATGAATTGCAGGATATGAAAACCCACAACATTTCAATAGTATTTTCTATCAACATAATGGTTTTTTACTTGTTGCAATCGTGGGGTGAGTTATTGTTAACAATGGGGGTCTTATTAATAGGAAAGAAGAGTTTGCGTTAAGGTATTGCCCATATATATATATGCAGCTATATGTTCCTTCATACGATTTTATGACAAAAGACACCTGTTATTCTCCCCATGCAAATTTTGTTAATTTAAACAGAAAAGTGTGAAAGGGGGGGTAAGGGAGCAGATTCACTACTTTCCTTTTCATTGCCTGCCGGATATCTGTCAGTAACTTGTTACCTTTCTGATGACTGTCTTCCCATTATACTCAACTTGATCCACGAATCAAGTACAAATCCTGATTATTGGGATGTGCTTTGCTGCCTCCTGACCAGGTCATTTTGTTCCTACTTAATTCTGAGAGGGATGTTTTTAGCACAGTCGCGGTGTGATGCAAGCACGGAGCCAGACCGCAGCCCCCATCAGAGTCCTGCCTGTGTGTCTGCAGGGCATTTCCCAGCTCGAAGCCAGCACCGGTCTGTCCCTGGGGGAGTATCCGGGCTCAGATGTGGTATTCTGTAAACGCGGCAATAAACCCAGTTGCAAAGGGGCTCCGGAGCTGTGCAGTCATGTTTTATTGTGTTACACCTGAGCTGCTCTAGCCTGCTGGGTCTATGCCAGGTAAGGGGTCTGTGGAGATAGATTGGCTTGTAGGTGGAATGGTTTCTCTCTTCCCCCCGCAACGGAAGGAAGGCTACAGCCAAACACCGCATGCCCACCGAGGGAGAGTTTTCTACTCCGATGAGTCTAAATCACTATGGAGTGACTGGAGGTTTTAGCTCAATGTGCCATCAAGCATCTATTTTCAAACACAGGAAACGTATTGTGACAGCAGCTTTATTTGTAACATAAAACTTTTCTGAAGAGGAACAGAGTAGCGCTAGAGGGACAGCCACAAACACCCCTGTAACTCCCATCCCACCATCTGACCTATAATGACTTGCAAAGGAGAATCGGGGTTACAGAAACTGTCACTGGTCATTATGGCTTGCATCAGGCTCGTAGTTACTCTCATACAAAGAAGCTACCGGGGCCACACAGCACAAGCGCATGAAGGAAAAGAGAAACAGAAAGGCAAGTTTTGCAGTGACACTACCACTTTAAACAGATGGTCTTGCCATATCTGTAAGTTAATTATGGAGTTTGTAATTCAAAGCTGCTTATGTAGCTTCACAGCATAGAGACCACACAGAGTTCAGAATCAAAGCCATTGAAATCCCCCATCCACAGGGGAAGGTGGCGAGATAGACTAGCTGGCTCAGCTGCAAGAAAGTGAAACTTCATTCTAATCAGCAGGTTCTCCTCCTCATAGGCCTATATTGGATATAATCAGAATAATTTTTGATCGGCACCTCCTAAATCAGATGCAGCATCATATATGGAACCCCCCCGTCATATCTGTAAACACCTTAAGAAGAAATTAAGCATTCTCTGCTGTTTTTGTAGTTTACTGAAGTTTTTGAGGCAGCCTTTATTCAGTGCTTGTTCGTGACCGTGTAGAATTAGAAGTTAGGGGAAAGGGGGATGAATTAAATGAAGTCCTTGTTTGACAAAAAGAAGTGTAATCTTTCTATATATAACTTGTCATGCATACATTTATATATAAGTATGTTCATCCTTTTTATTTATCCATTCCCCTCACAATTTTGAGTCATACACAGATAATTTTGTTCATTTAGATAATTCAACACAGATAATTCTTGTTCATTTCATCTCTTGTTGCTCATTTCCACTTCAGCAAGGTCCAGGCATCAAAACAAGAGCTCCGACTGTTCATACGAACAAATATCCTGGCCAGAGATAATACAATTTAGCATTTAGATATGAGCCAGCAGAAGTGAGAGGGTAACAGCGAGGCTACAACTGCCATTACTGGTACCCACAGCAGTCTGCTCGAGGCAGTCACAACTTTATCCAATCTTGAGCAATAATTTTGGGGGTTTATTTTCTCTATGGGCTTTTACAGTGGCTGTCGAAACTGGTCTGACCAAATCACACAAGAATCTGCTGCAGGGTTTCGAGTGATGTGATTTGTTAGTTTGAAATGTCTTCAAAAATGTGTAAGGACCTCACAGATCAACGCTTTAATAGCTATATAGTGTTCATGCCCAAGTTGAACATTTTAGGAAATTAAACAAACTATAATCACAGTTGTAGCTTGATTGTCTGCTAATGTTGTGAACAAATTATACTTGCCCATTTCATGGCACTCACTATAGGTGCCCTGAATGATAATTGAAATGATTGTTGGTGGGGAGCAACTTTGCAAAAGCTGGCCTTGGAAGGGAAGAAAGTGAGTAGTTTTAATTTAAGGTTTAGATCTGGGTCAACTGAGGCTTAAGGATCAGTGCTGAGACCTTCCAAGCTCATCTGTTTCTACTGTTGCTTTAACATCTTAAGAAAACTTATGCAGTTGCCTCAATTTTGGTTTGGTTGGTTTTTTGTGTGCAAAATTTTGGCTTCATTTGAGTAGCAACTGGTAAATACACAGAATCACAGAATGGTAGGGGTTGAAACGGACCTTCAGAGATCATCTCATCCAATCCCCCTGCCAAAGCAGGTTCGCCTAGAGCAGGTTGGACAGGAACGCATCCAGGCGGGTTTTGAATATCTCCAGAAAAGGAGAGTCCACAACCTCTCTGGGCAGCCTGTTCCAGTGCTCTGCCACCCTCAAAGTAAAGAAGTTTTTCCTCATGTTGAGACGGAATTTCCTGTGTTCCCGTTTGTGCCCATTGCCCCTCATCCTGTCACCACTGAAAAAAGTCTGGCCCCATCTTCTTGACAGCTGCCCTTAAGATACTTATAAGCATTGATAAGATCCCCTCTCAGTCTTCTCCAAGCTGAACAGACCCAGGCCTCTCAGCCTTTCCTCACGAGAGGCGCTCCATTCCCTTAATCATCTTTGTCGCCCTCTGCTGGGCTCTCTCCAGTAGTGCCTTGTCTTTCTTAAACCTGGGAGCCCAGAACTGGACACAGTACTCCAGATATGGCCTCAACCAGGGCAGAGTAGAGGGGAAGGATAACCTCCCTCGACCTCACGTATACGCGCTTCTCACTTTGGGTTTCATAGATTGCTCTACCTGAAGCGGACACAAACCCCTCCGCACAGGTGGCTCTGCTGCCGCTGGGGGGGACACATAGCAAGGGCCCTCTGCCGCCTCCCACCGACCTCCTCCCGGCAGCGCTGCCCCGGCAGGCCGAGCCTCAGCCCAGAGGGGACCTGCCCGCCCCGCACCTCCGGTGCCGCCACCCCACACGGGTTCCCCACTTCCAGCAGCCTCATGGCGGTAAATGGCCGAGCTGGCTGCGTTAGAGGTGGAAGTCACTCACACATACGTTAGAGCTGACTGCCGGCACCTCCGGATTTCAAGGCGGGCGCGGCCATCCCAGCCGCTGGCATTCGGGATTTCCACAGTCCCCAGTGCTCCTGCCGGGGAGCCAGGGAGGCGCGGCCCCGCCACGGCTGCCGGCACCGAGGGCCGAAGCCGGCGGCAGGTGGCGCGGCCGAGCTCCCCGCCGTGTGGGGACGGGCTGCCCTTCCCACCCCCGCCGGCCTGTGGAAAAGCGCAGCCTCCCGGCCCCAGCGGCCGAAGCTCCCGATGGTTTCCCCGGCCGGAGCCCCCGCCGCGGAGGAAGGAGAGCGCGGCCGGGCCGGGCCGGGCCGGGCTGCGGGTGGGGACGGGCCCGTTGTAAAGGGGCAGAGAGCGGTGCCGGGAGAAGCGGTGCCCCGGCTCGCCGGCCTTGCACAGCGTCCGTTGCACAAGCCCGGCGGTTCCTGTCCGGGGGTGCTGGTTGGCAGCTGCTGCCAAGGGGGCTGGGCCCGAGGGAGACCCCGGGGCCTCGGCTCGGTGCCGCTCCGGGCAGTGAGGAACTGTGACAAGGAGAGGTGGCAGGGGAGCGGTCAAAGACAGTCACCGGCGTGGGACATAGCCAAGGTGGAAATACCCCAACCCTAGTCTTAAGGGTAGTAGTAATAACACATAACACCAAGCTGAGTGGTGCGGTTGACACACCTGTGGGACAGGATGCCATCCACAGGGACCTGGACAAGCTTGAGAAGTGGGCCTCTGAACATCTGGAGGTTCAACAAGGCCAAGTGCAGGGTCCTGCACCTGTGTTGGGGCAACACCCAGTATCAACAGAGGCTGGAGGAGGAAGGAGTTGAGAACAGCCCTGATAAGAAGGACTTGGGGGTACTGGTGGACAAAAAGCTGGATACAAGCTGACAATGTGCGCTCGCAGCCCAGGAAGCAAACTGTATCCTGGGCTGCATCAAAAGAAGTGTGGCCAGCAGGCAAAAGGAGGTCATTCTGCCCCTGTATTCCATTCTGGTGAGACCCCACCTGGAGTAGTGCATCCAGCTCTGGAGCCCTCAGCACAGGACAGACATGGAGCTGTTGGAGGGGGTCCAGAGGAGGGCCACGAAGATGATCAGAGGGATGGAACGTCTCTCCTATGAGGACAGGCTGAGAGAGTTGTAGTTGTTCAGCCTGGAGAAGAGAAGACTCTGGGGAGACCTCATTGTGGCCTTTCAGTACTTAAAGGGGGCCTATAGGAAAGATGGGAACAAAATTTTTAGTAGGCCCTGGCAATAGGACAAGGGGTAATGGCTTGAAACTAAAATAGGGTAGATTTAGAATAGATATAAGCAAGAAATTCTTTCCTGTGAGGGTGATGAAGCACTGGAACAGGTTGCCCAGAGAGGTGGTAGATGCCCCATCCCTGGAAACATTCAAGGTCAGGTTGGACGGGGCTCTGAGCAACCCGATCTAGTTGAAGGTGTCCCTGCTCATTGCAGGGGGATGTTGGGCTAGATGCCCTTTAAAGGTCCCTTCCAACCCAAACTATTCTATGATCCTACAACAGTAACTTTCTTACAAAACAGCACGGGGCAGTTATGGTTATGCCATTCCTCTTGAAACATAAGTTTTCTGTGAAATTGTCATAGCCTTCAGGAAACATGAGACTGCAAACTGTCATTGCTAGCCGACAGATACCTCACAGATGCTCTTCTTACTTCCCTACTGGGAATTCGGGAGTTAGGCAGCAGCTGTGAGCTGTGTATGTGACAATCACCCGTCTTCTGACTTTGGCTATTTTTGTATTAGCTGTTGGGCCTCATAAAATAAGCTTTTTGTATGCATGCTTAGCTATGTATATGAAATACTTTTAATTTCAGTGTTGCTACTTTTAAAAATACTTTCTCTTGAGAAGAGACACGGGACTGCCATTCATGTATTAGACCACAACAGCAATGATATCTATTGGTACTTGAACAGATGTTGAGAAATTAAAAATAGAATTGGTGTTATATATTGCCAACCTCCTTCATTCACCCACTGGAGCTGGTTGAGGGGCTGTACAATCTCGTAAAAATTTGCATGATGCTTTCTCTTTTATAAGCCAAACTTGAAATGGAGAAAAGCAAAGAAGAGAGGCAGCGTGAAGGGACAGGGAAAGCACCAACAGCTCAAACAGAAACTTAAGAAAGAATGCAGAGCTCCAGATTTATTTTTTATTTTCCACATAGGTACGTAATTTAAATGAGAGGCAAACTCCATCTCATAGGACCAACCCTGAGATGCAGCTTAATTTAAAAAACCTGGTCTCCGTCTCTCCCTTTTTTCAGTAATCCACTCGTTCCCTCAGCTCCTATCTCATTTGTTTATGAAAACAGATTAAATAAACCTGGCATGGAAACCTAGCTTAAGAACTGCTCAAAGAGTAGCCACTGGAATGTGTGATCATGGTTCTCCGTAGTAGTAGTAGTAGTGTTTTTATGATGATGTTGTTATTCCTGCATCACCAAGAAGCACTCAGTTGGGAACAATACCCCACTATGCTGGGTGTTCTTCAAACATAAAAGAAAAGCCCAGCTACTGCGTGAAAACTATTCAGTTTGACTGCAAAAAGAAAACTGCAAAGGATGGATGGACACAGGCATCCTGATGGATGGACATAGGAACACAAAGAAGGCACCCCAAAAGTAGTGGTCCCGGAGAGGAATTTGAGTCCAACAGTTGTCTCAAGATGAGGACAGAGATGAAGGTGTCTGGGAAAGGTCATGGCTGAGAATTTTGGTGCTGACTGATACATCAAGGGCAACAACAGTGGGCTGGGGATCTGCCTACTTAGAAACTTTAGTCACAGCATTTTGAGAGTCGCACTTAGTTAGAAGTCAGGTTTAAGATGAAAATGGGAGCATCGGCAATCATATAAAATACTTTTTCAGTTATGGATGGAAGAGAAGAAGGGATGGTAGATATGTTAGCAAGGAATTGTTTTGATTAGTTTTTTAAAAGATGAGAGTACTCTTGAGTTGGGTGAAGAACAAGGCCAACGAGGTAAGAGGTTCCCATTGCAGCTTGTGTGGTATTTACAAGCTATGCAAAGGCCAGTCCTGGGCAACCTTTCCCACTGACAGTTTCCTCGGCAGGAGTAAATACATACTCGGCACGTATGGCAGAAGTTGGCTAGCTCGCCCCGACTTGCCCCTCTGCTGATACAGCTTCCTTGTGTGGTTACAAAATGCAAAAGCTGTTCCTGTTATCTGGCGATGTTTTCATCCATTAGTATGGGGAGAAGGGAAGGCCCAGCATCTTTAAACAAATTAAATGGCTGTGGATATTAGCCAAATAAGGAGGGAACATCTGTTACTTCTAAAGGGGAAGTGGCCATCTTAATGGGTTACAGGTTAGTCTTTGCAAATGACTTGAAAGTAACATGAGGACTTTCATAATTTTCTTGCATTTGGGGCTAGTTTCTGTTACTGACATAAATGCAAGTGTACCAGTTCAATTTTCCTAATAGTAAGTTGCCTGCATCTGTCACTCCCTGACTAAGTCTGAGAAATGCAGGGGTTTTTTTTGCAGCGTAACGGTTGGGGGATGCTGTTTTTCCAGCCTCACAAGCCAAGACTCATATAGTGGTTCTCATCATCTCTCTCGCTGATTATGACTGTTCCTTTTCTGCCAGCCTCCAGATCCCCTCCTCGAATGTTGCTACAGAGATCTTATCTCTAATCTCTCACTGTTACCTGTATCCTGCTAATTTACAGTTAACCACCCCACCACCGTGGAAGGATTTAGGGCATACAAGTACCTACAGAGGGAATCAGTGCATAAAGGGCTTAAATAGGATTTTGTCTTCTTTCAGGCTGTCAACGAGGAATACTGGCAAATGCTGTAAATGTACCAGTGTATTGGACCTGTAATGCAACGCTCAGGCCAACACTTATATCACTACAGTTACCCTGCAGGAGAGCTGTTGTTCAGAGCAGTTGCTTGGGGAAAAGCTGCTGGTATCCCCCAGGCAGTGATGTGAGGGCACTCAGCATGTGAACCTGCAGTCCCCAAACAGTCACTTCATTCATTTCGGTGGCTTTTACAGTGGTACCAGCTGAATGTCTGACAGATTAATGCAAATAAAGGCATTGGGGCAGTCGTTAAATTAACAACAATGACTAACTTGAGGCAAGATCCCCTGGCTATGTTTGCAACACGGGCTTTGCTGCCCGCCTCAGAGGGTGTGAAATGGCAGAGAAAGGGCTCACTTCCAGCTGCAGCAATAACTGTGGCAGAGACTATAATCTTGAGAGGTTTTCTGTAAAGTGAATGCAAAGTAATATCGGGTAACTGAGCATCAGTCCTCTTTAAGCAGTATTTCATTGCAACTCATGTTTCTGTCCTTTACATACTGTTTTTATCGTTATTTGTTTTGGCTTGTAGCATTAGGTCTTCGCTGTTGAGGGCATTTAATTTATGCATGTGAGATGGACAATAGTGATATAAAATGATCCACATACTGACTTAACCATTTGCAGTCGTAGTATACTGAAAGTATTTCACAAATTGTTAACAGAAGAGAGGGGCTTTCAAAATTTTGGGGCAGAAGGCAGCTGATGATGGTCTACGGGGCTCTTTTTCTGTCTTCTCAGGGGGACTGGCTCTAGAAAGTGTTTCTCACAGTTGGTTTGTCAGTCTTTGCTGATTATTTCCTTGGTGCTCTCTGAGAAGCGTTTAGGTCTCGGAGGGCTTGTGTGAGTTTATCACCTGAAAATGGGCTTGTGCTAGCATCGGTTGTCACAGATGAACAGGAAGTATGAGAAAAAGGCAGTGAGCTATAAAACCACAGCAGCAGCAGCTCTCTTCATTAGCTGTTCATGGGAACTTGCCCAGCCTTTGGTCATCCTGCAGGGATATTCACTTATGCCCTGGCTGCATGGGATTGCAGGGTAGGAGTCTCTCTGGTCTATAAGGGTGGAGAGTCTGTGATATGAAACTGCACACTTGCTGTGCCAAAAGGCCCTGCTGTTGACACCAGTATAGATAGATACTGATACATTTTGGCCTGTTAACTGCAAAGAGATGATGGCAGGTGCCCTGCCCCAGTTCTTCCCTATACCATTTCTGCACCCAGGAAAATTCTACCTGAATTTTCTCAGTGCTCTCCATCATTCAAAGAGAAACCTTACAGAGCTGCAGTGCAGGCCCTGGACTTTTGCATGGTCCAGTCTAACTCACAGGAGTGTAAAAAGACAAAACCAGCATAAGAAGCATCTACATGTTACTTCAAAGGTGCCTTGACCAAAGATGTCTCTGCAATCCATTTATTCTGAAGGCCATAAAATGCATAGTGAATGATATTTGCATATTTTCTTGTCCTAATACCGGCTGACCTACAAGTACTAAACAAAACCAACCAAAGAGTTATTTGCAGGGCACTTTGCTTTCTAAACTGTTGCCAGAATTATAAAGCATCAGGTCCAAAGGAGAGAGATGATCTGACTCACCTTTGGCTGGCCTTTCCCTCTCTCCCTCTATGATAATACTCAGCAGGGTCAGTGAGTGTTTGGGGAAGATTGGGTTTTTTGGCCATTTCCCTCATTTCTGAACAATGCAAATGAAATGTAGGGTCAAACACAAGTATGTTTTACAGGATAAAAGTACATAATTTGACACACAAATACTGAAATACTAGAACAGAGCAGCTCATAAATTTCCTTCATCATAGAATTTAAAATAAAAATTAAGTGGGGTAGGGGAATATTACAGGAGGGGACCAAAATAGTCTGTTTGGGCAATGCAGAGGTGGCTACAGCCCTCGTCTATTTGTAGTGACAGGGGATGTTGCAGCTGAATCATGTTATGTGAGATGCAGGTTGCACGGGTTGGGACTTGGAGCAAGCTCTCCTTGCAGTGAGCACAAGCACTTGCAAAATTGCCAAAAAGATTGTGGGAGCTGGAGATTTTTGGGAAACTTGCAGAGCTGGGGAGGAGGAAGGAGTGGGTGAATCACAGAATCACAGAATCACATGGGGTTGGAAGGGACCTCCGGAGATCATCTAGTTCAACCCCCCTGCCAAAGCAGAGCAGGTTGCACAGGAATGTATCCAGGTGGATTTTGAATGTCTCCAGAGAAGGAGACTCCACCACCTCCATGGGCAGCCTATTCAGTGCTCTACCACCCTCAAAGTAAAGAAGGTCCTCTTCATGTTTAGGTGGAACTTCTTATATTCAAGTTTGTGCCCATTTCCTCTTGTCCTATCCCTGGGCACTACTGAAAAAAGACCAGCCCCATCCTCTTGGCACCCACCCTTTAAGTATTTATAAGCATTGATCAGATCCCCCCTCAGGCTTCTCTTCTCCACACTAAAAAGACCCAAGTCCCTCAGCCTTTCCTCATAAGGGAGATGCTCCAGGTCCCTAATCATCTTTGTAGCCCTCTGCTGTACCCTCTCCAGCAGTTGCCTGTCCTTCTTGAACTGGGGAGCCCAGAACTGGACACAGAACTCCAGATGGGGCCTCACCAGGGCAGAGCAGAGGGGGAGGATAACCTCCCTCAACCTGCTGGCCACACTCCTCCTGATGCACCCCAGGATGCCATTGGTCTTCTTGGCCACAAGGGTACATTGTCGTCTCATGGTCATCCTATTGTCCACCAGGACTCCTAGGTCTTTCTCCTCAGAGCTGCTCTCCAGCAAGTCAGCCCCCAACCTGTACTGGTGCATGGGGTTATTTCTCCCCAGGTGCATCACCCTACACTTGCCTTTATTGAAGTTCATCAGGTTCCTCTCTGCCCAGCTCTCCAGCCTGTCCAGGTCTCGCTGTCTGGCAGCACAGCCCTCCGGCGTGTCAACGACCCCTCCCAGTTTTGTATCGTCAGCAAACCTGCTGAGGGTACACTCCATCCCCTCATCCAGGTCATTGATGAATATATTGAAGAGGACTGGACCCAGTACTGACCCCTGGGGGACTCCACTTGTTACAGGCCTCGAACTAGATTCTGTGCCCCTAATAACAACCCTCTGCGCTCTGTCTTTCAGCCAGTTTTCAATCCACCTCACTGTCCATTCCTCTAATCCACACTTCCTAAGCTTACCTACGAGGATGCTGTGGGAGACTGTGTCAAAAGCCTTGCCGAAGTCAAGGCAGACAACATCCACCGCTCTCCCCTCATCTATCCAACCAGTCATGCCATCATAGAAGGCTATCAGGTTAGTCAGACATGACTTCCCCTTGGTGAATCCGTGTTGACTACTTCTGATAGCTTTCTTTTCCTCCATATGCTTTGAGATGGTGCCCAGAACGAGTCGTTCCATCATGTTTCCAGGGATGGGGGTGGAGGTGGAGAATGAAGAGGCAACAGCAGCAACTTGTTAAAGAGGATGAACAGAGAGAAACTGATGGTGGCTGCGTGGGCAGAGATACAGGAGTTAGCCAGGCAGAAGAGTACCAGTGGAAAGGGAGGGCGTGGGGTTATCAGAAAGCATTTGTAAGCTTTCAGCAAGTCTCTCAACATTTTTCCACTCTACTGTAATTAATTTTGCTGCTAGTCTGGTTTGTGCATAGTGAATGTAAATGAGACCAGCAGGTTGCTAGGGTCTGTAGGAAATGCAAAAATGAATGCGTGGTTCATGACAAATAATGATGCTGGCCTGTGTCTGTGGAACTGACACTGTTGTACAAGAGTCAGACATCAGGATCTTGAGCCTGCCAAAGCTTATAACCATTAACATCTTAATGTATGCTCCTGACTTTACTTCAACATATATACCTATGTGTTTGAGGTGTCAGGGCTTACACCTGGCTATGAATTCTACAAAAAAAATCATTGAAAAATGAAAAAAAAAAAGTCAATATTAATTTGCTAAGAGCACTCCAAAATAGAGCAGGATCTTAAGGAGAAAGTGCCATAACGAGACCCTAACATTAGTTCTTGTTTTTTTCAAAAGTACCTTGTGTTTCACAGGCAGCTTTTTGTTTGTTTTTCTGTTTCTCGTTTGGTTTAACCCACCATTTGAGGACTGAAAGGCAGAAAGTCCCCACCCAGCAGAGAAAGTCTTACAAGACTGAAAAGAGGAAAACCTATTTTGCAACCAGGGTGGTTTTCCCCTGGGACATACGTGATGGTGAACAGACAAAGGAGCATTTTTATTGTAGGTTAAAACTTACAAAAATCTGGATTTCATTGCTTGTGTGCACACTTTTCAAGTATGTACCAGGGAAGGAAGGAGGACTAGATGAGACTGGTCCATATCAAGGTCTCACTTAAGTATATTATCTGGATATGACCAGGTGCCATGCCACCTCCAGAGCCCCCTCCAGTTTCCAAAATCAAGATGAGGCCAACGGAAACCAGAGCTGCCCAGCATCCCATCAGGATCCTTAACTGTAAGACTAACTAAAGTGGACTGGAAATCAATGCTATTGATGAATTAATTAACTGCTTAATTCAGATGACTATATATGGGAAGACAAAGAAAATATGATGTAAGAAGGAAAGGAAAACATGCTGAGCTCAGGGCGTAAGTGAGATCAACTTTTCAGTCACTTTGAATTGAACTCCCAATTGCTTCCATTAGTTGAAACAGTTATTTTAGTAATCCAACAACAACTGGCTTTTCTTGCCTTCAACAGAGCATTTTTCATTTGAATAGGGGATTTGTGGACTGAATGGAAGGACAGATCAGACATCAGTCCACTTTGTAAACTCAGGTACGGTACAGCATGAGTTCAATAGTGTGTTACACAGACTGTGCTCCTTTCCCTACTGATGGTGTCAGGAGTGCTAACATCCCTGCTGTCCATAGAAGCAACCTTGAGCCTAAACTGCCAAGTACCATGTGCAGTTTCTCAAACAAAGGTGAGAAGCCACCCTTTGTTTCTGGGGCAGGCGCTTTGAAGCCTCGAGCAATTTGACAGCAAGAGAATCGGTTTATTGTGAAAGTGACCCCTTCTTCCACCCCCAAGAGAGAAAATCCCCAAACACACGGAAGGAGGAAATTTTCAACTAGAAGCCCAGACTAGAAGCCAATATCAATGGTCAGATTGCAAGCAGTGGCATTTGGCCACCAAACAGGACTGTCCTTTAAGCTCACCTGTAGCCTGTTGCCCTGGCCTTCTCTGGGTGAAGAAGGAGCACTGTATGTCCTGCCTGGGATGCTGTGGTGATGTTGCAGCCCCAATTGTCTAAGAATTTAACACAGGTGTGGTCTTTATATCTAATGTAAGTGTTGTAAAAGATGTTTTATTACGAAAAGGTCTGTCTCTGAGGTGGCTCACCAGTTAAATCATTGATTTGAGGAACTTCTATAAGCCAGGCTAGCATTTGGAGGAAGGCCTTTACTCCTTTACCACCCAAGAAGACAACAGCATTGACAACAGGCGTCGATACTGGGCCCAGTCCTGTTCAACATATTCATCAATGACCTGGACGAGGGGACAGAGTGTATCCTCAGCAAGTTCGCTGATGATACCAAACTGGGAGGGCTGGCTGACACTCCAGAGGGCTGTGCCACCATCCAGCATGACCTGAACAGGCTGGAGAGCTGGGCAGAGAAGAACCTAATGAGGTTCAACAAGGGCAAATGTAGGGTCCTGCACCTAGAGGTGCAGGAGGAAGAACCCCAGGCACCAGTATAGGTTAGGGGTGGATCTTCTGGAAAGCACTACTGAGGAGAAGGATCTGGGAGTCCTGGTGGATAGCAAACTTTCCATGAGCCAGCAATGTGCCCTTGTTGCCAAGAGGGCCAATGGAATCCTGGGCTGCATAGGGAAGAGTGTGACCAGTAGGTCGAGGGAGGTCATTCTCCCCCTCTACTCTGCACTGGTGAGGCCACCGTGTCCAGTTCTGTGCTCCCCAGTTCAAGAGAGACAGGGAACTACTGGAGAGAGTCCAGCGTAGGGCAACTAAGATGATTAAGGGATAGAGCACCTCCCTTATGAGGAAAGGCTCAAAGAGTTGGGGCTCTTTAGCCTGGAAAAGAGAAGGCTGAGGGGAGACCTTATCTATGTTTACAAGTATCTAAAGGGTGGGTTGAAGAATGATGGAGCCGGATTCTTTTCAGTGGTTTCCAGTGATAGGATGAAGGGCAACAGGCACAAGCTGGAACATAGGAAGTTCCACTCAAATATGAGGAAGAACTTCTTTACGGTGAGGGTGACAGAGCACTGGAACAGGCTGCCCAGGGAGGTTGTGGAGTCCCCTTCTCTGGAGGTTTTCAAGACCTGCCTTGATGCAGTCCTGAGTAATGTGCTGTAGGCAATCCTGCTTTGGCAGGGGAGTTGGACTAGATGATCTCTAGAAGCCCCTTCCAACTCTGACAATTCCTTGATTCCATGATTCCATGAACAGTACCACTGAGATGTCTCTGTGCTTTGCTAAAGAGTAAGAAGGACTCAAGCTAGTTTGTGTCTTATGTTTGTATTTCAGTGCTCCATTTCACTCATGCATCCTAGATTTTAAAAAACCTTCATATTCAAACCATGACTAATAATTTATGGCTTGCATTTTGGCAATTTGGCATTTGGTGTTTTAGCAGGATTTAATACAACAAACCTTTGAAAGAAGCTGAGAAGCTGTCACCTGCTTATTCTTGTATATGTTTTAGGAAGACAATGGTTTAGTAGTAAGCACAGAGTTACTTTTTTCTGAGTTTGAGGTGACAAACAACCCCTGATACAAGTGTGCAGCAGGTCCTGCAGTGTCATTACAACTGGCTGAGTAAGGAAAGATCCCTGGAGTTTTAAGAACAAACATGGCAATGTTTAGAAAATTAATGGATGAATTAAAATACACCCCTCCAAAACTCTTCACATGATAAATATGCTGTCTCCATTAGACCCTTTGCAATTCTTGTTTGTCCACTTTCCAGCAGTGTAAAAGCCTGATCACATTTCCATTAAAATCAAAGGCAAATATTTCAATGCTCTCTTCACAGGATGAGAGCCTTGCTGTGTTTCAGTAGTGATATTTTTTATTCCACAGAAGAAGTTTCTTTAATTCTCTTTATTTATTCTGATTTAATAGGTGCATTTCAAACAGATTTCTTTGGATTTAAATATGGCCGTTCTGAGCAAAAGAACTGAAAAATTCCCCACCAAGAGCTGATCTTTGCCAGCATTGGCCAGAAACTGATATTGATAAATACGAACTGCTAAGCTGTCCTTCTGAAGTAGCATGGAGTGCTTGAATAGCATTTTAAAATGGTGCATGGGGAGAATACATCTTGTCTGGCAAGTTGAGGTGGTGGATGCAACCAGATGGCTACACAAACTTGTCTGAAATTGCAGGAGGAGACCACCACTTTCTTCTGTGACTGTAAGAACCTGTCAGCAAGGTCTCGTGCTGTGTAGGAGCTATTGCAGGGCTTGGCTGCAGAGTTTAACAGCCACTAAGCAGGTGACTGCTGAGCAGGAGGGCTGAACAGGAGACCTGCTAGACTAAAGAGATATGGTGTACTAAACTGTGGAACTGTGGATTTTTCAAGGCTTTTTGCACTTGTTTTTTCGTTGGTTTTGGTTTTTTTTATTATTTTTTTTCTCTATGCTGCTGGTTTAAATACTTTCTTTTTCCCTCTGCTCCTGGTATTAAAAGTTTTGCTTCCTTTTTTTTTTTTAAGAACATATTACCTGTAGTGTACATACAGAAGTACTGTGCTGTGTAGGGTGTCTTGTGCACATACATAGCTATATGAGATACTGCTGACGTGATCTTTTCCTTCTCAAAACTGTCTCACTGCCAAAGAGGGAGAACTGAACAATAGGCCCAAAAGCACTGTGTGCATTTAAGAATGCTTCAGAAAATACCCATTAAATCATTTATCAACAAGTTTTTTCAGCCTTGAAAATCAGAAACGGCAGTCTTGAAAACACAAAACCTCTTCTTGTTTGGATCCCTACACCGTGAATTTGAAGATGTGAAACTGAGAGTGTTCGAAGCAGCCAAGCGATAGCTCACATGCCGGGTGCAGGGCTTGGTTTAACTCCGTCCTCGTCATCCCCCTGCAGCTGGGCTGAGGGTGGCGCTCAGAAATCCAGGTGGTTCCTTTCCAGTTCTCTGCTTTCCTAAAGAGGAATGGCTCCTTTTCAGCTGCCTGCGCTATTGCTTGGACAAGAGGTTTAGGCTTGTTTTCAGAAGCCAGAAAGATGCTGGTGCGCAAAGGATATTTCTGCTTGTAAGGAACAATCTTTTCCAGTCACCCTTTCCTAACACCCCTCATTCCAGGGACTGGCTGCAGCCAGGATAAGCTGTCTCCTAATAGCAAGCATTATGCTAGAATGCTTTATTGTTTAATAGCATTAAGCTTTATCAGTGTGAATTGGCTCCCAAATGCATATGGCTGCCTAGACCCTTCAGCAGCCATTATGAATAACAGGAGGATAAAAGCAGTTAATTGAGGGGAAATTGCCTCGCACAGACAAAGAAAATAGATTTCCGCTAAATTGCCGGCACACAGAGGACAGCGCAAACTTCCCTAAGGTAAAACTTGACTCTTTTACTCTACCACAACGCCCAAATAATTCCCAAGAAGCAAACGGATTTGCATTAGTGTAGCTGAGATTAGAAGCTGGGCTGTCCTTCCCAGACTCCGAGTGAAAAAAGAGATCCAGTCTTTAGACTTTGTATTGAATGACTCCCACGTGTTTGGGAGTTAGAAATTTTCCTTGTTAAAAATGAAGTGTACTCCTCGTGGGTCAGCTTCTGAGTTGCTGATGCTCTGCTTGTTGAGTGTCTCAGCTAGGCCCTCAGGTCCACAGAGAAAAACACCTATTCTGGAGCTGTTAAGAAAATGAAAATATGGTCACGAACTAGGTATGGAGCAGCTGGATGTTATTCATGTAAATCAATCTTACGTTCTGTATAAGTGCAAGGTTTTTTTCTCAACTACAGGAACTGAAGTAGAACTGGATGTTTACCCCTTAAAACTTATAACCCCTTAAAACTTGTAAGGCGCTTACTGCTGCTTCTAAAACAAATGGTGAGCTAAATCTCAGCTCAGCAGAAGTCAGTGAAGACAGGTTTATTGACCTCAGTGGAGTCAAGGAAAGAGAGCTTCAAAGAGCTTACAGCAGAAATTCTGGAAAGGAACTGTGTTTGGTTTTTTTTTACTAATTTTGGGTGCTTAGCTAAATGTCATCATGTCAATCATATTAATATTTTGGTTTTTGAGGTAGGAAGTATTTTTGGAGGTATTTGGATGTCACCCGGTATTCCTATCTACTTCAGCTGGAATGATGGGTGATGTTTTTTCTAAAACTTCTGCTAGTAGTTAGACACTCTATTAAGTACTTCACCAAAAAGGGATGATGTTTTTTAAATAGTAGGTTAAAACAATTTTCTCAAGTATGCTCATCAAACTTTATCAGCCCAATAAACAAGATTGTGCTATTATGGCATTTAGATAGAGCAAGTCCATAGACACTGTCAATTTGTACAGGCTTACCCAGGATGCTGCCCAGCAATAGTTTTGAACTCATTTTCCCAGTTAGGTCTGCCATACAATGTTTTCTGTTTAAGGCCTGTAATCACATCTTTCTCTTCTTCATGATGCACTGCAAAATGAGTGGCCTATGGAAAATGAAACACAAAGGACAGCGTAAAGACAGAGTCTGATATGGCAGCATTATGCCATAACAACAACAAGAACAATAATAATACTACTATACTACTACTACTAATAATAATAATAATATTAATAATTATGTCAATACACACTGAATCATTTCCAAAAGAAGAAAGTTAAATTTATGGTGTTTAGCAGGGAAAGCCAACATTGGTAAAGTCCTGACTATCAGTGTCTATCTCCCCCTTTTTCCCAGACTGGGCGATTTCAAGAGATAGAGCTATGAAGCATTGAACACAGCAATTAATTACATTTCTTTTGAAATGAACTGGTTTAGTCTAAGAACTGTAAAATAAAGCTGTAAATTAAAACAAAACTTTCCGTTCGGGTACAATAAAGCAACTCATTTGCCTTTAATGAAGTCCTGCCAGTTTGATCTCTGAAAGGTTTGATCCCTATGAGGAGGTTTTGTCCACCCTCCCTGCCTAACTTTCACCTAGACCAGCTAAGCTAAGGAAAGCCAGGAGGAGATGTGGTTAAGGGCGTAAGTTCAGGCTTTGTGGAGTTCTGCAGCACTTTTATATGCCAAAAAAGTTCCAGGTAACTTTCTCCCCAAGCAAGAATTGTGTGACTTTTCTTCTTTCCTTCCTGTTTTTCCACTGCCTGTGTGATAACTTCCTACCTTGCTCCTAGCCCTCCCTGTCTGTCTAGCTGAGCTACAGCACTTTAGTCAGATGATGAATTTTGCAACGGTGAGATATAAATAAAGTAAAGCATCACTAAAAGAAATAGAGTGAACACCTTTCCTGACTCAATCACACGTTCTCAAGCAGCTCGTGGAAGAGCTGCTCTTTTGTGTGCCCACAGAGACCTAACATGCATGGCACCAGTTAGAGAACGTCTGACAGTCCTGAAACAAATATGCTGCCATTGCTGAAACCTTGGGCATTGGTTTCTCCAGTTCCAAATGCCGTTAACTAATGCTTTAAGCAGTATTAGCTGTCTTAGAGACATGTCTTGCATGGTCAGCTGAGGTTGCTGCTGTGAGGAAAGGCTGCTTCCCAGAGTGCACAGCCAGAGTAAACCAGAAAGGAAGTCTGAGCACACACTAGCAGCTGATCCCATGTAAATTCTGATGCATAATACCTGTCTGCATTTAAAACTTCTGAGAGCTGGATGGAGGCCCAGGATAAAGACCATTTGAACATTTATCAAACCATAACAGACTTGCTAACGTCAGTCTCGGTGCATATGGAAGTGATGTTTTCCACCATGTTGTTACCTGAGATTCATCCCAGCCTGTAAGGTAGATGTTATAGCTGAGAAACTCTGCATTATTCCTCTCCTGCATTTGAGCCTCCAGAGATTGCAAGAGGTCAGCAAACCATTCAAAGGCATGGGTGTCCCTGCAAAGCCAGTAAAAATAGATCTGGAAGAGACAAGAGTGAGCTGTCAGGGGACGTAGAACCTTATGGTTTCTAGTTTTACATCTGCTGACAGAATGAGGATTCTACGGTTCTTGTGGAAATTGTCCTGACCACTTCAGTAGATGAGTAGGCTAGTATCAAAGCAATTCAGGAGTTTTAATGCTGGGAGGGCTGTGAAGCAGAATGAGTGACTGCAAGAACAAGGAAACATCCTTCTATTTCTCTTCCACCAGCAGATTACATTTTTAGTTTACGATGTTTCCTCACTTGTATCCTTGTAAAACAGTTTGTTGGGACATGTTAATGATTTAGAGGTACTGTATCTCCCCGTCTGCTGGCAGGAAAGGTAAATTATAGCAGGTAAGAAAACCAGTTCTGTTCTCTGACTATGACAATAACTGCAGAATGTGACCCCACACCTCTGCACAGGGAGTTTCCAGGGGCAGGAGGGGAGAGGAGGATGGTAGCAGTGCTCTTCCACTGACATAAGGTTGCTTTCTCTGTGCTTAAGGAAGGAATGCAATATTTGCATGGGCTGTATTAGTGCCTTGGACTTTGTGTTTCTCAGGCAAATTGACCAGCATCTCCACTGCAAGTGGAAATCCCCAGAGCCACAGTCAGGAATTGCGTGTGTGATTTTTTTCGTAGGTTATTTCTCCTTTCATGATGTTTTTGCTTTTGATTCTCCCAGTTCCCTGCCTGCTAGTCGTGTGAGGTAATTGGGCTCTTCTCTTTGGACTCATGCATGTCTGGAGCCAGGCCACCTTTGCTGGGCCTGTTTTGATTTGTGTTGTCAGCCCTTGAACAATTACATGGGTTCTGGGAAAGTGGACACTCACCTTCTTGAGTTTTAGGTTGGTCGCGTCGTGGCAGTATTTGTACCAGACAGACTTGAGTACAGAGGCAAAGGGGGTGACCCCTATTCCGGCTCCAATGAGCATAACAGTTTCATAACTGAATACATCCTCACTCGCTGTTCCAAAGGGGCCATCCACAGCTATCCTGAAATTGAAAGTACACTTTATAAATCAGTAGTGAATATTTATTAGCACCATTTAAAATAACATTTATTGTAATTTTTCTGCTACAAAGGCAAGGTATTTTCCTGCAACAAAACACATTTGGGCGGAATATTAGTCAGCAAAAGAAGGGGTGGGGCTGATGGGAGAAAACTGGAAAGGGCCATGTAAGGACCATATCTACGATGGATTGTATCACAGATACTACTAAACTCATCAAGCAAAATTTAAACTTTCATAGCAGTTGGTTCAGTTTACCATGGAGACTCTGTACATACTTGGGCAACTTCCATGCCTCCTGGAATTCTTGCTTATCACATCCACAAGCGTTGAACAAGCCCTCTGTCCAGTCTCCTACAATACGGACATGAATGCTGAAGTAATCCTCTTCTGGAGCTGAAGTTAATGTAAATGGATGCCATTCCAGTTTAGAAACTGCTGGACATTTGACAAAAATGTATTGCCCGACCTCCATCTTGAAGCCCT
Organism: Numenius arquata; assembly: GCF_964106895.1. Classification (NCBI taxonomy): domain Eukaryota; kingdom Metazoa; phylum Chordata; class Aves; order Charadriiformes; family Scolopacidae; genus Numenius; species Numenius arquata. The sequence continues at coordinate 48,548,149 of NC_133576.1, forward strand.
TCTTCATCATTTGGAGCTCAATCGTCTTGAAGGGATGAATAACCACCTACAGTAGGAGGGACAAGGGGTAAAAAGGGAAAGGGAAAAGAAAAAGGCTGTCTTTGCTGTTCACTGGATATATCTACATCCTCTGCTATGAGAGCAAGGAGAGCAGGCAAAACTTTGTTCCCAGCAGAACTGGGAGTGAGGAACAGCACCTGACAACCAGATGAAAGACTGCAGAAGATGCAGAACTTTTGATTAAAGGGTTTTTTCACATCATGCTTACAGTCACTCCAAAAGGGGACAGATCAGACTGGTGAATCCTGTAGCACATCACCAGATCTATGTATCCACATTGTTAATTCCAGATGCACCTTACACAGTGGCACAGAGCACAGTGTTAATGAATTTGACTGTATATATTGGAGCAAAACCATAGGGCTATCATACAGATATGGAACTGGATAGACAGTACCACTGGAAACTGACATTTTCATGTTATAATAGGTAGGACCTATAATATGGGCATTTGCATTCTGCCTATCTTTACCCAAGAATAAATAGAAGCAATATTCTAGTAGCCAGGCTAGTATTTCCATTACTGTGATTTTTTAATGCTAGAGTTGTCTACCAAGTTGATTTTCAATTTTCAGAAGAGATTTGCAGGAGGAAGAATCAAGTGCCTCTATATATTCATGTAGGTATTAATAAGATAGTGCTTAGGATTGTGGAAGAAATTTCCTGCCAACGGGGAACTAAGCAGATGCCATAGACATATGATGTAGAAATGGCTCAGCGATATTTTGGTAAAATTACCAAAAAGCACACTAGTCTATAGGAGCCTTCCAACATGTCAGCATTGTGCCAGGGCACAGTAGTGACATCTAATACCATTCCCTAAACCGTGCTACAACTTGAACAGGGTATTTCCACAAGATGAGGCACAATTCCATGTAAGGAAATTACCTTGGGAAAGGCCAAGGTAGTTTTTATACGTTTGAGCTTAGCGCTATGCTAGTTTGGCTGTTAGACTTTTAGAACTAGCGTTAATATTTCTGCAACACCCCATGGGGAATGGAAGCTCAACATTAGCTTTGGCTGCACAAAGCAGGCACCCCCTAACTCTCTTTTCGGGAGTCATTTGTTATGCTGAAAAATCAGAATTCCTAAATATCTGGGTAGTATTGAAAACAAAGATTTGGTATCTTAAATACTATTAAGGCTGTGGAATTTGTACACTGTGGAATTTTTCATTTAATACAAAGAAAATTAATCTCTTTTTCCTAAAATTCAGTCTGTGCCTAACTTCCTCCTCTTGCTCTCTTTTAGAGACAGGCTACATTTAGATGTTAGAGGCTGGCATTATTTCTGCATGATAGCACCCAGGATGTTCTTGAGAAGCCTTTCCCTGATAACTTTTTCTGTGTGTTGGAGCCATTGGCTTTGCTGCACCATTTGGAAAAGTCGGTAATGTTTTGCCCGGTGTTAAGCATAGCATCAATACATACCTTTGTGATAACGACTTTCTGCTGTGACCTCCAAAAGCGCACCAACCTCTCACACAGGTACAAAAACATGGGACCCACTACCCACTTCCACGTCTGTAAGCAGAATAAAATGCGAAGTCAGGCGATGAAGATGGCAACTTAGATCAAACCGAGTCCTGGAAATGCTGTGAGCAGACATGAAATTCAAGTAACCTAGGTTCTTTATTAACCAGAGTAGGAAACCCTTAAGAGATATGACACCTTCAAAATTACTTCTGGTCAGAGAGGGAATTTCTTTCTCTGTTGAGAGTTGCAGCTGGCTTTTTAATTGCTACTAGAGTTACAGCAAGCTATTTTCCTACGAGTGATTTTGTCTCTGTCTAAAAATTAAGGTGACTAAGTAAAACATGGAGTAAAGCTCTGAATACGGACTTGGGTCTGTATCACTGCGGGAAAAGATGTGGTTTCTGTTAGCAGATCAGTCTGAAATGCGAATGAACAACCAGCCTGCTTAATCAGTAAAAGCTGAAGTTTCAATACCACATTTCCAGAGGCATTAATTTTAACTGTGCTCATTTTACAGCACACTGGAAGTGGTTTGTCCATCGGTGGTCCATTTCTACTTATAATTCATTGTGTCAAAATCTATTGCATTATGTAAAGAAAGCTGACACTGAAGAGGGCTGTGGGTTACGTAGCTGCTTTTTTACAGCAAATAGGTATATTATTTAACAAAAAGAGTAAACTGTAAACATTTTATATTGGATTTACACTCAAGGCAACTGTTCTTACCATAGGAGGATTCCCTGAAAACTGGGGGATTGGGCAAGCCCCCTTCTTCCCCCACTGAGTGAAGTTCTTGTAGCAAATCTCTGGATTATGTTCAGCCAGACTCTCAGCTGTCTGCCCTCGTACAATACGCCTGGAAAAAAATAAAAATCATTAAGGCAATGAAATGAAAATGAAGGTATCTGTCTCATTGTTATTCTATTTATGTACTACTCTGTTTATGTGGAGCTGTGGACTTCTGCAGTGCTACAGCTTTGATACAGTTTTGCTGCTCTAATAAACCCACAAAATTACTATTAAAATGATAAAAATAGGGAGGAAAGCTGATAGGGGAAAATACTAACTACAAGATTAGGTGAGGAACTGAGGAATGGTCCATTACCATTTCCAGGAAGTGGTCACAATAGGAAAGCTTCATTATTTTCGGAGTTATCCTATTTTTTTCTTCAATAAAACCAAAACCTGGAATGGGCAAGGTAGTCAGTTTTGTAATGACCAGTACAGAAGATATTGCTGTTGTTTATCTTAGAAATTTGGAGAGCCCTTTCCAACATACATTCTTCATTTGACCCTTCCTCTCCCTTTAAAGCCGTGCAGTAGCTGTTCAGTTGGTGTGAATGAGCACAGATGCTTCTGACGCAAAGCAGCTATGATGTGAGCTATATCAGCTTGTGTTGGTTGATGATCTGGCCTCTATATTCTTGCTTGGTTAGAGTCTGTTGTTGTTGTTTGTTTTATTACAGAGAAGCCTGACTGCTCCATTTCAGCTGTATTTCCAGCGGCAGAGCTAGTGCTGAAAGACAGTTTCAATTTAAGGGGGAAAAATATATTCTGATCTTGTTCACTATTTCCTGCCTCTGACTGGAGTTCTGCCGATCTGAGAGGTGTGTGAAAATCCCCAAAATGATGATATTTAGTTGGATGACGGTCATAGTAGAGAAATTCAGATTAAGACCTGCTGATTTTCCCTAGAAGCAGTCTGATTCTGATCAGGTTGTTCAGTTTTATGCCAATATGATCCTGTTGACACCTTCTTCCCGTGACTTCTCTTTCCACTTTTCTAGCTCAGTTTCAGTGAACTAGACTATGTTTCTGATTTTTCAAAAAAACCCATGATATCTAAGTCATATGTGTGTCTAGCTTTAAGTGACAGATTTATCAGGATTATTAGAAAGGCTGTGCACAATCTTGAAAGTTAAAAGATTGCACTGCTCATAAATATTACTAATGAGCCTCTTCCTCATTAAAGGTTTGATTAACATCCTGCCTGAAAAAATAAAGGGAAGGAATGACAGTGTCCCAGGAGCATCACGAGTTGCAATTTGCAGGGACATCACCAGTTGCAGTTTACTTCCCCAGATGAGCCGCCCTCTGGGATGAGTTACGGGAACAGGAGGAGCCCATTTCCTGCTACTCCTCACCCCATTGCTCAAGGGAAACTGAGCCTGAAGGCTTTTGCCTTTCGCTATGCTGCATTCAAGTTTTTATAATGACAGTACCCTGTACAAAAGAAAGAAAAGTCTTATTTTCCCTTATTATTCAGTGTAGATGCTCTTCCAGTACTTCAATTAAGCTTTCAGTAGTATAGCCTTCCAATTACTTTACTTTAGCTTCCAAGGCAGGGTGTTCTGAATCTCTGTATTCTTTCCTCTTTACATCTGCTATAATGGGAAGTTTGGAACATTTGTCTGTGACACACAGCTCATGCACAAAAAAATGTCAGTGCTACAAAAGTGCTGTAACAGCTTCTAATGGGCAGGAATCTGCCCCTTCTATTCTATTAATTATCTTGGCTCAGTTTCCTGTATATACATATGTATATGTATGCATATATACATATGTATGACACACAGCCTTCTGTCTCTTGAGATAAACTGACATCTATGTCTCCCTCTAACATGTTACTTTGAGACTGTCAGATAATACTTACTCCATAACATTCATCTTTGTACACCTAAGATGCCTTCCTTGAGTGTAAAAAGCCTGTCCAATATTTTTTAGTGTATTAGTATTTTCTCTAAACCCAAAATGTCATTCTTGCCTTTAAGGCCAAATAAGTGAGGCACTGAGTTTGCAGCCAGAAGACATCCTTCCCTCTACAGATAATAATATTCCTGTGTTTATCTCCTTCCAAAGGATAGCTGAACTTCTCTGATAATCATGTTCAACCCCACTGCTGCCCAAACTCTTGTCTTTTCAGTACAGTGCAATTAAAATGGTGGAAGTATATTGAACATCCAAGTAAATAAAAAGTCAACTTTTATGAAATATATACTCCTTACTGACCTCTAGAAAAAGCAATGCTTGCTTTCTGATAGCGTTGTGTAATAACTACTGGAAAGTTTGGACATTTTGTCAGTAACTATTCAATATTTGCTGCAGCAAACATGCACTACTTGTTCTTTTCCTTCAACCTTTTTGTTTTGGAAGTTGGAATGGACAAATATGCCTGTGGTGATTCTCATCTGGCTTCTATTTTTGTTCTTCCTGTTGTACTCTCATTTCTTTTTTCTCACACAACTGGAGTGAGAGGAAGTGTTTTTGAATAGTCATTTTTGCTAGGCATTTTTAAAGCACGCTTTCTAGTGCACCTAGAATTTCTTTTAAAATGGTCAATATAGTATAATTATGAACTATGAACTGTGGCTTGGATACTTTAGTCTTTTTTTTTTTTTTCTTCCTCAGTTCTGTGGTTTTATAAAATGGAACTAATGTTCATTTTCCTAAGGGCTAAATTGTGTTTGCACAGTGCTAAAGTTGTTTCATTGGGCTTTTCAGCTATTTCAGAAGAAGGTGTGGAATTAGCCAACAGTGGAAAAAGTTGTTTGACATTTGGAAGTTACAAAACCTTACAGTTGCCTATATTTGAGCTGCAACAGCTAAAAATCTGTCCTGAAATGCTGCTGATATTAAAAGTTCATCCAGGTCCGAAAGATAGATCTGTGTTATTAGAGGTTTCATTTACTCAACAAAGTCCTAGACTCTATATATAAATTTTTATGCTGAGGTCTCCTTACATGCAAATGTGTGATGCAATTCCTTTTAGGAGAGAAAGATAAATTAACAATTAGAAAGAGGAACCTTGGAAAAGAGTTTTCCAATTAAAATATCAGAAGCTGAGTATCAATCACCGAGCCTAAGTATGCCAGAGTCTCATAAAGCATGTGAATAGCTTGTTGCATGTATCTTTGAGAGCTTTTTGGCTCTCAGAGCCTGTATTGGCCTATCATCACCATGAAAAATAACTGCTGCTTAGTGACTTAAGTCCCTATACTTACGTGTGTAGAGGGCTTTACATTAAGATACAGGAGTTACCGCGTATTATGTGATAAGAGCAAGTACTCACCCAGCACCATGGATGACAAGGCCAATAAAGAAGATGACAAAGAGATGGTGGGTGTACCAAAATACTTCAAAATAAGACCTTCGGATGGTTTTGGTGGATGACGTGATGATTAATATGAGGGCCAGAGTGATGATAACACCGGTGAGACCAGCCAGGTATGTGAAAGCCACATATAGGCCTCCCACAGGATTCTGTAAAATAATTGCACACATTAGTCTAAGGAGGGGGTTGCATCAAAGCAGAGCTAGCTGAACCATCAGTCTGCCTCACTCGCCAAATCCTTTACCCTGTTGTAAGTCTTTAAGTCACCCTCTGTGAATTTGTAGGCCAACGACGACAAAATCCCACTCCATTTTTGCTGCGCTGCAGATTTACCTTTACTAAAGTAAGTGGAAGTAGAGAGAAGGGGTTTTCCACAGATTCACACACTGAACATTGTTTCTTACCCTGCCACTGCTCAGCAGTACGGGGCCTGGAGAAGGTGGATGCATTTGCACAGCTCTGTTCTTAAGAGCTGGAGTCCTACATCCGTATTGAGGGAGCTAAATGAGAGCTCTCCTTTTCAGTGGCGTTGCGCAGCTGTGGGTCTCATAACCCATACACAGATTGGACGCTCAATGATTCTGAGGAATGCGGAAGTTCCTTATTTTTGAGGTTTTTTTAAGCGGAGCTTAAGCAGCACAAGTTCCAAACTTTTGCCTTGATTTCAGTGTACATTTCTGTGTGCCATGTCTACCTTAGTCAGAAGACTGCTTTACAGGGTATTTGTTATCACATAACGTTTTAAAACTACTTTGAAATCCTCAGGTGAAAAAAGTCTGAAGTACTACCAAAATTCAGCAACAATATTACTGACAAATATAGAAGAATTAATTACACAAGGTTTTGCTGCGAGATGGCCCAAATCCAGATTGTGCACACCAGAAATAGGCACTCAAATAGTCTTATATGATCATCTAAGCAAGTGTAATAATGACTCTTCACAGCCTGGTGTCACTTACCCCAATAGTTTTTCTAAAAAAGTTGATATAGCTTTCATTTGGCTCGTCACCAAGGCTGGAAAGCGCAGCTGCCAGAGTTCCTTTCTCTTCAACACGGGCTTGCACACTCCACTCTACGTTGAATAAATGTGCGATGGTGTGAATTGCTAGGAGTGACAGGAAAGAAAGATTCAGGGTTACGCACAAGACAAGTACCCAGTGGTTTTTGGTAACAGTTGAAACTTTGCGATATTTGTCATCTGCAGCTTAAGACCTTTGCCACTCTCACCCTCTCACCCTCTTCATCACAATTTCAGATCACTGACATGTTTTACTGTTAAAGCTTCACCATCTGAAGTTTACAGCTTTTTGGGTAGGGGAAGGAAAGAAGTAAAAGGAAGTTTCTGGCACGTCTTTGTTCAACATAGGCTTTCAACAATTCAGGTAGCAGTATCCTAATACATGGGAAACTAAAGCATGGGATGGCTTAAATTATTTGTCAGGATTCTCCAGGATTTCTGTAGAAGAGCCAAGAAGCTAATCTCTTTGGTGTCACATTTGCTAGTGCTCCTTTGTTCTGCTGTACTGCTAATAATCACTAATAATGTTCTTCCTAAGCTGGATGTGTCCACAAACCTAGTACAGCTGAGGTGTTTCACACTACTTCCACTACACGTTATTGCAGGGGTAAGCCACACAACGCTTTTCAAAATTTTTCCCCTGTTGTATCACCAGGTGTCCTGGTTTGAGATGTATATTCACCTTCAAAACAGGGCCTGGTGGATATAGATCTAACACCCCCAGGCTATCTCTCTCTGCTGCAGACCTGCTCTGTGGCCTTATGTTAACTGCATCGCCCTTCTCCTTTTCTATGAAGTGGTGGTGAGATTTCAGCCACAGCTCCAAAAGGGAAACTACTCAGCTCGAGTAATCTACTGATAAGAAGACTGTTCTAGGATATATGATTTGTAAGGCACTTGCATTGAGAAGTGACAAACTTGATGAAAAAAAAAAAAAAAAGGTAGAAAACGCTTAGTTTAGGAAATGAGATAAAAAATCAAAACATTTCCGTGGCCTGTCCAAGCTTTTTATACCCTTTTCTTTCATCATTTATATTATTTGTTTCAGACATGCCAGTTAAGAAATAAGTGTAAACAAGAATTAAAGCCAGGGTATCTGGTTCTCAGGGCATTGCTAAACACCCTTTATTAACCAGTCTCATAAATGCTGCCAATGGTTCAAGAGAAAGTATTCTTGCTTATTTATCTTTTGCTCTCTGTCAGTCACAGAATAATATTTGGAAACTAATTTAAGCCTTGGCATATGCTGACTTCTTTAGGTTAATGAAATCAGGTCTCTGCCCATATCTTTAAGAACTTGATTCCCACCTGGATGCTGTGTAAAAGGCATGAGAAAGCAATAAAGAAACATTTGAGTACTAACCAGTATGAAGAGCGATCATCCATGCCACCATTTTGTGAAAGGTGAGGTTCCTGTCCAGCTGTCGTCTGATACGGGTAGAGCAGCACTTGGGTTTGAAGAAAAAAGGTTTGTGATGTCTGTGCATAGTTATTTAAATGCAGGGACAAAAACAGAGGCCCTGAGCACAACAATTGGTGGCATTGCTAGTAAAAATATAGAATTCCTAAGTATAGACAAAAATCTTTTGCCCAGTACTTCAGAATATGGGAATTCCTTTCAACCTAGACGATTCTATGATTCTATGTCCCATTGAAACAAAGTGTTTGATAATGAGAAAAATCTTAACATCCAATACGACAGAAGTATATATCTTATCTTTGTTAAATTACATGTTATAAACAGAAGGAGGGATCACAGTCTGCCATGGCAAGGGTGACTGCTTTGGTAGAGTTTCAGGTTGCCACCTAGCATCAGGATCCTGTTGTGGGTCACACTGTAGAAATGGGCTGTAAAGTTGTGGTGTAACTGTCTCAGGGAGCTCTTTCCCCATAAAGGATTCTTGAAACACTGCACCTATTTTATTGCTTCCTCTTTCACTCTGCTCTTTCAGCCCCCACAGGCCAACTCATTTGCGTGAAAGAATTTGTACTAGCTTTACAGATGAGAACCAACTTCTGTGAACTGGTGTTGTTGACCATGTGTATGTTAAAGAGTCTAGAAAAAAGGGAAGAATCATTATATATTTGGAAAGACAGTTGATGAGCTTGAGGAGAATATTGGTTTTTCACTGTGCCATGTCACACATTGTCTGCATTATTTCTGCTGTAACAGCCAAAGACCTTGATTTCGGCAGCATGATACAGTCAGTGCTATCATAAGAAACCTCTCCAGCTGTCACCTAGAATCAGTTGTTCTTTTCTAAGTGGTGGTTCCTCAGTGCTGTATATAAAGTTTGCATTTAGGAGCCTGAAATGGTCAAAAGGCCTGCAAACTCTTTCATCCGGAGATGGAAATGCGACTTGGACAAGAAAGAATGTAGTTTATGAACCAGCTGAAAAAACTTTAAGAACTGAACATGCAAAGACAGAAGACATGGGCTAGCATAGCCTGCTATGAATGTGTGCTGTATCACTGACAAACGAGGCAAATGTGTGTAAGCACCACCTATGGCTCCTGCCATAGGGAGAAGAGGGACTTTGCATCCAGGGCAGCATGATGCCCAGGAGGGAATAAAAAAGGGAAGACTCAAAGGAACATAATTCAAGGCTAAACCACTAACAGAGCTGTAGATACACTGTTGACATAATGAGTTTTGTTATGAGTTCTGCTCATAACAAAACTCCAGGCTTATCTACTTCTTAAAAGAGGACATCCCCAAAGTACAGTATATTTGGGGAACTTGGACAAAGTTGCCTAGTATATTTGCAAGGTTGCTTGGGTTATCATCTTTCATAAATTTTAAAATTCTTTCTTCATCTTACCGCACTTGATCCTCTGAGGAAGGAAAGCAAGTTTCGACACACTGGCAGCAGAATCAGCATGCAGTTGAAATTCAGACAAGCTGCAGGGGCCCTTGCCAGAGCCAAAGCACGCTGTAATTGGAGAGATGCCATTATTAAAGGAATTACCTACGACATTATCCAGGATGCAGATAGGCACAGATTTCATTTATGTACTATATCACAACTTTTCATGAGTGTGAAATCTAAAGTTAATTAACAATCTTCACATTTTAGAGTAGTCATACTCTGGCCAAGTCAGAGGCACTTATGCAGACAGAACACATTGCTCCAGACAGACACCTTTTATTTCCAGTTTGGAAATAATATGCCTCTATGAAAAGCTCCTTGTCATGTCTGACAATCAATGGCCAAGCACAGATGCAAGTCTAAGCCACTAGCAGAGTTTTCTCTCCCCAGGCTGTAAAGAAAGTTTCACTGCTGTGGTTTCAGTTGGCTGGGGGCTTATGGTAGACAGAAGGACAGCTCAGAAGGGAAGTGGTTTTATGATCTCTGTTGTCAGTAAAGGCAATCTAGGGAAATTTGTTGCCTCATCTTTTAGGAATATGTTCCCTTAACATTGCTCTTCACTTCCTGAATGATTTCAGATTTTGACAAAGACTGTTTGAAAGGAGGGGATAATGACCATATTAATCCAAACACACTGAAGAGAAGGAAAAGATCATGTTTTCTTTCCATGCATTGTTTGGAACCCTTTCAGGTTTCAAATCATAGTAACTCCCTTAGGGTTACCCTGAGATCTAGTTATCCAAGCACAGGTCTCTCTGACTTCAAAAGCAACTGCACCATCATTGCAAAGGACAGAATTTGATCCATAGATCTGAAGCCATGTGCAGAGTGGGATTTCAAGCTTTGTTGAATTCAACCATGGCTTTGCAAACCTTTTACAAAGTGCCATTTTCTGTAATTTGAAGCTTAGACTGATTTTTATGTCTGTGATCAGGTTTTTAAAATATGTGAACAAATTAATTTTCTCTGTCAATCAGACAAGACCCATGGTAGCTTTGGAAACAAGTTTGTGGTAGGACATATAATGCTGCATTAACCAGTTGGGTTATATTGAATAACCCAAGGTCCAGGATCACTTCCCTACTTGACTAATATTCACAGCCTTGATGAATATATGAATGATGATTGCTTTTCAGAGCTAATAGCTTTGTAAACTATTCATGCTATGAAAAATAATTGCATGGGGAAATGATTGCACAATAGTTCAATGGCAATATTTTATTAATCTTTTGCTTAATAAAGCAGCCACAACTCATATTCACTTTAATTACCAGGAGCATAATAGTTGCTTGAAAACATCTTTAGAATGGGATCTCTCTAATTTGCTTACCAGCTTTCTATTCAGAAGCACTGGACATCTATCTGCATTCAGTTATCTGTTTGCACATGACTTTTAACCCCAACATGAACCTGCTGCTCCAGCCACTTGATCCTGTTTCAGTCAAATAAAGCTAGGGGAAAACTGCTATGTGCTCAGTCTATGCCAAGATAATAAATGTTTTGTACTTACGCCAAGGAGTACTCTGGTGTAGAAGAATTTTGGTGGGACATCATATACAAGATAGTACCACCAAAAGAGGAAGACATTTAACCCCAGCCACACAAGCTGAAAGAAAAACAAACAGAAAATTTTACAGTTTATTGTTAGAGATCATACATCTGAATTTACACAATTTGGATAATGGTCAGTTAGTTCATTGTGGTCCTATTTGCACAGAGAGGCATACTGCAGGGTATGAAGGGTTCAGCAGGGGCAATGGAAATTTTTCTGGTGGAAATGGGCTCTAATGTGTGCACACAGGAGTACAGAAGTGGCAGTAAACTGAAATGCAGCGGAAACTTTTGCATAGCTCAAAGGGTTTAGACATACAGATGTAGTACTTAGGGGACATGGTTTAGAGGTGGACTTGGCAGTGTTAGGTTTATGGTTGGACTCAGTGATCTTAAAGGCCTTTTCCAACCTAAATGATTCTATGATTATATAAGGACCATCATATTACAGGTGTTTAGCTAAGTCTGTGAGTCTTGTTGAATCTCCAAACATCATGAAAGGTTAGAGCCTGTTCCAAGTGGCGGTTCTTCAGACATATTAATCTATGTAAGAGGAAGACTTAGGAGCCACGCCAAAGGACAAATAAGCTTGAGGTCTAAATATTGCACCTAAGGCCTAATGTTTTCTATTGAGTAGGACGCTCTGAAGGTCTGAAATCAGCCAACAGGAAATATTCAACCCAAGCACTTTGATAGTATTTAGACTACCCAAAACTGGGCTTCTTCATAGCTGTACTGCAGTATTCTCTGACACTTGCATATCCTACTGTGCAGGTTTCTTTAGGGAAAGAGAAGTTACTATCCCCTCTCAAAGCTATCTAAAGCAGCTATAAGCCTGTCCGGCCACAGAGATCACAGTGCATCTGGCCATTTGCCCTTCTGGAGCTCGTTTGCTGATTTCACATCCCACACTAAAACCAATCTGTATCAGTGCACCCTCTGTCTAAGTAGATTTATTAGGCGGTGGATGAAAACAGAAGAGAGAAAGTCTGAGAACTGGGAGAAAACCCAGTCTCTGGTTATAAGTTAAGGATGCCAGAAATTGTAACATTACAATCCCCCACGTCTCCTAACCCATACGTTTTCCTAGTTCCTTGGCTGAGCTGACACTGTAAAAAACTTGGCATTAGTTCAGATCTTGAAAATTTCTTACCCTTGTGGCATAAATACAGGGAAATGAAGGGATTTACGTTAGGGTAAGGCAGTATATGGGAAATCCCCCAAAATTCATTAAAAAAACTAAGCTTATCTCAGAAATAAGTGTTTATGATATGTATTTAAAGTGAGAGTGTACTACTCCCATGTACAATAACCTGCAACGACATTGACTTAAAGAAAATAATATTACATCTCATGTAACTGCCTAAGTTTTCTCCAAGGAGGGCTGCCCTGCCTGACTTCTTTAGCACTTTTAAATGTGACTGGGATTTTCAGTACTTTTAAATCTTGCCCAGAATGAGATTAACCTACTTTCATAGCTATTCTATGCAAGTTGTCTACAAACTCAGTTCAAATACTAGTTGTCTTAATGAAGGATTCATGAATCTCTGCTCTAAATTCTGGAATCTGACTCTAATACAAATCTTATACCATCAAGACACTGTGCTTTAAGTTACACCCCCTTTTGTCTATAAAAGTGCAAGAAAGACTTGTTGTAACTGCTTTCTCTGTTGAAGCGCACATGGTTACACGAGATGTAATATTATTTGTTTTCTTTAAGTCAATGTTGCATCTAAAAATCCCAGATACGTAAATTGTTCTAACAAAGCAAATGAAAGTTAACATATCATCATTTCTTAGTTGACAATGAAGCCTACAGCAATCGAGGTACCAGACAGAGCTCCTTACAAAATATCCTCTTGAAGCATTTCACTGCACTTGCTGCCCTAGTTTCTGAGTAAAGAGATGCGTCCTTCACTGGCACAGTGATTTCTGATTAGTACAACTTTCTGTAGAACTTTTTACTAGACACAAATCAAAATAAAAATTGTACTTACAACGACAAAGATGGACAGTCCTTCATTCTCCACCCAGTTACCCATGGTTGCCTGAGACGAGCGTGCACAACAGCCCCGTTCTTTCTGGGTCAGCGAATATGTCTTCTCTCATAAGGAAGTGAGAGCAGAAGCTTGCAGCAACCTGTTTCCTTTCTCAATCATTTAGGAAATAAGTTAACCACTGAATCATGTCTATAATTCTGTTTCAGACATGTTTCTACCATCTTTACATATAACTTTTCATAATTCAAATATATATAAACTGTTGAAATAGACAATTTGTTCCTTTTGATACAGAGGATAAAATAAATAACATAATTGATCAGGTTTTCTAAAGAATGTATTGCCACTTTGTGTAACTTTTGATGCTGAAATGCAATATCAAATGCACAGAACAGTTGTCTCTTCCCAGCCTTGTGGTTTTTTATCACCTCAGGTCTGAGTTGCCGTTCCTGCTGATCCTCTTTGATAAATAATCACTAGAATTATTTATCTTCCAGTAATTCAATGTCCACAGAAACTTCCAAATGTAATCTAACACTCCTCTTGTCTGGTATGTGCAAGCTTTGCTACTTCCTCTCTGCTTGGGCCAAAACTGAGGACATGTGTCACTAGGCAGGCTATTTTTCATATTTTGCACTCTCCGAGTCCCCAGCCCCAGGAACCATCTCACTATATAAGAAAAAATATAAAGTAAGCATTTTGCTTTTGTGATTAGAGAGAAAAATATGCCCAATTGCCCAAATGTATTTTAGAGCTTACAAGCCAGAGGATATTTATCCCAAGTGTATTTGTTTTAAAAAAAAATTATATTTAAGGGCATTCAATGGTTTCTAAATGTTTTGCCTCTGCAGTGTCACAACTTCCAAACCTGCAATAAAGAGTGCAAAATGGTAGTTTGGAGGAAGCTTTGCGATGAAGAGGGGCTATGCTTTGGCAAAGTCCAGGCCCTAGGGAGAAGCAAGTTGTCCAGACAGGCCTCCCCCTGGGTCGTTCTCCTGTATATTCCACCTACTGAGCCACAGAAATATGCATCTCCTCCCAAAGTGACTGACACAAGCATATCTCCTTTCATAAGACGTGAAGTGTATGTACATATGGTGTTCTTTAAAGATCTTTTCAGGCTTTAGAAAGTAGTTTAGAAGGGCAGTTTGAGCGGTGGTGTCTCTCTGCTGGAGCTGCTACATCCTTTGGACCCTGCAGAATTTCACAGCTCTGAAAAGCCTGAGCGAGCCCGAAGCAGCCTTGCTTTAGAGCACAGCGACGTTTTCACAGGCCTGATCCTGCATCTACTGGAGTAAAGAGCAAGCTTCTTATCGCATTTGTATGGCTGAAGTTTGCTCTCCAGAGTAAACGCTGATCTGATCCGCAACTGAAAGCAAGGTGTCGAACAGCTAATGAGGGCAAAAGCCGGAGAGGTGGGATAAAACCCGTGTGACGGATGGCTGTCAGAGAACAGACTCAGCACAGTCTACCGTACTCCAGGCTCACTTAGTTACAAGCTTTCTTAGGGCCTGATTCTGGCAGTGATGAGACATTTGGTCAAAATGTAAAAATGAGGGTGAGGGGAGTCAGGTAAATACCTGTGTTCTGGCTAGCAGCTCTCTTCCTGCCTCTACTCCCAACATAAATTGCCTTGTTAAATTGGTCCTGGAATATGGCCTCATAAGGTGACATATCTGGGACTTGAACAAAGATCCATTGCAGAAAAAAACCTGACACATTTCTATATTTTTACAAAACAAATAGACAAATACAGTTATCCGAATGATACAGGTGACTTCTGCATTATTATTCCTTCTTGAGATGTACGGAAGTAACAGCTCAAACATAGCTCAGGGCCAAACATCAGTCCTTCACCTCCTCACATGGGCAGGACTCACAGTGTTTTAATCATCTTCTTCCACAGAAGCCTCCCAAGCTTCAGTAACTGAAAACCTACATGAAGTCTTCAGAACTTGTTAAATGGGATTTGCAGCAACCTCATCTGACAGGCTCTGTGACAGGCCAGGCTCTCAGGTGGTATCAGTTGCTTTGATGGCTGTCCCAAATGGATGTCAGCAGAGGGTCTGGTCCCCCATATTTTTGTTTATGGCGGTAGCCTTTGGGAGCTAAACAGCTAGAGTGGTTGGGGATGGAAAGGAGGGGGACAGTTCTGATATGTGGATGTCCATTCTTGCTGTGAAGACTAGCTTGTTCTCCCTGCCCAGAAATGGCAGTGCTCTCGCTGTCTTTTTCTTCCCCTTACTTCATGCGAAGTTACTTGCAGCATCTCTGGGGTGAGCAAGTGCAGGCATTTAGGATGCTCTGAGCTTTGGCAGCCCTGCCTTGCCTGGAAGTTCCTCAGGCACCAGAGCCACTGAAACACAGGTTTACTGGCCCCCAGCAGGGGCTGATTTTAGATTGGTCACAGCAGTGGTGAAGTCTGATGTGGTCTTAACAGCCTGAATACAGGCCATGAAACAATATATTTCAGCTGCTCCCAGCCTAGCAATTATCAAATGCACAGAGCTGATCCCACTGCCTGAACTCAAAAGAAAGGGTAGAGGTGGTGGGCCCTTCCACAGCTGGTGAGTTCTGGTGCTTCCTGATGTCTGTGTGTTTTCCTATTTGTTTCAAAAGTGATGGGAGAAAGCACAGCAAACTTTGCCTGGTTGCTGCAAGTCACAGGTGTGAGTAGAACTGGTACTGAAACCACCCACATATCACTCCTGATTTAATTCTGGTACTTGCACCTTCTGAATGAGTGATACATCATTGCTATAATATTGCAAGCACTTGCGTGTTTTGTACTTTGGTCTTATTTTAAAAATGCGTCCTGTAAAAGGAAAGGCAATGTTGGCAGCTGTGTATTAATTATGCAAGAGTGTGTAAAACTGGAGTATGGAAAAAATTAAACACTATCTCATTCTGTTTCTAATATTTCTTTCAAGCTAGCTGATTACGCAGGGCGTTTTTCATCCTTCTTTGCACTGAAAAGTTCAGTGAACAGTGATCCTTTTGTAGCGTGACAGTTTTGCAAAAGTATGCAGGTCTCGGGGTTCTGCTTTTCCTTGAAGTAATTTAACCCCCTTGCCTAGGAATTAATTAGTTCCTCTCCTGCTATGTGCAACCGTGTTCTGTGTATTCCTGCACAAATTTAATGCCAGACAGTTGCAATAGGCCCAGGTGTTCCACACCTGCCTCCTAAAAGAGACAATATAAAATTCTGCATGTATAAACCCCAAAAGAGAGAGTGATAAGAAGATGAAAGAGCCCCAGCTGCTGCGTTGCTGAGGGTGTTGCTGAGCTGAGGTTGCTGAGCTCCTTCCCATGCAGCAAGAGGAAAGCCAAGGAGAGACCTCGATTAGCCTCTGTTACTTTGTAGGCTGAAATGTTTAGTTTGAGTGTTGTGCAATCCTTGTTTATTAACCTTCCCTTGATTCTACACCAAAGAGGAAGAAGCGGACAAGAAACTTGTCAAGCTACCTTTCCCGAAGGGACTGCCTTCACATGCAGCCTGAGGCTGTCACTGTGTGCACTTGCCCTCACTCAAGGGAATGACATATTCTGACACTCCTGCTTTTCCTGTTTTGCTTACAAGATAAGTTCCATGCTGAAATGAGGGCAGAAAATCCTGTAGAAGTAAGCCAAGAAAAAAATGCCAGTGGGACTTCAGTGAGGACTGGCAGATCCTCCTATATCTTTGTCTTACGCTATAACCCTCAATGTAGCTCCCTGCTCCAGTACTTCCTCCACACTGCCTTTTGCAATGATCATGAGAGACCCACGTGCTGTAGTCAAAAAAAGTCCAAGTATGATCCACATACTGATATGATTGGCCATATCAGTCTTAGCTTGAAGTCAAACAGCGCTAGCACAAAACAGGGAAGAATGGCTGTGTGCTGCTGTGCTTTTGGAAGGAAGAGCCACCCCCAGCGATGTACCCTGTCTAAGTTCAGATAGAAATTGTATTATATTAAGCTGGCGGTGGTTTCTAGGTAGAGGTGAAGTAAAGTTAGGATAGCATAACCTCCCATGCGTAAAGGAAGAGACCAAAATGACCTGGCTTTGTGTGGGACTCGGGGAGAGGAGCCCAGCTTGTAGCCTTTTGGCAGGGTAGCATCAGGCTATATGATCTGCTAGTCTGGCTCTGGGATTGGAACACAACTGTCTGCTTCTCCCGTGTAGCTAGACTTCTCTTCCAAGGGCTTCAGATGCACTACCTTTACACATGCCTGGGATAGCCCGGTGTAACTCTTCTCTGCCTGCAGAGAGGGACTTCACCAGAAGCTGTTGCCCAGCAATTCTTCACTCAAGAAAACATTTTGAAAGATGCGAGAGGGAGGCCCGTTTTCTCCTGTTCTCTTACCGTGCATCGCCTAGGAACCTATCAGCTCAGACCTAGCAAACCCAAACGTCCCCTGACGAGCGGTACCTAGCGGGGACCCGGCGGTTCAGCAGCCGGTGGCCGTCCGGGGGATGTCGGATGCTGCTGCGGCACCGCGGCTCGGCAGTGCCACCCGCCGGGCAGTACCCACCGGCCCGGGGCAAGCACCCGGACCAGGGACCCCACGTCGCTCATGGGCTACAGCCCAGCTGAGGGTGCTGGAGGAGACCTGCTCGTTCTGTCCCAGGCGTTCCCAGCTTAGGCACCTGCCCTCAGGTCCCCTTTTCTATTGCATCCCTCTTTAAGGATCTTAGAATCATCTTCCTACTTCTCCCCCTGCCCGTCATCTCTCTTTCAGTGCTGGGATGTCAAATCCCATTTCTAATTAGCAGCTCGCAATCACAGCCTGGGAAAGGACCTCCAGAGGTGCTTAATCAATTAAGCACCTCTGTACTTCCAGATCGGAGCCACTAGAACTGTATTGATCCTGACACACGTTTACAACACCACTTCCACAATTAGATGTAATCGAGGTGCCTCACAGCCCTCTATAGCTGTGCTTTAGTAGCTCATGACTGAGAGAGTGCTGTGCAAAGAGGAGTCTGTGTAAAAATCATAGAATGGTTAGAGTTGGAAGGGACCTTAAAGATCATCGAGTTCCAACCCCCCTGCCATGGGCAGGGACACCTCCCACTAGAGCAGGTTGCTCAAAGCCCCATCCAGCCTGGCCTTAAACACTTCCAGGGATGGGGCATCCACAACTTCCCTGGGCAACCTGTTCCAGTGTCTCACGGCCCTCACAGTAAAGAATTTCTTCCTAATATCTAATCTAAATCTCCCCTCTTCCAATTTAAAACCGTTACCCCTTGTCCTGTCACTACGCTTCCTGACAAGTCCCTCTCCGGCTCTCCTGTAGGCTCCCTTCAGATATTGGAAGGCTGCTATGAGGTCTCCCTGGAGCCTTCTCTTCTCCAGGGCATGAGAGAAGTCTGCTCAGATGGTGTTAGTGGCCTGGGCCAGGCACTGGGGACTGAGATCCATGGGGGTCTGCACATATTGCCTTTTGCAACAGTCCCTGGACCGATTACGGCAGTGAATCTCCCGTGCTTTTGTCTTGGGATAGCCCTTGTTGTTCTGCTCCCCAAGGGATGCTGACGTAGCGTGCAGGCTGGTGAGCTGTGGGAAGGGGTGAGGTAGGTTTTTCTTAGATGTCTGTTGGGGCACATTTTTATTCATTAGGCTATATGTGGTACTTCTAAAGACACTGGGGAGTCTGTGAAATTTTTCTAAGAGAATTGTAAAAGCTGAGGAAGAAAATGAGCCCGCTGTCAGTAAATGCCAGTTTACATTTTGTATTAAATGTTAATTTACGACTCAGGGATCAGCACTTCCACAGGGAAATATTATAGGTGATAAAAAGTCAGAATCAAGAATGAAAGTCACTGGTGTGAAACTTAGATAAAATATCAGCACAGAGTTGATTCACTGGCCACCATGGCCTACAGTCTCTGGACAACAGCTTTTTTTCCTCTTTTAACTAAAAATGCCACTACCTCACTGTTTCCTTCAGGATCCCAGCTCCCACTCACATGGTCCACTGCTGACTTTTGCTGTTATGTGCTCCCTGATGGATCTGAAAATCTAGCAGACTTGACTCATCACGAGCTGTCTGGTGTTAGAGAGGCAAGCTGCCTTGCGCTAGGATTTCCCTATTGCTCCACATCTGTCACCTGTCTCTCACCTTTGACTTGGAAAAACAATTTCTGAAAATGAGTCGGTCTTTTTACTGCATTTGCACAGTGGCTAGAGTTGGATCCATGATCTGTGACTCTTGCATGTCACTAACCGCTTTTGACTGCCTGCCTGTTAATGATATTGTCTGGGGAGGCAGCCTGGGAGCATGCACATGCATACAAAAGCCATCACTTCACAGAAGAGTCTGTAATCCCAGATCTAAGCTAAACCTGTACCGTGCCCTGATACAGCTTTATCTGTTGGCTGGCTGGTTGTCTTAGTGGCTGCGTTAGAGCAGTGGAAGAAATGGCATCAGTATAACACTACAGCCACTAAGCATTCCAGTATCCCCAGTCACGCACAGGAACAGCTACCCAGGTGTGAACACCGTAGCGCCTTCACTCTACTTTGCATTGCTGCAGTTTGTCTTATAAAATCGCAAACAAGTGCTGTGGTAGCTTTTTGCTGATTTTTCTCTCTCTCAGTCCTCAGCACGGTGGGGACAGAGTGACCCAGTTCAGTTAGCAGATGCCTGTCCATGGCCAGACACCTGACAGATACAGCCTCTGCTCAGTCCTGTTTGTACCAAGGATTTTTAGTTTTCAGTATTATCAGTAGGGGGAACACTGAGGAATGATGTCGTGTTTAATGCACTTCTCTAAGTAAGGTAACATGACACAATGAGCAGTGGCACTAAGGAACAGGCTTTTGCTTAATGCCTTTGCTTAAAAATTGTCCTTCAGCTAGATTACTAAAACGTGGTTCAGCCCTGTGCCGAGACTCAGCAGGAAGCCTATATGCTGCTAAATCACACTTAAACTGCCTCTCAATATAGAATTACACTGCTCCAGCCACACAATCACTGGATGTATATGTTTCCCTTTGCTCTTGCACATTTGTCATGATAAAGCTTTTTTTTACTTCTGGATTTTCCCTGGTAACTTGGGTGCTTGTCGGAGACTAGCTTGCAAAGTCCTACCTGCCTTAAGTTACACTCAGGAGAAGCTTGGAGGCATCCATCCATCTCTTTGGAAAACTTAATGAAGACACAAGTGGTACACAACCTGGATTTTGAACTGGGATGGCTTTCTTCCAGGGTGAATTACTATTGGACTAATAGCTGCTGAGGTCTCCTGTTGCAAGACTGTTTACAGCACTTAATACATACACACATACCTCCCTCCTGTAATACATTTTTAACACTTCCAGAAAAAAAACACTATTAAAATGAAATGAAAATGAGTGGATTAGATTGGGGAATACAATTTCCACAATATTATTTATTCATTCTCTTTCTTGCTTTTATGAACTTTTAATATAAACTTTGATAGCTTAATGGTATTCTGCTATTTCCGTTGCTCAGGCTTTTACGGGAGTAGCAATAGGTTGGAGATACCTCAGTTGTTTCTCAGTTGGGTTTAGAGATCCTTCTCTTGCATAGTTTTCTGCCAAAGCTAAAGGAGCTGTGTCCACCTTGATCAAAATCAGAGCTTTTGATTGCTAATTGCAGTGACCTCTGACATTTTTTTTTGTATTCTGGGACACAAACCCACCTCACTGAGATGTTTGCTGCCTGAGAGGGAGGGTCTGCCAAATCACACTTTTTTCCATAGAAATGGAAATTTTTTTTCCATAGAAATGTGCTCTTACACATGCTAAAATTACACCTAGTTTTTTAGTACATTGGAATTTCTTGTGAATGAGTGATATGCTTAAAACCATAGACAGTTTGTGGTTTTTAATTTTAGATCTCCCATTAGTAAACCTTCCCTTTCCCTTGCCAGTTTTTTTTTCTTTTTCTTTCCTTGCTTGAAGAGAAAATTGTGCATTTGCTGTTATACCCTGGAAAGAACAGTGATATATGGTTTATTAAGATAGCAGCTCAAACACATGAGCCCTTGATTGCTATAGGACAAGTGATTTATAGGTGTTCGCTAATGGATTCCTGCTTGGGGCTGTTGGGGGCTTCCATTTCATTTTACCAGTGGCAAATTATGCTGAAGAGTCAGATGTAATTGGCAGTTGAGCCTTTTGATAAGTTAATGGTACCGCACTCTTTAGCCTTCCCTGAATTTGCCGTACAATCAATCTTTATGGCACAACATCAGCATCGTTACTGAGGTTCATATTCATGGTGAGGCAGAGTTAGTTTTTAACTTCTTACATTCCTTGCCTGCTCCCACCTGATAACCTGTCTCCCCCGCGATGTTTTCGCTTTCCTCTTACTCTAAAGTAGTTTGGTTCATTTCTGATGTACGCAGTCAAATCACCATGAATCGGAGTTAGCATGTACAATGCCTTAGGTTTCTCCAATCAATTATATTTTACCTTTCTGTAAAGAACAGACACTGATTTTTCAGGGCCTCGCGTCTTGTCAGCTGATGAAGAAAACATGACCCAAGCAGGAACCAACCAGCTACAACATGGTGTTACAAACTCTCTGATACGTTGCAGAGGTCATTGTTTTTCTTTTCTTTACATGCATACGGAAGGTGGAATCAGCTAAGCAAACTGCATTTATTATGTCAGTGGTAGTATTTGTGTTCTGACCATTAGCATGGAAATTACCCATTTGTGCTGAGATACAGAATCAAAACTAATGTGAGGACTGCAACACAGTGTATATAATTAAGACTATGCTGGTATTAAATGTCAAACAACAAAGAAAGATAAAATTTAAAAAAATTAAGCTACGTGTAGATCTGAGTTTCTGAGACCGGGTACACTGCCTGGCCGTACCTGAACTCCTCACTGGGCTTTGCACCATGCATCTTAGAGAACACCAGTGAATACACTTTGATGCACTGCACATGTTTCTGAGTTGCCCCATACATTTCTGTAGGTTTGCAAAGACATTTTATTATTTTCATAAAATATTTTTCTCGTGTTTGGTCTTTTTTCTCCTTGTTGCTTAAAAAAGAAGACAAGGGGAAACCCACCATAATCCACAAACACAAAAATACTGAAAAATGCAGGTGAGTGTTTCACTGTGCCTTGTTTCTCCGCTTCTATTTAAAACAACCACCACAAAGCAGCAGAGAGGAAGGAAGATTAGCTAGGACATGTATTCTAAAGAACATAACTGGTGTTATGAGGGCCACTAACTGTAAAACTAAAGCCATGGAAAGCACCTCTCTCTTCTGCTAGCTGCCGTGTTTAACGCGTATCTTAACTACAACACAGATTTACAAGAACTGCAAATCCACACAAACACAATAAAATACAACACTGGCACCTTGCCTGTAAGGTGCTGTGCTGCTGGTTTGGTATTTAGCTCCCACTCTAGGAACCAGATATGAATTAGTCTTCGCCTTGACTACCTCTGGCATTGCTCTCCATCTGAATCCATCCCTGATCATTTTCCTGTAGGTATCTGTGGCTGATTAAAGCTCTGTACTGACAAGGCACCTTAATCAGATGAAAAGAATACCTGATGAAAGAACTTTCAGAAATTAATATCTGTAACATTTATTCCCTGCCACTTTTGTTTGCTCTGTCAAGATAGGAACTTAAACAATTACGAACGTGAAGGGACAGAACATGTGTTTAAGAGGCTGTTTCTAGTTCATTAAATCAGTTTTCACCTTCAGGGCCAAAATGTTACAACTGTGACGTTATTCCAGAAGAATCTTGGTAAGCAACATCCAACTAATTAGCATCTGTTCCCGGCTTAGATGTGTTTACCCATTAACTCTAGTCTGTGATTAGAAGCCTTTACACACAGCAGCATTCACATCTAAATTTCACATCCGAGAGGCAAAATTTTCATACCTGAATACAGACTCTTATTTCTGTAAAACTGAATTTCAGTGGCAAGAGATTTTCCTTATGATTGAGAAAACCAGAAAAGGATAAAACCGCTCTTCTTTTCCAGGATATGAAGTTCATTCAAGAAAGAGATTCAGTAAACTTCACATTGTCATTTTAAAGCACTTACCTTCCATTTCAATGTTAGTTTTGGGGCGAACCCAAGAGACCTAACATTTTTTTTATAATCGTTTTCCTTGGCCAGTAAGAATTACATAGTCCTTAACACCTCTTACTTTTCAAGTCTTCTGTCTCCAGTGAATCAAACTTACCATCTCTGGCAAATTACTATATATTCATGTTTCTGTGATGATTCCTGAGTGACTACAGGCAGTTACCTCAACTGCATTTTGAAATGTAGGATTATATATACATCCACTATGATGTTTGGCTTGCAAATATCTCAATTCAAAATCCTGTTTTCTTTGGTACATAAGCCCTTCAAATAGGCAGGAAGTAACAGAGAATGGTTTATTGTTTGTAGACTAGATATTATCAGCTGCATGGGATAAAATACAGGAACTATTGGGGAATAAAAAAAAAAACAAACCACCTAATTTTTACTTTTTTTTAAAAATTAGATTACAGTTTACCAGCCCCAAGTATCCACCAGTTCTGAGCCAGGCTGCAAATGTCACAAGATCGGCTTGCAAATAATCAATCTTTTTTAAAAAGGGTTCATTTTAGTTGTCATGCATTTTTCAAGTCTAACAAAAACCTGTCTTTTATTAGAATGGTTAGAAACATACTTTAAATAAGTTGTTCTGCAATCCATGGAACAATACAGGAAGTATAATGTCCTGTAGAGTCCACTCTGCATCCTTTCAACTGAAGTGGCTTTTATTACCTCCCATGAGTTTATCATGTCCTCTTCCCCTCTGAATCTCTTCACCCCCACAACTTCTAGTCCTCTTTCATGCTAAGGGCAAGAGGTAGCAGGTATGTGGATCTCTGATGATACACAGGTTTATAACACCTAAAGCACGCTGATTGCTTGGTCAGCAAGGAGGTCAAGGCAGATACCTCACGCTGAAATCTTTCTTATCAGTAGGATCATTTTATCAATTCCCATCTTTTCCTTCTGGAAGCTGATAGTCTTCACAAAGCTTGTATAAACCTGCTTTATTTCCTCAGATAGCTTCCCTCAGAAAAATTTAGTTTCAATGCGTCCAATGAGTTTCATGTTTTGGGGAGAACAGGGCTGAAAGAGAAACAGTGTGGTCACATAAGCTTTTCTTTAAGAAACCATGTTGAAAACAGAAGTTACCCATCAACATTGTGCCTAAATCTGAAATTTTTCATTGAGGTTTTAATCTACATTTAATTAAAAGAACCCATATGCTGGGTACTCATTTCAAAAATCATCCCTTGAAACTAAAAATAGTGTCTGTAAGAAAGGATTAATTACTTTCTATGTTTTAGGGAGCGCAGCTCTTGCTAGCAGATAGTGGTTTCCATCACCACCAGGCCTTCTAAATTCCTTTCTCAGTGCTCCACTTTTAAGTGATGTGCACACATTACAATTTGTTACAATGTGTCTATTTACACCCATATTTATAAAATATAAGGGTATTATATATATATAATTTATATATAATTTTTTTAAATTTATATATATATAATTTATATATAAATTTATAAACACTTAAATGCGCTACATATTTTTTACACATTCGTGTGCCTCCACAATGGATTTTGCTGGCTGTTCCCAAGGTCAGAGTAAATCCACATGGTAAATCCAGATGGGCATGAAACAAGGGTGCAGAAAAAAGTTGGAAGATCCTTTATGAAGTAATGATTTCTTTCTGATTCCCAATGTAAATCAACTCAATATTCTTATCCTGACAATAAATAACCTATACCGATCTTGTTCCATGTAACACTGATCTCTCAAACCGCCTGCCTCCTACACAATTTTCTTCTGAGACCCCAACCAGGTAAACAGCATAGGCAGCACCACTGGTTGGAGGTAAGGAACTCCCAAATCAAATCACAGATTCTTCTTCTGTCATGTCTGCTTGAAAACATTTCTTCTACTGTGTAGTGACAGATGACAGTGCTATATAACCTTTGCCTCGGATTTCTGAAAGCAGAGGACTAAGAACTAATACCCACACAACTTAAGGAAGTGTTTCAACATTTTAATTTGTGTCGTTTTACAAGTATAAAAGAAAACCTATGTATCAGATCTCTTACACATGTGAATAATCCTTACTGAGCAATCCTTTGCGTGACTCAGGACTACTCTATTGAGTACAGTTTTTAACAGTAGCCTTGTACCCTTCCATTGAACACACATGCCCCTAACATTCATAGAGGGGAGTAAAACTGCAGTAAACTTGCAGCAAGAGATCTGTCATTCACACACACACATCCTTTGTGGCTAATGCTATCCTCTCAGTGCTGCCAGTGGGTGTACTGATAACAACACTGTCTTAGACTCTCATTACCCTGATAAAAACTGCCTCTCCTAGCACTGCAGCACACTTCAGAAAAATAAGCTTGTCCTTTAAAACACTGGTCTTAAGGGAGTAGCTTTATCTCTATGACTCCCTCTCATTCCTTCTTTTTACCAGCAATGGCAGCACAGCTAGATCAAAACATACATAGAGCAGCAATACTGTTAGCTAATCTGCGCTCCGTGCTGTGGTGACACGAGGCACAGCAAAAGCAAGGGCTGTGGCGTGTTAAACTGTATTTGGTTAGTCTGCACAACTAAGGCAAAACTCTATGACAGTAATAGAACTCATACAAATCTTTCTTTTTTCTTTTCTTTTTTCCTACTATTTTTTTCTCTCATAACAGTGATTTAAATATTCAGTTCCCCATGCATGCACTTCAGGAGACTGGTATAAAAATAGGAAGTACTATGGCACACTCTCTAAAAATATGCATATACAGTAGTCTTCATCATTGGTATGTGAAGTTAAATGGTTCTCGCTATGTATACATACTGGACTCCCAGCTGTGTAACTCTCCTACTGTAGACTTCACTGTAACACAAGCATTTCACTGGCTGAGGTTTGTGAAGCTTCCATTGTTTCCAAATGGCAAAATCACAACATCACTTACACTATCCAAAGTTTGCTTTAAGGATCTGAGAGTTCTCTCTTTAGATATGAAATACTTCTACGTATGAAGCCACCTTTATTTTTCAGTTATTTATTTTTTAAGCCTAACACTTCAGACCTAGGTACATCTGTAGATAGGCAACAACCATAATTCCCTGATTATCGATAAGTATCCAACTATAAAGTCAGATACTTAGTTTTAGCAAAGAACACCTGAAAATTTGGCCTTATGTGCTGAACTTTGCAGGTTTGGAAGCAAGGATTACATTCTCACTTGTTCTAACTCACTACCAAAAAAAAATAGTAATTCTGAAATACTCTTCTACATCTAAAAAAGTACAGAGAAATACCATACTGTACTTCTACATACAGAAGTAGAGAGAAATACTGTAGTGTCTTCAGAGAGAGAGAAATTAGAACTGAGAGGTTTGGTGTCTTCCCCAGATACGTGAGGTACATTCCCATGGCAAGCTCAGGCCAAAAATTCCCGTTACCACCCACCAATAATATAATGAGGTCTACATACACGTATCACACAGAGATACATATTAAGCAAAGTAAAAAACATAACTCCATTATAAAACTGAAGTATGAAGACATTCATTTACAGTGCAGTAAAGAAAAAAATAAAACCAGCTTAGATCTTTGCAGCATTGCATGTGACATATTTCATTATAAATGACCTCAGACCCAAACTTGAGACAGTTCTAATACAATGATGCTGATGTCATCCCTACTGAAGAACTTCACATCCTCCATGACAATAGGATGGAGGCTAAGCTTAGGACAATAGGAAATGCTTTGGGTCATGAATTATTTGTTTCCAGTAGCAGCCATAATGTCTAATACTCAAAAGAAATGCAAGGTGCTAAGCAAATAAAGTGCAAAAAGTTTTCACTTAATTTTTGAAAATACAGTTGTTGTGGGTGTTTTTTTTTATTTCCACTAAATTCTTGGTTGTTCATCTGCTAAAGCTTTCTGAGCAACTTGTAAAATACAGAAACACTTTTATTTGTGGTGATATAGTGCATAGAAGAAAAAGTCAACAACTTCCATTTCCTCTTTCAGATTTCAAGCCTGTGGAACTTCTGAGGTAAATAAGTCAGAGGGGTTTGAACTACCGATAACTAACCATAACATATCACGGCCTCAAAAAGAAGGACTCAGTGTCTTCTATGCCCATGTAACAAGCCACTGAGTTGCCTGCTTGGTGTACTACAAACCCCCTGGCAATCAAGGTAGTGCTCATCTCTTAACTTCAGCCATCTAAAAGGGAGACGGACAGTCAAAACCAATTGTCAAGGCATCTGGTTAACACTGAGTAATAGGTCTCCAGAGAATGATTCACATCACCTGCCTCAGAGAACATTTGAAGATGGGTTTAATTACTCCCTGGAGATGTGCTCTGGAGAGCACCTAAGTAACTAGTTCACACTCTCTGCCCAACTTCTAGATATTTAAAGTTATATAAAGTGAACACCACCCTAATACCAGAACATCACAAAGAATTAGATAAATTACTAAGTCAGAAAAATAAGTTATTTCAGAATTAAGGTGTTAAATTTAATACCCTTACTAACAAGCAGCAAATAGGAAGGGTAAAACAGTGCAAAACCAATATAGCCCTCTGTCTGTTCTCAGTAACAGTCACATTTCAGTATTAGTGCTGGCTAATTGGCTGTTTCTTGGCAACCTAGACTACAGTGCTTTGTAGAAGTCCAATTCTTATCCCACAGAGAGACGTATTATCTAATTACACTGATTAGAGTGTAAAAAAGTCTGCAATTTGATCAAAGCAGACCACAGCTACAGTTACTATATAGTCAAGGTCTATGCTCTGTTTCCATGCTAGGGTGGCATGCCATAAGGACATCCTACCTGAAATAAAATGCATTTCCTTCCATCCTCAGATTTCCTGAGTAACATGAGCATCAGGCCAGTTTTTGAAGGATGTCTCCTATAATGATTTCAAAATAAGCCCGTGATAATAAACCTATGTGCAAAAAACTCTGAAACAGAAGTCTCCAAACAATGATTGCTCTCTGTATACAAATGCACACAGATACACATACTCAGACACCAAGTTTTCCACAAAGATACGCTTGTCAGTCATCATGCAGTGCTGCACCTGCAAGAAAGAAATCCCATCCACAAGACACAATGTCCAATATACACAACGTTCCCCGCAGGTGATCTGCCACGTTCCAAAGGCACCTACTTGCTTCCAGTTGTATTAGGCATTGGAAGAAACACTTTGATGAGAAATCCCCTTTTGAGAATCTATTGTCTTGCTACTGCTCCGTGCGTCATCAGTATTTTCAGGACATTTCACCACTGCCTTGTCCATTAGTATGGTGGATGTGGGAGGCTTGCAAATAAAGCAGAGGAACTTGAAACAGGACAGCAAACCTTCGGAAATGCTGGATGAGAAAAGCTTTTTGCACGGGTGGCAGAACTGGTAGAACACCAACATGAAGAGGACAGCCATGCAGTAACTTATCAGGAGCTGCAAGACCAACAATGGGGCGCAGACATACAGGTAGACATCGGTTTTATAGATGTACCACATCAGCAGGAGGAACGCATTCTCGATGAATCGCAGCATGTAATACACTGTCAGTCGGTACCAGTTTTGGGATTTGTTAATTAAGTCAGGATCATTAAGCTTCACCTGCACTGCTGACCAGCAGAACATGTTAATGCCAGCATACAAGAAGGTGAGAAGGCACAAGACGATGGTAGTGCCAACCCTGCTCAATGCCTTCTCTATGTTCTCAGGAAACGGGGACTTGCTTTGCCAGAAGAGGATCCACGGGTAGAAGAAAAAACCAAAGAAATTCACGAGCACAACCGGCAGAATCCAGATTTGAAGGACTGAACTGAAAAGGACCAACACTGTAACTCGCGTAGCAATCTCAAAACTTCTCCACATGAAGATGCAGAGGTAGGCAGCTGGTTTCACGCTGACATCGTAATCATCATACTTAATCTTAATAGCCAGGATGTTGCAGCGTAAAGCGCCGTATACAATTGACAGGAGAGAAAGGACCATAAAAATACCTGCAAAGAGAAAACACAAATCAGGACTTTCAGCTTAGCAGAAGTTAGACATCGCAAGAGTAGTGCAGGTGTAGTTGTCTTTATGACACTTGTGGGCATTCCCAGCAGGGTGTAATGCTAAAAATCCCCATTCCTTGCATACACTTCTGGGTTCTTACTCTAACCCTGACTCCTATTTGGGTCTCCATTTGTTACTTTTCCAAGTAGCTAGAAAGAAAAAAAAGGCACTTAACAGTCACGGGTGTCTCTCCCTCCTCTCCCCACCCAGGGCTGTTCATACACGTACTGTCTTTGCTAATTATACAGCTCAGTCATAAGCGTATCCAAGTTGCTCTCAGACTCTCACAGTACTCCAACAAGGCACCGGGTGCTACTCTCCCCCTGTACTGATTTACTTTCTCCTTTGTGCCGATGTACTTTATTCTGCGAAAGAAAAGCTGAAATTTTGGATTTATTTAGGCATGCAGATACCTCAGTAAGTGTGAAGTTCTGTGTTGAAGCAAATTGTCTAACTTCACAGAAAAGCTCTGCGATGGAGCTCAAAATTGAAAGCCAAAGCAATTTAAACCCAGAACCATCAGCACTTTTTCTGCCTGTGTAAGACAGAGATGTGCTCACCTGTCTACACTGGATTTTCCCATACATCTATTTCCCTAATTCAAATATCTATATCAGGCATTTAAAACCAACACTCCTTTAAAAAATGTCTTTAAATTCATATTAACTTTCTGTATCTCTCATCTACCCAGAATCACTTAAGTGAAGGTTTCATGGCATTTAAATTCTGCAGAAAATGAAGGCAGAGGCCAGTTGTTACCTGGCCTCCCCTCCAGATGCAGCGGGGGCAAAGCTTTCTGGCACTGCAGGAAGGAGTCTTGTCTTGCTACATTAAGTAGGTACAGATGTATAAGAACCCTGGATGTAGAGAATAAGTACCTCAGGGCATACCACAGAAGCATACCATAGAGAAATGGTAACTACCCATAGTTTTGTTAGCATTTGCATACTTTCTTCACAGTTTTTACCAATGTGCTGAATAGCTCATTTATGGGACTAACTTTAGGCACCTCCAATCAGTACTTTTAGTTTCAATCTTAGAATTTTATCCATGCAAGAAACACTTCAAATGCAAATGAGTTAAGCAGAGTAAGAATGATTCAGTTGTTTTCTTTCAATGAAATTAGCCAAGCTAGCTGGTCATGCTCCAGGGCATTATCACAGAATCTTCTTGGTTGGAAGGGACCTTTGAGATCATCGAGTCCAACCAACAAAAAAACAAAACAAAAAAACACAACACCAAAACCAAACCAAAACAAACACCCACAACCCCACACCACACCCACCCACAAACAGACACAAACCAACAATCTCGGGCACTAGAGCATGCCCTGAAGTGCCATGTCTACACATTCCTTAAATACCTCCAGGGATGGCGACTCCACCACCTCCCTGGGCAGGCTGTTCCAGCGCCTGACCACTCTCTCAGTAAAGTAATTCTTCCTAATATCTAATCTAATCCTCCCCTGCTGCAACTTAAACCATTTCCCCTGGTCCTGTCATTATTCACTTGGGAGAAGAGGCCAACCCCCACCTCTCTACAACCTCCTTTCAGGTAGTTGTAGAGGGCAAAGAGGTCTCCCCTCAGCCTTCTCTTCTCCAAACTAAACATGCCCAGTTCCCTCAGCCTCTCCTCATATGACTTGTTCTCTAGACCCCTCACCAGCTTGGTGGCTCTCCTCTGGACACGCTCCAGCAACTCAATGTCCTTCCTGTAGTGAGGGGCCCAGAACTGAACACAGTACTCGAGGTGAGGCCTCACCAGGGCTGAGTACAGAGGCACGATCACTTCTTTGGTCCTGCTGGCCACGCTATTCCTGATACAGGCCAGGATGCTGTTGGCCTTCTTGGCCA
This sequence comes from Numenius arquata, assembly GCF_964106895.1. Taxonomy (NCBI): domain Eukaryota; kingdom Metazoa; phylum Chordata; class Aves; order Charadriiformes; family Scolopacidae; genus Numenius; species Numenius arquata. Next base: position 48,579,184 of record NC_133576.1, read on the forward strand.
CCTGGGCACACTGCTGGCTCATGTTAAGCCAGCTGTCCACCAACACCCCCGGGTCCTTTTCTGCTGGGCAGCTTTCCAGCCACTCTTCCCCAAGCCTGTAGCGTTGCCTGGGGTTGTTGTGACCGAAATGCAGGACCCGGCACTTGGTCTTATTAAACCTCATCTCATTGGCCTTGGCCCATTGATCCAACCTGTCCAGGTCCCTCTGTAGAGCCTGCCGACCCTCCTAGCAGATCAACACTCCCACCTAGCTTGGTGTCATCTGCAAACTTACTGAGGGTGCACTCAATCCCCTTATCCAGATCATCAATAAAGATATTAAACAAGACTGGCCCCAAAACTGAGCCCTGAGGGACACCACTGGTGACCGGCCGCCAACTGGATTTCACCCCATTAATTACAACTCTCTGGGCACGGCCATCCAGCCAGTTTTCTACCCAGTGAAGAGTACACTTGTCTATGCCATGATTCGCCAACTTCTCCAGGAGAACGATGTGGGGGATGGTGTCAAAGGCCTTACCAAAGTCCAGGTAGACAACGTCCACAGCCTTCCCCTCATCCAGAAGGTGGGTCACATGGTCATAGAAAGAGATCAAGTTGGTTAAGCAGGACCTCCCTTTCATAAACCCATGCTGGCTGGCCCTGATCCCTCGGCTGCCCTGCACTTGCCGTGAGAGCTCACTCAAGAGGATCCTCTCCATGATCTTTCCCGGTACCGAGGTCAGACTGACAGGCCTATAGTTTCCCGGATCCTCCTTCCAGCCCTTCTTGTAGATGGGCGTCACATTAGCCACCCTCCAGTCATCTGGTACCTCTCCTGTTGACCAGGATCGTTGATAGATAATGGAGAGAGGCTTGGTGAGCTCTCCCGCCAGCTCCCTGAGTACCCTTGGGTGAATCCCATCCGGCCCCATGGACTTATGTGTGTCCAGGTGCATAAGCAAATCATTAACTACTTCCTCCTGGATTACAGGGGGCTTGTTCTGCTCTCCATCCTTATCTTCCAGCCCAGCAGGCTGTATACCCTGCAGGTAGCTGGTCCGACTATTGAAGACAGAGGCAAAGAAGGCATTAAGTATCTCAGCCTTCTCCTCGTCCTTGGTCGCAATGTTTCCCCCTGCATCCAGTAAGGGATGGAGATTCTCCCTGACTCTTTTTGTTGATGTGTTTATAAAAACTTTTTTGTTGTCCCTTATATTAATGGCCAGGTTGAGTTCCAGCTGGGCTTTTGCCTTCCTAATTTTTCCTCTGTAAAACCTAAGAAGATCTCTGTACTCTTCCTGAGTTGCCTGTCCCTTCTTCCAAAGGTGGTAAACCTTCCTTTTTTCCCTAAGTCCCATCAAAAGCTCTTTGTTCAACCAGGCCGGCCATTTTCCCTGCTCTTTAATTTTGCGCCTCATGGGGACAGCCTGCTCCTGGGCCTTTAGGATTTCCTTCTTGAAGAGCGTCCAGCCTTCCTGGACCCCTTTGCCCCACAGGATTATCTCCCAAGGGACCCTCCCAACCAGGGCTCTGAACAGGCTAAAGTCCGCCCTCTGGAAGTCCAAGGTGGAGGTTTTGCTAACCCCCTTCCTTACCTCACTAAGAATTGAAAACTTGACCATTTCATGATTGCTAAGACCATGACCTCTGACCTCCACATCTCCCACTAGTCCCTCTTTGTTTGTGAAAAATAGGTCCAGCGAGGCACCTCCCCTGGTAGGCTCTCCTACCAGTTGTGTCAGGAAGCTATCTTCCATACACTCAAGGAACCTCCTAGACTGCCTGCTCTCTGCTGTGTTATATTTCCAGCAGATATCCGGTAGGTTGAAGTCCCCAACCAGAACAAGGGCTGGCGATTGCGAGACTTCAGCCAGCCTCTTATAGAATACTTCATCAACCTGCTAATCCTGGTTGGCTGGTCTATAGCAGACTCCCAGCACAAAATCCCCCTTGTTAGCCGTCCCCTTCATCCTTACCCATAAACACTCAACTTCCTCGTCACTGGAATCTAGCTCTATACAGTCAAAACACTCCCGAATGTACAGAGCCACACCCCCACCTCTCCTTCCTTGCCTATTCCTTCTGAAGAGCTTATAGCCACTCATCGCAGCATTCCAGTTGTGACCGTCATCCCACCACATTTCCGTGATGGCGACTGTGTCATAGCTGTCCTGCTGCACAATGGCTTCCAGCTCATCCTGTTTGTTGCCCACGCTACATGCATTAGCATAGATGCACTTGAGCTGGGTTCCCGATTTCACCCCCATCCTCGGCCCTTTACCCCCAGGCTCATTACCAGTGGGCCTGGTTTTATCCCCTTCCCCCTCCACCTCTAGTTTAAAGCTCTGTCCATGAGCTTTGTTAGCTCCTGGCCTAGTACCCTTTTCCCCTTTCGGGATAGGGTTTTACCATTGTTCGCAATCAGAAATTTCTAAACGTCTATCCCTTTTCTCAAATGAAATGACAGAGCGAGAGTCCTCACTAACCCAGCATCCTTCAAGCCTTGGCGTGCTTCCCTTGGGTTTAATCCTGACAGGCCCAGTTAGTTCCCCTTCCCCCCTCATATCTAGTTTAAAGCCCTACCAATAAGCCCTGCTAACTCCTGCCCCAAAATTCTTTTCCCCCTCTGGGACAGGTGTATCCCACCTGCCACCAGCAGGCCAGGTGTCTCATATAGCTGCCTATGCTCAAAAAACCCAAAACCCTGCCGATAACGTCAGTCCTGGAGCCACGAGTTATATTGTATCAGATAAAACAAAATAATCAGAGCTGGGAATTCTTGATTATGTCAATTACTTTTGCAATGCTTAGCAACCAGTGCTTTCTGCAGCCTTCAATTAGTTTATGTGTCAATATCCTGCAAATGAACTGCATTCCCCGCTTTGCTATAGCTATTTAGCCATGCCTGTAAGGGTTTTTTTGTGTTTTTTTTTTTCCTAATGAAAGTTATTAATTTCTGAGCATGATTTTGAAAGAAACAAGTATATTTTAGGATCTCTAACAACTTCCCAACAGGATTTTTTCTATCATTTTAGCAAACCTCTCTCCCATCCCAATCCTCAAACACCTTTGAATTACTTTACAAAAGAATGAATTAATCTGCTATATCTAAATTTCCCAATAGCACTCAGTAAGCTGAAAAACATTTGCCGTTTTATATGGTAATTTTTACATGCCAGTTTGGTGGTGCATATATTCTTTGAAAATGGTTATGTATTTGCTTGTTTAACACTTAAATTTTTAATGTGTGCTTTTAAACATCTTTCTTACAGCACTGTACTTGATCTGAGACTCTGAACATTATGTCTTGAAAAACGCTGGCTGAAAGCAGAAGAGCAAGGGAGTGCAGTCACGAATACTGCCAGACATCCTGTGGCCCCTTACAAAATCTTTCCTGTAGTTTTGAGCAGGCTCTAGAGCTGTGAGAGAACAAATAACTTCCATCAGCTAATGACGCAAAAGAACATTCTCAGAGTTAAAGAAACAAAAAAACCCACTCACTGGGGCAGGGTGCTGCTGTCCTGGAACTCTGCTTGATTTCTGAGACATAGATAGTCTTTGATAGTCTGAGACATTCATCTTATTACTCAATTTCATTTTAGGAATTCTATATTAATCTCAAACTTGTCTTAAAAACTCAAGCCTTCAAAAGAGGAACTTCTCCGCTGATAGAAACCAGGTCATGCTGACTCTGATTTAATACAGTAGTCCAGTCCTGCTCCTTTCCCAAAAGCTCAGTACTGTCACCAAACCTTCAGTTGAAACATCGCTTTTAGGTCTGCGAGAAAGATGGTTTGAAGCAATCACAGAGGGAAATGTGGGAGGGTGACGTTATTGTTGCTTTTACTCATCCTGAGCAGGCAAAGAAGTAAAAATTTAAAAGGCAAAGTATCTTCCTCTGAACAGTCCCAAATCCTCTAGCAGTCTTCATAAAGGTGAAATTTCTCTTCTTCCTTCCTGCTCCTAGGCTATATTTTTTCTTACAAATTAGAGATGCACACTCAGAGAATCACTCGGTCTTAATTTGTTGGGATTTTTATTGTGTCTTAAGTCTTTTCAAGACCTGGTTTTTCTGCAGAAATTGCTAAGGCAGTGAATTCTGCTCTAGATGAATTACACCACAAATACCTATTACTGAAATCTTACATTCAGCTGAAGAATCATAAGTTATCTATTATATATACTATAGTTTTCTAAACTGATAATCAGAACACTTGAAAAATAAGGGCACTTATTTTGTTACTTAGGACAAGACTCCTAAATACATATTTTTTTTTTTGCCTTAAACTACAATTTCAACACTTAAAACCAACTATTAATACTCAAAAAATACTCAAAGTATGTTGTGCAAACAATGAGAAAAGCATTCTGTGGTCAGAGCTTAATGAGTTGAGGAGAAACAACTGTAGAAATATCTTAAGAGATCTGGTAAGACCACCTGCAAAGCACAGTTTCTGCACATTGGGAAAGTGACACCAGCAAGTTAAAAAAAAAAAAAAAAAAATCACAAACCTCAAGCTCCTATTCTTGAAGATGGCAGTCACTGCTACAAATTTTAAATAAAAAAAAAAAAAAAAGAAAAAGAAAAAGCACCTTCTGCAGCAGAAAAATTTTACTCTTAAATGGTAGGAAATCCGCCTTTTGAGATATTTTATCACCGTGAGGAACACTTGAAAAAGATAACATGACTGCTGTTAACGGCACAAAAACTTTAAACTTACAAAGAGATCGCTCTTAACGGAAGCGGATCTTCTACATTCAATACTGTACACTGAGAACAGGCCAAGTTACGCACAGCTCACCTCCAGCTAGCTGGTTTTGTAATTAATGCTAAATCATTTTTGGCACCTCCTGGCCTTGTGCTTCTCCAGGTGGTACCACCTAAGTGAAGAGGTCTGGACAGCTGCCCAACAGCGTCTAAGTGGACCGGAGCCTGATGTCGGCCGCCTCTTCCGAGCAAGGTTATAGCTGGCTCTAAGGCAATGCACTGACAGATGCTGAAGCATTTAGTACAGGGTGAAGCCCAAACACACAAGAGAGACCTCACAAGAGAGAAAATGCCCTGTTCTGGGCATTTCATACAGTTACAAGCTAGGAACTTCTTCCTAGCTACACTGTAACCAAAGAAAGAGCTGAATATCTAGAACTAGGACTCATGAGTCTACTACATGTGGGCTTCCAATGTTGCATTTCATCCAACGACATTTCATGTAGCATTTCATGCTAAACAGTCACTGAAGCTTTATGTCTTTCATCACTAATCTAAAGGCTTTGTCCTGCTTTTGCAACTCTCTTTAGCTCTTTTGATCTTACATTCTTGGCATACAGTGAAATGACAATTTTGGAGAATGCCAGATGCTGGCAAGAATCTGATCATCCAGAAGAAAACATCCAGAGAAATTAATGAATGCCATGAAATACACAAGAAAGATGCAGCATGGCTCTGTTTGACAAAGGGCTAGGCAAGGATGCATGCTCTTTTCAGATCTGTTCAATTCAAAATTGGAAGAAATAATGAGTTTCAAACAGATCTGAAAGGCGCAAACCATGCTATGTAGCACGATGGCAAACAGCTTTATGTTCACAGGTGATACTGACCTCATACCATGGACCAAGCAGAATTTACACACTATAACAGACAGGGTAGTGTAGGAATACAGAAAAATAAGAGACTGATGAGGAGACAAGACAAAAAAAATGTGGAAATCAAAATACAAGAAGAAGAGAGTGGTAAATTTAACAGAGACAAATGGAAAAGAGTGTGTAGTTTGGAGGACCAGTGTCAAAGAACAGGCAATTTGAAGAAGTCTGAAGTGTGGAAGAAGAGCTGGACTAGCTGTTAAATTACTTTGACAATGCTGCAAGATCAAAAGCTTGAAGTTCTGTGCCTATACAGGAGAATCCCTGTGTACATTTAACAAACAAGCTAAAACTGTGCTCTGCATCATTTCTGTTTACTCTGGAGGCTGAATAGGTAGTGCTGCAGAAATAAGCTGGCTAAAGAGACTGATGAAAGTTTCAATATTTCATAACATAAATGCACACAGGAGGATACTGTTGGGACTCTTGTTTTTCTGACAAATGAACTCTAAAAGACATTGCCAGTGTTCCTAAATCACCGATTAAAGAAAAAAAGAATATTTTTTTTTTCCTTTTGATTTATATATGTTTAGAATTACACCTGCTACAGAGATGGCTTCTGGGAGACACAAGATGACTACTGCACTTGCTGGTGGGTTCACTGAACTCCCTGGTGAGCCAGCTTATCTCTGGTTGTTTAACTTCACCCACAGAAGGTCACTTACCAGTCTGTGAGTCAGAATTTATCTCAGCAGTGACTGATAAAAGTCAGAAGTAATAGAGAGTTACAAATCGTTATTAAATATGCAATTCGCTAATCATCTGGAATACAGCGCTTCTCTTTGGCAATCATGAGCAGTAAGGTCAACACCAGTAATAGAAGAAATACAATAAAAAGGTGACCTTTCTCAAGCAAATGCCATCTGCAGCAAAGTGACTGGAAATTCTGCTAATTGCACAGGTGCCACGGTTATTCAAAGAGCTTACCTTGGCTATGAAGTACTCACAAACTGTCAGGAGCAATGTCTTTCAAGTAACTACTGCTATGACCTTAAACAAGTACTTCTGTATAAAAACCTTAACCTGTTATAATATCCTTACGTGCTGACTCACCCTTTGGCATTCTAAAGTTTTCCATTCCCTGAGCGGAGGGAAGAACCCTGACGTTACTATAAAGGCTCCTCCAAAAAATCTTAGTTCCTTATCTTGGTACACAACCAACCAGAACTGAAGATAGCATTCGCATTCCTAACGTGTCACCCCAACCTCCCTAGCTGAGAAGCTAGTAAAGATCTCTGGCCTCTCAGGGCCTCAGAGATACAACAATAGCTATTTTGTATTTCAGTGGAAGCACACCTCCAGTTCACACAGATGCTAAAGCCCTTTGTCAAACCAAAAAGCTGTTTGTCCTATGGCCAGCTGGAGTAGGTTCTTCATTTAGCAGCCAGCCAGCAAATCAAGGCTGTTTTTTGTTGTTTTTTTTTTTTTTTTCCTTTTTTCAAGGAGCTGAAGCTCATTATTGAGCAAGATGCAGAGTCCCACATTAAGAGAGATGGGTCCTGGAAAGTCCATGTGGTGCATCACTGCTTGGCGAAGGCTTAAAAGCTTGGGTCCAGAGATGAGATTGGCATACCACCTTACTGAGTCCTGCCTTCTGATTCCACATTCAGGGTCTGGCACAAATAAAGACAGTTCATGTCCTCAGTCCGCATTTGAAACCGCATTCCTAACAGTACGCCTTCCTTAATGCAGCATGGCAAAACATGCTCTGCACTGTACTGCAAGGAATTTTCCGGAAAGTTTGCTCAAAAACCAAAATGGAACAGAGGTAATTTTTTTTTTTTTCTCTTCTTCACAAAGACAACTCAGTCCCTCCAGCTGCCCCCCTCTCATGCCGTAATGGCCACTTATCAAATTAATGTTTTTATAGCAGCCCAAGTATGCTACAGGAAGCATCATAGCCTACAACTCGATGGAATAGATAAACTTGAGAGCAACATTGCCATCAAAAGCTGTCAGAAAGATGAAACCCATTGCAATATGTTTGGTTCTTGCCCAGGGTAGCTAACCTGACTGCTTGACCCTTCTTCTATCCCTCCCACCAAAACATGGAGGTGATAACAACAGCTCTACCTACTTCTGGCAGCCGTGATCTCCTGCTGCAGGACACAGATGTAGAGCTGCAGTGTGAGCTGGGGTGCTGAGCCGAGGAACGCCTGGATCACAGATGCCCTGCTGAATGCAGACCTGTGTGTACACAGCTTGCCTTCTGCCTGACCCACTTCCTTCTCAATTTCTTCTGAGTACCCATCCTTGGGCATCTGCCTCTTCTTCGTGATGCTGACATAGGGCTCTTCAACTCTACCAGCACGGAAGTAAATGTAAAAGACTTCCACACACCTATAAGCAAATCAGTAAATAGAATAGCAAGAAAAAAAATTAAAGAAAAGCACAGGTCTCCCCCCTCCTTAGTATTTTAAGCCACCACATACTAAGTCATTTGTTCACAGAGCAAAGCCTGTACATTTTGTCCTCTTGGTAAATTTGCAATATGACAGATCTCACCCTTTAAAACATGAACTACATGTGACGAGAGGGCAAGAATCTGGCAGTGCCCTTTGGGCTGCTTGTAGTACTCAGACACAGGAGGAGGTTTAGTTGTTTGCTATGAGCTGCCCTTGGTCACTGCTGCCCTGTAGAAATCCTTAAACTACTCATCCTTTACAATGTTCATAGGCTCTCAACTCAGGACCCAAGTTGGAAGTCTTTCTTCAGGTTTGTATGTCTTTCTCTTGGTGTTATCTGTACATCTGTTGACATGGCAATAAAACCACTTCTCATACCTTTGCCTGAAACAAACAATCTCAAGACACTGGACAGAAGCTCAGGGTATGAGCAGGTGCACGCATCTCAAACATTGGGACTTTAGTCCTTGCTTTATCAAGCAATGGTCTCAAAACACAAGTAACAAGCTGTGCAGGACTAATGAGAACAAGCAGTTTAAAGCCTCACAACTTTGGATATTAACATTTTGTAAAAAGACAGAAATAGGAATTTTACTCCTTATGTTTGCTTACATTTATTTCACTGTTTAAGGAATATTAAACATAATCTTGCAAAAATATTCTAAATAAGAAGATGCAGTGTTTCCAGTTGCTGCAGCTCTTTGTACTTTAAACATGGGTGAACCAAAACCTCTTGTTTACATAGGTCTAACCACAGAGTAACTTCCAAAGAAAAAAAGTGGTGCCAGCACATACATTTCTATTCATAAATTACATATTGTTGTAATACACGCTGCCTCTACCCACGTACAGAGAATAATCCATACATTTGGGAGGGAATGGAAAAGGGCTAAAGGGGTTGGCAGCAGCAAATGCTGTAGCAACAAAGTCAAGTTCGCTCCTTGAGTATTAAAGAAGATAATACAGCTGGTGTTCACAGCATACTGTGAATGCCAGTTCACAGAAGCAAAGTTTCTGCAACTTCCTTCCAATGCCTTTTTTTAGTTTGGCAAAAACTTTAGAAAAACTATTCTAAGAGAGTTGCTTGGGTATGAAGGTGTCAAGGGTGGTCTTGTTGGGCATCAAGCAGGACCCAAAACACAAAGGGAAGCAGTCATCATTTTCTGGGAAGTAATAATAAGCAAGGATCTACTGAGGTACAGATGAAGTCACAAGCTGAGAGGGAAGGGAGAGGAAAGAAACACTATTTCTGTCACGTTGCATAGGGTCCTAAAAATACAGGACTTGCTGTCGAGGAGTCCATGTACAGCAGGACCATAAGGTATAAATAGCATTGACTACTGAAAGGTAAAACCCCCCAAAGCCCCAAACCAGTGCAGACACAACCTGTTTTCTCTTTTATGCCTAACACTGGTATGGGCTTCAAGAAGAAAAACAACTGTAGTGTGAGCACAAGGACTGGCGAGGGCTGGCTTCCAGCCCATATGGAACCTTTGGGGAGAGAAACCCCCCTGCAAGGACAACCTGTGGCATCAGCTCTTGTCACATCTCCTCCCATGGCCCGACATGCATGGTATCTTCTTCTTGTGTAGGTATCATCCTCTGATGAGGACTGAGATGTCTCCTTTCTTTCCATAGTGCCTGCTGGGGTTCATCTCTTCCACCTGGTTGCCTCCATAGGTACTACTTGCTGGAATGCTGCATCTCTAAGTCTCCAACAGATCAGATTTGGCCAGTGAGTTTTTGTAATCTACCAATAAGGCTTATCTTCTACTTAAAATTATCTCACAATCACAAAGCACACAGCTAAGCTTGTCTGACACTTTGAATTCCTATTTCCTTCTCAGCTTGATTTTTTTTCCACACTTGCCAAGTCAGAGTCTAACACAGCCTTCTAAGGGAAAGCTCACAGACCAAACTGTAAAGCAGTGCTGATAGAAATTCAAACAAAAGCATACTGATTTTGCTTTAATAAACTTGATTTCATATTTTCCCCTAGTGGGACCACTAGCAAGTTTCTCCTGCTCTAGATGGAGGGCAGTTTTAGGATCCTGTAGTACTATTCTTGACTTACTAGGCTTCAGCTACTATTACCATGAAAGCTATTTGAAGCACCTGGTGTGCTGGAGGCTCCATTCGCAGTGGTGACTTTCCATTTTTCTCCTCGTTAATCTTTTCAGTCCCTGCCAGTCTTGTTCCATGTGAAAGAATCCACACAGCCAAAAATAAAGTGTGAAAAATTAATAAAACACAACAGCTTATGAAGTCAACAGAGATTCTGAAACCAACAAATTAATTTTATTCCAAAAGAAAGATCCCAGAACATTTTTGTCTTGCTTAGTATTCACAGCCATCTATTCATCTTGAGCTGAGGGCAAGTCTGAAGCTATTACGGAAAATGAGTTCTCAGCATCAGCCACTGAACTCTTGCTGTGTGTGATTAGAAGCAGAAATAGTCTAGGGACCCATCTAACAAATATGTGGTAATCCCATAAAAGAGATTATAAGATTCATAAACTACTGACAATAGCAAATATTATCATCAACAAGACATTGGATTTTGGAGCAAGCATTTGATTTGTATTTATTAGCTAGGTACAAAGTAGCAGTATATTGTGTTTGCTTTTCTACACAGACATAAAATTTCCCATCACAAACAATGGGAAATGAGTGGTCTGACGAGCAAACCTTAGGGCCAAAGGGGAGTTTTACCAGTAAAACACAGTAATAAAAGTGGTATGTGCAAGTGCTCGAATTACATCAGTAATGATGCCCATCTTCTTCCGAGTACTGCCCATTCCATGCAAGAGTGTCTCTGGAAATCATGCTTTCTGGGGCCAGTAACAAATGTACTCAAGACTCTAGCTGATGCCACTGCCCCAGCAACAGCTTCATACAAGAGTGGACTGGCAGCTGATACACTAGAAAGAAAGAGCACCAATCTACATGTTAAAGTAACGAAGTATAAGAGGAGCACAGGCACTTGAAGAACCATCCGGGTGAGAAGGGTGCAGAACAGTGATAAAGAATCAACTCAGGTCACGTACCTGTGCTGTGTTATGACTTTGTCTATGAAGTACATTGAGAAAGGTTGTCTTTCAATGACCTGGCTTGCTCTTTTTTAGTATGAAATACAACTAAAAGACAGCGCAAGAAAGCGATTGCTTCAAGCCAGTTTTCCTCCACAGCTACAAACTCCGCAATAGAACAAGGAATTCCCCAGAAGCCTCAGTTGCTCACTGCTCATTGCTGCTCTGCTCTGGAGGAACAGGAATGGCAGGATGGATTCTGCACAATCCATCTCCTGCAATGCGGTGGTGTTTAGGGCCCTTTCAACAGATCCTCACATGGCATCAACAGCAGAAGGCACGCAGCTGGCTGGTTTCACTGCACGTAAAGCAATGACAGTTGCAGTATGGGCTCTGAAGGAACTAAAATTACTTTGAAGGAAAAATGTGTCAGATCTACTCTCTACAGTGAAAGTTAAAAGGTAAGAAAAAGATGGTGCTGCTTTCTCCCCTGCTGCCAAATCTCGGCAGGGAGAAGAGCTATACTTTTTCAAGAATCCTGATGGTGCCTACAAAGAATGATTCAGCAGCAACACATTCGTCTTCTACACAGTCAGTAGGAGGAATAATCCTATCCTTATATGCCTGCTGAGAGCAAGCACCTCATTCCCTCTTTTAATCATCGATGTGTGGGATTTAAATACAGGCAAAATAACGGTGGTGTGAAGAGGGAGCAGGCAATGAAAATGGGGAACTTTCCACAGCCAACAAACGCTACGAGATCAAACATCTATTCAAGAGACCTATCCACACACACTCACTGCAAATGTACAAGCAGATTTCTCTAACGACTCAAATTTTAGTAATTCCTTTTCTTTAGGGAAGTGCACAAAAGACTTATCAGTCCTGCAGATTTGCTTACCTGTGTCAGACAAAGATTTGTTCCTCACTCATTGTTCTACTTTCCATCTGCACTGACTTTCTGTTCATTGCATCTTGGACACCTAACACATCTGCTCAAGAATAAAGGAGAAAAAAAAAAAGCCTGAAGAGGGTCTATGCATATTCTTCCCATCTGGAAAAGAGGGAGATGCATCAACAGTTGCAAGTTTAGAGCTAGCAGAGTATTCTTCAGTAACCTCTACCAATGGAAGTCCTACAAGGAAGAGAGGTTTTCAGACCTACTCTATTCTGAACTACAAAGCAGGTCACTAGGAAAGAGACTAGCCACGAGAGACAATGCTTCTGCACAATGCGAGTGAAGCATTAGCTGCACCATTATAGCTTATCAGATTTCAAACTTCAGAATTAGGTGCCCAAAATATTAATGAGACTGATCATTTCAGCCTATAGGTGTTTTGCTTTGGAATTGTCTTTTTGTTGTTGTTGTTTGGTTTTCTGGGGGTTTTGGGTTTGTTTGTTTGTTTTTTACTTCCTCCAGCTCACAGAATCTAACTTTGGCTGTAACAGCAACTCCTCTGGCAGTTTGATGCAAACTTCCTACTCCATCTGCTTATCTGCTTTGCTACTGTCTAGACAGTACATAGATATGTAATTATTTCTCCTTATGTGTTGAGAAACAAAGCCTGATCCCATTAGAAAAAAAAAAAGTCTATTGTTTCTATCCTTATCCCATTAAAATCTGAGGAAAACAGTCATTAGTGTTCTATATAGGGGCCTATTATATTGGCTTTTGATTTTTTTCCCACAGGAGAAGCTCATCATCCTGCAGAGCCATCTCCTAATTGCAAGTTCCTTGTAAGGAAGAATCTGTCCCTTCTGGATGTGTGATTTCAGTAAACCAGTAAGGAAGCACCGCATCCAGCAGGCACAGAGTACAATAACACCAACACCCCCTGCTTCTGACTGTATGCCCTGAATTTGTTTGTTGGAAACCTGCACTCCTCACTTTAGCTCCTGACCTGTTCATGGCTTGCAAAATAGAAAAGGACAAGCAAATTAGCAGGGGTTTCTCTGGCACCTTTCAGGAAGAGCTATTTGCATTTTGAACAAATCCCTAAGAGCAGGGCAGCACGCTAGCAAAAATACATCCAGTTATTATTTACTGGAATTGTAGCAGCACCTAAAACCTCAAGACAACGTTGGCACTACAGGTGCCGTCCAAATGAGCAGGGAACAAAGAGACAGCCCTTGGCTCAGGACCAGCCGGTAATGAGCCAAAAAGCTCATCATGGTCTTTTTCTACGAAAAATGTATTAAATCTCTCATTGACATTGGCTATTGTGTTAAGTCATTTTTTTCGTGCAATAACTTACTTTATGTGGTAAAAGAATCTCCATTTACAAATAAAGAGAAAGTATCCAAATATATTTTCTAAGCATCCAGACAAATTGGTGTCACTCCTTGTGAGCACACTAATCTGAAATGCTGCAGGAATCCTCCATGGTGCCCAGAAACCCGCAGTCACTTTGATCCAGCCAACTCTCTGAACAGTCCCCAACATGCCGACATCCTGGGGATCAGAGCCAGGCTGCCGAGGGAGGTAGGAATTTTACTCTACAAATTGCTCTGAATTTATAGAGAAACTCTTAGGGAGTGGGAGAAAGAATTAAAAAAAAGAATGCATTAACAGTACTCTCCCAGTACAGCAAAAGTCCTTTCCAGGAAGAGGGATGCTTCCTAATTTTAGTGCTTCCGGTGGCAGCAGCAGGACAGCGAGTGCTTCCCGAACAGGTGGAGTGTGGGTGTTTGGGGAAGGTGGTGGTAGGCAAGAAGGTTTTATAAGAGAATGCACTTTCCCCCCCTCTCACACAGAGGATTCAAAATAGGCTGGATCATTTGGCTTGCAAAGCTAATTACCCTCCTTCCCTGCCAAGATGCTTCCAAACCATTCCCCAAAATTTAAACTTAACTTTTTAAAGGAAAAAGGAAGGGGAGAAAAATGTCTGGCTTTTAAGATGACGAAGAGAACTCACATGACATACACGGGCTGCCAGTAAAGCAGTGCACTGATAGTATTTGAGTCTGAACAGAGAAATACTAACTATCCTATATCATGTCACGAACCCAACAGAGATGGTTAAAAAGTTAGTGCTAGCTTTTTTTTTTAAAGCCAGCCAAAGCAGGCTGCCGTCATGCCCATTAAGCATGCCATCTCACACAGCTTAAAGGCTCTTCAACATTTCATTGTGATGCCCCAAGAGGACAGAGCCTGGGGCGACTCTACTGTCCATGTGTCCTACTTGACCTAATTTGTGCCAGTGAGATGTAAGAGAGACCAGACACGGGATGGAGCAAGGTTTCACGCTGGGGAAGCAGATGACTAACAGCAGCAGGACTCTCCGGTGCGAAGGAGCTGAGGTTTGCCTAAAAGGATGGGATGCCGACTCGTGCACGTTCCAGTCCACACAGGACAAAAAGCTCCTGTGCAAAGTAGGGAAAAGGTAAGGTATTTCGTGTGCTGAAAATACTTCAACTTTTACAGTGCAGCTCCACACTTGATGGAAAGCAAATGGTTTCCTCTCCTGACAGAGACAACAATGTTTAGTAGCACTGGATAGGAAGGCCAAGAAAAGGGGAAAAAAAGACCTTTAATGTCTGTCTCAGGCTTTGCCTTCCCACACTTCTGTCCTGTATCCTACAAATAGACACATTTCCCTGAATCTAAAGAGAAGCTGTTTTCTATGAAATTCTTCCTCTTAATTTGTAGAGTCCTTCCAGCCTTTATCGGGAAATAAGTTTTTCAGATGGCATGAATGTACTACTCTCTTTTATAATTATAATTCCAGTTATCCTGGCTCTAGAGATTAGTTAACATGCATCACTTTGTATTGCCTAAATGATGCCGTGGGGACTGTGGCACAGGCATGCTGCAATGCTCCCGAACATCTTCAAACGTCCTGGAAACACCAAGTTTGTAAATCTTTGAGAAAGGTAAAAGCTGGCGACACACTCCTACACTGCAGTATCATGGAGAGGAGAGGGCTTCCTTATGCCCACTAGTTTTACAGCAGCGACTGTGGCTGGAAGCTCGCCAACACAGCAGAAAGTACGTTCTGCACAAGATGAGACTTGTGTTTGAAACAGATAAACTTGATGTTGAGAAAGAAAGAGAAAGTGAAATCATGCTCGGTGCTTAAGGTCAAAGCAGAATTCTATGTCTCTTCCAGATAATTAGAAAGAAAATCCTCTAATTTGCTGTTGTTGCTCACATCCTTTGTTTGCTTCTTCACATCTTGCAGCTTGACATGACATTCTTCCCTTGTCTGACCTCCAGAAATTGATTCAGAATGAGAGAAGTCATGAATGTAATTTTTATTTTGCCAGTTGCTCTGTCTTTGGTTCCACTCTTATTTTCCAAAGAACGTGTAAGTATTTTGTTCTCAGCTTTTAGAAAATCAGAGCTCCTCAAGAACTTTACTGTTAAACCACAACTTTTACCTCTTTAAAATAGTATCAAAAGAAAAAAAAAATAAAAAGAAAAAAAATCCAGGCACGGCTATAGAGGAATTCAAAGTTTTTGAATTGTAACATCCAAACTGTTCACCCTTATTAGCGTGAACAAATCTTGCTTTTCCACACTGTCCAGGAATTTCAAGAAGCTGGGGGTACTTCTCCTAGCCTCAGATTCTACAGAGATTCTGTATTTCATTCCCTTTCTTTTTTAAAGAAAAGATCTGAACGGAAATCTAAAATGAAAGACCCCAGCAAACATTTTGTCATGGGGCTGCACCACCTCCGTAACTTTCCATCTAACTGTTTTTTCTTCCTAAGGACATTTTCAGTCAGAAGTTGAAAAAAAATCTCCAAAGCAGTTTGGGGCAAGAAGCTAACTTTTGGAAAGAAGTCAGATGAAAGCATTACTAGCATTTCCAAGATGCACAGATGGGATGGACGCTATCATTGCTTTAAACTAGCGACTGAGTAAGTCTTCCTTTTCTCTCTTGGAAGTAACCTCAGAGTAACGCGTTGTGGACAAACCAGCCCCCAACAGACACAACCACCTCCAAAGAGCCACACGGATGGGAAAGAAGGGCAGCAGACGCCGCCGGGAAGAGGGAGCGGGCTCTGCCAGGCTCCGTCCCCCCCGCAGGAGCGCACCTTCCCCTCAGGAGGGGCTCAACCCACCTCCTCCATCGCCCACCGCTCGCTGGGGGCCGGGCGGCGCCGCGCCCCTGCCTGCGGGAACCTCTATGAAGGAAATCATCCCTCCCGCCGCTCCAGAAACGCGACTGGGGAGGATCCGACCGCGGCTGACACCGGCGCGGAGCCGCCGCCGCCGCCGCCGCCCGGGAGAGGCGCACAAAGAGGCCGGGGTCGCTCCGGGCGCCGGTGCGGGCCACCCCCCGCAGGCGGGAAGGGGGTAGCGGGAGGGGACGGGAGGGGACTCACCGACCTGACGAGGGGCCCGAGCTGCAGGAGGTGCAGCAGCAGCACCAGCGGGCGGTCGCGGCTGACATCGCGGTGGATGAAGACCAGGCTGAGCTGCACCAGCGCGCAGGGCAGGAGGGCGAAGAGCAGCGTCAGCCACTGCCACATGCGGTCCCCGGCCGCCCGGTACGCCCCGCTCAGGCACAGGGCGGCCGCCGTCTCGGCCACGAAGAGGACGAGGGAGACGAGGACGGAGCCCGGGAATTTCATCGCCACCTACCTACCCACCCGCGGGGGAGGGGGCGCGTTTTCGCCGCAGCCGCCCCAAGCGCCGGCCCGGCCCGGCCCGCCCAACCTCCGCGCTGAGGCGCGGTGCGGCCCGGCGGCCGCTAGGGGGCGACTCCGCCGCGCTCCCGCCCCGCCGCCGCCCGGGAAGGGCTCGGGGAAGGCTCGGATGGAGGCGGAGGGAGGGGGCGTCGATCGGCGGGGCCCCTCCGGCGGCCGACCCGGTGCGAGTGAGCTCGGAGGCGGCGGGGCTCGATGCCAGCGGCGGCGGAGCTGGGGGTGTACGTGGGGGAACGGTCCCCGGTGGCGCTTGGGAAGCCGCCTCCCTCGTCACGACTCCCGTGGCCGTAAGGTACATAACTGAACTACCGGGGAGGGGTCGGTGGAGAGGTGGGGGTGCTGTCCAGATCTAATTTTTTAAGCCTTTATGGGCAGCCTGGAGAAATAGCCTGAAAGGAGGAGGCAAGGGCAAAGCCCTGCACCTGGGAGAAAATCACAATAAAGGCTAAGGAACAGCTGATTTAAAAAAATAAAATAAATAAACAAACAAACAAACCCACGAAAAACCCCACCCAAACCCAGAAAAGGAGCTGCAAGTCCTGGTAAGCCTCCCCTTAAGCACCTGGTTCAAAGGCCTCCTCACCAGGTTAATGTCTGCTGGCAGAGGTGCCCTTTTACGACTTTGTCAGGTGGATCTTACTCTTGCTTGTTAGCCAGAATCACAGAACGATATGGGGTTGGAAGGGACCTCCTAGTTGCCTCTAGTCCAACCCTCCCGCCAAAGCAGGTCTGCCTAGGGCAGGTTGCACAGGAACTTGTGCAGGCGGGTTTTGAATGTCTCCACAGACGGAGACCACCGTGCCTTTCTCCCTCACCACCAGAGAGCTCTGGAGTCATTCTGGATGTGCATAAGGTCACCCTGGCAGTGTCGCTAAAGCCCACATGGACAAGCAGGGAAAGGTATAATAGCCCGAGGGCAAAAGAAGCCTTTGCAATCTCTCTGCAGCATCCTAAATCTGAGCACCTGGCAGGAAAATAAAGCTGCTGAGGTGCCAAGGCAGGTTGGCAGAGGGTGCCTGTATCCCACAAATGGGGAATCTCCAGTCACGCCCGCTTCTCTCTTCCTCCTGGTGCAGGTACTTGGTTGATGCTCAGCTGGCTCCGATGCCTGCCCTGATAGATCTTGTTTCTTTTGGCCTGTTCCCAGGTAATTGCAGATTTGCATGTGGAGGTTAGCTACAGACCTGAGACCTACCAGGAGCACAACAGGAAGGCAAGATGTGGTGTTTGAGATGCTATTAGCCTATTAATGGGATCCAGGCTGGATGGGGCTTTGAGCAACCTGCTCTACTGGGAGGTGTCCCTGCCCATGGCAGGGGGGTTGGAACTAGATGATCTTGAAGGTCGCTTCCAACCCTAACCATTCTATGATTCTATAACACTAATGGCTACTTCCGCATGTCTGCTATTATTCTTTAACGTGACTTAAGTTGTCACCAGATTTATATGAAAAACGCCAATATCGCTTTGTTTGGGCCATTTTTTGAACTGCTGCACTGGCGAATCTGCAGAGCCCCATTGCTTACCTTCAGGTGAGCTCAGCTCATGATGGCAAAGACAGAAACCTTGTTATGGGCGGGCGCATGTGAATTTAATGCTCTAGTGCCTTTCTCTGGGAATGGAGGGGTCTTTCTGGAAAGAGAAGAGACCGCATGTACGGAGAATTAAGCAGGCTGAAAAATAAACACCTAAGTGGGAAACTTTAACCTACAGGCCAAAAGCAACCCGTCTTCTCTTATCTCGTGGGAAACTACCATGAGGTAGTCTTACCTAATCGCTATGTGCAGCTTGGATGTTTTACCTAATTCTAAGGTGAATGATTTTACCTTTGATAACACAGTACCACTGAAAAGCTTTTGGAACCCCGAGTCATGACTGCTCTGGAAAGAAAAGTTGCCAGCACTATGAAAGATAAGTATAGAAATAAGCAGTCCAAAGCAAAATCATACTATTCAAGGTTGGGCTTTTATTTAAGGCAAAATATAATCACAGCTTTAATATTCATAATATAGATATACACAGAGTTTTTTCTGCCACTATGAAGCTTAGTATTATCACTGCTTTTAAAAAGCTATAAAATCTAGTTTCTATCATAATCTACAATACAAAACTAATACAATAAACACATCCCAAAAGATCACAGTGTTTAAAACATTAGAAGAGCAGAGGTCCTGCTTTCAAACAATAAGGTGCATTTCTAAAGAATCAAATCAATCTTGATTCTAAGGGCCTGTACCATATTATGGCTGCAAATGGCTATTACACTGAGAATACCCAATCTAGGGTGCGGCATGTACTCAAGAAATGAACACCAGATGTTGGAATATATTGAATAATCAAGTGTCACCAACACAAACTAGACATGAAATAATGCCAATTAAGTTCCCTGTATTTTTATTGGTATTGGCATTCATGTATATTGCAGACATATTGAGGGAAAATGGGTATAAAACTGCTATCAAATAGGGCCTTGCATATGCAAACCCCTGTACTTTCTTCTTACTAATTCTGTGGGACTCGTGTACAGGAAAGTTTGTAGGCTTGGGGTCCAGATTGATGCAGTTTTGCCCCTGTTTCATATGTGTGGAAGGACCTGACCTTGTATGCCTGAAATCAAGTGGAGATTCACCACTGGCATCAGCAGGTGGCATATCAGGCCCTTAAAATGAGTGAAGGAGGCCAAATCAGTGGCAAAATCAGACCATTGTTAGAGGAAATCTTTCTTCTCTCATCTGCGGTCATGATAATGCAGACAGCAGCAGAGTTCAATTTCTGGTCAGTCTTTCTCTTCTATATGAAGCTGAAATGTTTGAATAGGATTTGTTCTCTGCTCACTATGGGATGTGACTGACTTCAGGACTTCCACATAAAATTTTCTGGGGAGTACGCATGTATAGTCATGCAGTGCTGTTGCTGAATATCACTGCGTTATAAAGTATCTTTTATTCAAATATTACTATACCACTAGGCAAAATGAGTTTTTAATTAATTTTCTGCTGTTCTAGTTGGTATTGCTGTACTTGACCTAAATGCCTCCACCTTCTCTTTGAGTCTTGCAATGAACAAAGTCAAGGGACTCCCTCGTAAGTATTAAAAATAAATATGGCCTTATGCATTTTCAAGCAGATTGCTATTTATAAATTTACTTTTTTCAAAACATGATGTAAAATTTTAAATATACAGGGTACAGGACCAACAGTGACATCAGTGACAGTACAAATTAGTCAGGAGGTCTAATAACTCAAAGGCAGGTTGAAAAGTTGGTGCACGTTGGCTTCTTAGATCTATTTTTTTAAACTGCCTAAGCATTGATAGTGTACATTACTTCTATTCCATTAAATGACAGGAGTAGGCAGTACGTTTGGCTACAGGCAACTCCTTCACAGGCAGGCTTCTATCAACATATGATGACTTTGCTACAATGGCAATGAAGCGCTGTTCAAGGCAGCTAAAACCTGTACAGTGCGCACTGTGCCACTATCTGTGCAATGAAGCAAACTGTGCTATTCTCTTGGAAAATGCCTTTTCACATCCCTAAATTGCTGTATTGTTTTGTGGGCCCTGAGCATTTTTGTCTTATGGCTTTGAAGTATGTTGTTCCCTCAGTAATGTGATTTTTTTGGTCATTTTCTTACTTCTTTTCAATTTAGCTTTCTGCTGCTTACTACTTAGTCCAGGATGTGCTTCTGTAAACTGAAATGTCTTCACAGAGCAACCTAGACTGTGCTCTTAGACAGCAACTGCTCATCGATGTAGTTTTTCACAGGAAGATTACTTTTTAAATTCTACAGGGAAATTCTTATTCCTGATATACTAATTTTCCTACAGATTAGAATATGCACTCATGCCAGTGAATATTCAAGATATGTAGAAGATTTACTTGGCAGACCTCAGAGACATTCTGTCCATAGATCTTATAGGTCCAAGTAACAAGGATATGTATGTAGTGCATGCATATGCTAAAATAGGTCACTGTTTGCATAAAACATGCAGTATGTTGGCAGATGCTGTAACTGTATATGCAGATAATACCGATGTCAAGTACACAAATTTGATTGTTTATGAAAGTTTCCATTTGCACATATTGCACCGGTTTCTGAATACATCAGATATCAACATTTTGTTTTTTCCACAATCTTTTAAAAACTAATTGGTATTCTTATTATAGTACTTATTATTAGAACTTATTATTAGAACATCAAAGTGGCATTATTTAATTTCACAGAGTAGCAAAAAGGGTGACCACTTTACTTGCATTTGTTTGTGCATATTTCCCAGAACTACTTAAACGTGTATTTTGGGATATTTAGCCATTTCACTTGTTTTTTATTGTCTTAATAGAATTGAGATACTAGAGAAGTTAACAAGTTCCCTAGAAAGTCTCACTTTTGTTTTATTTAATAATGTAAAACATCAGTGACAATTGTTATACATTATAATGATTTTTCCTTAGCAGGTGGGAATTGGCAGAGCCAGTGAGAAGACACCATCTGGGGGCATAAAATAATGTAATGCAAATAAGTGAAACATCCCTCTTAAGCAAAATTAATCGATCTTATTTTCAGGAACAAAAGACCTGGGCTGCTTCTTCAGCCTTCTGAAGTTATTCCTAGGTTGGGAAAGAAAGGCAGGGAAACTGAAGGAAACAACAATGCAAACAAAGCAGATACTGAAAGCAGTGGCACAAAACGAGTACATTATCATGCTGAGGAGTTGTGAGTAGCAGGAAAAAATTAAGATACATTTGTTAGAACTGTACTGTTGATGAAACTTATTGCATCTGGCTCTATGAATCCTAAAATCACTAAATCTGGACGTTACAGATCTAGTTTCCCTCAAAATTATTCCATGACAGTAATCTAAGGATGACCTACTATAAGTCATGAATAATATATATAGCTCTTTATACTGATAAGTAATCTACAGCTTTACTCACAAACCGCACCACACAAACACAGGTACATCACGAATAAGCACTGATACCCACACAGTGCATCCTCTTTGCTTTAACAGCATAATCAGAAATACTATTATATCACTTAAATTCCTATTGCCTACACTTTAGAAACTAAACACAGTCAAGAAACTAATGTGCAAATGTGACGTAGTAACTTGTGTTTTACACTTTGAAAGAGGCTTCTCGAGATTCTGGTAGCACAGTCGTTTGTCACAGCACCATGGCAGAATCTGTTCAGGAATACGCTTTTCCAGTCTATTAGGGCCCGATTCGGGAGCAGGAGACAGCATCCCACTGGGAATGTCTAGCAAAGGTTGCATGATTGATTTCTCAAAGCAGTAAGGAGGGAACACAAAGGACATTATTTTTTTTTTTACACTGAAAAGTGCTGATGGCTCTGCTCAGGTTGCTTTCCTGTCAATGTCTCAAAAGCAATAAATAAAGGTCGCAAAAGCATGCATGTAACAGCAGATACAGTACAAAGGAAGAAAAGCAGACAGACAATTCAGAGGAGGAAAAAGATGAAAAAAACCTGCTCTTTGAATGATTGCCATTTTGAGAAGAGCCCTGGGGTATATTTACACTGTGTTCAGAAGCTGTGACTACAGCACGTCTAATAGCCACCTTAACCCAGCTAGGTCAGGTAAGAAAAGCCACGAAGCTCTAAGAATGAGCTCAAACTGCCATGTCTGATGAAACGGATGAATAATTATGTTCCAAGATTTTATAAGATGTATCCCATAAGAACTGGATGCTTAAGTTCCTGTTACTGAGCTTATGTGCCAGTAAACAGACTTTCTGAAGTCAGTGCCGAACTCGCGTAACTTGCAGGGAGATGTTCGGGACCTAGATTTTGAAAACTGGGTGGTTGCATGGGTTTTCTCATTGTTGAATGGACTAACTCTTACTCAAATAGCTATTTTCTTTCTCACAGGATTAGCACCAAATGAAGCCAAACACGTGGCTTCATATATGGTGGTGGGTTGCAAAGATTTGTTTTGCGGGTGGCTGTTGAACACAACACAGAGCAGATCAGTCTCCTCTGAAAGTAAATCAGAAGGAATTAATTCTACAAAGAGACACAGAGGAAAAACTACTAGAAAACTGACACCGAGTTCTTAATGTATATTTCCTGCCATTTATGAAAAATTACATCAAAAGAGAAATGCAAACATTTAAATAATAAATGATAAAAGATAAATGCAAATGTTGGAAGTTAAGCATAATAAATGGAGTGATTTTGTCTACTGCTATTATGGTAAATTTTACTGTATTTGTGGCATATGTTACAGTATCAGCATTGATGACTTGGTCAGGATCTAAGTTACTGTACTGATTTATTGTGCTCTAGATTTATTGAGGCTTTGGCAAAGATTTTCTTCTTCAAGCATCTCCTGAGAAATAACTAACTAGAAAAAATTAAATGTTGTGGCCCGATGATAATTATAAAGTAGGCACTGGGGACAAAATTAAAAGGTGATGATTACTTTTCTGACATGCGTAGATTCTGTTAAGGCTTAAGCTTGGAGTTGTTTGGGTTTTTTGTCAGTGTAGTTATCAAATCACTAGGCTGTTTTGTTTTATGTTTGCATCTCTAAATAAAAGGATTGGCAATAAATGTAGGATTGCAACAGCTTGAGTCTAGATCATGGCAGAACTGGTCTCTCTGTCTTACAATAAGATAGAATACAGTTACAGTAGGTATCTAAATGCTGTGGCACAAATGTTGTTACTTACATGTTTTAGCTAAGTGACACGACCCTACAATAAAAATTGAGGCTGAAAAGCTATTGACTACAGGGAAAAAGTGGATAGGCCAAGTTTTACCTTCCTGAAACATTTGTTTTAAAAAGTTCCAGTTATGAAATATATGAGCCACCTGCATTACGGGAAGCAACTAGGTTAAAACCCTATTGGACTTAGGATCTTCACTACTGACAATTGACTTTGCTCTGATCTAACAGGAGCATTTCAGCATGGCTGGGCAGAGCACATGCACATCTCCATTAACTTTTTGATTTAGCCTCCCACATATACCATCCTCTGAAATACATCATCCTATGTGTACACATCTCACTGCTCAGAGTAACAAAGTGAGTGACATTAATGGCTTTCTTTAAAGACCTTTTATCCCACAAATAATAAACACATAATGAGTATATATTGAATTTTAACATCTCCATTCACCCTAAAATTTTGACAAACTGATAAAGAACTACATTATTTTACTCACTAATGAAATATGGTTACTTCTATAATTAAGTAATTAATTAGAGCTGCACAGTGCAAGACAAAATAGCAAAAATCCTAATCTGCAGCTCATAATAATGCAAGCCATCTCATTAAAATAACAGTTGCAAGAGTAGGAATGGGATTACTATATTAAAATGCAGAAGTATTGCAAGACCTGGCTCCAATTTATAGCCTGATCAAGGCCCACTGAAATTAAATGGGAACTTTAATCCATTAGGCATTAAAAATAAAGAAATTGTAATCTCCTCCAGCTGAGAATGCAGGAAGAGAGTCTGCATTGTTTGGCAGTGCATGTACATCAGCTTTTTCACCCTAACTTCAATTTTTGACATACTGGTCTTTCCAATTTGTCTTTAAAGGTAATTACATTACATTATTCACTTATAAATAAAAATAAATAAATACTAAATATATTTAAAATACAGCTGTTGATTTTATAGTTTTTTTAAGTAAAAATCTATGTTAGCATTTTCTTTAGCTTTCAAGTACCATGTCATATATATAATACATATAAAACAGCAACCTTAAGTGCTAGTGCAACTAGTGTTGAGCAACCCATTTACTTCTATAGCTACAAATAATTTGGTTATATACATTATTTTGTTAACCAGGAAAAGAAGCAATTTTCAGTTTTGTTATCAGGTTTTTTTTAAGATCAGTATGCCATCCAAGGTTTGCATTCAGTTTGCAGGGTTTGTAGTGAACAATTCATCAGGGAAATGGATTTCTCATTTTCAGAAATATGTCTGTTATTGTTCAGAAATGCTGCTATAAGTAATTAATTTTCAAAGAAAGCTTTTGTATCACCGAACAATACTTGTCTAGTAATGCTGTACTGTGAAGAAAGCATCTGCCTGCTGTGTCTTTGCTATAGAACTTTTGGATCCAAGTCTTCTCTGTGGCTCCGCTCACCTTCCCTGTGACAGGGAAAGAAAGCATTGACAAGAAGTGACATGGTTAAGGTAAATCAATAAGGAGACCAGCTCCTTGCCACAGACTGAGCTCTGAAAGGAGAGGTCAAATTCAGTTCTCATTTGCACACATGAAACCCCACTAGCTGAAATGAACCCATGAAACTGCAGGCTGAATATATAGCTATCTACATAACCATCATCATATGCATATGAAGATGAAAGAGCTCCAAGATACGGGTATTTCTAATACACGTTACTAGAACTAGTAGATGTGGTTTAGGTAAAAAATCCCAGATTTTGCCTTTGTGCAGTGTAGTGACATGTCTACAATGCCCTCCCCAGTAAGTGCATCACTGCATGAAGACTTATTTTTGCAGGTCTCTTTTTAAAACCTACTGGATGCATCACTGTTTCTTCTTTGCATGTCCTTGTAATTTTAGCTTGCCTTTTTTTTTTTCTCCTGTGTAACCACCAAATTAAAAGTTTAATAATACCCCTTTCTCTGTCTTCTGAATAATTTGATTTTGCTTCTTATTACAGCTAAATATCTACCACATCAGATTCAATCACTTCCCCCAATTTTTTTTTCACTGACCCTTTTTTTTTTTTTACCACACACTTCCCTCCCAAAGCCCCAGTGTATTTTCTTTTTCACCTGACTCCCAGCTACATTAAGGCTAGCATTAGTGGTACCACTGGCTTGTTTTGTAAATAGCCTCTCTTGATAAATAAGTGAAACCGCAGGTGCCCTCTCCCACTGCCACCAGGACGTGGCCCTGGAGAATGTTACTCTCTAGACAAAGACACTGAAGAGAGGAAACTCGGCTTGGTTGGGTTGCAGCAAGTCAGTCAGGAAACACACAGTTCCCGAGAAACCTTCATACAGACTATATACACTTTCTAATGCCCGGGAACCAGCCTTAAATTCTTCTGTAAATAAGAACTCGGCAAACCTAAGAGAAAAAAAAAAAAAAGAGAGCGTTTGTTATATTTGATGTCCCTCTATTGTCTACTTACTTGTTGTTTGAAAGCATCATTTTAATAACATTCAACGATTAAAAAAAGTAGAATGTTCATTATTTAACCTTATCTGCAAATTTTACACTATTCGATTTCCACATGAAACTAAGGTCCATTAGAACTAGAAGAGACAAACCTTTGCAATCTGTACATGCATTATGCTTCTTTAAGAGCTATAAACTTTTTCTGATTTCTGGATGACATATCGTTGAAGAAATGCTTTTTAATAACTTTTATCTTGGTTGTTATTTCAGCAGGCTGCAAGCAATATTTCACATTGATGCAACAAATTCTGTAACATCAGGATGAGACCTGGATGTGCCCCGTTCCTCCTCCTGGTGCTGGAGCGGGTCCAGACAAGGGCAACGAAGCTGGGGAGGGGTCTGGAGAGTAAGTCTTATGAGGAGAGGCTGAGGGAGCTGGGGTTGTTCAGCCTGGAGAAAAGGAGACTCAGGGGAGACCTTATCGCTCTCTACAACTACCTGAAAGGAGGTTGTAGAGAGGCAGGGGTTGGTCTCTTCTCCCAAGTCACAGGCGATATGACAAGAGGAAATGGCCTCAAGTTGCACCAGGGGAGGTTCAGATTGGATATTAGAAGAAATTTTTACACTGAAAGGGTTATTAAGCATTGGAACAGGCTGCCCAGGGAAGTGGTTGAGGTACCAGCCCTGGAGCTATTTAAAAGACGGGTTGACATAGTGCTTAGTGACATGGTTTAGCGATTGTTTTTTTATCAGTTAGGTTGATGGTTGGACTAGATGATCTTAAAGGTCCCTTCCAACCTAGACAATTCTATGATTCTATGATTCTACCCACCCCAGTTCCCTGTGGAGGAGGGCAGGTTCATGGGCAGGGAGGGAGGGAGCCTGGGAGAACCCGATGCTTCTCCCTCCACAGGCAGCCTGGAAGCAGGACCACAGGGCTCCCTGCAGAGCGCGCCTGCCCCACAACTCACAGGTAGAACTGCACCTGAGGCTCAAACAGTCAGGTCACATCCGAGGGTGGTGATCACAGACTCTGGGCAGCTTTATAAATGCTCCTGAAACTCTCTGGTATTACCCTGAATCCAGAAAGGCAGAAATGCTAACCTTTGTGCCCTGTATATGTATTTTGAGTTTCCAGTCAGCCTATACAGCAGCAGGAACACGTAAGCACTACCAGCCACTCCATGGCATATTCCAGGTCCCTTCTTCAACAGGCCTTTCTGCCAAGTTAGCTCCCCGCAACGGATACAAGTGTCCAGATACTGAGGCTTCTTGGAAACCAGGTAAGCTTTGGCGAAGAGGTATGCAATGCCTAGGAAAAGAGCAGTGAGATTGTCTTTTGTAATAAGTAGGCCACGGGTTTCATAGAACACATAAGGAAATAAAGATTAATACACTAAAAAACTGCAGACTCATGCTCTACATGTGTCAACGTTACATATCTATATCCTACATAGGGAGGGGAGAGTATCTGGTATGCTAAAATGCATACGGTGAGACATACTCATCCACTCCCTGTGACACCACCACTTCCAGTCTTTTCAATACATTACTGAATTCCAGGGTTTACTCTAACATCTCTAAAATTTCCAGTCCTTCAGCAATTTAAAATTTAATCGCATTTTCTGCCTTTAAAACAGTAAGCTCTCAGCATTGTCTTTTACCAGTTTCAAATCGCCATTTGCCTCACCTATATACACCAACAGAAACACAAGGATGGGCAAGACAATTTCCTGCATTGGCAACAGATACAATTCCTTACTGAATAAAAAAAAGAAACTTGCTTTTTTTTCAGTGGGGCCCATGCTGCTTTATTCATTATAAACAGTTATGCATACTAAATTCTGTTAAAAAAAAAAAAAAAGCTATTTGGCTTATTTTTAGAGAGGATTCAAATAAATTAATCATATCTTCAACAGAGCACTGCACAGCTCAGTTCATGGTAACCTTAAAGGAAGGCATATGACACATAACCAAATCAAGCCCCTAAGGAAATATTTAGAATAGCTCACTCATGGTCCAAATATAATATACACTGAAGTAGCTGAAAAGTGTTCTTGTAAGCTCCATGTGTGCTATTACTCAAGAACAGGGACAAGATACAGGATTTTCTGGGGAAGAACAACAGCAATTAATGAATTTGCATGTCTCTAAACATCTCCTAAACTAACTTCTATATGCCCTTTGCGATTTTGTCACTTTGGTTGAGTCTCACTGCATGTGCCTCCACTAACAGTTAAACCCAAGTCAAAAGCCACTCTCAAGATACCAAAACAAAAAGGGCATCTTCCCTGCAGGTTTCATCACTAGGCCAGCCATGCTGTAGAAGTAATTTTTTCCTCTTAAAAATAAAAAAGGTAAGCAAAAGCTGTTTTCACTTTACTTCATTAGAGTGTGAGAGCAAGAAGCTTCTTCCTTAATCATACCAACAAAATGATAATGCATCAGCAGAAAGCACATTTAAGAGGTGTTAATTATAATGCATTTTTTGTAATTTAAATAGAACACCTTTAAAAGCAATGCATCAATGCTTATGGACATTCTTTAATGAAAGTAAGTTTTTCTATAACCTTCCAGGTTCATGTTACCAAGCCAATGTGACTCGTTAGCAATAAAATTCTCCCTGGGGGTAAAAAAGCAATTTCAATATACAGCATTACTTGCCAGAATTGCTAAGGTATAGGATTAGATTCTGAAATGACAGACATCAGTCTTACCTCACGAACACAAACTAAGGACTGATTCTCTTTTTCTCTGAAAAGCAGTTTAATATCAGTGACTTACAGAAAAAATGCCTCTTGCTAGTACAGACGCCCCTTCACATGAAAATACTTTGGTCAAATTTTTGCATAATCCATGTAATAAGTGCAGTTTAAACTGTGATTCTGATGAGAGGGGGAAAAGCTATTCTGAAGGCCCTCCCCAAACTCGCAGATATGTCTGTATTTGTGTTCTTTTGCATACTATTTGTCTGTCCAGCCATATGCTGTCTTTTGACTGAGATGTATCATTCTTGAGGTCTTGTCACAAAAAGGAGCAAAAGCAGAAAACATACAGCTCAGGATCACCAGAATTCTTTCAGCTGTGATCACCTATCCTTTTAAGGCAGAAAATATGCCTACCTTTCCAGCTGCTTCAGCAATAAATAAAACACTCTTAACTGGAAGAAAAAGCCTAAATAGCTTGCCTGCATCTCATAAAATGTCAAAATCAGTCAAATTTAACCTGGGATTATCTTCTACGTGGAATCGCCTAACATGGAAAAGCAAAACAACAAAACGATCAGCATCTGGCTATTCATAGCACCAATGGGAAAAGAACCTGGAGCTCCATGACACCAGTGGACAAGCTCATTCTCCCTCTCGATTGTCTCTCCCAGTTCAGGAGGCCAGTTGCTGTTCTGTTCTTGGTCCATAAGAAAATCAACGCTCTGCCACACAAGCTCCTGATCTGCTGGCTGCAGGTACTCGTAATAGGAAAGCAACATCTGAAGGATCGATGAAAGCCCATGTGCTGCACCTGTAAAGAACAGAAACAGTCAAATTAGAGGGTAGGTTTAGGTGCTACCTCAACCTTACTGCGACTTTCCCTTGGGACTGCTTTCCTTGCCAAGTGCATGGCTCTTCCATCTTCTTTACGCATATTACAACAGCGCTTGGAAAAAAAGCTTTCTAGGTGCATGAAACTATGATTTGTTACTACTTCTGTCATTTCCATTTCCCCAAGCTATGCAAAAAACACATATAAATTTTTTCTGCTGTTAGTCTGATATGACTGGAACTCAGTGCATGAAGTTAAACTGAACCTAAACTGAATACTGTTGCAAGATGTTACTCTTCTTGATACACTACTGAATCTGGACCATTATTCTGATGTCTTTCTTGAACCCAAATTGAAACTGGACCATAAATGGTATTCCCAGTTACTGACTGACAGTATCAGTCAACTAAACCCCAAATTTCAGTGCAAGAGTTGTCTGTACCTGCCAAAGTCTGTGGAGCAGCACCACTCAGTGACTTCTCCCTCTGCTCCCTTGCCAGAGAACTCACTAACATCTGCAAATCAATCTCACACTTTCTGCGGTGTGATATTGTCCCTTGAGGACCCCACGAGGGAGACCTGCTCAATGACCTTTCACCACTGCTTCAGATGAGCTCCAAGTAAGCTGCTTGCGATGGGTAGGAGCTCACCATATGCTTGAGTTGCACTGCTACTGCCAAAAATGCTTTGCAAGTCCCTGCGTGGCAACAGCAGCTTACAAATAACATCCCCTGACAGTTCTCTCTGGGAACCTTCTCCACACAGGCATGGGCACCACACCTCTCGCTGCCTCCATCTGGCCAGGGCAGATTTATCAAGGCCAAAAGGAGAAGAAGGAATGAAGCTGCTGCTTGCTGCTCCCCTCGTCCAGCACAGGCACCTCATGTATTCCGCAGCCCTAGGCGGTATCAGTCCTTCCCTCCAGCTCCTCAGTCCCACTTCCCAGTTTTAGGAGGTTGGATGGTCCCAACTCAGTCAGGAGAAATTCCACACTGTAGGTTTTATGTATTTTATTTCTGAAACGTCTACTGGCTCAGCATCTACACACAGCATCACTTTCAATGTAGTTGGTGTGTTCTACTCACCAAGATACTCTGTTCCATAGTAGGAATACATGAGTGGGCACGGTTTCCTCTTCTTCACTGCATACTGCTTTCCTGATTCTAGTATGGCCAGGCAAATTGATTTTATTTGTGCTGGGGTCAGCACCTAAACAGAAACATCAAAAAAACTATCAACCTATTATAATAATTTTATTTTTTAGACATTTTTCAAGACTCTGCTTTTTTGCTGGGGCACAAGACAAAATACTGCCTTTAATCTTATGAGCATGTTGTACTGTACATCATTATTAAGAGTTCCTTACATAAACCAGTAAATTTACATAATCCTTCTCAAAAACGGAGTTTCATCCTGTCTCAGGAAAGTGAATGTCAAATCTTTAGCTGCACAGATGAGGTGAAAAGAGACCCACTAAGAGCCTCTCCTTCCCACAGATCCATCAGTCTGATGGAAGCTGACAACAAGCACTGGGCAAGCTGCAGAACAACAGCCTCCAGACTGGAGGAAGAGACATTAGGAGAAGAAAGAGGAAAATAGACCTAGAGAAGAAGTAAATGTTATAGGCTTCATTGGGGCACACTGAGCTAGACAGATTTTTCTCAGACAATATAAAATAGGAAGCAAGGAAGAGGGTACTAAACTTTATTGAAAATCAATACTACATATTGGGTAGTGGGTTCAGAAACATCTTAGTAAAAGAATCAAGCCTTCTTACTTCAAGAAAATGGTAAGAAAAATAAAGTGCAAGACAGGTTTCTGTGAAGAGAGGCTAGCTGTGTTTATGGAACTTTATCATCATGAACACCGCCTTCAATGCAGCCCTAAGAAATGACTAATGCCTTACTCATCGTGGTGCCAAAACTAAGATTGACAAATCATGTATTTCATCAGACATGAACTTTTCCAAGTTACTGACCTAAACCATTCAGTGAGGAATCGGTTTTACAGGTTTTAACTACAGCTCTAATGCTATGCAATTCACTGCAATCATCCACAATTTCCTGTGTCAGCCATATTAGTACATTACTGACCAATACCTAGGTCATTAAAATAATTTATTTTAAGTAGCGTTTTGGCTTTCAGAGAAAGCCTGTATGGCAGCTGTACTTTGCAAAAATATGAACTTATGAAAAGAGAACTGAAAAATTAAAAAGGCAAAATGAGGCAGAAAGAAGAAAAAGGCTGTAGACATAGCCCTGACAAGATAAATAGTAATCCTAAAACTAACTGAAATATCAAGATAATGTCTTTAAAATGTTTCTGAAGACATTTGGGTTTGCTGTAATTTGTATTATCATAGGATTTACAATTACTTCTTCAAGTTTAAAAAATACTGTTAGCATTAAGAATGGAGGCAACATCTGTTATAAACTATATTCTCTCATTTGACATGTGAAAGATGCTATGGATAATTAACGTTACTTAGAACTTGACTGAAAACTAACGGCCGAAAAATGTTGTTTGTCTGTCTTACCTTGCTCCCTGATAACAAGGCATCTTATTATAGCTGCTCCAAATGACTGAGATATTTATACAACCTGAAGAACAACCTACTTATGTTCTTGATTAGTGTTCTTTCACGTTACTGCAGTAGAAATAAATAAGCCGTTAACATCTGGAGACTTCACTCATTTCCAGTCATTTTTAAATAAATTGTTTCAGCTTCACTGAATTCAAAGAAATGGTTTAAATCCTAAGAAAGCGAGGATATCAGAGACACGGTGAGACTCACTGCATTTTCTCCAGAGCTCTTATTTTACCATCTTGCAGTTTGGGACCTAGTCCTCCAAATCCTCTACTTTGTAAAAGGATTAGTAAGATAACCCTTTAAAAAGAAATGTGAAGGATAAGATCTCCTAGTTGTAATTCTGGAAGGCAAAGGCACACTGATTAGAAAAATCTTATCAGTTCATTTTCTGTATGTAATGGTTCCTTTACTTAATAAATCAACTGGCTTTCAATACAAACCATGTTTTGCTAGGCTTATGTATATGTTCAGCAGATTTAATTTTTAAATTGAATTAATGACTTTTTTAAAATGCTGATTGTGTATTTTAAATGGATTTAAACTTCTACCCAAATCCAGCGTTGCACAATGCTACGTAAAGAAGTATCAGCTAGCAAGAAATGCATTGTTCACCATTTTTAAAAATAAAGTAAGTGTAAAAAGTCAAACACTTAAGCACTATGATTAGTGATTAATTGTATACATAGCATATACCCTTTTGGCTGGCATAATGAAATATGCTAATGAATATCACCTCTTTTTCGGAATGCAAAAAAAGCCCTTGTGCAAAGCCAGATGAAAAATGATTCTTTTAAATCAATATTAGACTGGATGATATAAATCAACTTATCCCAACCCACTTCCACCTTACCAAAGAAAACGGAAAAGAAAATAACCCGTATGACTTGAAAGCAACCTTCTCTCTGGCCACTTGGACTGACCTGTACGCTTAAGGCAGGTAGGAGATGTGTCCTAACTAATAGCTAAATAAGAAAATCTTTGTGATGACTCCAAATATGTCTTACCAAGTGCCTCAATCCACAGTCATTATAGGGCTGCTGCCTGTTTTCCAAAACACTTAAATATGAAGGATTTGTATTTGCTCTTTATTCTAGAAAATGGTTGGCTGGAACAGAGACCCTCAGTTACCATCACTATTAGCAGCCTTCCAAAGGTAAAAATGGTCAGAGATCACATTTAAGATCTCCATTGGCTTACCACGTTTTATTTCAACCAAATCTGTGTTAAAATCTCCTCAGATTTCTTTCACCTTGCCAACAAATAAGATCTGTGGCTAGTCTCTGTATGCTCCCTCACAGTATCTTTAATAAAACAGCTAAAAATTTACAACTGAAACAACAATCATAGAATACATTAATCATAACCACAGACGGTGTAGCTGTGGTTCTGCAAAGTTCATTTTCATTTCAGTGTAATCGCAATGCCTACTTGCCCCTGGAATTACTGAAGCAATATGTTTAATTAGGGACAGCAAAGAAATAGACTGATCATCCCAAAGGCTTTGAAAGGACAAATTGCATATTGATATCACATCCTTTGGTGAAAGCTGTCTGATGCTTTGATGAAGAATAAAGCCAATATGAGAATATGCTACCCAGAAAAAAAATTTCATGCTTGAGATAGCTGCATTTTTTGAGAAACTTCTGCAATGTCATTTAATATGAGCTGGCTACACAGTAGGTAAAATTATCCTTTATCATGTCAGTACTTACTCAAAAGACTACTGGCAGCAAGAGATATATTGCTGGTAGTTTAATATTTCAGCTAACTTTTTGTATTTTTAAAGACACCCCAACCTATCCTATCACATTAGAAGTATTCATTTTATAGAATCTTCTTCTTGGTTGGAAGGGACCTTTGAGATCATCAAGTCCAACCACATAAAAAAAAACCAAAACCAAAACCAAAAAAAACCCCACAAAAAAAAAAAACAAAAAACCAAACACCAAAACCAAAACAAAAACAAAAACCACACAAAACAAACACCCACAACCCCACACCACACCCACCCACAAACAGACACAAACCAACAATCTCGGGCACTAGAGCATGCCCTGAAGTGCCATGTCTACACATTCCTTAAATACCTCCAGGGATGGCGACTCCACCACCTCCCTGGGCAGGCTGTTCCAGTGCCTGACCACCCTCTCAGTAAAGTAATTCTTCCTAATATCTAATCTAAACCTCCCCTGCTGCAACTTTAGACCATTTCCTCTGGTCCTGTCATTATTCCCTTGGGAGAAGAGGCCAACACCCACCTCCCTACACCCTCCTTTCAGGTAGTTGTAGAGGGCAATGAGGTCCCCCCTCAGCCTCCTCTTCTCCAAACTAAACATGCCCCTTTAGTCTACTCAGGAGACTGAAGTTTGGAATACATGCATTCCACATTTCCCTTGCAATTTCCTTATCAATTGGTTGGTGGAGTTTTTTATTTTCTGTTTTAAATCATTGTCCAGTGATGCTGCATGCTGTTAAATAACTGTTCTGCTCACACTGGTGACAGCTGCATTCCCATATATCTTTTACTTTAAGCATAATGCTTAAGCAGCACTATAATACTTCATATTTGTACTACTGCCTGTGCCTCGGAGCCCTACTTAGAGTAAAAGACCACTGTGATTGTTTCTAAAGTCTCAGTTTTTTCTCTTGTGCAGACAATGTGCCTTCTCCCATTAAAGCACTCCACAAATTTGTGAATTATTTAAGGCAGGTACTTTATTCAGTAAATCCCTGTTAAAAGTCAGCAAGGAAGTGCTGTGTCTACAGCAATTGCAGAACACCGTCTTTTTTGTTGTTAGCAGTCTTTCTCAACCTGAGATGTTTAGTTGGAAGCAAATCATTTCACAACTCCTTTTAATCTCCTAAGACAGATTTTGTAATATATTAGTTATGACAATGGTAGGCCCTAGATATGCATTTCAAAAACTGTAGACAGAAATCCTGACCTTGAGGATTAGGCAGAAAGAAGCAAAACTACTTCTTTGCTTCTAATTACAATAACATTTTCAGCACTTCATCATTCTTCTAAATGTTTTCTACAAGCCCCTTGGATCACGCTTTGCCTTTTGAAAACCGCTGCTACATAAAGCTGCATACTGTATTGAGGATATTTGAGGACTGTAAGCTTTCCATTCTTTTAAAAGATCTGCATTTATTTTCTTAGAGCTCTTTCCTGTATGTAAGTAACAGAAGGCATTACTGAATGCCAAGTATCATCTTTTTATAGATGCGTCGGTGCTTTTAGGAGATAACAGCTACTTTTACATTATTGTGGAAAAAGCTGCCTTCTATGCATGTAAAAAAAATTTAATATGCATCTAACCACATCAAACCTCTCTCTGTCACACTTCTAAAAAGCCATTTACATGCATTTGATCATATACTTTTTCTGATGCTGTAGAAAGTGTCAAAATAAGCTGAAAAAAATGGGTCACTCCACAAATAACCTAAGAGGAGCTTTGCCATTAGTCTCCTATGCTGAAAGCCCAGCAGAGGGAGCTTGTGAATTAGTTATAATATTCAAAAATGCTATAAAAAATTGTGCATCTCTGTGTTCAGCAGCACAGCTGACTCAAGCAGAGAGATGCTAGAGCCAACTTGGTAATTTAATGATACCTTACTGCACTGTGTGATGTTTAAGTTCACTACTTAAGCTTTATCTTTTTCTACCAAAGACAAGGGCTAGGATTGTTCAGGAACCTTTCCCTGCAATCTCATGGCCAGTTTCTTTTTCTTTCAGATGATGCTAACACCTGAAGCCACAGAAGAGTTGCAGGTACAAAGACAGAGGGGTCTGCCTCCCCCTGGTGTTATTCCAGTTTGACTGATGTACCTCTCCTGCAGCACAGTGGGAAACCCAGCTCCAAGTGCACAGCTGTCTGCTTTCCTTAAGAGCAGCGTCAAGTACACCCTTCTTTAAAAAAAAAATAAATAAAAAATTGTTAAATCTCCTGAAAACTTTGTTCACGGAATCAGATTAGTTCCTGAAGCATTACTGATGCTGTTGCTAATGCAGTGTTTCATGCTGTAATGGCACAATGAACAGCACCTTTCTAGAGAGCATACTTTCCCAAATTTCTCATATTAATGACAGTGTGTGTAGACTCAGCACAACTACTAATATGATTGTGTCAGTTCATTGGAAAATGGTACTTCACTGCAATCTTGAGTAGAATACACCACTATAGGTCCCATAGTTATTGCTTGTTTTTAACATGTAAATTTGGGGTTTTTTTAAGACCTTGAAGTGTTCAAGGCCAGGCTGGATGGGGCTTTGAGCAACCTGGTCTAGTGGAAGGTGTCCCTGCCCATGGTAGGGGGGCTGGAACTAGATGATCTTTAAGGTCCCTTCCAACTCAAACCATTCTATGATTCTTTGCCTCAGTAGTATGGAAACAGCAATGTCAGTCCTGTCCTGTTTCATGGGTCGCTAATCCTGAGTCCAATCAGAAACTGAAGTCTGCATTTATTCCTGATGAATCAGATTACTGGTAAAGAACACAATACAGCACTTTTGTTATTGCTGAGTACAAAATTTCCACAGGTCTCACTTGCCAGGACTCTGTAGCACTAAACCCATCAAATTCTGCTGTTAAACCTGTGCTTCAGAAGGGGAAAATTTCAGACACAGCCGCAAATGAAGTGTTGCAGAAAAGGATGGAGCACAACTGTTACTGTAGCTAGGAGGCTGGCTGAGAGCAGCTGGTGCTCCATTCTGCATTCTCCATTCATTCTGTCTCAACTTAAAACACTGGAGAGTTTCAAGGGAAAAACAACAATCATCCTTTCTTTAAGCTCGCCCTAACCCGGGTCAATGAAGAGAGAGGGAAAACATGAGTTTCTCTGGTTACACTCTGTTCCTCTTTCCTATCTACCTCACCCCCAATTAATGACAGACCCCAACACCTCTCATTCAGCTACACCGGCATCTGGCTGGATACAGCTATCTAGTTCTAATACAATGGCTCTCCTAGGTCTTGGGAAGGAAAGAAGAGGTCCCCGTCACCCTCTTTACTTGAATAAAGTATGGAAGCACAACCCCTCGCTCTCTGCTGCTGGAGAACTGAAGTATGAAGAATGTCAAGGAGCAGATCTAAGAGGAGAGCAGTTCAGATAACCAACAGGATTCACAGAATCACAGAATCTTCTTGGATGGAAGGGACCTTTGAGATCATCGAGTCCAACCACAAAAAACAAACAAACAAACAAACAAACCCAAAAAACCCACCACAAAACAAACACCAAAACCAAAACAAAAAACAAAACCCCCACAAAACAAACACCCACAACCCCACACCACACCCACCCACAAACAGACACAAACCAACAATCTCGGGCACTAGAGCATGCCCTGAAGTGCCATGTCTACACATTCCTTAAATACCTCCAGGGATGGCGACTCCACCACCTCCCTGGGCAGGCTGTTCCAGTGCCTGACCACCGTCTCAGTATAGTAATTCTTCCTAATATCTAATCTAAACCTCCCCTGCCACAACTTTAGACCATTTCCTCTGGTCCTGTCATTATTCCCTTGGGAGAAGAGGCCAACACCCACCTCTCTACAACCTCCTTTCAGGAGGTATCAGTCTGCCTCTTGAGAGCGCAGGTGCCATTCAGCCAAACCTGGCTGGTCAACAGCAAAGACAGCAGAGAATTGCTCAGGAGGACAAGTCCCATCACAGAAGAAGTGAGGTGCCCCTGGGATGCACGCCTGTGTTATGACTTTCACATGGCAGCTGTCTGCACTCCAGCTGCGGGTTCTCTTCCACCTAGTAAAGCGTAGAGTTACCACAGAGAGCCAACAATTTAATTTCAAGCATCTCTCCCTAGAATTGAACCCAAATTCAAGAGCATGAATTGAAGAGCATGTTTAAAAACAGTAAAAATATGATTTGCAAATTGACTTGGAAACAAACCCAGCGTTGCCTGGAGAGGCTTCTTTCTACATGGCAGAATTCTACCCCAACTGTTTTCAATAAACAAGTAAAAATTCTTCTTTTTTCCTTTCCTATTATTATTCACCAGCCTCATAAAGCATGGCTGAGCCATTCTGGGGGCACAGACCCTGGGAACTGGCCAAAATGGAAGTATCACTGATCAACTTTCTGTGATCCAAATCCTTGTTTGGAGCTCCTGTGTGACAACCACTCCTCCACCAGACATCGGAGTAGTTTATAACAGCTGCAAATGAGTCAGAGATTAGTGCTGCATGGATACGGGCAGGAGGATACTGGGTAGGAGGAAGATTATTCATGTAAAAACTTCTTCATCAGTGGGAAATCCTTTGGCTCTGTTTAGTCTCAGTCAGAAAGTACACCAGTACCTGAGTCTTGTAGTTAGCTTATGCCAAAACTGCAGCGTGGAGCTGTCATTTCCTGATGGGAGATCTATCCTTCTGCACTCTAAATACGTGTCCCTGACAATTCTGTGTTACGATGAAAAACATCTTCCAAGCTGGGCACCTTGCACTCCGGTTTGAGTAACAGGCAGCCCGGTGTGTTTTAGCTGTGCTGCCCCAGGATCCCATCCCATTTTTTACACTAGTAAGCAAGGAACATCTGCTCTGCCCGTGTATTTTGGAACAGCTTACTTTCCCTTAACAGCAGGTCTGCTGGTTCATTGGAAGTTAATCCATGCCTTCATCTGTTCCACAGACATTTCTTGTTGTAGAAAAGCTGCCCCAGTGCTGGAACTGGTTGATGCATGCAACCTATGCAGAGTCATAAGAAGTACTGCCCATTCTTCCAGCTCCTGGGCAGCAGGAAACAGGATTGATGAAACAGCCTTTGCGAGATAAAAACTTGTCACACAGATGAGAGAGCCTCCCCAAACATTGCAGTAACCATGGCAGTGCCTTTAGTCTGAACTCAAAAATGATGCAAGTCCAGTCTAATTGGACACCACCATTTGCTACCGGTTGCTTAGGCAGACCGCTCCTTGGAAAAATGAATTTTGTAGTGTTTGTACACATCTACCCATGAGATGGGTAGAACTTAATCTCAAGTCAGTCAGTAAAGGCTAGTATTTTTCACAGGGAAGCTGACCTAGGCTTAGAATCCTACAAATGAAAATGGCAACTGTATCTAGAAAGCAAAGAAAGTTGCTAAGCCAGATTTTAAGATGTCCTGAAGGTCTTCAGAAAGAAATGGACACTTTCATTCCCTCATTCCTTTACTTCATCTGGAAAGGAGAGCACTCAGCATCTAACAGGGCACTGATCTCACAAAACGTAATGTATTTACTTCTGAGGAGTATAAATGTGCTAAGAGAAATTATCATGCTAGGACCTTTTAAGATTATGAACCATACTGCTGCCAAGTTCACGAAGACATAGTTAATTTTGAAGGTGCCACTACCTATAGAAGTGAAATAAGGCACTGGAAAGCACTGTTGCAAAAGGTAAGAGGAAATGAGGACACCTCTGGTTCACCTCCAAAATTTAAGCTCTGAGAGACTTAGTCTAGTTTTCCATGGGAAACTGACAAAGTTCCTTCAAACTGATGTTTGGTTAAGAAAGACAAAGAGAGAAGAGCATAGTGTATACACGTCACTTAACAAAACCTTACTGCTTTAGTGATCTCTCCTGGTAGAGGTTATGTGCTTGGTGGTTGGCTTTTGTATTTCTTGCCTGGGCTGGGAAGGGCCAGCGGGGTGCTACATTGCAAAAGTTGCCACAAAACAGAGATGGTTTGGCATCACTGGCCCCGGGAGAGAGGTGAAGGGGGTAAAGAGAGAGGGAGAGAGAGATATGAAAGATTCAAAGAGCTCCTGGGCCCCACAGGCTATGTTAAAGCTGTGTCTGAAGACAATGGTCTACCTCAGTTCAAATCCCAAATTCCAATTCCAAATACAAATACTGGCCTGGAGAAAACAATTAGCAGTTTGCATATAGCATATTTGGATGATTAAATGTTTTTCTACCACACACTTTGCTGAGGCATCTCTCTGACCAAATTATTGCATAGAACCTGTGTGGTCACACAACCTTTTATCAATTTCCAGCTTATCCTAAATACCATTTCACAGAATCACAGAGAATCACAGAATGGTAGGGGTTGGGAGGGACCTCTGGAGATCATCTTGTCCAAACCCCCTGCCAAAGCAGGTTCACCTACAGCAGGTTGGAGAGAAACCCATCCAGGCGGATTTTGAGTATCTCCAGAGAAGGAGACTCCACAACCTCTCTGGGCAGCTTGTTCCAGTGCTCTGTCACCCTCAAAATTGCTCTATTTTCATGCTGCATTTGTATATAACTTTAAAGCCTCACTTGTTTCAGCAACAGTAATTATGTTGTTCATGTGAGATAGCCAAAAAAGATGAATAAAACTAAAAGATCACAGTGAAAGCAACTACATAATAGAATAAATAAAAAGTATAGGATGGGGACAGAGAAAGATTGATTGCTAGTTCCTTGACAGTATCTCTAAGGATGTTCATAGCTCGATTCATCTTGAGTAATACCATCATCTTAATCACTTAGAGTGATGGAAAAGGAAAAGGAAAAAAGCCTTTTCAGTCTCATGCAATATTTAGTTTTTTCAATTTCTCAAAGTCATTTCACCTATTAGATCATTCATACTGCTTTTAATATCAATGTCCTTATTGACCTGAATGGGTCTTGACTTGGGGGTGTTACCCCTCGCAAGTATTCTATAAGAAATTCTTGAAGTTTTACCAGGTGGCATAATATTTAACATAGATATAAAAATGGAGTCACTTCAGGACCCCCAGGAATGGAGTCCAATAAATCACTCAGTAACTAGGTTGATAAACTAGGGTTTCTATGCCATGTAATTATTCTTGCAAATTCTTGTTATTCCATGACTTGCCAGTAACACCACGGGGCTGGCTCACAGTCTGTTGAGACTGATAATCATTTTGTCTGAGGTAGTAGCCTATAAAGATTGAGACTACAGGAATATGGCTTAGTTGACAGAACAGAATGCTGACCTTGCTTGCAGAAACCTAACTGATACAGCTGAGCAAACATCTAACTCTTCAAGGATTGATCCAACTCTCATTTCAGTGAGTTTGATGGGAAGTGACTAGCAGATGCATCCTTGTTCATTGCTCTGCACCAATGTGGAGTACATGACTAACACACAATAAAAATATTTGGGGTTTTTTAATCACTTTTTCTTCAGTTCAAGGCTGTGTACACTCTATGCCTCTATTGAATAAAGCTGCATTTATAAACAATAGTTCTCCCTGGAACTTGTGGATGAATTGTGCTTCATGTCAACAAATATTCTCAAGGAGATTGTTTCTTGTGACGAGCTGGGCGTTATACCATTTTCCATATTTAAATGAAAGAGGATTAAAAATTTCTGTTTAGGTATGAGTCACCACTCCCTCAAAGCTAGAATTCCAAATAACGATTTATATTTTGTGTTGAGACAGAGCTTTACACTCTTGCTGTAAAGCTTCTTTGCTACTGCAAATACATTGAGGAATTAAAAACCTAGCAATAAAATGTACAGCGAGCATTAAAATGTACTGGACAGAACTACCCGATCGTGCTTGATTTTCAGTTTAACAGGAATTCCTTTGCCTTTCAAGCAGTTATGCTAGGTCATGGTTCACAGACGCATCTGTGCTTGCAGGATGCAAGTCAAATTTCCACTGTTTTCCAAGGGGAAATTCTTTCTGTCAGGACTACAGGCTTGGGTCTGGAGTACACCTGTCAATAACATTTTATCACTTTTCAATTAATCAAATATTACAATGTAAGCAATTGTTCCTCCTTTTTTTGGCTTCCTCAGTGTTTTGTTTAGCATTGTTCACATGGCTGCAACTTGCCAAACTTGAAACCCAGGAAGACAGAGACTTCATTCTATACATTATTAAGCAGCCTTATGGTTTTTTTACTCTTCATGTTAAAGATACTGAACTCCTCGTCGTTCATCATCATCCAGTCCTCTTATCTTCCCCATGCAATAATTCCCAGTCTACCTCGAATGCCTTTAGGCTTGTTTTCCAAGTGTTCAGACCTCCTCCCTCTATACGATGAGCATACTTCATCCACAGGCTTAGTGAACTAAATAAGAAAACAGATATGCCTCCTCAAAGACTCATGGCAGAAGTGTCAGAACCAACAAAAAAAGCGATGGGGGAGGAGAGTGGCTGAGAGGAAAGGCTGAGGCAGAGCATCCATTTTGCACTCTTCTACCCAAACCCAAACACCACCTATTTCCCTCACAGCTCAGAACCAATCGTACCAATTGCTAATGAATTCTGCTACAGAAAGTAGCATTTGCAAAACTATCCATAAAAGACTTTATAGCTTGTTACTGTGCTAAACTTGCAGAGAGGAACTACAGAAGCACAGAAAAGCAAAATACTATTATTTTCTTCATCTGTTTTAAATTGAGGTTCAAGATAGAGAACACAGTTGCTGCCAGTGTTGGAGATTCCCAATTGCAATGGTTTTATTGTGGGTTTGTTTCCCCATTTAAAACCAATAAAAGCTTAGTTTTAAAAATTCAGATGCTATGTAGGGATGCATGGAATGCCCTGATAGTGGCTGTATAATACACGCACAGTTATAACAGTTCACTACCTTAGAGGAGTCCTTGACCTTCTCAAAATCTTACATTCCTGGAAGAGAAGGACCTAAACTGTATGTGGCAATTTGCATAGTGCTGTGAACGGCTCAGTGAAAATCTCTGCTTAGTGTAATGCAGCACTGTAGAAAGCAAACAGAAAGTGTTAGAATGCATGAGAGTAATACTGAAATGGTTATTAAAAAGCTACTTTAGCAGTTATTGCTTTGTTCTTTCTTCTGATATTTCTCCAGGTCTGTTTTCCAATTATCAACATAAAACAAAATTTAAAAAAAAATCAAGCAGAAACAGATAGTTTAGAGATAAGTAAGAATTTTTCTAAGAAGTGAAGCTAAAAAGACTGCAACATTTATTTTCTGGACAGGAGGTAATTAATATGATAAGGAACACAAAAAGTTATTTTATCTTGTGATGTAAGAACAAAATAATAACTTATGAAAAGCCGCAAGTTTAAAGGCAAAATATTTCTCCTTTCACCTAAAACTCAATTAAGCTAGGGAGCTTATTTCTGCAAAATTTAGCTAAGTCCACTTGCACTGTGCAATTTTTAGCAAACCAACTGAACCTCTCTATAATTAAGGTGAGAATTTTTAAAAAAGATTCTTGGGTTAACTGCCAGAAGTGCCCCACCACTCCAACTGAATTAAATATACAATTCTTCAGAGCCTGTGTTGTTTAAATAAGTAATTTATCACCTTTCAACTCATCAGATATTACAATGTAAGAGTATTTATTCCTGACAGGTGTTGCAAGGCCAAGTCATACAAACAACTCCCAGAACTCAGCCCACTAATTATGGAAGAAATTTAAACCCTTGTGCTTCAGAGCATAAAGCCAGTCCTCAAAAAGTGCAGGTTAGACATGTTACAGACAACACGTCTCAAAATTACCTTCCACAGACATTCGTGCAGCTACTCTGAGTCATCTAGTAGTGGCACAAGAAATTAAACCAGATGGAGCATTGGAAACAAATCCTGAAGAAGAAAGGTTTGTTTGTACACTACCGTGCTCCTCACTGCAAGCAAATGGAAGCGTTCAACTGCTTGGACAATGTCCATGTTGTGCTGTGTGTAGCACAGCTTGAAAACTGTTACTCAAAAGCTGTTCCGCAGTTAGTGTGTCTCTGGTGAGCAGGAACAGTTTCTTTCCCTGCTTACACTTCAGGTGACAGAGAAACAGAGTGACTTTGGAGCCTGGAGTTTGGGGCACTTCCCTACAGGCCCTGCTCTGCGTATTTTATGTAAGTAATTTCAATCAGAGCTGCAATAAGAGAGACTTGCTCTAGCCATCAGCACACTCAGCTTAGAAGCATCAGCTTAAATTCTTGCACTGTGTCAGAAAAAGAAGGGATGTGAATTTGAACTACCAGGTTAGTGATGAAATCCCAAGCTTATTGTATATAAAAAGGAAGAGACTATGGCCCCCACTTGGACTGTAATTTGCTGAGAGCCCAATTTGGTCTTAAAACCTGCAAGGGTGATGAGAGGTGAACACATCCTGCCCTTGCTAGTGGGAAAAGACACGATGCTTAGTTTGCTTTTACTCTACGCCGGGCCAGACCCTGGCTGGAGTTCTGCGAGAAAAGCATCTCCAAGAAACTGGGAGAGACTGCAACAGGGAGAGAGGAGCTAGGTGGGAGGTGGTCCCCAGATGCAGCTTTACAACTTCCTTTGGAGGAGGCAGAGAAGAGTCACATCAAGTCAGATTGAGTTCAAACTGCCACTACTGCGGCAGGGCAACTGGGAGAGGTCGCATAAATGCCATGGAGAAAAGAGGGCACTATAAATATGCAACAGAGCTCCATGGATTGTAAGTGACGCAGTTGTTGGCTTATGAATTCTGGCATGGCTTATGTGCCCCACAGTGTAGCACTCAGATTTGCATGCCTACCAAAAGATGCCCAGAAGACTTCAATAAACTAGGTGCCTCGGACA
This sequence comes from Numenius arquata, assembly GCF_964106895.1. Lineage (NCBI taxonomy): Eukaryota > Metazoa > Chordata > Aves > Charadriiformes > Scolopacidae > Numenius > Numenius arquata. The sequence continues at coordinate 48,623,649 of NC_133576.1, forward strand.
TTTAGGCACATCAAACCTTAGTCAGCAGCAGGGGTAAGTTTTGACTACAGAACTTTCAGGTCTTGGCATCTAGAGTGGGCTTTAGGCAACGGAAAGGCCTGAGGAATCACAGAGAGTGAATCCATAATGTCTCTATTGGGTGGTACACCTGCGTAGGCAGTCCAAAATTTCACTGACTTTCTGCAAGCCATGTTGTGTTAACCTCTATCAGGACTGGTTATGACTTTTCATTTATATTAGCTGTTCATTCCCATGCAGAATAAACATGAAGAAACATAACATTAATTTACATTAAAGTAAGCGTAGAACTTCGATGTGCTACCACATTACATCCAGACGTACAAGCAAACTCAAGCTGTCACGTTCAGCTTACTTGAATCGCAGTTTCTTCCTAGTATAGAGATTTTTTCCTAGCATTAGAGAGAATTCTCCCCAGATACATGTGCTTGTACTGCTAAAAATAAACGTTATTTTAGCTCATTTTTTAATCTCTTGAGCTGTTTTCATACTTTCCCTCTGCCTGTCTATGGTATTTGGCACTTGTCTCAGTTAAAAAGCCAAAGTAATTCTTATCCAGTGAGTTGCCTCTTCTGGGTCATTAATGAAGATAATAAATAAGACCAGTTCCCACATCAGCCCTTTGTTAGTACTTATGATTAGCTTTGCTTGTGGTCTTTCAACCAATTCCAAATCCACAATGCCCCCATCCAAGCCAGCATGAATTAAGTTTTCAAGGATGATTATATTTGACACTGCATCAAAAGCTTTATTCAAATGTAAACAGGGTATTGGATACTGCTCTTTCATCAGCCACTAATTTTATAATTCTGTTATTTACAACAAGTGATCTTGTTTGTCTCGCAAGACTTCTTTATCGTTCTAAGTCAGGCTGATTTATATGTATTGTTCCATTATGCAGTTATTTATGAGGCATGTAACTTCTGGAAGTATGTCTAAATATTTGCTGCTGAGAAACTATGTGGTTACCTGTGAAATTATTTAATGAGGTAAATGAAAAAACAGCATCATTCACAGGCTAACAGAAGCATAGATTAGTCACTTTAAAGTAGCAACAGCATTGTTTTCAAGCAAAGGTAATTCTAGAGAACTCCATGCTGGCATCATGCCCCTTTTACTTTGCGTGATGATCTGCAATTTGTGCCATGCCAATAAGCCACTGAATGAAATATCAACTTAAGCTACAAGAAGAATGCTGACAACATAATGCAGGAAAACCAGATGAAGGTGATCGAGTCCTCTGAGTCATCTGAATTTTACCCTACTCTTAGACTATGGTAGCAGCCTGATGTAGTAAAAATCCTGATGATCTGTATGTGGCTCCTAGATCTTCCCAGGCACATCAACGAAGACAGTTCTAAAGGAAAAGACAGTAACAAAAGAGTTTCCAGTGGCATACAGTGCCATTAGCATTGCCTGGAAATACGCCCACAACTCCAAATACAATTCAAATCATACTTCAGATACAGACAGTCACTTTTATTCATTATTGCCATATTTCAAGGGCAAGAGTAAAAGTCATGGGATTAATTTGAGGAAGTGTGGGATACTGTGCTCTTTAAAATGTAGCTTACTTGGTAAGTAACGGGATCACCATCTGTGCTTTTCTCCTAGTTAAAAGACTGCCATTTGGTACTATAATAAAATTAGGAAAGTGTTATCCATCTTCCCTTTGTGCAACTTATTCTCAGTTGTGACTGTATAAACAAAGCATGTTTTGGGAAAAAGAGACTGCTGTGCTAGAAGGCACAGTTCAGATTACTCTAAAAGAGTTCAAACCTCACACAGAAAGGAGGAAGAGACATAAGAGCCCGGCGACAAATCATACCACCACCAACAATAATAAACAAATATTCACTGCACTTAGCCATTACCTTGCCTTTGAAGATCTCGAAGTGCTGTATAAATAACTAACAGGAATTACTACTACCTCATGCTACAAATTACACTGTGTTGCTGCTGCCTTGGGAGCACTCAGTGCCATGCTTCTCTTGCTGGATTTGTCATTTTACACGACTAGTCTCTGCAGCCGTACAGTGGGAACCGTGCAAAGTGAGACAGGAGGGCCTGGCCAGCTATTTCTAGACCTACAGATGGCAAAACGTGTTTTCTAAGTCAAGCTTGTTAAGTCAAACTTCATGTATTTAAAATTCTTTGCCAGATGCCTTTCCTACCTATTCTGTGTGCTTAATATTCCGATGCCCTTGCAGAAAAGCAGCTTCACTTCAAGGGCCCAGAAGGACATGGAAGTCCTCTGATGTCTGTCTTGCAAAATTTGAAAAATATCCCATATGAAAACAACAGAAAAGAACCTCCCCAACAGCCCTCATGCTGTCTGCAGACACCAGGAAAAATGTTTTATCACCTCTGGCCTGTACCTCAGCTTTCAGAAAAAGGTTTTGCCTTCTTCCCCTGATGCGTCCTTGGCTCCTTACATGTAATGTGGGACAGGGAACTCCCCTTCTCCACTAGCAAACAGCAATCTCAGGTGTTTGATTAAATATGTGGGCTTCGGAAATAATCTTTCCATAGCTCAGGGGGACAGGTACATTTAGAGAATTTCTTGTACTCCCCCGTACTGTGGGGCATGGGCCCCTGATGTCTAGATTATCTAGACATTTTCAGTAACAGATGTTCAATGCTGCAGGGGTGCAAGGCGCTGAAGAATCCCTTGGGCAGCAGTACACTCTCAGATTGTTTTTTTTTTTAAAAATCTTTACACCAAAGCTCTTCAGATCCAGAACCTTCCCAATAAGCTGCAAAAGCCAGGAATAATTTTGTCAACCTTAATACTTCGCTACTGGGGGAAGATTTTGCCTTTCCTTAATACAGCAATGACTGAGTAGGAAAGATGCAACTGGTGTTCAAGGCTCTGTGGCAGAGTGTGGCACTGAACGGCTCCTTTTGACCCTTCTGGAACTTCAGGCTCTTTCCTGCTTGCAGCTGCAGGGGACTGGACATGACTGAAAAACCTATGATCCTTTGCCCATCCAAGGCACTAGAGAAAGTCAGAGGATGCGGAACAGCATTGTCAACCTGGTATCAGGGAAAGAGGCAAAAGGAGCAGGAATGATTACAATTTATGGGAGCAATTTTTCTGTCTCTCCATGGCTGCTTTCCATGTATTAAATCAGGGATTGTTCAGTGTGGACAAGAGAAGGCTCAGGGGAGATTTTATTAATGTGTATAAACACCTGATGGGAGGGAGCAGAGAAGATGGAGCCAGGCTCCTCAGCAGCACCCAGTGACAAAAAATTCTACTTAAAGAGAACACTTTTTTACTGTGAAGGTGGTCAAACACAGGAATAGGTTGTCCAGGAAGGTCATGGAGTAGAAATATTCAAAACCAAGTGGACACGGCTCTGATGCTCTCCTCCTGCTCTGGACCAGATCTCCAGAGGTGCCTTCCAGCCTTGGCCATGCTTTGACTCTATGACTGAGCTAAATCTAAATGTGAGTATGTTGATACACTGTTCAACCAGATGGTATGGATTTTACTCCTCTAGAAATCTTTAGATTCAACTCTGAGTTTGACTCAGCTTACCTGTGTGGTTTTTTACAAATTTACCTCACAATATTTGTTTTCACAAAATAAGCCAGCACAACAAAAAGCCAGAGAACAAAATCAAAATAGGACAAATGCATTCCTACTATAACTCGGTCTACATTTTGTCTTCTGGATATGCAGCGGTTATATAAGCATTATTCCCAGGTATTTTTGCTGGAATAATAAAAAATGTGTATGTATGAAAATGGCAGCCTGGCATAAGAAAGCTGATGATTGATTCAGCTCTGCAAAACCAAGAACAAACAAATCAATATTTATTTAAAGAGCCTGAAGAAGTTTGTTTTGCTGTTCTATTACTAAGTTCATATTTGACCAACTTAAGTCTGATCAAATTTAAACAGCTACATGTGGAATGTGTATCTTGGGGTCCATTGCTATTATAACTGTAATTTTGACTAATTAATCACTGGATTAGCCTTAGAAAACTAAAACAATTAAGTATAATATTAGCCATTTTACAGATGGCAAGTAGAAATATCTAGAGATCAAGAGTTAGCTTTACAAAGGGATGAAGAACCTTAGTGAAAATGGCATGCTCAAAGTCCTATGAACTGGTGGTCCCACGCCATCCTATGGCATGGGTGATGCTTCCAAACCCTGCCTACAGGTATTACTTTACTACAAGATAACCTACTTTTGTTAGGACAGTTCCGGTAAGATAAAAAAAAAAAACAAAAAAAACACATTTGTGATATTGGATGAAGCTATTAGAAACTTTTATAAAAATAAAAGAATGGATTTCCATTGACTCGTGCTGCTGGTGAATCTAAGAATATATAAAATGGCCCTCACTGAAGATGACCGAACTAGGGAGAGAGACAACACTCAGCTTTATCTTTACATTAGCAACAGAAGTAAATCAGAAGAATAGACTAAGATTAACCTCCAGAGACTTCAGATGTCACTAATTCCTTGACTTCTAATGTGGACAAAATAATTGACTTAATATGGTCCTCTCAAATATATTGTTCCAACTATACTTCCACAAAGAAACCCTATCACTTCACAGATGTTCCCCTAAATCTATAACGTTACACCTGGTGTTACAACATAGAATAACATACTCCCAGTTTTATTCAGGGAACAAAGTAAAGGAGATTCTCTAGTTGGCATTAATGAAACAAAGCTCCTTCAGTTGAAGAACCTTCTAATTTTGGGTATGACAGCACAGTTTCTGTGGTTCAATGATTCCCTGGCTTTACATGACCCCTACCTACTTCACTTACTCAGAGGCTTTTCCTAATGAATACCTGTCCATGTAGCAGCGGCCCATTAAAAGACTGCTGGATAACAGCAGGTCATGAGCTGCATGTGAGTCAGTGTCACACTGGTGTGAGATACAAACACCTTACCGAGCAGTATAAATAGAAACAAGACCTGGAAGAAACACAAAGTTATCTCTCTGCTCAATTAGGAAGGCCTGTGCCAGAACCATGCGTCCAACTTCTGGCACTCTTCAGGAAAAGCTGGGTGGAGTCCGGCGGGGTGCAGTGGAATGATGAGAGGTGTAGAAAACATGACACACGTGGGAAGACTGGAAGGATCGGGATTGTTTGTTTTAGAGAAGATTAAGGGTAGAAATTATAACAGTCTTGAAGTGTATGAAGAGCTTCTGTAAAGAGGAAGAGAATTTCTCACTATTTCTCGATGGATGGGACAAGGAATATCAGGCTTAAATTACAGCAAGATTTAGATTAGTCATTAGGCTCGACTTTCTACCAGGGAAGCTAACGAAAGAGTGCCTCAGACAGCCAAGGCAGACTGCAGATCCTCCATCACTGGTGGGGTATGAAGAGCAGGGAAGCGAGAAGGGCTGCCAGGGAGGACACAGGCATACCAGCCTGGGGGCTATACAGCAGCCTGATTTACCTCTCAAGGTCCCTACCAGTTCTTTGACTCTGGTAGGGATATCACTTGGTTGTCAGGACCAAGCAGACAAACTGCAGAACACTGTCAGTGTGGAACATGAAATACCCACCATTTTCCAATTCTACTGACCCACCAGCTGAGAGCTGCTTTGTCCCGTGCTGCCTCTTGCCCCAGACCCACATGCCGTTAAGAGCAGCTTCCATTTCCTTGGCACTGAGATCTGAATTTGACCAGCACATCCCCAACGAACAATCCTCAATTACGTTAACATTGTAGCAGTGAGGGAACAGAAGTATTCTGAGAAGAAAAAGATTAGCCACACAAAATAACTAAATGCCTTAGACAGTTAGAAGGTGTATTTATCTGCCACATTTTTTATTCCGTGGGTCATTCCATGCTATCTGACATGCATTCCATCTTGCTCATGATCCACTGTTCTTCAACAAGAGATATTAAGCCATTAAAATGAGCAATTCAGGAATGCTGATCTGCTGCAAAAATAGATTTATGGTTCTGCTCTCAGACATCAAAATATACCGAGCTGAGAAACACCAAATGACTCAGCAACGGCTTGGACTGCTAGTAAGATACTTCTTGATCACGTTTGCCTGAAATTAAATAGCTATTTCAATTATTTTGCTTTGCAAATCCCTAGAAAAATTAATCAACTCACTATCACTATCACTTGAAAATAATCCTACAACATAGATAAGAAATAATTGTTTTTGACAGCGTATTTTCATTGAGCTTTGTTGTAATGAAGTGGACAGAAGGTTACGCAACATCACTCGGTGCTTAATCTCATGCTTGTCAATGGTCAAAGAGCTGCATGACAGACTCAGACAAAAAGGCGTTTTGACAGACTGTCTTATCAAAAATCGTGACCTGACTGCATATATTGAATTTTGATGTTTTTAAAAAGGGGGTGGAATAGAGAAGTTGGCTGACAAACAAAACCCTCATTTATAGCAAATGCCTTACACCAGGCTGTGCTGGGATGCTCCTGCAGCAGCAGTGGAGTAGGACCATGGGACTTTCCCATTTCAGTTGCCTCCCAGATCCTCTACAGAGCTCCTCTACTGTGGTGTATAGGTGAGCTACAATTTAGGTACAAGTGTAATGTTCTAAATACGGGTATTAAATGACTACAGAGAAACTTAAGGCTTAATTTTATCATTCCGTTTCAGTTCTCTAAAGTGCTGAGGATGTTAAGCTTTCATTAGTAATTGGTGTCAGCCTCATGCTCTTTTTTTCCTCTGAGGAGCAGCTCGGTCTTTCACATTTCTGCTTCTTCAGCCTAGTACCAAAGTAAGGTTTACTAACAGCATTATGGTTAGGTCACATACTAATTTATAGCATTATATCCTAATATAATACTAATTATAGTATTATATACAGTATATATAATATTATATTTATAGTATTATATATAGCATTATATAATAGGAAAATGTCAGTGTCAGAAGATGCAGAACAATGTTCATGAAAATGCCCATATTTGCTTCCAGACACCTAGTAGTTATCTCCATTATTCCTTAGAGAAACAAAATATGGAATATAAGACATAATGTTGTGCTCTGAATTTGCAAGCACTGAATGTGATGACACCTATTTTTGTAAGTGTACGAGCCTATGCAAAGAGAATACGGTGACGGAAGAGTGACAAACAAGAAACAAGCAGACAAAAATAGTAATTTTCCTCAACAAAATGTAGTTTACTCCTCTGCCCACTCCCTAGCCTGTTTTCTCCCTGTCTCTACCCTTCTGTTGAACTTTTATCTTCTTCTAAACTGATTACATTAGCTATCAGATCCACAACAGTTTGCCAGAGAACCTGATTTTAGTTTTAAATCTCCCCTGATCCAGGGTCTTTGTTATTTCTTGCCTTTTCACCTTCATCTTTGAATTCTGCTACCCCTTTGCAGCCTTCCATTTTTTTAGTTTTGCCAGTAACTTATTCTTTTGCTTTTTAATAATATTTTATTGGATCTTTGTTTCTGCGTTCTGTTCAGCCTCTGTCAAACGTCGTTTTTCCCCATGCCTGCCTGTTTCTCTGCCTTCACACACGCCACCATATATGCATGCTCTACACACGCACTCTTTCTTTCTGCTATGTCATCCAGGGTTAACTTTGAGTTAACACAGTTAACTCTTGCTTTTGGTCCTTTGGGAGAACCATGCCAAAAAAACACCATTAGCCTTTTCCATGGAGGAAAACATAAATGTCAAATATAGCTATCTGTAGTAACACAGTGTTGTAATAAAGTTCTTTGACATATGTATAAAATACAACATACAAAAATCTGAAAACCTAAAGCAACAGATTTAAGAACTTCCCGCACTGTGCCACTGAACTGACCACAAGTAACTAATGTTGTGAAGAACAGTAGCTTCCACCTAAGCCTTTCCCCTCTCTGCTGCAGAGATCCCCCGTTTCTCTGCTTCAAACACTCTGAAGGCTCCGGATGCTTCTAGAGATTCAGTCACCAGATACACTCCACAGGTCCAAAGAACCACTCAGCAGCTTTTCCGAAAAATGCCCCCTTTCCAATTCCTGCATTTTGTTCCACAGATCCCATCTTCAAGCCAGAGGCAGCGTGCTCTGCTCTGCAGAGGATAAAGACACTGCATTCAAGACCTCTGCTTTTAGAGGGCTAAGGAGTGGTACCAACAAACTCCAAAGGGTGACCTAGAAGTACTCCATGGTGATGATAAGCAAGATGACCGAACTGACAAACTTTAAGAGTTAACTTCCAGTATGTGAAATTTAAAGGAGTTAGAAGAAGGATGAGAAAGTAGAGATCTATTTTGGATACAAGAGAAGCTCTAGAAAAATATATTTCTTTTCTTGGTATTACTGCTTGGGCTGCTTTTTCAGCAAAAAGATGATGCTGCATAGGCAAACATGCTTCCAACAGCACAAAGCAGTATAGAGATATGACAGTGCTTTTGTACAGAACTGTCTTTATAGAAGATGATGGCAGGTTAATACCACTCTTCCGCTATAAGCAGTTGAAATCTGCATTTCTGCAACAGAATATATAATGTATGTAGCTAAACTTGTGTCAATCAAGCTTCCAGTCCTGGCAGGATCCACACCAAACCCTCTGTACCACAATGTTTTTTACTGGCAGTTAAACAATACACTTGAAATTCATCATTTTTCACCTCAAATTTTCAACTTTATCTCTACAATGGGATATTCAGCGTCCACTGTACTGAACTGAATCCAGGCAGCCATTATCCAGGCATTTCCATCTCAGAATTTGAAGGCTGTTTAAAATAAAAAAGATTTGTGTTGCCCTGCTGAAGAAAAACAGAGAGATTCTGAAATGCAAACCCAAACTATTTCAGAATGCTTTCTAAAAAATTGCAGACATAAATAATTCCCTTTGTTTCACTGTTTACTTTAGAAAATCCCCATTTTCAACTCCTTGTTTAAATTCATCAATTTAAGCAAATTAATGCAAAATCTAGCCCCTGTGTGTGGTTTGGGAAACCATGGCTAGTATAATGTACATTTGAAAGAGTCAGGCTAGGATCAAAAGCTTTTTATCTTTACTGGTTTCTCATTTTAATCCTCTGTGGCAACAAACGACATCCTGGCTGTGTAGTGGCCTGTGTAAAATGAAATCAGTAGAGCTCCAGCTAGCACCATGATATTTGACATTTCAAACACCACGTTTCAGATAAACTGGCAAATTCGTCCACAGAGAGAAGGACTTTAATGGGCACAGAGAAGGAATGAAATCTCACCTCAAAGGACAATCCTTCCCTTCCAGGCATAGGTGAGATTAAAATCCCGACACAGGGACCCTGCGCTACAGCACTCAGAGGTGCTGTGGATATTTTGCAGATTTCCCTTTCTAAGATCAATCCATCAAGTGTCTTTCATAAACACAATGTTCGGCATGAATACATTTACATCCCACTGTAAAGAGACGCAAATGAACATTCTAGGCAGGATTCAGGAAGCTCCTTCCTCTCACTCTTTTGGAATTTTTTTCTAAGAGACTGAAAAAAAAACCACAAAAAATGTGGAGCAAAGTAGCCTACAATAGTCTTTAAATACTAGCTGGAGGGAAGACTCTGAGGAACAAGTAATATAATCTAGAGTTGTCTGAGAAGCTGAAAGGAAATAGTTTTCATTCATTTATATCTTCTCTGAATATGAAATACACTGGCTGGACCTGTCAGGTCCCATGCACTGCACATCAGTCTGTTCCACTGCCTTTTAAAGCCAGTCCTGCCTCACATCTCCCTTGCTGTGGCACCCAGACATCACACAGCAGTGCCATTTCTCTTTTTCATGTACCAGGTGAAGTTGGTCAGCATGATCTGCAATCTTGTGAGGTCCAAGAGAAAAGAGGCTCTGGTGATAGACAACAGCCAGGGTTAGGTATGGTTTTTAGCAGGGCACAACATGCAACGGAGTCGTGCTAGAAAGACCATTGCCTTCTCTGGGCATCCTATAACAAAGTAACATCAGCAGCGTGTCCTCCCTGTGACATCAGGACAACAACCTCAGAAACACACACCACCTCATGACATCGCATTTGTTGGAAAAGGAAATTGAGGTGCCCCTCTGCCATAGTGACAGGCTCTCAAGACTCACCCCCAGCAGCACAGCGCCCGAGGGAACTGGTTTGGCTGTGTTGCTGCCAGAGTGTGCCAGTTCAGCTTGTCACCACTGCAACTGCAGGCAAGAGTGTCTTACGGTGTCCCCAATGTCTTCTAAAAGTCCAGTCTCTAACAAAACCACCGCATCAGGCAGTCATGCAGAATGCTGCCCTGCCTCCTACGTGGTACATCGCTACCCATTGCTGTCGTTTTTGCTGCAACCCAGAGCTAGCCCGTAGATTCAGTCAGTCATTAAAAGAAAATCTGAGGTGTGCTAGGAGGTGGTAACATCTCAGCAGATGGTGATGCAAGAAGCAACTTGAACTTCTGTACCTTTTCCTCTGTCATCTGACAGTTACACTGCCAGAAGGAAGTGCAACTACCAAGACACACCACGCTCCATCAGCCACGAAATGGGACAGAAACACCACTGAGGAAAAATGAGGAGAGGATAAAATACTATCAGAACAGGGGGATGGGACCACCATTTTAATGGTGTCTTACTACTGTTTGCATGAGCAAATAGAGACTGAATGAAGAGAATTAAAAGCAGGACTGACAAATTTCCCCAAGCAAACATAATGAACGAACCATCAGAACAGGAGGTAGCCGAAGAAGACAGAAGAGAAACAAAACTTCCTCTGAACAGTGAGAACACAGCAGTTAAGGACAGCTAAAGTACATGCACCTTATTTATATGTACCTTATACAAATGACACCTTGTTTCTTCCAAAACAGTATTTTACTCATCTCTGCCCTGGGAGCACTAACTCCAATGTAACAGAAATTAAAGAAAGGATGAAAACAACCATCTTTCCTAATGCACAGTGCATCATGAAAGTCAGATCCTGTTAAGCCTTGACTGTAATCCTTACTCGTGCAAAACCTCCCAATTAATTCATCAGTGGAAAATGCTGTATTAGCCTAAAACTCTAAAAATCGGCTGAATGCAAATGCCTTCTTCACACGAGGTCAGTGTTATTCAACAGACTGGATCCTTCAGGACAGTCCATTAACTTTCTGAGGAACACATGAAGCTTTAAAACACCGAGACTCTTGACTAAGAAACAGATGCATCAGAGCACAGCAGCTGAGCTAAATTGGCATTTTCTGAAATAAAACAGTTTCCTTTCTTCCTTCCCTGCCCGGAAAAAACAAAAACCAAATGCACAACATAAATTGTAAAATTTTCTCAAAAAGTCTCTCTTCAAGGGCAAGCAATTTCTTGTATATAGGTCACCATTTGACTTATTCAGAGGAAAAACCCAACCATACAGGCAGAAGCAGCTGTATTTCAATGTAAGGAATGGATTTCACTTTGTGCTGGAAATGTTTGCACAGTGTCCTCAAAAAAATAGAACGTGGGAAACAAGAAAACATGCTGCAATGAACCATGTGAGACTGTGCACAATCAAATTACAGGAGGTAGCATTTTCCAGTGGTTTGAATCACAAGACGTTGCTTCTATTCTGGGATGTACCTGACTTACCATTTGACCTTGGGTAATAAATGACATGCACTCTCTCTGGGCATCCCTTTCTTCATTTGTAAAAAGATGCAGGGTCTGGTCTGTCAATGTACTAATTATTTTAACTAGGATTGTATTAGGATGGGAACATTTATCTATGGACACATATTTTGCGCATGAGTACATACTGGCTACAGATCATTATCATTTTCCTCATTAAGGCACAAAATATTTTAGTTAAAAGCTTTACTTTTTGTTAGAATTAAAAATTGAAGTTGGTTTTACTAATACTTAATAGTTTGGATTATTTTAATTTATTTCTTGTACCATACGTTTAAAATTACAATGTGGTGACAGAATAAATAATATTAGGGAAGGATGTTAACTTGCTGATTAGAACATCAGCAAGGGGAGACAGAATATGTTTTAGTGGCAAAATAAACCCCTCTATGATCATATTTAACCTACCTGCTAAATGGATTCCATAATTCCCTGTGCTCATCTGTGGGGATTTTTAACTCTTTACAGCTGCCTAAGGTATAATTTTTCATCAAGCAAGCAAACAGAGATGAGAGCTTTATCCCCTTCTTGCACTGCCTGTCAGAGGTGACTGCACCTACTCTCCAAACTGTTCAGTGATTGTTCTCAAGGACGTAAGACAAATGGACGAAGGAATTAAATGAAGCAGTTGAGTCCAGGGAGCTACCTCATTCAGCTGGTATGTCACGACACCATCATAAGCACTGACATGGGTACTAGACAAACTCCCCCAATGCAAACTGAACTACTAAGGATGGCTTGTTCCTTTGTGAGGAACCATCCCCTCAGGCTGGCACTACTGCACAATGCATGGAGCATCTATACGCATTGTGATGCACCTACAAAACTTTCCTCGTAAAAAATACTGTCAAAATGAAAAGTTTGGTTTTGTTATATTTACAAATAGCATAACCATTTTATGGATGTAATTATCAAACAATCCTATACAAGGAAACAGCACACATGGTATGCTACTTTAAATGCTTAGTGCTGTAAGAATTTTTGTTCAAGGCAAGCAAAACATTCAACTGACTTAACATTCTTCTTGTCTTCTCTGGATACCCTGGAGTCTCCTGAATCCTCCATTAAATGAATTTCCTTGGACTCTGATTGCAGTGACTGGTATTGGATGGGTCAGAGCCACTTGTTTTTACATCATTTATTTACTTGTAATAGTTGCTTCCTCTCCCAGGAGGAAAGAAAGCCAGAAGCATATGAACTTGCAAATCAGTGATTAACAGAGGAAACACAGATTGGACCTGACAAGAGGACAGGAAAAAAAAATCTAACAAATGCCTGCTCAGATACTGCACTGACCACTTAGTAACAAATACCACAGCAAACAGAATCAGTTGCATTAATTATTACGCTGTAGTCAGTGGAAGCTCTGAATGTCAGCACTGACAATGACAATTTCCTACGGTAAAGTCCCGACTACTGAAACCAACAACATGTTGAACCATAATCACATCTCACATCTCCCAGAAAAAAAAAAACCACACAACTCTTATTAACAGAAAGAACCGAAATACATGGCCAGATTTCCACAAGACTACCAGCTCCTGTATGCCGGGATTAGTAAAATCAAGAGCCTCTGAAAATCCAGTTTCTTGCAGTTCCTTGCTTGCAAATTATAGCACAGCACCACTCTGCTTTACCCAACACTACTCCTTTTCCTACCCATTTCATTTTATGGAAATACTCTTGAAAAGCCCGGGCTTGCTCCTGCCAAGTAATTCCCCACCTGGCAACCGACAGCTGATGCTCCGGGCGTGCCCGGGGAGCGGGATGCAGCGGGATGCGTGGCCCTGCTCCCAGAGCCCTGCCCCAGCAGCGGGACCGCATCCCGCACGCCCTGCGCCCCTCGCTCCCTCTTGCAACAGACGCACCTTTTATTTCAGGGAAAGAGCGCTGCGAAGAAACAGCTCCTACAAAAAGGCAACCCCCCGCACCCCCATCCCCCGGGGGCTCCTCCCGCAGCATGCCCCCAAAGCGCAAGCTGGAAAAGGCGTTTTTTTTGTTTTTTTTTTTTTCTGTGCGGTGAGAGCCCCGGTACCGGTGCATCCTCCTCTACCGCGGAGCAGAGGCGAGGGCATTGCGGGGCGGGATGCCGGGCTGCCAGCCCGGGGCACCGCCGCCAGCCGCCGACGGCCCCCGACGGTGTGGCTTGTCCCCCCCCCGCCCCGGGGGTGCCCCGCCGCATCCCTCCCGGCCTTCCCCGCCCTTACCTCCATGCCCAGCCGCTGCTTCAGCACCAGGGCGGCGCACAGGTACCCGGCGCGGCCGACGAAGAGCTCGTCGGAGCCGCACTCGAGGAAGGAGAGCGGGGCGCAGACCTCGCTCAGCTCCCGGAACTTGCCCAGCGGCCGGGCGAACTCGGGCAGCCCCAGGGCGCGGTAGACCAGGGCCGCCACCGCGTACACCCCGGCGCCGCCCAGCAGGAAGGCGGCGCGGGTGTCGGCGTCGGCCTCCCCGCCGCCCTCCTGGTAGCGCAGGCAGGCGTCCACGACGCGGCGGGCCGCCCGCAGGTAGGCCTCCCGCGACGGCGCGAAGAGCGGGCACTGCGCGACGTGGTAGAGCATGTAGGCCACGCCGGCCACGCCGCCGTACAGCCCGCCCGGGCAGCCGCGGGGGCCGCCCAGGGGCGGCAGCTCCCGCAGGATCCGCTCGATGGTGGCCGTCACCAACGGCACCGCCGCCTCCTTGTCCGGCGCCGCCGCCGGGCTGCCCGGGTAGTCATCGAAGCGGTTGGCGAAGCAGCGCTGGTTCTCCATCTCCCCCCGCCCGCCCGCCCGGCGCGGCGCTCTGCGCGGCGGGAGGCAGCGAGCGAGCGAGCGGGGAGCTGCCGGGGGAGGGGGCGGGGGAGCGGGGGGGAGGGAGCTGCCGGGGGAGGCGGGAGGGAGCGGGAGAGGCGGGAAAGGGGCGCCCTCGTAGACGCCCGGGGCCCGTGAGGGAGGGCGGCGGTCCCCGTGAGGGGCGGCCGCTGCCGAACCGCCGGGAGCGCGGGTGGGGGCGAGACCGGCCGGCGGCCTCGGCCGTGGCGGGGAGGGGTCTGCCAGAGGGCGGCCGCCGCCTCCCTCGCCCCGGGGCGGAGCGGCCGCCGCCGCCGCCGCCGCTGTCCCCCTCAGCGCCCCTCCGCCACCTTCGCTCGGCCGGGACTGTCCTGGGTTTCCAGAGCGTCGAGCGAGCCGGCCGGCCCGGTTCTGGCGTCCCCCTCATCCCGCCGGGCACCTTCATCCTTCCCACATGGATGACCCCGCTGCGCCTTCGCGCGACCCGTCTGCAGATTCTCCAGGAAAAGGGGTTTATTGGGTTTCTCATCCTCTGCCGCCCCGCTGCCGCCGGAAGATTTGGCTCAGGGAGGTGTGCGGACCCTGCAGGAGAGGTCCAGGGGCGGGAAGGGTGGCCAGAGGGCTGCGGAGTTATTCCTGGCTGTGGAACAGCCCCTCGGGGGCTGCCTCAGCCAGAGAAGAAGGATGCAGCCAAATCCGAACCAGGGCAGCCCAAAGACAATTTATGCGGAAAGCTAAGCAAGTCCCCAGAAGACCAGTGATGGCACAAGGCCATCTTTGGCCCCTTTCCTTCACGCGTGAGCCAAGCAGAGCTTATGAGGAACAGAAAATTTAGGCCACTGAATAGATTCCTAGTTAAAGGAAAAAATAAGAAGAAAAATCTTGAAGCAGATAGTAAGAGCAACTCTTACATGATACAAATACACAGTTGTCCCGTCTTCCCCTGACGATGTAGAGTGGTGCAGCATAAGCGAATTTGAACTTGAAATGAAAAGAGGATGTGAAGAGATTGAAGATCCATGACTTATGGTCACATGGTGATCTCTGCTACTTTCTCTGGAGATGCATCTTCTGTAACGAAGGGCCTCCCCAAAGGGGGGTGGAAGGAGCAGCTGGCCAGGGTCTCCAGCCAGTAGCCAGCAGCTGGAACAGCAGTAGCAAGAGCCAAAGCGTTGTCTTTTGGATATTGAAAGACCTTTCTAGAATTGTGGCTGGCTTCTGTCTGCTCCGTGCTGGCTGCTGGTTTCAGCCCTCTTCCTACCTCCATCTCAAAACACCTCCAACTCGGTGCAGCTCCTCGCTAGCACTTTCACATCCCCTTTTCATTTCAACTCACCTGTCCTTTTTGTTTCCCTCCTTCTTTGGGGTGTATGATCCGTTCAGAGATGATTGCTGCCACCCTCTGGTTTTGATTTCTACACTTTCCTTCGGTACGTTTTTGCCATGTTTATGTACATTCCAGGTACCACCAGGTACTAGTAGGTGATACCTGGACTGCACAAACACTGTTTGTATAGTGTTCCTTAAAGCCCCATTTTTTGGGCTTATTGCCAACTGTACCGTGTGGGGTTACTACCATACAGATCTTGGTGATCTAGAGCACTGAAAATGTGAAAATGCCCTACCAATGGATAGAACATCCCATTCATATATTATTTTCTGTCATGAACTGTCTTCTGTTGGCCCACTGATAGGGTTCAGGATTTGCCTGCATAATTTCTGTTTGTTGTAGAGAAGCGCTTTCCTTAAGTGCTCTTTTAAGTGAAAATTTTGGAGTTTTATTTTTCATTCTGACACCATTTATTCCACATTTGGGGGATTCTTGCTTCATCTTTTCAGTCTTTTTTTTTTTTTTTTTTTTTTCAAATTAAAAGAGCTGGTATTTTCCTGCAATCTTCTGGGGTGGGAGGTGTCTCGGACATAGTTCTCCCATTGATGTGAAGGTATCTTCTCACTTGAGGTGCCTGTCTCCCTGTGCTGGAGACAGTTGGTTTTGCAGCTAGCTCCTCTTGCTGCCCGTTCAGGCTTTGTCCTGGTAATCCACGCTTCTAAGTGAGTCACTCCAGGGTTTGCAGGGCCACCTCTATCCCTGCCTTATAATCAGTTCATGTTTGCTAGGCAGCTGGCTCTTGGGCATTTGGCAGAAGAGGACAAATTAGAGCTGTTTCATGTCCGCGTTAGAAAAGAAGTACCTGCATTCCCCATATGCCCCTCTTCTACCTTCCCTGCCATGGATTCTTGAAGAGAAAATTATCACTGCGCACTGCAGAGACCATGCTAGTGGCCAGAATGTGGAGGAGTCTGACAAGGAGTCATGCAGCGGAGGTAGCCCCAAGGATCTCATAGCACTGTAATTTCGTAGCCACATTGCTGCAGCAGTCTCTGGTCGCTCAGTATATTCTGGTTTCTTACCATAAGTATTTTTTTAATTTCTCAGGTTGGGCTATCCTGTTCTATATGGACACCACTTACAAAGCTACACAAAAGCTTTTGTGGTTTTTGTTCCATGACGATCAATTGACAGTGACATGAGGACCTGCTTTGAAAATGAAGTGCTTCTTGGCATTGCACAATGGAATCTCTTTTCCTAAGTCAACCTTTTATTCTGTTACTTGTGTAAATTTGATAATGGAAACACAATTTCTGCTTGACAGAAGTGATACAAGTTTTAGTGCATGTATTGCCATTTCATCACAAGGAAAATTACACATCAGAAGATAAAGCATGTTATTTCACAGAGATTATGTTAAATATTGTGTCGTATATTTAAATTATCCTACCTCATTTGAATTCCAGTAGGTATACAATGACTGCTCTTGTGCTTTCATGCAGCAGACCTACACTCTGAGACTTGCGTGTATTTGTTCTTAATCAAGCTGGTCCATGAGCAGTGGATCTAATAAGGTCTGGTGTCTGACTAATTTGTTTTCTGTTTTCCATTATCACTGTATTATTCCCAGGCCTGTCCCATGTTGGCATTTCTCACCTTGGTCTCTGCTACCCAGCCATGTTCTTCCCACTTGGTGGGACCCACGTGCTGCGGGTGGTTTGGGGGACTCGGCAGGTGACTGCAGCTGCTGAGTGGAGCTGGGTTACAGTTGCCCCCTTGTAAGGGGCTGCACTGAATTACTTTTTGCTCCAAGGGGGCACTGAATTTCTCTCCACTGCTCAGTTTCACGAAACTTAGGAATTGAACAGGAGTTTAATTTCTTTGAGACTCTGTCTTAATTACCGGATTTGGTTGAAGTTGGCCAACGTGCAAAGCTATCAGGATAGTGGGAAATGCTGCACGGACAGTCACGCATGGTCATGGGAACCTTACTTCCTCAAGAAACAAGGCTAGGAAGATTTTTGTTGGGTTTTTTTTGGTGAGAACATACAGTGAACAACTTAAAGGTTCTTGTAACAAGACACTGAAAGTGTGGGTAGAGGTACTCATTGCTCACAGAATTGATTCTGCTTGCAAAATATCACATTTCCAATTTGGAGAGGTGGGCTAGTTTTAGGAAGGGTTTCAGTTTAGATAAGGACAGAGCAGCTGTTATGAAGTCTCTGGAGAGAGTTTTACATTTTTCAGAGTCTCTACGTAGACTTCCTTGCGATGGGTGAATTGCCATTCAGCTGTTGACAAATCCCAGGGTTTTCTGCAGGAGGTTTGAAATTCTGAGTTTTGTCTCAACTGGCAAAAATCTAACTTCAAAATAGCGTTACCTTGACCCTATCCTGAGCTTTTTCCATAGGCATTGTTATTCCTAGTGTTCCTTCCCTTGGCTTGAGCCTACTCAAACTAACAGGATGGTGGAGCTCTATTCTGCAGACAGGTCTGTCACAGTCCAGTTTCTTCATCCAGCAGATTATGTCCAATTGTTCAAGGTGATTTCTAATGAACCACGAGTACCCTTATATGCTTAGAGAGCAGTAGTTAATCTGCAGTTCTCTGTGTGGTTCTGACATTGGCTAACAGAACAAGGAAGCAGAAAATCCCACTGTGCACTCCACTGTTAATATTAAAACAAAATAGTTATTTTTGTCTTACTAATTAGTCTGTCAGTACAACACACATTGTCAGTTCTAAATTTCCTTAAGCGCGTCTTTTCTACAACTGATGTCAGTGTGAGATCCAAGATTTTAATTGTAACATTTTTGTCAGAGTCAGAATTTGGAAGCATTTCAAAGTACAGGAACAAAAATCAATATCTCAAATCAAGTAGTGTTTTTACCTGAAAGCAGCTAACATTTTTATCCATAACGTTTTACTCGCATTTCCTTCTCTGTACGTTTTTGCTATTGCCTTTGTGCTAGCTCATGCCAGGAACTGTTGTGATGGAAATGTTAGACTTTTATTAACGAGTCATGCTTCTACTTGCCAGGGCAGGGACCTCACCCAGGGGGCCTCATCCCGCAGCACCTGCAGGCCATGAAGAGAGCTGGGGACACTGACTGGGCCCATTGCAGCCCTGGGAGCAGGCACAGCTGGAGGGGCTGAGTAATAATACATGCTGTTGGAATTTCAGGCTATAAGACTAAGTCTGATAAGAAAATGTCCTGGGGTCTTAAATGCAACTAATGACGATACTGATAATAATGGTTTTATGTCCTTGAGGAAAGATAGCACCTCCAGAAACAGGTTACCCTTTAACGATACGCTAGGAAGTTGGATGCATGCTAATGTGGATGGAAGATTTCCAAGTTCCGAATCATCAAAACTAGTGCAGCATTTGACCTTTTTTAAAATTTCCATCATGCATGTTGACCAGGTCTAAGTTTCTTAGCTTGACATATTGGAAGCATTCATGGTGCCAGGTGATGTGCTGTGTGTTACAAAATACATACACACACATGGTCACACACATAGAAATACCATATTTTCCAGAAACAAAACCTCTTCCAGGTGGTTTGTCAGGTGGTTAGTGGGGGTTTTTTTGGTCAAACTAACAAAACCATAAGACAAGGCTGGGTTTGCAAAAGTGAAAACTTTAATATGGGACTTTTTCTGAGAACTTTTTATCCCAGCTGTTTTCAGCATAACCTATGGAGTAAAGCAGTCTAGGTTAGGAAACATGGAGTCATGTAAAATTGCACAGGTCCAGCTTTGTGCAAGTAAGAGCAGCCTGGTCTAGATGCTTTCACGTGTCAGCAAAATACCAACTTCTCTCTACGGGATCCTGATGAATTATCCCTTACAACTGCAGACCTAGAAAAACAAAATAACCTGACTTTGCATGTATAGTTTTTGTCCACTCAAAGCATGAAACAGATGGCTTAATTTAAGACATAGAAAATAGATGAGTTTGATACTCAAGAAAACTGCTCTCACCTCAGGAATTTTTTTGATTGACACACTTTAAAGCACAGTTCTCGATATATTCACAGGGTGACAGAATGGCTGAGCTTGGAAGGGACCTCTGGAGGTCATCTGGTCCAACCTCCCTGCTCAAGCAGGGTCACCTAGACCCAGTTGCCCAGGTCCATGTCTGTTGAATATATGAGCATGGAGACTCCACGACATTAGGAAGCACTTTTTTACTGTGAGGGTGACTGACACCCTAGCTAGTGCTCAGTCACCCTCACAGTAAAAAAGTGTTTCCTAACGTTCAGACAGCACCTCCTGTGTTTCACTTTGTGCCCTTTGCCTCTAGTCCTGTCAGCAGGCACTACTGAGAAGATCCTAGCTCCGTCCCCTTTGCACCCTCCCTTCAGGTCTTTCTATACACTGATGAGATCCCTCCCTCAGCCTTCTCTTCTCCAGGCTGAGCAGTCCCAGGTCTCTCAGCCTTTCCTTATAAGGGATGCTCCAGTCTCTTTATAGTATTTGTCACCCTTCACTGGACTCTCTCCAGTAGCTCCATATCTGTCTTGTACTGGGAAGCCCAAAAGGAGACACATTACTCCAGTACTATCCTTGGTCTACTCAATTTTAAGAGTCCATAAAAGTTTGGTTTTTTATATAGATGTTGCAACTCAACTGAAAATAGGTATCAGAAGAGAAAATAACTAAGGAGGCCAGAGTTTTTAATTCTTAGGAATCCTGAAACAATGCATGGAGCACTTTTTTTTAAATACAGTGATGTTTTCTTGGTAAAGTGCCAAGAACATTTCAAAATCAATTTCTGTTCACGTTCATTTACAGCTCTTGCACTTAGTACACCGTCTGTCTTCATTTCATTGCTATATGTTAGTCTGATGGGATGCATAGAAGCTCTGCTAGACTGTGCTAGATGAAGATTCATCTGCAGCAGTTTATGCTATTTTGCTTGTTCAACATCTAGGGGGAGGTAACAGAAATGTGAAATATATTAGACTGGCTGGGGTTTTCTTTTTGGTAGGAGCAAGCTTTATTAGTGGTTTGAAGTTATAAATTAAAATAATATGAAGTATCATTATTGGACTTTGAACAAAAGTATTTTGCGTTATTTTTGCACCCTCAAACGTGTAAGCTATCGTCCAGGAAATGTTTACACTTGGGATTTATCTTACATGTGTGAATGGTCCCTCATTGCTCTCAGTAAATACTGTTAGCAACATCATACTCTTAAGATTGTTCCAGAATGCCATTAACCATGTTTGTTTTTCTTGTCTTCGATTTGCAAATGCCTTTTCAAAAAAAGCTCGAGGATATATAAAAATAATTCACAGCTTCATGAATTATGCAGGGAGACATTCTAGTTCCCTGTTGATAGGCAAAATGTTCAGGTACTGAGATATAAATTTGGATGGGGTATTACAAAATTAGGCTCTGATTCAGTAAACCATATGGGTCAGGAATATTACTTACATACTTGATCTAAAGCACATGCTCAAGTGGATCAGACCTGTACTGCTCTGGCACAGGATATATAGCACATTTGCCCTTTTCAGCTTTCTCTAAGTTGAGATTTCTCTGAAGTAGGCAATATTAAGGCTGTTTAAAGGGCATTTTGAACCTCTTAAGACTTCACAAAGGGACACTAGTGAATGGCAGAAACCCCCACTGCCTTTCCACACAAATATAGTTATTTTAAGTTCTCTATGTAAGCCGGATGATTCAAGTTCTTGAATGAAAAAGGCAATGTAGGTAAAGGAAATCATATATATATGTAATATTTATGTACAAACTTACATTATATATATGTATATATAAGCTCATGTTTCAAATTTTAATATAAAACCTGCTCCGGTGAGTCTGAAGATCATTTTAAAGTGGAATTCTTCCTTTCTCTCATTGTTACCTTTATTATCGCACCTTGTTAGAAACAAATGAATTCAATTATATCTACTCATTTATTGCTTGGTTTATTTGCTGGTTTCCACTCTCCTGGTGTTAAAGCCAGCCTTTTTTTGTGTCACCTCATTCCTTTCAGCACTTGTGCAAAGAAGAAGAGCCTTGACACTACTTTTTAGAATCACAACTAATTTAAAAGAATTTGCCTGTGTTTGCCACCTTCTGTTGCTGCTTCTTTTTCCCTGTTCCCCTCTGTCAGAGTCAAATCATGAAACAAAGCCATCAGCTTTCTGGCATTAATACACAGTTTGATGAGAAGCCTCTCCTTTGAAAAGGACACTGGGCTCAGAAGTCACTGCGATAAAAACTTTGCCTTTGTGCTTGGAAATGCAGCTGCTGATGCTGGCAGGGCCGGGCTGGCTGGCTTTCTGGATGCCCCACATTTGGATGCTTGCTCTTCAATGCACAGTGACTTTCACAGATGTCAGTGCTTGTTACCTACTGTGGGGAAATTAAACCTCTGCATGTTAGCCAATGTACAAACTGTTCCTGTACCCTGCCAATGTACTCTGAAGGGAGCCTACAGGAGAGACGGAGAGGGACTTGTCAGGAAGTGTAGTGACAGGACAAGGGGTAACGGTTTTAAATTTGAAGAGGGAAGATTTAGATTAGATACCAGAAAGAAATTCTTTACTGTGAGGGTGGTGAGGCACTGGAACAGGTTGCCCAGGGAAGTTGTGGATGCCCCATCCCTGGAAGTGTTTAAGGCCAGGCTGGATGGGGCTTTGAGCAGCCTGCTCTAGTGGGAGGTGTCCCTGCCCATGGCAGGGGGGTTGGAACTGGATGATCTTTAAGGTCCCTCCCAACTCTAACCATTCTGTGATTCTATTCTATGATTCCCTCTAATGTCACTTCTCCTTACAGCATAGGAAGGCTTAGAGGCACACACTGTGGTACTTAGT
This sequence comes from Numenius arquata, assembly GCF_964106895.1. Classification (NCBI taxonomy): domain Eukaryota; kingdom Metazoa; phylum Chordata; class Aves; order Charadriiformes; family Scolopacidae; genus Numenius; species Numenius arquata. The sequence goes on from NC_133576.1 coordinate 48,646,186, forward strand.
CACATTTTCTCGTATCCACCTTTAGATTTAGGTATCTTTGTGTTCAGGAGATGGATTTGTATTTCAAATATTTCTTCTGATTAGAACAACCCTATCTCAGCAAAAGATCTGACTGATGCTTTCAACGAGCTTGACTCCCATTTGCATTAAGGTCCTGGACTCCCATTTGTGCCGAGGTCCTATTCTCACATAATGTTTCCTGGAGCTGCACCTGGATCAGCCTTGGCTGTCACTCCGGTAGCTTTTCATTGTTTAAGCTGTTAAAAAAAGATGGAAAACCAGTATACCTGACCTTGTTGTGCACAGGAATTTTTCACTGACATCCTCCCCACCATTGCCACAGAGGGAGTTTCTGAGTGAGAGAGGACATGTTCCAAGCCTTTTGTGGCCCAGTGATGACCTCTTCCTAAAATAACACCTAAAGACCATTAATTTCTGGAACATTCCTACTCTCCCACTCACATATCCCTTTCAAACACATCCTGGGGAGTGTGGGCACTCCCTCTCACTAGCAGGCAGCAAGTGGAGTGTGAAAGGAGCTCTGTGGCACTCAGGCAACATTTTGCTGCCAACACGTTATGTCCTTGGATCCCTGTTCTTCACCTTATGGACCACAGGCATGACTGTTAAATATATAAGGTTAGGAACAGAGGTTTCCACGTGTTGTGTGTAAAATTACCGGTTAATTCATTCTAGGTCCTACTCTAAGCCGGGGTTGACTGTGAATGAAGATTTCTGAAAAGCCATCTCTGCTTCCATCATGCTGCAGAGAGAAGACAAATTCTGTAGAAGGTGCCTTGCCAGGTGCAATTTCTTTCTTCCATCACCAAAAACTCCCTATGTCTTACTTCGTTAAAAGTTTACTTTCTTTGGTGCTTGCCTTGCCAGCCCACAAAGCTCAGGTACTTCTTCTTCCAAAGAGTAAGATTCCACAGACAGTGTGGGGAGGCACTCTAATCAAGGGGCAGAGGAGGTGGTACAGAAGCCAGGAAGGTGTGCTGTGGAATAATGGTCCCTCCCTTAGTCTGCTTTCTCTTCCCTTAGTCTATTTTCTCCTCCCTTGTCCTGTACGCCGGAGGAATAAGGGATGGCAGCTGGAGCAGCTGGCTGCTTCTGGAAGGTGGATTTTTTTCTAGCAAGAAGGAGGACTTGGTAAAGCATCGCAAACAAGTGGGATGTAGCCATAGCCAGGGGATGTGTGAGATGAGCCAAGCGTATTAGTGTCACTCTCAGTATCTGGGAGTTGACAGGTCTTTCATCTCTGAGGCACAAAGGTCATGTGTGTTTTTGGAGCCTGTCCCTTAGGGCAGCATCAGCATGATTCAAGACTTGAAATTAAGTCCATTTAGTTTAAATAAATTCAAAAGATGTTTCCTTCTTCCATGACTTTCTTCTCTGTGTAGGTTGGGTTTTTATGACGTTAGAAATTAGTAATATCACTTCCAGCATGTGGCATAACTGAGATGAGTTAAGAATTCATAAATGCATTTGGAACAAACAACTCCATGTTACTCAAAATAAGATCAGTTATGTGATTAAAATGAATGCAATCAAATTTGAAGCTTCAGGCACTGCAGCTAAACAAACTGATATCTCTAATCAGCGAACGATGTCCTTTTAAGGAACCTTATAATTTAAAATGGAGAAACTACTTTAAAACTGTCCTCTCTAGTGAACAAATGACTATGCAGCAATATTTACGTAGTTGTATGTAACATCTTTTAAATGGAATTCATGAAGATTTTCTAATTGGACCTCACTGAAAACTTTGTGTCTAAGAATTTGATACAAGGGAGACATCTGGTGAGACATCCCCGTAATGCCAAGCCTCTGCACTGTCAGGCTCACAGCAAGTGGAGCTGGGCTTAGCTCAGCACAGAATTCCTCAGTGAGCCTCAAACCTACCTGGATATGAGACACATTGAAAATTGCTACATCCTAGCAAAAACCCGACTTCTCTGTTATAAATTATCACTTGAAGTATTTATAACATCAGCCTCGAGGACTTACAGAAGAAGGAAGGGAAGGGAAGAAGGGAAGGGAAGGGAAGGGAAGGGAAGGGAAGGGAAGGGAAGGGAAGGGAAGGGAAGGGAAGGGAAGGGAAGGGAAGGGAAGGGAAGGGAAGGGAAGGGAAGGGAAGGGAAGGGAAGGGAAGGGAAGGGAAGGGAAGGGAAGGGAAGGGAAGGGAGCAACAAAGAGAAAAAAAAGAATTTCTGTGTATTATATTTTATGCTTCTCTGACATTTTTACACACAAGCAATTTCTTATAATTTTTATGAGTTCCCTGTTATTATTTCCTTCACTGAATTTTCACTGAATTTTTTTTTTTAGAGTTGGAAGGGACCATATAGATCATCTAGTCCAACTCCCCTGCCGAAGCAGGATTGCTTAGAGAATGCTACTCAGGACTGCATCCAGGCGGGTCTTGAAAATCTCCAAAGAAGGGGACTCCACAACCTCCCTGGGCAGCCTGTTCCAGGGCTCTGTCACCCTCACCGTGAAGAAATTCTTCCTCATATTCGAGTGGAACCTCCTATGTTCCAACTTGTGCCCGTTGCCCCTTGTCCTGTCACTGGGAACCACTGAAAAGAGTCTGGCTCCCTCCTCCTTCAGCCCACCCTTGAGATACTTATAGGCGTTAATAAGGTCTCCCCTCAGCCTTCTCTTCTCCAGACTAAAGAGTCCCAGCTCTCTCAGCCTTTCCTCATAAGGGAGATGCTCCAATCCCTTAATCATCTTTGTTGCCCTTCGCTGGACTCTTTCCAGTAGTTCCCTATCCCTCTTGAATTGGGGAGCCCAGAACTGGATGCAATACTCCAGTTGTGGCCTCACCAGTGCAGAGTAGAGGGGGAGCATGACTTCCCTCGACCTACTAGCCACACTCTTCCCTATGCAGCCCAGGATTCCGTTGGCCTTCCTGGCCACAAGAGCACACTGCTTGCTCATTGTCATTTTGCTGTCTACCAGGACTCCCAGATCTTTCTCTTCGGAGCTTGGCTCCAGCAGGTCCACGCCTAACCTGTATTGGTGCCTGACATTCTTCTTGCCCAGGTGTAGCACCTTACACTTTTCCTTGTTGAACCTCATGAGGTTCTTCCTTGCCCAGCTCTCCAGCCTGTCCAGGTCTCTCTGGATGGCAGCACGGCCCTCAGCATTTCCTTTGAAGCTTTTTAATTAAAATGCCAATGATGTTATAGTGTAGTGGTGCTCTCCCAGAATTAAAGATGCATATTGTGTTTTGTTTAAAGGCTGACATGTCAAGTGCTCTTGATGCTACATGTAGACTCTAGTTGTCTTGAAATTTGCTGTGTTTAATGGGGACAGAAATGAAAATGCTTTTCATTTATTCTACCCTTATGCTTTTTTTACTCTAAGTTAATGCTCTTGTAAAACATCCACGTGACTGGACCAGGCTAATCCATGACTGAGAAGAGCCAGGAACATAAACTGCCTCTCAGACCTGTCCTTTGGTGCACCCTGCTTTTGGAAAGAGTGGTCATGCTGGTGAAATCACTGAATGTGACTCCAAAGAGTCTTGGTTCTGCTCCCAGCGGTTCTTTTCATTTGCAGAATAAATGGAGAGGTGAATTGATCCTCTGTGGGAGAGCTGCTTATCTGTTCGATAAAGCATAGAGAACTGGTACGTCTGTTTTCAGAGCTAACATCCATGAAGGTGTCCATGAGACCATATTCAGGTCTCTGGATATGTGAGACTATAGAAGTGTAAAACTTTAATAAAGATATGAAAAGCTAATAATATTTGATTACCATGGCTGTTTTCATGAAGCATTTATTTGGAAGTGACATTTTTACTGTTGTAAAACTCTGCCTGTTTTAAAGCATATTTTTGAATGCACATCTTTGGCAGTATGCCTCTATACAAACACAAAGGTGGATTGCAAAATTAAAGCCAATCCTAAATTTACTGTGACATTTGTGTCAGACTTAGATAACTGGTTTTTATTTTGTTGCATTGATGGAAACATTTTTGGTAACAACACATAAGAAATAATTCAGGCACTGTATTTTTTTGCACCCACAATTAGAAATTGAGCAACTCAATGGAAATTCATCAGAACAACTTATCCTGTGCTGCAGACGTATCTGTTCTGAGATCTGATATATCTGATGATATTCTATCATTTATCAGTGTTGCGTCAAGAGGCAAAATAGTTTTGGCAGAAAATAACCCCCCTTGCGTTCTAACAGTCCTCCCCGAGGTTGGAGGCTAGGGGCGGCTGGGTTTAAATTCTGAGTGATGCCCAATTCACCACTATCAGTCCAGTCGCGTTTAATATATTTAAAACTATCACGATTCTGGATGCACTAATAGTGGACTGCACCTTCAGTCCAGTCGTGCTCACGAACTAGCACGGCCGCACTGTAGTGTTTGGTCGCGTTCAGTGAGAAACTGAAAACGGCTAGCTACTTAAGCAGTGCAGTTTATTTAAGCAACAGATATAAAGGTTCTTATGGTTTGCCGGTGATAAATACACTGTCTGCAAAGCACGTGCAAGTAAAAGAAAAAACGTTCATGGTACAAAGCACATGACAAAGTTCCAAACAATACAGCCTGGCTATAAACGTAACAGGTAACCCTCTAGAGAGATTTCTAAGTTCCCCGAGGAAGCACTCGGTATAGTCTAAGTCTTACCCACAGGCGTCCCTATGGGGGGGAAGAAAGGCTCAGCCCGTCGACTGGTCCCGGGAGTCAGAGGCAGTCCGTGATGGGGTCCTCCCTGACTTGTTTACGATGGTGTCTTCCCTAGCATCCCCCCTTTCTCAGGCTATTTTTATATTATTTTTTACCTTCAAGGTGGAGTTTGAGTGACTTTAGTCATAAATACCTTTATTATGATTGGTGTAAAATTCTCTCACCTCGCATTTAAAGGTATAGTTTACAAAAAATTCAGGGAGCAGACTCAAGGAGGAGTGGTCGCACCTTGGAGGCGGGTAGCCTTCGGGCTGGAAGTGTGTTTTGGTATTATAATGACATTATAATGAGCAAAGTTCGCACAAAGGACAGCATTTCATCAAAATTTGACAGACTGTTGGCTCAGGGTAGCAAGCATGCCGCTTATCAGTTCCATAGGATCACCTTGTTCCCATATCTGCTGTGTAATCACAGAGCTTGACCATGGAATCTTCACTCCACTCCATCCTCCGTGTTGCTTTTGCAAGCAATATTGTTCAGGGAGTCATAGATGTAGCGGATTCCTCGCATACCAGCTGCCGCTATGTTCCACCCTGGAAATGTTTCGATTTTATACCTTTCCTTAATGTGTGAACAATGCTATATATTTTTAATAAAAATTATATTTTAGGAATTATTCCACAATCAGCAGTCCTGGCTGAGGTGGTCCCAGTTGACTGGAGATTAGCAAATGTGATGCCCATCTACAAGAAGGGCCAGAAGGAGGATGGGGTGAACTACAGGCCTGTCAGTCTGACCTCTGTGTTGGGGAAGGTGATGGAGCAGATCATCTTGAGTGCCATCATGCAGGTACAATGCAGGTACAGGACAACAAGGTGATCAGGCCCAGCCAGCATGGGTTTATGAAAGGCAGGTCCTGCTTGACTAAGCTGATCTCCTTCTATGACAAGATGCCTCACTTAGTGGATGGCTGGGCCCAAAGAGTGGTGGTGAATGTGGTTCAATTCAGCTGGTGGCCAGTCACAAGTGATATTCCTCAGGGCTCAGTATTGGGGCCAGTTCTCTTTAATGTCTTTATCAACAATCTGTACAAGGGACACCCTCAGTAAGTTTGCATATGACACCAAGTTGGGTGGGAGTGTTGATCTGCTTGAGGGTAGGAAGGCTCTACAGAGGGATCTGGACAGGTTGGATCGATGGACTGAGGCCAATGGTATAAGGTTCAATAAGGCCAAGTGCCAGGTCCTGCACTTGGGTCACAACAATCCTGTGCAGCGCTACAGGCTTGAGGAAGAGTGGCTGGAGAGCGGCCCAGCAGAAAAGGACCTGGGGGTGTTGGTCAACAGCCGGTGAATATGAGCCAGCAGTGTGCCCAGGTGGCCAAAAAGGCCAACAGCATCCTGGCTTGTATCAGGAATAAGAGTGGCCAGCAGGAGTAGGGAAGCGAACATCCTCCAGTATTTAGCACTGGTGAGGCAGCACCTCAGATACTGTGTGCAGTTTTGGACCCCTCACTATGGGAAAGACATTGAGGTGCTGGAGCGTGTCCAGAGAAGGGCAACGAAGCTGGCAAGGGGTCTAAAGCACAAGTCTTATGAGGAACGGCTGAGGGAACAGGGGTTGTTTAGCTTGGAGAAAAGGAGGCTGAGGGGAGACCTTATCACTCTCTACAACTACCTGAAAAGAGGTTGTAGTGAGGTGAAAATCGGTTTCTTCTCCCAAGTAACAAGTGATAGGACAAGAGGAAACAGCCTCAAGTTGCACCAGGAGATGTTTAGATTGGATATTAGGAAAAATTTCCTCACTGAAAGGGTTGTCAAACATTGGAACAGGCTGCCCAGTGAAGTGGTTGAGTCACCATCCCTGGGGGTATTTAAAAGCCCTGTAGATGTGGTGTTGAGGGACATGGTTTAGTGGTGGACTTGGTGGTCTTAGTATAGTTGGACTTGATGATCTTAAAGGTCTTTTCCAAGCTAAATTATTCTATGATTCTATTGCAGCAGTCTAATGTAATGATTAGGCTCAAGGTGATTCCTCACTTGAGGCTCATTTGGCAAGTCCAGTTGTTTTCTAAATTTCTGCCTATGTATAAATCTCAAGTCAGAAAAAAAAAATATTTTAAATACCCTTATGGTGTCTATTTATAGTGCTGTCAGGCTCCGGCTGAGGTCACACTCAGTTCAGCTGCCCTTCTGCCCACAAGATTTCAGTTCTCCCAGGCATCTGAGATGCTGCCCAGCCTTCACTTTCCTGTCCTTGGAGCTGCACTGCTTGCACTGCTGCTTCATGTGGCTTTTCTGTTCTTCAGAGCTGTGAGCATTCATAAAGTGTAGGGATATGCACTACCAAAGGTCCCTGCAGTGCTTATCATGTCATACATTAAGAATAACTTAAATTTAGTTTCCACAATGAAAGGTGCTGGTCCTGGCAGATAAGGCTGGCCAAGACATTAGTACTCTGTTATCTATCATAGACACAACAAAAACTTGCAAAAAATTGTCAGATCTGTGTGCACTCTTTTCGTCGTTAGTGTCTGATAGCCCCTGCTGAACAGAGGCTGCAGAGGGCTGCTAGTTAATATTTCCTGAGTCTCATACGTGATGTTTGAGACCATTCTCTTTAAATGTGACATCAGAAAAAGACTTTATCTTCATACTATAATTGAACGATGTTTACCTTTCCAGTCATTACTGATTGTGTTTAGACAAGGGGGAAGCGGGCACTTGTGGCTCTGCTGCGAATTGGGTACTGAATGGCAACTTCTGCATGGATGCCATTTACTTCAGAAATCATGTTTCAGCATCAGTTGTCCGAAGAATGGAAAAAAGACTGTAAGGCTGTCAAATTCATCTCAAGACTGTCGTATTAGCCAGGATACGCAGAAAAACAAGGAAAAATGCCCTTAGAAAAAAATATGCTGCTGTGCACTTCTCTTTCATCTACCGTTTTTCCTTGTTATCCCGTGTTTTTGATTTGTTTTCAGAGTGCCTAAAACAGTAGGTTTCAGACCCCTTCTTGCAGCTTCCCAGATTGTACTGCAGTGCACATAATAAAGATTGAATATTTGCTACTGGAATAAAAATTACCTAATCAGGTGGCTAGGATACAGATTCACAAATCAGAGAAACTCATCTCAGTTCTTGCCTTAGCTGATGTTCTACTTTGTGCCTTCAGTGGCTGTGGCAATTTCTCAGATATAGAGTAGGGAGAGAAGGATGTATTTTTCATCATAAAAAGAAGAGCTGCTCAGGTGAAAAATATTCTGAAACCTTACCATGATTTAATTATATTTTAATTCCCCATGATAAAGAACAATGATATCTCTAAATTAAAAATGAAATATTATTGAGGCATATAAAAGTGAAATTTTATTTTTACAAGTCAAACTAGGACTTGTTTGAATGCCTCTGGACTTTGGTATTGAGATTTTTCAAATAAGATAAATCTACCTCTTTCAGTTGCATATTTAACTATTGTAACCTCATTGAGTGATGACTGAAGCAACAAAATAATGAGTTGTCATACTTATTTGCAAACTATATTTTTATTTGTTTATTGCAAGGAATGCAAAGATTGAGAATTAGAACTATAAATAAAATGTTATTTATCGTGTTTGTCAAACACACACACACACATACACACTCTGACCTTTTTTAATTTCTGGTGGTCTGAATAACCACAAGCAACAAACAGTTTGGAAAATCAGGAAAAGGTAAACATAAGAACCAAGATAAAATCATAATTATCACATCTTTTATAATTATTTAACCACTACAGAATAATTCCTTTAGACGTTGTTTTCTTCGTATCCTCAGAGAGTGCAACACAGTTTTTCTGCTCACAGGCATAAGCCAAACGGTTGTTGTTCTTTTTATTCTGAATAAGGGAGATGAGTTAGTATTTCTTCCAGATGGAGAATTCTGCATCATATGCAGAAAGTTGTCAAGAACAATCAAATCAAACAGTAGTATAAAATATATAACATAACCCACCTGAAAAATTGAAGAGAAAAATTTTGCTATATTCTTATTCCCTTTTAAACAAAAGCTAGTTGAGAATTTCTAACCATTTGTGTTTTTCAAATCATTGATTTTTCACTGAAGTGGCAAAAAAAGGAAGATATTGCAACTCAACCCAACCTCATCAGTATTTCGTGCCACTGAAAAGTGAAATATGATTTGCTTTCAGATGCTTTTCATAACTTGATTAGTAGAGCTGAGTCAGATTTGGATCAGTAGTTACTTTCTCTCAAAGGACTGTTTACTCCCCACCTTTGATTGTACAACCTTATGAAGCAAGGGCAAGCATTGTCATTGCTGCCACTTCCTGGTGAAGTAAATCTATTCACCTTTATCACTGGCCAGAATTAGGAACTAAACATAACTATAGCATGGTTGTTGCAGCACTGACCTGCTGACAGAACAAATGGCTTTGAGTCATTGTGTCCATTAATTTTTAAGTATTTTATATAGAATTGACAGCTTCAGTGAGAGTTTTCAAGGCCAAATATTGCAGCATACAAGTAGGCACACATTTACCTCCTTCAGTTGCCGCTAACCCTACAGCTCAAACTAAGGCCAGCTCCAAATTATCTGCCATGTGAATTGTGCCAAATGAACTCAAACTGCCTTTTCAGTTCATAAAACATTCATTCAGTCCCAGCTGGGACTGTAAAATATGAATGTTTGTTTATAGTGTTGATAACATACGCTTACATGTGTATTAAGGAAATAGTACAGCTATAAGATAAACTAAAGCTCTAAAAAAAATTAACTTCTCCGTCTCACTCTGCTGGAGGCCTATTTGACACTATAATCATCTGTCTAATCCAAATGATAGCCATTACGAAAATGTTGCAAATTTTCACCCTGCCATAAATTTCTACCCTCTCCCTTCATATCTGTCTCCCATATGGGAAATTTAAGTTCCTTAACATTACCATCTCCAGGCATTCAATTTTCCATATTGGACAAACGTTTGTGGTAGGATCAATGCAATGCAATTCAGAGCGAAAATGCTAATGGAACGAAGAGCTTTGGAGTCTCCCAGAATACATAGCCACTATACTAGTTTAGAGAAACAGAGATTGCTGAGACATACAATTTTAAACAGAGAAGCTTAATGCATAGAAGAGCAATTTAGGACATATTTGAGAAATTTTGCCTGCATTACTCCTGTGTTTCCTCTGTTCTTTTGATTTACAGAGAAGAATTAATGCAAATCTTTAAGCTTACAGAGATTAAAATATTTAGCTCCCAAAACACTGTTAACATATTCTGAAAAATATTTAAAATATAACTTTTCAGTAGAAAATAATATACACACATATCTATCTGTACTAGGGGTGTTTAAATTAGATACTGTAATGACATAATGCATAGGTTTATTTGCAAGATTTGGGACAAATGTGTTGTCTTTACAGAGTCCAAACAACTGCTAGTAAAATGCTCAGAATGCCTCATGCTAAGAAGTGTTAGGAGAGAAGAGCTGGGATGAGTTTGCCTTGTAGCCCCAGTGTTGTGACACAAGCTATTATGACACAATGACAGACACTGCAATTTGAGTTGGAACTATACTTATCACTTTTAAAGAGGAAGAATGCGGTGTGCTTTGTGAGGTGCTAAATTTTATTATTCGGTCTTTATTGGCATCTGATTTACACAATTCAAAAAGCTGTCATTTGTCCTTAAATCAGAATGAGGTCCCACTCTAGATGAACCCAGTACTCACCACATGAGTGGTAAGAGGAGTACTTACATGCTACTTTAAAAATTGTTTTATATATTCTACTGGTGTTACGTTTGGATCATCTCAAGTACAAGCTGCTTGCTGCTGTAATTATCTCTCTGTATTGGAGATAAAGAGCTGAGGAAGGCCTGTATCCTGTTTGCATTAAAAAAAAAAAAAAAGTTTAACAACTTGTCTGTGTTGTGTTGCCTCTGTTGCTGATAAAGGCTATTTTAGTCACAACTGGAGAAGGATGATTTTTTTGAATTAACTAGGAATGTGAACCAGTTTGATTAAGAACTTTGGATATATCTGAAATGAAATGCCATGCCATAAAAAAGCTCAAACAAGGAGTAACAGTCATGTAGCAGTCATGAACGTCTTAATATTTCCAACTAAAGTGACAAGAGAGAAAGGTAACTGGACATGCTGAGTTCAAATGCATGGCCCACTATCACTGCAAGAACCAAATTTAGGTCCCAGTCAGAGACCAGATGCCTGACTGGCAGAGAAACTCTGAAGAGATGTAACAGTTGGTTGGAAAAATACTTTTTTTTATGGGAAAGGGCAAGGTGGCTACAGCTGTCAGATGCACTTTCAATGAACTGATGAAGAGCTCTATGTTCTTAAGTTTCACTAAGTACTGTAGGATCATGCTTAAAGAATCCCCCTAAGTGTCACAGGCACATTTATATATAGTGTCAAAACCCCAGTCCACTGGCCTTCATTCAGATCTAGTAGACTCCTTTGTGTTTTTTATAAGGAGATTTCATCTGAAGCACGATCAGTCATGGTCTCACCCTCAGAGTATTCCAGCCACAGTGCTGTGAGATGCAGGGACTTGGGGTTTAGATAAAGCCACTCTTCCCAAAATCCCTTTACTAGAAGTTTGGGACTTTTAACCTTTCCAAGTCATAAGGAAATTGTTCATGGAACATCCCTGATCACAGAAAATCTTGTGAAGATACTGTCTTGAACTGTTTGTACAGACTCAGACTGTCTGTTAGAATGATAACATGACCCCTAATCTGGGTGGAAGAGACTGCAGAAAACCAGTCTGATACATCACATCCCAGAGACACAGGTTTGCTGCTTCTCAACAAAGGGAAAATTCCTGGTACTTCCCATCTTGCTTGTAGAATTAGCTTTGGCTGTCATTGCCTAGATATGAAAGGAAAGGCTGGCACACTTGCCAGACAGTCCACATCTCTAAAGCACTGATGCATAAACAAGCACTTGGGTGGACAGGAAACCCAATTTTATAAGGGTGAACAAATCCGTGCACTGTGTTCAAGCCTTGAGGTGTCTGTTACACATTGCTCCAGTCAAAGTTTTGTTTTGAAAGCATACTTCCTCCAGCTACTTAAAAGTTCATGCTACTACAAGAGGGAATACAGTCAGACAGGGGACTATCAAAGTGGTTGAGTCTGCAGGTAGGTAATTCAAAGGGAATCCATTTTCTGAGGGAAAAGAGTCATTGATATGAATTTCCTTCATTCTGAGCTGAGGAGGGCTGGTTGTCTAGCCCCTATGCTAGAAGAGAAGCCAGTTGCTGCAGAAGTTGAAACTGGTGAGAAGAGTGTCCAGGAAATGATGAGGAAGGTGAATAAGTAGCGCCAAAGAAACCAGATTGCATTCTGTCTCCACAAATTGCATGGTCCAACACTTCAGCCTCTGAAACGGTTGCTTCCAAAGTAGAAAGACATCTGGCTAATTACTTGTTGAAAGGGATTGATAATGAAGATTGATTGCGTGGGGAAAGAGGAAGGCTGCACCCTTCAATATGCCTCCAAAGCTGTTCTGTAGGGTATGAAGGTACAGAAGTCTGGTAGGTATAAACAAGTGGCCTCCAGCAGCAGTGATGTCTGGCTGAACCTTCGTATCCCAAGATTGTGTTGATACATTGTCATGGAGGACAACTGGCTTCTGGACTGACCACACTAAAAGATAAACATAGTGTACATTTTTGCTTATGCTCAGTGTTTCTAGATATTCTTAAAGATTAAATGGTAGCCTTTGATCTCTTGAAAGACTCAGAGTCCCATCTTTTTTGGGACTGAAGATCTGCAGGCTCTCAAGAAGATGCTCTGCTGCCTGCTGCTTTTCCCTTGGCAATCTCTATGCATACATTTTACCAAGACTGAAGAGACAAAGCATTGAATGACAGTGACCATGGCATCAAGTTTCACTCATAAAACACTCACGAAGGCAACAGCTTGAATAAGGAAAAGATTAACAGCTTTACCTTGAGACAGGTCATCAACAACTGCTTTCATTCAGACAAAGAAGAGATGTGCATAAAGTGTGAAAAGGACTCCATACTTGATGATTATAAATAAAAATATTTGCTAGGTACAACTTTTTACTTATTGTATCATCTCTCTCTCCAGACTTCTCATATAAGGATTATTGGACAGCTGAGTCTTTTCCAAGGCTCCTGCTGTCACTACAAGTCCAGGGTAAGGTGCATTTAAAAGAAAACAACTTTCATATGCAGGGTGCTGCTGTCACTGCCTCACATTTTGACTTAGGTGCTGCACAAGGTCCTCCAGATCAAAAAGGCCATTTCCACAATGCTTGGATTGACTGATTGATCTTGAAATAGTGCACATGGATATAAAATGAATGTTACATCATGCTTGAGTCCTAGCACACGGCAATTTGTGGGGACCTACTATTTCATCTCATAAGAGCCAAGGAACCTCTGTAACTGCATACCTTGGATGAACCTGCAAAGAAACCCATTCCTACTAAGGCAGAGCAGTAATAAGAAGGCCGGTTGCAGGAAGATGGCCCTAAGTGAGAGTGTGCACTTGCAGGGTCTGCTCTGGCTTCGGTGCTGAGAAAATGTGACCTCAACAGTCTGCCCACGCTATCTACCAAACAGGCTGTGAAAGGAGCTACTGCTAGAAGAACGAGTGTGAAGAAGAGGAAGGTATATATCATACAGCCATCATGCCCTAAACCATCTCAAAGGAACCTGAGACTCATCCCAGTGCATTTAGCTGGGATGTTTTTTGGTCATTGGTGCACGATTTGGAGGGAACTGATGGGAGATAGCCTGGATGTGAGGAGCCGTCTGTACGGTCTCTCAGAGGCTGGAGAGGCTCTGGGAAAGAGCCTGGCCTAAGGCAAGGGCCCAAGTTTGCTTACCTGACTGTGCCTCAGAGCCACATGTGGGACTATGAAAGTGTCCGTTTGGTAAAATCCCTTTCAGCCAGATCTTGTTCTGGCAGGCAGGAGAAGTTGAGAATAAAAGTGGTGATTTTGAAAAAAAAACTTTAAGAAAGAATAATCTAGATTCTCTTGAGAGATATAAAGTCCTCGTTTGGTGCTTGCTGATAAGACTTGGGGCTGAGGAAGTGCCTGAGAAGTGCCCTGAAATCCAGAGGAGATGCTTTAGTGAGTGAAAGAGAAGCCATGTGTTTTCTCTCTCATTTTCATCATGTGATAAAGACCGGCCATGCCAGTTTGGAGGCACTGATCAGGAAAGGGAGCTCATTCAAACCTCTTTATAAGCTCCAAAGATAGAGATCTCATATCATGAAGGTGTCAGTAGCGATGGAGAAGCCACTTTCCTGGGCTGCTTTGCAAGTGTTCGGTGCCTCCTTCCTACCCCTGGAGTTGTGGTTGGTAGAAATTCTGCAGTGTTGGGTCCTTCATGTTTCTCTTTAAGTCAGTGCTGAAGTTTCAGGAAATCATACACTTCCCAGGAACATACTTTTCCCTGAGGCAATATAGTTATTTATAGCATATCTGCCAGAAAGGGAAATATCTCTCCTGTAATCTGAACTCTACTGTATGTTTCTGAGGAGCCCACAGACAATGAAAAAAATGTCCAATTGATAAATGAAAGAAAGTAAGGATGAAAACAAGCTCAAGAAAGAGTAAGGTCTGTGTGAGAGCAGTAAGCCAAAAAAAAAAAAAAAAAAGGAAAAAGAAAAGGAGCCTCCTTTGGCTGGTAGATAGGCAGTGATGAGTGTGATCATCTCTTATAATTACTATGCAACTAAGCAGGAGGTACATCATTATGGATGTTGTTAAGGCTAAAAATCTTGTCTTGCATGTTTGGATATATGCACACCACAGTTTGCATGCTCACATGGACAATCACTTGAAGGGAAAACACAATCTGCTGTAATGCCTATCTGCTAGACGAAATGTGCATGATTAGTTCCATATGGCTTTTCTTTCTGAAACAGTAGAGCTCCAAGTGAGGAAAAATTTCAAAGAGAAGTGATGATATATTTCAAAATCCCAGTTCAATAATGCACTTAGGGGGGAAATCGGCCTTCAGTGGGATTTAAACACACATTTGTGTGCTTTTCTGAATAGAGATGTCCTTCAACATCTGCTTAAGGACACGTACATACTAAGACGTGATCTTCTTTTGGTGGGCTTTGAATCAACTCCCAAGTGATTTGCTGAATGAGGATTCAAAAGAAGATATCTGCCATCTACAGAAAAACAGGATCTGTTTTCTAATGTAACATTTTCCTTTACTGCTGAGCTGCATTCTCAAGTGGAAAAGTGCTAATGCTATTCCGCCTCACACACATTTAGGAGGTACACTACGCAACGGAGGGAGGTGCCTAGTCTTATATGTGCCTCTTCTTACAGTCACAGGGGAGAGAGTCCTTTAGAGGACAAAACACAAAATCCAGAGGCTGTGCTGCATTTTAACTTAACTCACTGCTGATGACTTTAAAACAGCCCCTGACCTTTAGTTCCAGCTTTGAAAAGCTTCTAGGTGAACTTTCTTTCTCCACACGCTACACAAGGGAAATGGGACAGGCTAGTCTCCTGGAATTTAGATGTCTAAATTTCTTGCCTAAATTTAAGTGCTGTTAGTAAGCAACATAAATAACCCTTTTCACATAGATTATTTTAGGGGAGATGGGCTCTAAAATCACACTTTGTCATAAATGCAAGAAAGAAAACAAAGCTGCCTGTCCAGAGTGGTGGTTTGATTCCAACAGCCAAGAGCTCTTTAGCAGGTGTTCGGGATTTGGGCTGTAGGAGTTGCAACGTACAGGAGGTGGCATCTCTATTGTACCCCTCCTGCCACTCTCATCTGCAAGGGTGACATAGTGGGGTGACAGTCACTCTCCATCGAAGACAGAAAAATCAGGCACCCAAGTGGGAATGCCCAAAAGCTAAATCACTGAGAGCAGAGGAGTTTTAAACTAGTCAATCAGAAACACTAAGATAGCTGTGAGTCTGAAACCTTGTCTTTGATGTTTCCCCAGAGAAACAGGGATTCGGAGCCCTGAAAGCACTCTCTGCAGTCTTGTCTGCTTTCTTGCATAGCCCAGGATGAGGAAACATGCCGGGGAGGTGAGAGCTAAATCCCAGACCAGCATCACCCTCGCAGACATTTGAACTAATGGCTCTGCGTTATAGGAAAATATGTTAGCTGCCAGTTTATGGGACACTTTGTACACAGGTGATCTTCACCTCTTTTACTGAACTCAGACTGTTCCGTAGTCAGAAGTGCTGAATTTGTGAGAGCAGATGGCAAGGGTCCCCATGGGGTACTGGTCAGTAGCCTTGGCTCTTAGCTTGGGGAGGGGCAGTCTGTTGTTCCTCAGGCTGCTAAGAAAATTGGAACATAGTGCTCATAAATCAGAGAAAATGCTCTAGAGTAGGAGCCAGAGGCCTGCCCTCAGGAAACTCACAGCCCACTGAGCTCCAGGTCATGGCTGCTCTCTGCTGGTGCTGTGGTTCTTCCCTTCTCGGATGTACAATGGCCCAAGAGTAATGCGGACCACTACCACCCCAAATCTGCAGTGCCTGATGTTTAGGGCATTTTTCTAAGCTCAGGGAGGTGGAGGCTCAAACTTTCATGGGATTAGAAGTGCCTAGGCCACAGATTTTGTGTATCCCGGAGCTGTGCTCTAGGTTATTGGATAGAAATAGTGCATCATGTTTTGGGATAAAGACATCTTAACTGAACTCCAGGATAGTTCAGCCTTGTGAAATGAATTCTGAACAGCAGGTCAGGCCCCAAACAGCCTCACAGATTAAGCATAAACCTATCTGCTCAGCTCAGCGAAGCCAAGGCCATGTATAGCATGCCTGTTGACACTGCAGTAGGCTCTCAGGGAAGATGTTCTCTGGGGATATTGGTGTCCCATGTGCATAAAACAAGGCAGGCAGCGTTTCCCTCAGCTAGTCACAGCAGGGTAGGACAAGATCTTATCTTGAATCCTTCCCCTCTGGGAGCTTTGCAAGCTGTGCCTCACCCCAACGTGATTGCTAGAAGCTCAGGCTGCATGTGAAGTCCTAGCTGAATGCAGTTTTATTTAGGAACTTCTATTTCATATACAGACATAAATGGCTCGTAACAAGAAGTTGAACTGCTGTCACTTTTCCTCTCCCTCAGGCAGAGAAGGGAACTCCCTGTCGGCTTCCTGCATGCCAGCAGACACCTCCAGCCACTGAACAGGGCTTTTTGCAATGTACATTTTAGTTATAGACTCTTAAATTCTGCCTAAGCACCACTTTACATGCATAAATCTCTTTTTGGAGCTGCGAATTAATCCGCGTGCCTCACTTTGTCATCTGCAAAATGGAGAATTTCCTTACCTGACAAGAAAAGTGAGAGGATAAATATTTCAGAGACCATGAAGTACTCAGACAACTCTCTCAGTGCGGGTGACAGAAGTACCTTGGCTAGACAGGAAAACGCTGCTTTAAAATTCCCAAAAGAAGAGCACAGAATAGAGATGAGGTATAACAACGTGGGAGGCAATTGCAGCAATCTGTGTGATAGATGGCATCGTTCACAAGGAAGCAAAAGGGATCTGTGTGTAGACTTCCATCCCTGGTACGCTTCATTCCTGACACGCACTTCGTCTGCACACTGTGCCACGAAATAATGTTGTTGGTCTTCCTGCTTTTTAATTACTCTTTGCTACCTCAAGTCCTGCAGAAAGAGAATTGGGAAGAGGAGTTGTACCGTTATTTGTACTGCTTATTGTTTAGATGTTAATCTTTGCAATTCCGGTAGGGACCTAGCCTCGGAGATGTTTTCGACAGAAATGTAGAAACAGAAGTTTTAGGGGACAATTGACTTATATGACTAAATGTTTACCGTGAGGAAGTCTCTGACCACTTTCTCTCTGGCCAGTGAAAGCCCGTGACACTGAGGGAGGGAAGCTGGCAGCTCCGGCCCCTTTAGCTGCTGCTTCCAGATCGCCCCACGAGAGGGCAATATAGCAACATCCATTGCACTTCCCTGCCTTAATTAAAAAAAAAAATAACCAAAAAAGGATCAGATTTTTGAACTAAGAATTTCATTCTACGATATATGTATAGTCTTTATAGAAAGAGCATTTACTTTTGCAAAATGTTTCTATTTTGCTTATAGCAGTAACATATAATCAGTATGCATTAAATTTCTTTCATCTCACAGAAGCTAACATGACCCTCTGCTGCTATCCAATCTAGGACAACTAAGTATCGAAAGAAAAATTTGTTTTCATATCTCAGACACTCCATAAGACAACTAAACTGGAGGTTCAGTGCTACAACTCATCTGCAGGGGGTATCCCCTTTATCAGTCATTTTAATAGGACTAACAGTACGAATAAAATTCTCAAGGTTCACGTCCTTACTTTCATTGACCCTCATGCAATTAAATACCTTATTTTGTATCTCACCCTCAGGTCTGTAACCTCCCTTGTTTAGCTGACAAATTTCTGTATCACCTCCTCACCTGGTTGATCCAAATATGCTTTTCAAAAGTGCCACTGACAGCAAATCACTGCTCCTACTGCAGTCTATAAAAGGTTTATCTTCCACTTGACTGGAAACTGCTAACCATATGCTAAATATTTTTTGATAATGCCATCCAGAAATGGTTTTTTTTTTCCCCATGTTTCATATTCTGTCTTATATTCCAAAAGGCAGTGTGTATTTTGCAGCTGTCTTCTCAGATGCAGCTGAAATATTTTTCTTCTGAGTGATTCAGTTCTGGACGTGTGATTTGTCTCCACTTTGTGTTACACAGAAGTTACGTGCCAGCTCCAGGCTCTGGCAGTGATTTGCAGTGTCACTAGCTATTAGAAAGTAGAACATAGAGTCGTTAACCAGATGTTGAGAGGTAAACGAGAGACGAACCACATCAGAAGTGCTATGACTAATGTGGTTGGAAGAAGGGAATGCATTCTTACAAGCAACCACTTAAATTGAATAAATAAGTATGGTGAGATAAAGGACCGTACGGGCTATGACTGCACCATTTGCAGCGGGATGAGTGGCTGATGATGAGGACAGGAAGGCAGGGAGGACGTTGGGAAGCCTAGCAGGACTGACTTCTCCAGAGCAAACCGGCCAGTCAGTTGGCAGCTGAGCATGCCACCGTGGGCAGGTGGCAACAGGAACCAGGGTGCAGGTTGTGCCAGGCCTACGGCACAGACGTTACTATGCGTGCTTCTCCCACATATGATGCTATTTAATTGCTGTAAACCATCGGGCAGCTCTGTGGAATGGAGGAAGTAACTAGTTTAATGAGTCAATGTTCGTGACATCGTTGCTCACGTAGGTGGTCCCCTGCACATGCCATGTTAGATGCTTGCACTAAGCCATTATTATTTGTCAGGGTGCGCCGCCACCAGCCTCCCAGGGCAGAACTGAAGGTGGTAGAGAGCAGACAGTCATTTTTGTCACAGAGACTGTGACAGCGCTGAGGGCCCCAGTCTCAGCAGGTTGGAGAGAAACCCTGCTCTCGGAGAATTGCCTGGAGGACATAGCTACTTCTGTATTGATGGGGACAGGTCAGTCTCTAATGATCCTGTGCCCTGCTGTGAGAAGTGGCTGTGCTGTCATCATGAAAAATTAAAAATTAATTTACTCTCATTTTTGTTTTATCTTTCCCTTGGGCACTGCGGATGGGCAGGGAGCACCACTGCCTCTGCACTTCTCTTGCCCATGGCTTTTCTGCTGGCCGGAGAGGCACGGTACGCTCACAGAGAAGCCTGATGTGGTATCTTTCCCCACAAGGGGTATTTGAAAGAGTTCTTTAATAAGTCTGTAGTTTCCAAGTTTACTTCAGGAGAGACACCAGGAAGCTCCGCTTAGAAAAAGGTGGAGTGAGACTGATGCATCATGAAGCTGGAGACACCTGAGGGTAGCGGCCACTGAGTGGCTGCTGCTGGCCCCACACACAGGATGTATGACGCTGCCAGGGCAAAGAGAGAGAAAATATTTTGGAGCAGAATGCTCAGCAGAATAAAGCACGACTTAAAATAGTGGTACATCAGGACTGTGCCTAGGCACGCCAAAGCAGCAAAGGGCACACGGGGGCCAGGCTGGGAGGCTGCCTTCCTCCTGTCTGCTCTGTCATACTCATTGTGGACGATCCAGAAGGCAACAGGTGGCACTAAAAGGAGGATCCTGCTAGTTACAGGGATCAAACCATTGCCTAGGCCTGGGCCAGGGCAGCTGGGGGTCTGCAGCCCCTGGCCAGGGCTGGCTCTGGTGGGGAAAGCTGGTGAGGAAGAACATCGGGGTCCTCTGCCCTGGGCTGGGAGAAGGCCCTGCTGCTCCACCTTCACCTGCTGGGCCCCCGCCCCGCCACGGAGATGCTCCATATCCTCAGCCATGCCTGGCAGTCTTCAGGTCTGTGGTAGTCCCCGACCCCCGTCCCCATCCCAGCTCTGCCTTGGGGCTGCCTCACTGCTGGGACAGCCTGGAGACCGGTAGAACCCTTTAAACGTTCATTCTTTTTCATGAAAACAGTGGCCTTCTCCAGATTTTTTTTCACCAACTTTTCACTGTACTTTAGCAATAGCAAACTGCTGGTTGGAAAGTTTACTTTACATCAACAAGATTTTCTTAATGGAAAAGGACATTACTATCCAGGAAAGTTGTTTTTCCAGCCCGCAGAAGCAAATGCCAGCCAGCATTGAAAAAAGAGAAAAGGGGAAAAAAAAAGATATAAACTATAAAAAACCCAATAACTTTTTAAATGTGAAGCTTTACTTGCATTATATACTTGACCGTAAATTGCAATAGGCTTTTAAGCAGAAATAAACTTGAGTAGACTTTCAAGAAATTTTATCTGAGACACATATGTAAATAGAGCTACACAACTTTTATTAAAGCATCATAAAGAAGAAAATACCAATTTAGTGTGACATGCAGTACGTAACCAATTCATAAATCTCCAGTTAAATTTGTGCACTGTGAGGGATATATACGTGTAGAGGTTGGAGTCTAGATAATCCCCACCACTTCACTGGGGAAAATTAAAAACAACAGAAGAGTGGTGAAGCCTGAAGAGTTTTGTCAGCTCAGCCAGTTCCAAAGTCACATCCCACCCACGCACAGTCCCTTTCTCACAGGACAAGCTGCTGTGCAAAGCCATTCAAACATGCTGGTCACAAAGCATGACCAAACAGGATCGGCTTCTGATTTTAGAAGCAGATAAGATTAAAATGAAGCCACCCTGAAACTTTAGCCCATATGAAGAACTTTGTAGGACAGGGCTGGTTCTGCCTTGTAGTAGGAGACAGGAGCAGACAATACATAGCAGTAGCCTGTATGGATGGTGCTATGCAAAGTTTGCAGCTTTCCTGCTTTACAAAGGTTTGTTGCACCACAGAGGGCACAGGTATGCCACTTTTAGCTCAATTATTTTAGCCTGTAGCTAAAATACACTTTAAATCAGCTAGCTTTCAAGGTGCCTCTTCTCACTACCCGATTAAGTAAATGCTTGTTCTTAATAGCTAAACATAAGGAAAGAGGTTCATATTGTTATCTCTTATTTGATTACCACCTTTGCTATGAGATTTGCAATAAATATTCTACAGAATTCAGATGAATGGCTTGTTACAGAAATGGGGCATCTGCCATTACTAATTAACCACAGTTTCATTCTTTATATTTTGCTCTGCTCAAATAATTTAACTGGCTGAATCAGTTTCAGATTAGGGGAGTTTGCAGACCATTTAGAGCTTTTGCAGTCACATTCATGACAATTTCCTTTCCCCACAACTGTAACTGTTTCCCTGAGTACCTGTGTACTTATTTCTTGCTTGGGATGTTTACCTATTACACGGGGAAGGTCAGTAATTTCAGCTGAGACAGATGGGCAGAGTTAAGCTCAACAGGAGCCTGACCCCAGGTTCCATAACCAATAGATTAGATAATAGAAGTTTATTACTTTTCAGAAGAAATGACAAAACTAAACATTAACAGACAGATTGACTTTCCTGTGGGCTCACTGTTCATTAAATTTCCCACTGCTTTTACAATCTGAACCTCTACGGTCATTTAGCTTTTAGCTCAAGTCCTTAAAATGAGAAGATTGTTTCTTTATTACCTTGCGACCATTCTTCATTTTAATGGCATTTTTCAAGCTCTCGTCTTGAAACTGGTGAACACTATAAAAAAATGAAAACTGTGCCTTCTGTGGCTTAAACACAAACAAACCCAGCTTCTTCCATCCTTCTTGTTTAAAATCCGACAGGCAGCAATTTGTGCCAGGCAGGTAACTAGGTCCCTAACAGAGACAGCTGGGTAAGGATGAAAACCTCCTTCACGCAAGTGGATGGTGAAATCACAGCAATTATCGATGAAGGTCTCAAGCTGTAGAGCAGCAGGCTGTGAGGGAGGCTATAGGAAAGAGTGTACTTGCCACGTTTTGGCGGGCTGAGGATCCAGGACTAGGAACTGGGGACAGGTAGTTGAACTGAGGAGGACATGCCAGAGAGGGGTTTTGCCACTGGGAGTGTGCACAGATGTCCCGAGGCAATCATAGTGCTGTAGCAGACCAGAAACTAGTGGCTTCAACAACTCTGTCATCTTTTGTCTTCTCCTTTCCTCCTTCAAAAGTCAATATACAGACTTTGGACAGATGCCATTACAGAAGGTCATCCAGGTACATTACAGAGGACTGCTGTGGGAAAGGGGACACACAGAAAACAGTAAGAAGCTGTGGTGAAACTCCTTGCAAGAGATCCCACTCACCAAAGAAGGAAGATGGTTTCTATTTATTAGGTAGATATGCCATAACGTTTATAACTTTGCAACAAAAATAATTTTAAAAAGGATTTATTACCCATTTTAATCACATTCCCTATCTACAGAATTCAATAGCTACATGGACAGTATTTTACGGGCCCTTCTTTAAGGTCACAGGATATTTAAAAATACAATGGCCACAATATAGAATGTTTGAAGAGTGCTCAGAATGAGAGAACCCTCTTATCTTACGTCACTGATTTCCCAAGGAAAACAACTTTTCTGCACATACTACATGATTTACTGTAATCTAGTTCCCTCATTTTCTGATAACACAGGGCTCAGGTCATAGATTTTTCATTGTTTCTATGGAAGATTGGACAAAACTGTTTCATGGTTTCCTCCTGCTAACAGACTGTGACCCTTTCACTTCGTTTCCTACCACTGACTGATCGTGGAGCAATGCAACCTGCCTGCCTTCCTTCCTGCCCACTCCAACAATGAAAAGGTGATGAAAGCAACAGATGAGATAGGAAGAGGCAAACATCTGTTGAATCAGTGTTCTAGGACTTAAATGTGGGGGTTTTTGAGCTCTTAACCCAGCAGACTATAGCGGCTAAGGATGCCTAAACCAAGAAACACTTGGGAGAACTTTGCAGCTGAGCAACAGCGGGAGAAGGAAGATGTGCAACATCTTAGGCTGCTCCTGACACTGCAAGCTTCAATTGTTTTTCTTTTCTAAATCCAGATTTATTGTTTGGGGCCATCACCAAAATGTTCGTTGTTTTTCCACTATGAAACAGATGGCATAAATGTGCCCTGCAATTTTATTGCTAAGTTACAATTTCATCGTGCCATGCTCAAACCAATAGGTTCATTCAGTCTACAATAAAACTTCCATTCTGCTGTGGTGCCTATGGATGCATTGAATAAAATGGCAGTTAAAAAAGTTTCAAGTTGCTAAATCAATATTTCACTATTTGTCTCATATTGTTTTATTAGCGACAGAAACAAAGCTGAACAACAGATAAAAGCTTGAAATGGTTGCTTGGAAAGATGTAATGAGAATGGACTTGTGCACAACCACTGCATTTTTAATCTGTTCATTTTTTAATCCAAGCTTAATACATTTTTTCTGACATGATGAGATTTGACAAAATTGCTTAACTGTTCTTCGTAAGTTTAGTCAAACTACCATCTGAAAGAATATTTCTCAAGGTTATACACAAGTGAAAGAAAACTTCTATTATAAATTTACCTTGGCATAGAATAAAAAAGAAAGACTCATCTGTGAAGAAGTATTCTGAAGAGAGTTTAGATCAAGAGAAACATGACTAAAGGGAAAATACCCGAAATACAGCAAGTTTTAACTTTTCTTGGTTTTGTGTCTGTGCTTTTCAACCGCAGCAAGAGTCAGTCATTCAGCACACTTAATCATTTAGGGCCAGAAGGAGGTAAAGGAACTTGCTACTCTAGCCTCAGAGGTATTCTCATGCCCAGGGTAGAGCAGAGTTGATATGTGAATACTTAAACAGATTTAGAAAGCCAACTTCAACCACTCTGTTGATTTCTTCGGGTGAAATACAGCAGGCCAAACTCTATTGTTGTTACAGACAGAGCCTTAAAAAGGAAATGACAAGGAGACATGTTGATGACAGAAATTATTTTCTTCTACAAGAAAAAACATTGCAAATCTCTTGGCTTTAAGGGACACTTTATCTACTTGCCCTGTAGAGATAGCTTTATACGCACCACCAAAGGAGCGGAGAGGTGATTAAAAAAATTCTAAGGAATGAAAACACCTATCCGGTTAGACAATCCCTGCACGTTTGCTGGGATAACCTCAGCATTCCTGCACGCCTCCCTCTCTGCTGCCTCGCTGCATGCCAACGAGCCTCCCATTAGCCCCCTCTCCGGGTTGACTCTTTCACACAGATACCATGAGTGCCTGCACTGGCCAGTCCAGTTTAGCAGACCAGTATCTCTGGTTGAAGGTGGTTTGGTAGTTTGTACTGTGTGACTGCTCCAATAT
This sequence comes from Numenius arquata, assembly GCF_964106895.1. Taxonomy (NCBI): domain Eukaryota; kingdom Metazoa; phylum Chordata; class Aves; order Charadriiformes; family Scolopacidae; genus Numenius; species Numenius arquata. The sequence continues at coordinate 48,670,569 of NC_133576.1, forward strand.
CCCCATTTTGATGATTTCCTCACTTTGGATTTGCTGGGTATCTTGGTATCAGCCACAGCAGAAAGGCAGGCCAAGTCAAAGCAGAGAAGTCTGCATTAGCTAGATCCAAACATAGACAATAAAGTTAGAAAGATACCAGATATGTATACATGAACATAACCAAGGGATTTGGAGGACTTCTAACACTCCTGTACTCCTAGTAGTGTAATTGCTTCAATTGACCTTGCCTCTTCCTTTTCTCTCTTCCCTTTTTTTTTTTTAAATTAAGAAAAATACTAGACCATTATTTAATTGTGTCACTTTCCTTAGATTTGCCATTAAAAGAGACCTTTTAAGATTTCTGAGTGCCCTTCCAATAATTAGACTTGCAAAACCCACCCTGTAGCATTCTATTAAAATTAATTAACTCACCTGCCAGCAAAGTGAAGAAAACAATTTGTATCAGGCACTGGACAGTGAGGGCAGGAACATTTCAAAAGCACATTCACATAATTTCTTTATACTCCCTTCAAAGCCTTCTAAAAAAACGCAATTTTTACAACATGCCCTCAAGAAATTTAAATTAAAGCCACATGATTCAGAGAGAGAGAGGCAACTCCAGGGACCTGGAAAACTTTTGATGGTCAACCAGCTTCCTTTGCAGCACGAATCCAGCTAAGATGTTGCAGCGGCATGGCACAAGGAGAGAAGTGATGTCTCAAGTAGAGAGGTCCATTGCAGCTCAGGGGTTTGTAAAGTAAAATGGCTACCTCAGGTAAGTGGACAACCAGCACAGGTTGCACAGCCCTGCAGATACGTGTCTCACTTGTAGCTTGAGCAATTCTTTCCACATTAGCTTTGGTCATGCACAGAATGTTGCGATAGGCTGGTGTTGAAGGAAAAAGGCCTCTAACCAGTCACAGCATCTGCTTCTCAGAGGCATTACTTTATGGTCAAATGCAGTTACCAGGCCAGGCAGAGTAGGGCAGGCACCACAGCAGTCTGTGCTCCAGGACCGCATCCCATTTATGAGCTCTCCATCGGTGCTGGATGCTCTTCTTCAGGAGGGTGAAAGGACAGCATCTCTCACCCAGAAATACATCGAACATGTCTATACTGAATGATAGCCAGCCTCAGATCAACATAGATAGTGGTTGTGATGGTGACATTCAGTGTTGTCGCAGCCTCAGAAGCTATCTGAGGGCAGTGAGGCACTGGAACAGGTTGCCCAGGGAAGCTGCGGATACCCCATCCCTGGAAGTGTTTAAGGCCAGGCTGGATGGGGCTTTGAACAACCTGGTCTAGTGGAGGTGTCCCTGCCCATGGCAGCGGGGTTGGAACTCTATGATCTTTAAGGTCCCTTCCAACCTAAACCATTCTATGATTCTATGATTCTATGATCTGAGAAAGCAGAGGGGAATGCCATGAGGAAAAGAGGTATCTTCTTGCAGCACCTCATCTGTGAAATCTTGTGGAAGAGGAGCATTTATTCACAACTAACAACAGCAATCTCTTTAAAAGAAAGGATTATTGAAATGATGTTGACTATCAGCAAGCCAATCATTTGTCATCGTCACCAGCCCAGAGGAGATGTCAGATGAAAGGTCCACAGGCTGTACCTGACTCTGAAAACCTGTGTCCAACAGCAAAATGAACCCCATAGGTCTCTCTTTCTCTCTCTCCTTTGCAAGCCCTGGCACAGAAGAGCTGCTGGGAAATGGCAGGCCAGAGGGAAGTCAATGTTTTGGTGATGTGGGGTAGTGCTACTCAGCTGCCCAGGAGGGCATTTGGCACATGTCTTGCCCCCAAAACAGGAGTCTGAAAATGGGGCTTATACCTTTAGCGTCACTCTTGGAGAAGCCTTTTCAATGGTATGGCACAACATTTGGTGCAGGGAGTACTGGTAAAGTGACATAGTTTAGTCAGCCTCATCAAGATAAACATGTTTTAACACAGCAATCTGGAAATCTCTGGACAAATGAGCAATGTGGGATGATCTTTTTTCAGCCAAGTTGCTAGGAGACATCACTGTAGTCAATCATATAACCATCAACTACCGCTGCTCAGGAAATTTTTTAATAAACTCTGCTATACTGAAGACTAATACAGTGAAGCTAAAATCACTCATGGGACCATGCCAATTTTGACAAAAACAAGCAACAAAACCTGCACCGGCAAAGGCTTCTCAGGTTCCAGATGGAATTTGTGATCCAAAAAGTATAATAGGAAGGTTGGTGTCATCAGCACAAAAAAAAAACCGAAGAGGAGCAGCTCAAATCCATACCCTGTGGTACTCTAACAGAAAAATGCTAGTCTGCTTTTCAACAATCCATGAGAAGATAATTAAGTAAATTAAGTCTATAGTAAGTAGTTTAAATTCACTATACACAGAAATCTGCATACACCGTAGGAAATTTCAAGGGATTTCGAAGTTTGAAAACGATGAGGACTGCTAGCCTAGTCTAATGTGCAAAGCAGCCTAATGCCCTGCGATGGAGGAAGCCCAAGTTCAAATCCTCGCTCCAGGGCTGCGGGTGAATGGCAAAGTCAGGGCAAGAACCAGTCTTTGTCATGGGCTGGGGACGTTTGCTGACAGCCCCAGATCACTGAGTGTCATGATCTTGTCTTCAGGCTGTCAATGCGCTGATGCAGAACAGTAAATGTTGAAATCCGAAAGCGTTGTGCAGGACAGGAAACCCTTTTTTAAACACTTCTCTTGCCAGTGGGGGAGATGGTAGTGTTTTCACAGAGCCAAGCTGCCTGTGTGGAAAGGCTGAAAGGTAACGACAGTGGCAGCACAAGTAGGTAAGAAAAAGGAAACTGAGATACAAACACCACTTCATAAGGCTGAAAAAAATTACCAAAGGGAACATAACATTAGAAATTATTTCCAAAGCTACATCTTTGAAAGAATCTACACAATAAAAATATCAACTTTTATGCACTTATGATATAAAAGCATGTGAAAGATTTTAGGGAGGAACAGAACAAGGAGTGTTCTGTTCAGCAGTGTTATTAAACAAAATTCAAGAAATCAACAAGTGAAGAGAGAAAAAAAACCCACACAGAAATTGAAAAACAAAACACCTAGCTTTTTAACACTACTAGACGTGTCTGGCTAAAAATGCTAGATATCCTTTCATATTGCAAAAGTTATTAAACTGTTAAAAAAATATTCTGGAGCTCAGACCGAGAATAAAATAGTTACGTAAACATCAATACTAATTCCTACGGCCAGGAACAACTCTATTCCAAGTAGGGCTTGGGTTGCCTTGCCAGTGCAGGCTCCATAGAGCAGTGGTCCATAGGCTGTTCCACGGGCACAGCTGGCAGAGCCGGGATGTGCCAACATGGTGTGGACATGGAACAGAGCCATTTCCTGGAGACCATTAGATAGAGCACGTAGACATTAAAGAAATGTTTTGTTCTCAGCTGTCCCCGTCCCTCAAATTTTGGTGAGCACCCACCCACAGGCGGAGAACAGAACCGTACAACATTACAATACACTTATTGTGGGCAAAACCCACAGAAGGACCAACACACAATTGACTGGGTTGTGCTAATTGTCAGGATGCTGGACCTTCCCGCAGCCCACAAGTCTCGCTATGGGGGCAGACAGGCTGCTGCCCGCAGAGCACAAGCAGCCATGCCAGAGACCCTCTGCCAAACCCTCTCGGACACAGCAGGATCGCCCCGAGCAGCAGAGTAAGTCTCAGGTTTGGGGCAGCATCTTCTTTGCATGGAAGGCAGCTGTTTTCATTTTAAAGTTGATATTTACCTTCAACCTTCCCCACTGGTCAGGTGCTTTCACAGAAGAATTTGCTTACTGCTGCCTATGCTACTTGCAAACGAATGTGCAAGTGTTCCCAGCCTTTATTATACTTTTACTAGCAGTCCTGCAGTTGTAGGCAAGTTGGAAACGATCCAAAACACAGTTTCACATGGCTGTTGGATGGAAGAAGTACCTCTAACGACACCAAGCTGATGTTCAGAAACGCAAGCCCTTAAGACTGCAGGCGAAAAGGGGATACTGAGGTATAAGCATCACTATTGGGAGACAGAGTAGACATCAGCATGGAATTTTTTGCTTTTGTTTAAAACTCTGGTGAGGTAGGTACATGTGATAAATACAGCCTGACCAACTCTCACACATGAGGTTTTCTTTCAGAGGACAAATGTATTTCATCTTCATCCACCTGTAAGGTAAGAACTATGGTTACAATAGAACCATGAACAGAAAAGCAGACAATACAAAAAGGAAAGCAAGAAATAAAAAATAACAGCAATTCTAGTAGTAAATGGAAATAAATGACTTGTGATAAGACAGTTTAGGGGCACCAGGTGGGGAAAATTTTTGAGCTTGTCACTTCACCCTTGCTTTTCTTTGGCAGTCTCACTTTTCACAGAAAATCCTGGCAAGAAATGCTGTCTGCAGTGGTTTTGATCTTGGAAATGATCCACGTGTGGTGGCTGCATTAAGACTGGAAGTTAAAAGGCCACAGGTGGTGACAGCCTGTGCCTCACCATGTGTCACAGCAGACTGATGCCTGCTCTCAGCCCCTCAGCTGTGATTGGCACTGAAATACTGCATGGGGTGCAAGCAACCCAGAAAGGTAAGGGGACAAGGAAGGGAAGTAGGCAAGCTTGGGTCCCAGATCCCCATATACAGGGACCTCGCAGTGTGCAGTCATTGAGTAAACAACTTGAGTCCTTGCACAAGGTGAAGAGCGGGTGTGTGCCACTGCCAGTGGCAACAGTTGAGCAAGAAAATAAAGAAAAATTAAATTGGGAGCCTCTGACCTATGGAATTGGTCCAAGGTCTGTTCTGTGGGAAAACACATCCTACACCACGGCCAGGGAGCCAGTCTAGTACAGATTACCTCCATACGCAGAGATTTAATTGCTGGAAGTATCAAAATAAATTTTCTGAGTACTTGTTTCCTTCTTGCTTTACGCTCCTCAAGTCACCCCGGGGAACCACGCAGGTACGTACAAAGTCTCCAGCTGGAGAAGGAAACAGCAGGGCACACGAAAAAGTTTTGTTTTGATTCTTAGATTTTGTTATTTCCAAGACAGGAAAAAAAGCACAGCAGTCAGTGTGTTTTTATTGCATGATACACTGAGACAGGACAAGGAAAGAGAGCAGTCGTCCTAATATTACAGCAAACATTGTTGCAGAGCTAAATGGTAAGCAAATGCTGCATAATGTATACAATCAAGAGAATATAGACAAGGCCTTTCTTGCACTGACTTGTTACTTAGCATTCAATAACTCACTGCCAAATCAAAAATACAATTACAGAGATCTCACTGCAGAAGAAAAGTGTAGCTCAACTTTCTGCCAAAGCTCAAAGTTCAATTACCCTGTAGCAAATCAATCAAGTGAAATGTGTGTGCTGCAAGCAATGAAATAGTACAGGTGTCTCCTCACTCATTTCAGCTGAACATGGTTTTTCTTCTTTTTAAAAAGCAGCAAGTAGCACTAGGAAATATTTACAAAGTTCACATTATACAGAAGATAAAAGAGAATGTATCAGTATGATTTAGAGTGCTAGAGAACAGTGTTCAGGGCATGCAAAACAATAAATAATGAACATTTATCACTAGTAACCTGGTGTGATGATTTTTTTATAGACGCCGAGATTCATGATACCAGTTTAATGCTTTATCTGCCACGTTCCAACAGCTAGAAGCCAGGCATGCAGAGGCAATCATGCATTGAACCGTGTGTAAACACGTTGGCCACCGCTGATGGATGTACAGTCAGGCCACTGAACGTGTATGTGCACAGTGAATGCCACTTAACTGAACACAAGAGTGTTCTGTTTGGACGGCGTTGGTCTGAGCTACACAAATAAAAGCTTACCAAGGGGAGCAAGGTGCCACACGATGCACACGACGCCCTGGAAAGTCACAGGCACTTGGTTGCTTCAGCTGACTCTTTGCGTGCTTTTTTTATGACCAGTACAAAACTGCCCTCGTGTTCATAAAACTCAAAGCTATGTATCTCCTGCAGGGCCTCACTGACGTCTCCAACAGACTCCAGTCATGTGGTAAAGCCAGGAAAAATACCAGGGACATATTATGCCATTTACTAGCAGCCGAGTGAGAAAGGATGACACAAAGTTTGTCTTGACTGGAATGGAAATCTTTAGTTTCCAGCAGGGATCATTAGGCAAGGTTTTGTTTTGTTTTGTTTTTTTTTGTTTGCTATTAATACATCATTCACGGAGCTGATGCAAAATCTTGCAACCACTTTCTTTCAAATGGCCAAAGCCAACTTTGAAATTAAGTGCCCTGACTTAAACATTTCTCCTAGTGAACTGTTTCATTTTATTGTAATCATTTCTGCTTTCCCTCTGCCTGTGACTGTTATTTAGCTATGGCTACAATAAATGCTTTTTTTAAAAAAGGAAAACAAATTCACAAACCTGATTAAAAATGAGCCTGAACTTTGAAAGAATATCAAGCCTACTTGAAAATAAAACTACATTTATATTTTAGGTTATCAAAAGAAAACAACTGATTCACCGCAAATGATCAAGTACATAAAACGGAAATTAAAAGAGCATCACTGAAGTACAGTTAATTCTCACTGCACTTGTGTAGAATTGATATTTTGAAACATGAGGCATCTTAAAAAATTTTATTTAGCATATCCAAAAACAAATGTTACAAAAAATTTTCTATAAACAGAGGCAAAAATATTTAAATAGGATAATTTAATGTAAACCAAACCCCTTTAAAATATGCAATACTGTAATCAGAGGTTATTTACATCCAGTGAAGACAAAACAACCTCCACTAATGCTAAATATCATCGAAGCAAATAATTAATTTCCATAATTTCTTAAAACAGCGACACATCTTTAAGTTAAGTTTTAGTAGATAGATCATCTCAATCCTAATACAAGATGAAATTCAAAGTTACATTCAAAAGTGGGGAAGGCAGTATTCTGACTATTCACGTCATTAGTCAAGATAGTACTGCATCAGATTTGCAAAACCTTGAGAGGTACAACTGTAAATTTAAGTATTTATTGCATGACAACGCAATTACATAATAGGTAAAACTACTAAGTGATTTGCAAAAAAAAGCTCTATAAAAACCCAGTACAAATGAAATTTTATTTTTCAATCAGATTAGAAATGTCAGCCACAAGACTAAGGTATTTTCCCACATTTCACGAAACAGAAGAAAGTGTTTTGTAATTCGACATTATTACAACATGGAGAAAGCTATTCACGTCTTAGAGAAAATACATTTGGATAACTGTGGCACACAAGTTTTGTTTAATTATGAAATTTATTCACCGAAGCATAAGTTTATGGCCCACAATGGCATTCATGCTCATGTACATGGAAAAGGCATAGCCTGATAAATTCAACTCACAGATCATTTTAAATATTTGGTTGTGGCTTTTTTGGAAAGACGAGCATGATTTTTGCATTGCACATAAAAGTATCTACAGGATACAGCAAGATACTCAACTTAGGAACCAGAAACATAAAGCTGTTAAAAGTGGTAGTGGAATATAGCATTAGGAAAAAAAAAAAAAAAAAGCAAGAAAAAAAGAAAAAAAAAAAGCCAGCTCATCTCCAAACTAGACGGCCCACAGTCAGGGGATGACGACAGCTGCTGAGCGACTTAACGTGAAATTGGTGATCTCCATGCATTTCCTATAGCAGAGTCTTATATCCAAACAAAAAAAGTTACTGCTAAAACTGCCAGCTGTGCTGGCAGGCACAGGAGATGCCAATATGGCACGGACATTGAAATACCAGCTCTTTTTGAGGTGGTTCTTGCATGTTGAGATGAGGCACTTTGTTTTGGTAACGTCTGCCTAAAGCAGTACAAAACTGTTGCTCAGTATAAAAGGAGTTTTAACTTCTACAAGTGGCAATTCAGGACACACAAGAGATAAAACCACTTCAAAAGAAAAGGTCAGATAGTCCAAAAACAAGACCCAGGCAATTCTTACTAAAAGTGTCCAAAACATTGTATTTATCTGCCCATTATCTATTGTAAATAATAAATATAATTGAGACTGATCTTTTTTGACAACAGTTTGGCCTGGAGTTCATCCATTAACTCTTAATACAACTTGCCTTAGCAACTGAAGATACCCAGTAGACAACTGGGGACTGCTCTTTGTAGTAGTTCTTTGAAGTAGACTACTCTTTGTCAAAAATGAGAGCATAAAATTAATCATAAAATCCTTACTTCATTTGTCAGTACACTATATAAAATTCTTACAGATGTGTGCATATACACACCCATGTACGACCATACATTTCTTTTCAGCAGCTTTATGTAAAATTTCTTAGGGAAAAGATGGGCCAAGCCCCCATGAGACGGTAGACACCAGCACACGTCAGACATCAACAGCAATTTCAAATGGATGGCACTGGCATTTCATTTGGGGTCTTGGGAATAAGATGCAGTTTGGGTTTCTGTAGTAAGAAAGCCAACATAACACAGTAGTCCTTCAGGGCTAAGTACATGTCAATTGGTGCTAGTATATTAGTAGAACAGAGAGCAATACTAAAGCTAACACCACGCTACCTTGTTGTGGGGTGGAAAGAAAACTGAAAATATTCACAAGTCAAACCAAGCAATGAACTTCTAAATCAAGCTGGGAAAAACGAATTGCCACAGCACAGCTTGCACCAGCTTAACTATCATCAGCTTCTAAACCAGTTGGTTGAAAATCTGTACAAGCCTCTATTCTAACTTGTATCAAGTCTGACAGAAATCCACATCTCTTCAGCCTCAAAAAGTCACTCCAGACTAATGCTTGGGGGTATGCCTGTAGAAATACAACACGGTGTGGCCTCACAGTTCTGCCCAGTCAGGTGGACTCTGCAGCTCACAGCTGGAGATAGCAGAGCCAGGCTGGCCATGCAACTTCTGCAGCCAGCCTGGACTAACATGCTTCCCAGCACCTCTTACTCTGATGAACACCTATAACCTAAGAGCTGTGAAAAAAAAAAAAAAAGAGGCTTGTGTACACTGAGAATGAAGAAAATTCATGTCATAGATAAAAGCACTATGCTCTTCTTAGAAACAATGAAAAATGTAAGTAGCTTTACTTCATTATAGCACAGTGTTAACTTCTGCTACAGAAGCACCTTGTTAGAACAGATAAGTGATAAATATAATTGTTGTTGAGAAAAGGTATCTATATTCTCTGCAAAGGATTTCCATAGCCACCAATACAAGGTGCACACACAGTACATGTAAGTATGTGAGAGGCAAAGTATCAGTATTTGAGAAAGGGTTTTTTATTTCATAGTTGGGGAAAAAAGTCACACGCACTGAATACTTTCCCTTTTTTCTTCCCTTTTAAAAGGAAAGTAATACCTTTGGGTTTAAGTGTTTATGGATAATATCCTGGTCCCAGTGAAGACTATGGTAGGAAGACTACGATCAGGATTTTATCCACTCCGAGTATTTCGTTATTTACCATTGCATGAACTTTCAAGTTCTAAAGTTAACATATTCACACTTGTCACCTCTAGAATATACAAGTAAAAACAGATAGGAAAACAGAGAGGAAAGGCAGAACAGACAAAAAAAAAGTACACTATTAAATTCACAAATTAGTATCTTGAATTGTTAGCTTCTAAGCATTTGCAGAATTTTGAGTTGTAATAGCAAAAGCTTTAGAATACACCTCTTCTGCTAGGACTCTGAAATTATTGCTGTTAAGCCAGCATACTCTAATGAGATACTGGTTTGAACACAAAGGCATACTGCTCGCAGCCTTCCAAGGGCCCACGATACGGTGCAGAATGTAACAATAATCCAAGTGAGAAAAAGGAACCAACCAGACAAGAGGCAATACTGCAAAATCAGTCCCCTGTAGTGTAAATAACTATCTAAAATGTTCCTTAAGGATTCCCTATTTCAGACAACTCTGACAGTCTGCAGTAAGAAAGGGGAGGGGGATTCCACAAATCTTGTGGGGAATGTGGACTACGTTCAGAATAAAACAAGTGACATCCCTCAAAGAAGAGGTACTTTTGAAAAGTATGATAGAGCACCAAATTTATACCTGCACTACACTCTTGATACAGATTCCTTATCTTTTAAGACCTGCTGTAGTGAAAAAAATACCAAACGCAAACCCAAGTGAATCTAAAACAAAAGTGAACTTCATTGTACAAGTCCATTAAATTACAGAAATGCATAATAAGCCAAGATAAAGTGCTACAAAATGATTAGTAATTTTTAAGAAGTCCATAGCATTCTTCTTGCTTTATTTAGCACTGGTGACAACAGGAGATAGTGCAATTGCACCGGCTGAATTGGAACTCACTATGTCTTCATATTGTGGGGGTGGATCTAAATGTTGTTCCGTTTCACTTCTTCTCATACTGATTTCACCAGTGGCTTCCTCATATGAAGGAGGAGGGTCACAGTTTGAGAACCTTGTGGATATTGAGTCTGACCGTCCATCTGTATAGCTCAGACCTCCTGGAGAGAGCCCACTGACTTCATACATTTCCTCCTGTGGGGAATGAACAATGCTGAGAGGCGGTGGAAGAGGACCTCTACCGTCAGCCACAGCACCATCACCCATTGCTTCGTGGGCTCCCCTATGCATGTACACCGACTGTCTACGCATTTTCTTTTTAAAGAGGCATCTCCATATGACAAAAATGACAATGAGGATAACAAAAAGGCCAATGATTAATGGAAATGCAAGGTAAAATGAATACCAGGTATGTCCTGTGTTACTTTCTCCCTGAAGTCCATTTTTGTAGACTTTCCAGAACTCCTTCTAGAAGAGCAAGACAGGATAAGTCAGAAACTTTAACACAGTTTAAAAAAAAAAAAAAAAAAAGACAACACTAATCAACTTGTTGTAAATGAATGACAAAAAAAAAGGCATTTCAAATACTGATGATTAAATTAAGAACTGGTATGGATAAGCACACACAATAAACGTTTAAATTTTCTTCTAATGTGGTTAGCGATACAAAAGGCGTTTTGTTTTTTAAACCCAACTCCTCACTGCTTTTAAGATTCCTGTGACTGCACTAAATATTTACAAACCTGCAGCACAGGACACAGACAGGACTAGGTAAACAATAACAATTACAAAAAAAAAATTAATCAGCATGCACATCAGCCATCTGGTGGATCAAAATTTTTCAGCACCAAAAAAAAAAGTGAGGGTTTTTTTGTTTGTTTTAAAATTGCAATAATAGACTAATACAATTTGACAGGGAAATAACTGTTTCAGAATGACAGACTATTTTGGCAAAGCACAACTATGTTGTACTGTCATCTCGTAATTTAGACTTCGCCCACCCTCTGGCTCATAAAGCAATTGTTGTCAGCTTATTTTGAGTTGATTCAGATCCTCTGTTTATAGCTAAAAATAGCTTCAGCAGTATAAGAATATTCCACAGCTTATTATATTCATGAAATTTTGACAAAACAGCTACAGATACATGGAACAGAAAGTGAGAAGTGAAAATATGAGCAACGGAAAACAAAGATGAAGGGGGACACCAGTCCTTGAAAGTAATCTTTGCTATATTAATATGCACAAGCAAGAGTACAAAGATAATGTTGCCATCCAATTTTCTCCGCAGTGAATAGTATGAAAAGCAAGTACAAAGAAAATCATAACCTGCCTCAAAAAAGTAGTCATCCTCAACTTTAAATCTCTCCTACTAAGAAACACTTCCCCTGTGTTTTATAGCCATGTATAATTTCAGGAAAAAATAATGAACCCCCCCTCCGAAATCCATGCCAGAAACTCTAAATTCTTCAGTTTCCTTAAAAAACTTAGATATGTGACCCACTCACATTCATACCATCATTTATTTCAAATGATAATACACATCTCACATGCAAGTATTTATAAAATACTCACAATGTAAAATTGATATGGTTATTGCTCAATTATTACTAAATTACATATTCAGGTTGCAGACTGACTCATTTTGTGTACACACAAAGTAAATACATCCATTTTTTTCAGTTCGGAACTGCTGCCACGTGATCAGCGTTAAATAGATAATGCCACCAAACTGGTCTCAGAGACAGCTTGAGTCCAGAAGCAGCACAGCCCTTCTAATGTGGAGGCTAAGCTTGCCCTGTGCAAAGCCAGGACCAGGACACCATGGACAAAACACATGCTCACAGTGCTTCCGGATCAGAATTTACTGCAGTCTTAACTGCAGTAAATGCAATGCCAAGTGCATGAAACAACTGGCTATCATGTAGCTGTTTGGTTGGTTTCTTTTTTAGAAAAGAAACTCAGTTGTTCTATCTTTCTTAATTCCTACAGGAAACCAAGATCAGGTGTTTTTCCTAAATTCCAAGGCTTGACATCAAAGCACGTCACCGCAGTGCTCCTCTCTGATGCGAACCCAGGTACAAATCATCTGAGTTAAGTCAGGTAGCATTGATTTCAAACAAAGTAAGCAAGTCTTGGAAGATGGACTAACCTCTCTCTAAATGTTTCTCTGCAAAGGCCTTCCTTGATGCATTGTTCCACAGTGAATCCCTGATCAACTGTGCTGAGTTTAGAAAAACATTTAAGTGGAAAACTAACATTAAAAAATGAAATTAGCTGCACAACTGAGGACTTTGGGGGGGGTCTCTGCATGATAAAGATGAACAAAACCAAACACTCCACCTCTCCCCATCAGATCATCAGGCAATTAGGAAGGTCTGTTACCTATTACCTTTCCAACTGGTTTGAATACAGCTAACTAGATTCTTTAGTGGAATAAATAATCATCTCAACTAAAAAAGCAGAAAAAGAATAATTAGCATTAACTGCTATTATCTGTACTGGAACCAAGCTTCCCACCCCACTGCTCTGCTGCCTCAACAGCAGCAAAGGAATAAAATGATATAATGTATGTTTTCAAGGCCAAAGTTGCACAGATTTACTGAAAGTCATCAAATATACTGTGCAAGGATGTGTCATTTAAGAGACTGTGGAGGAGAAAGGTAGTTTTCAAATGAAAAAGAAGAAAACACACTTTTCCTTTAGCAATATATTTTGTGTTGCAGACGGCAGAGGAAATACACCCTCTCCGATGTAAGGGCAGTAGATTGTGACTGATATTTTAGTAATGTTTCCATGATACTTCTAACTCAGCTCGATCTGCTGGAGAAAATGTCTCTGCACCTTCTTCAGAAAATACGAGCATCTCTCCTTGTCACCCTGCAACATGGCAAAGCAGCAGAAAAGCTGTTTTCCCAGAGCGGCAGGCAATTAGTTCAGAATAGGTTATGTGTGACTGGGGGGGATGTCAAAGTTGATGGTGTGACCAGGCTGGTGTGTAAAGAGCTTAAGGTTTAAACTGCCTCAGGGATGAAAGTAGTTTAATGTCCACTTTCATTTGCGTGCATGGCAAAGGAAATTCCAAGACAGTTTAGACACACACTCCCCTGTCAAAAATTACAGTGCTTCACATCTAAGGCTATCTTACAGAGACAGAGGAATAAAGTTCTGCACATAGGTGAAAAATACTAAGAAAGAAATACTTGCTCAGTCACATAAAAAATGCTTTCTTTAAATCTTCCTCTTTGGAAAAAAAAAAAAAAAAAAAGAGAAACATTTTTGCAAGCCAAATCTCAAAGAGAAGCACAAAGACATTTCATTCCAGACTGATAGAATTGACAGGAACTGAAGAAAACTAATACTTCAGGTTTGAGTTGTACAGCTGCCAAGCAGCTCACCCTCTGCTCTGTCATCCCACAGCTACACTGCACTGTAAACTGAAGGCACAGGAGGAGGACAAGCCAAAGTCAAAGACAAATCATGCCCAACAAAACCACAGAGAACTTGGATGAATTTGGACAGTGTGAGGATTCAAACAAATTGCTATAAAAAAAAAAAAAACCCAAGAGGGAGAAATACTGAAAACCTAGGAAGTAGCTGTAGAACTGATACAGAAAGTTAAAGACTAATTTAAAAATTGGAAAACTCACAGCAAAAACATCCCTTTCATAGTTGCTGGTCTCTTAAACCAACAACAAAAAGGACTTTCTACATGACAAAACTATTAACTTCTGATTTATGAAAAGGACACTCCAGTAATCATTTACCCTTAAGCACTGTACAGCTGGGAATACCAGGTGTATATGCCTTAAAAGGCTGAAAAACTAAGTTAAGGAAGCCACAGAATCAGATAACTGCAATGGAAAAGATTTAGAAAACATCTAACATATACTCCTGCCAAGAACTACTTTTCTGAATGTCCCTTACTGCTTTGGCAAATCCAGTTTGAAATAATCAAAAGGAATTCTCAAGGGCATCCTACACAAAGACAGTTACGGCTAATTTGCCAGAATTTTGTTTCCCTTTTACTTCTAATACTTCTCAGAACAGAGTCGGCATCAGTCAACTGGATCTGAACGCTGAACCAAATAAGGGATCCACGTACAAGTTAAAGAGACTCACACCCTGCTGAGAATTTCAGCCAAGGCCTTTACTACATTTGACAGCATCGTCAGCCACAAATGATTCTTGGTCAATTATCTGACTTGTTTTAAAGGTGGACTAACAATATGCCAGTCAGAAGACTGCTTGGTATTCAGTAGGTAGAGGATACAGAAGTGAGCGTACCTGCTACACTGTTTTCTTCTGGTCTGCCCTTAATTTCAGGTGGCAGAAAAAGATTCACCTCTTCTCTTCTGGGTATTTATGCAGCACCCATAATTAGACACAGACTGATGCTAGAAGTCTTACTTGATCATATCATTTTAGATCTGGTGCTGACAAGTTCAGAGTTGCTTGCTAAGCTTTTAGTGTTTTGTTTGTTTATTTGTTTTGCTAGAATATAGCTATACAGAGAACCTTCCAATTTCTGTAATACTTAAAATCTGTGGGAAATTTGAAACACAAATAAAGATCTTGGACTTCTGGCTTTTAAAATCTTCATGTAGTATAATTTTTAAAAAAAAATGAGTTAATGGAAATAAAATCAGTGCTTCAGTCACACCCAGCCACTTTGCACAGTAACCTTTGAACACATCTTTGAGTCTCCCAACCACCTCTAACGACTGACCAGTGACCACCTACAGTGCTGCCTGCAAGCTACAGGTACTACAAATAAACAGCTTTACTAGATCAGACCTCGGGTTCATCTAATCCATTACCTTCTCTCTGACAACAATCATTAGAGATTGCCGAAAGAAGAGTTCAAACATAAGCAGGCAGTGATACTCTCCCAGCTTCCACATATTTGTACTTCAAGAACTTCCATTAGCCAAAGCTGACCCCTTTTATTCAATGGTCCCAGATTGATTTATCTTCTGTTCATTTATATCTTTATTCTCTGAAGCTGTATAAGCTTTTAGCATCCATGATATCCCGTGGCAAGGCAGTGCACAGTTTTATTATCTGTGGCAAGAAGAGATACTTCTATTTGCTTTGAACCTGCACCTTCTAGTTTCCTTTGAGGCCCTTTTAGCTCTCCTGTCAGATGGATGTCAAGTGACTGACCTCAGTTCAGTCTTCATGCTCTTCACAGACATCATCAAGTATTCTCTGATTTAACTCTTTTCTGATCTATTGTTGTTACAGAAGTCTTTTCATATCTTTGGTCAACTGTCACACTTCTCTGGTCCTTCCTCAGCTACTAATTTGCTTTTTAGAAGATAGGGAGATCAAACCTGTACATGGCACATTGAAGATGCGGGTGTGCAATGACATAATTATGTTCATAATAATAATGTTATTTTGATCCCTACTCCTTTCTACAGATTATTAGCAATCAGGTTTTTATTTTGTTTGGTTTTTTGTTTATTTGTTTGCTTTGTTTGACTCCTAGGCATTAAATTCAAGTCTTCATAGATTCAAATTCAGATCTTGTTCCCGAGTTCACTTCAGAGCCAATAATATACATAATGAATGTTCTCTTTTCCCCTATATACATTACATTTGTCAACACTGAATTTCATGTTCTGTTTTATCCTGCAAATTCTTCCCTGTTGGCTCTAGCTTTACTAACATAATAGTATTATCTTTATAATTAACTTTATCATTTTAAATAATAATTCTGAACCTACCACAATCCCCAAGCCCACACAATATTAAAGGCATTCAGTACTTCCATGACAGCTATGCATGTACACTTAACAACACAATGCTAACTTCCCAGAAAAATTCATGCATCAAAAATAACTTGAGGGAACTGCTTGATACTATTTTAATATTACAAATCTGGATGTTGCACACCTCCCCAGAAGACTGCAGAAAAAACAAAGAATCAAATGGACAAGATGAGGGAGAATACACAAAAGAAAGTTACCATGAGATAAATAAGCTACAGACCCTATTTGAATTCCAGTCTATCTATCCTATGAAATCATTGCATCTTTGTTACTCTGAACATATGGTATCACGATCCTAGTCTAGTGCATCCATTTCCTTCCCCTGAGACACAGAAATTACTAAGCGGCTGTAAGGATGGATACCTCTGGGGGACAATGGACTAAATAAAGCCTAAGTAAATGAGGCTGGTCAGGCACGACTGTCCATTAGCAGGGCCTGGCCCATCAGCAAGCTACCAACCACAGAATAATGCAGTTAGGCAAAAAGGATTCAATAGTAGAAATGGATAAGGGGTCAGGACACTATTGGAATCTCCTTCTCCCCCATGACACGAAGGTTGTAGCAAGAGTGGAAATGTAACTATTTCAACTTTACTATATCCCTGCAAGGGAAATGCTATCTACCAAAACACAGAATATTCCTAAATGGGAGAAAAGAAGCCAAAGTGAGAGGCAGCATGTTCAGCCTATGCTTTCTCTAGTGACTTGAACTTCTTGTACTACTTAAGCAAAAGTGATATTGTGCTAGAGTTTTAGACAAGTAGCGTCATTGTACACGCTATTCTTAATTACACAATGAGCTGTCATTAGGAACTGCCACACCAAGCCAAGTTTGGGAGGTAAAAAACATGTGTCTGCATGCACTTTTCTTCGGAAAGAAGCAGCTTTGAAGAGACACTGCACGTCCTACTACTTCATTTTAATAAATCACAAAGTTCTCATTCCAGACTTATCCGTTTCCCAGTTGTATGACCTCCAAGAAAAAGATGCCAAGGACTTAAAAGTTCAGTATGCCTTTACAATAACATTGATACTTTTTGATGTTGAGCTCAGCCAGTGAATAGTAGAATGCATCACCTGTGTAAATTCTGGAAATCTGCAATGCTCCCTGTGCCACTTTACCCATTAACCCATTGGCCTTGCAAGTAAAATCTCCCTGTGCAAAAACACACAAGGGATATAAGCTTTTTTTGAATATAAATTGTCTGAGTCACATTTTCTAGCATCCGGTTTTTCACTTCAGATTTATCCTCAAATACAGCCCTAATTTCATCCATGTCTGTCTTGAATTAAAAAAAAAAAAAAAAAATTAATTGTTGACTGTATTGCATTTAACAGTTCAGACGCCACGATCAAAAACCTGTGTGTTGTTTTTATTTGTTAGGAAGCAATCTAAGATATGTTAGGTATGATATGCAGCTATTGCTTGCACAGCCATTAGCCCACAAGCTTATTTTAATTAGACAAGCCAACAGACTTATGCAACAATTCTGTGTGGGCAGTATCTGCTTAATTCCCGTCAAGTTAATGTATCACTGCCCTTGCATAACACATGGTAGCGCTGAAATTATTGTTCTTTCCATGTTTTAGATCACTGCTGCTTAACAATACTCTCTGGGGGCTCGCAAATTTTAGCTTGAAGGCTGCCAACTAGTCTTTCCTTATTTTTAGACTATTATTAATCTGGGCACTGGACACTTTGGCCAGCTACACCAGCACCTGGGATTCACAAGTGTATTTTAAATGGAAAGCTTTTTGAGTTGCTCACTCATTTCATATAAACATATACAATAAACAAATTATTCCACAAGGAGTGAGATGAGTGAAGACTTCTGCCCTCTGTTTCCATATATTCCCCGTAACAGTCACAATCCCATCATTCCTTCCAAGCAAGACAAATGCATTTGTGATATCCAGGTCAGACTCAAGTGTGTGATGATAGGAGAACCAGGACACAGGCTATTTGGGTAAATTGTGCTGCCAAACAGATGACAGTCTTGCCCACCTTTTCTCAAGTGGGGGTATTAATTCATAGTCCTTTTCTTCCCAGCTGCCAATTTTCAAAACACTTAAGAGCATAATTATCTTTGAGACTTCCACCCCTTCAAATTCAGTTTAATTGGGATGAAGGATTCAAAAGTTATTGCTGTGCAGTCTACCCACATCCGCCGTACACCTTATTTTCTTAAATAAAGAGGCCAAAAAGAAAAAACAATGTCATGTTGGAAAACACACAAGCATTCAGCATACCCAAAAATTTAGTACTAATAATACTCCAGCCATCTTTAAATACACAGCAAAACTTACCGTTTTTTCCTCATTTTCAAATGCTTCTCTTGCTTCTTCATAGCTACAGATTTCTTCTCTGCATTCATGTTCTATGTCACCTTGCTTTAATTCTTCCAAAAATGTGTTGGCTCTCGGGTATCTTTTTAACACAGAATTGGCTTTGTCCTCTGTCAAGAACACTGAGTTAGAGAAGAGACAAAGGTCACTTTTAAAATAGATATCCAAAACCTCATCCTAAAACTGCTCAAAGAAAATGTGCTTTTGAGAAATAAAGAGCTTTTCAAAGTCACCCCCTTTATTTAATACGAGAAAAGACCATTCCTAGTTTTATTCATTATTGTAAGTAGATGGGCCTACAATTTCAGTAGTTATTGCTATAACATCATAAATGTGATGGATCTCGATTCAGCACCACACTCATGTATGCTTAAACAAGACTGAAGCCGGTGCCTAAGACGAGCGCTCAGAAGGGACAGGCACATGCTCAGCTCAAGCAACTTCTTAAACTAAGATGAAACAGAACAAACAAATCCTGCTTGTGAACATCCAAAAAGATATTTGCAACTGCCTGAGGGCATCACAGACAGAATTCTCTGAAGTTTTTGATATAAATATTTATGAATATTACCTAGAGTCATACACACCAAAACAGCTGCACTTATTGAAGTTTAAGTCTGTAAGTTTTCTTAAGCAACTTTGAAGCAGACTTGCTCCGTTCACTCCAGAAATGTCAACCCTGAAACAGTGACCCTTTTGGGGGTGTAGGGGGGAAGTAGCCTCTTTCTATTTTCTTGAATCATACACAAAACCTCACCTTATTTGATGAATCAAATAAACGACCCCAAAAGGCAAACAACTTTCTGACGCAGATATTCTTTATTTGCTTCCCTTGGTTTTCTGTTCAAAGAAGAGAGCTGGGAGCAACCCCTTTTCTTCTGATGTTCCAGCTTTCCCTCAAACTCCCTGACCAAATGATTTTTACAGTAAGGTGCACCTACTGGAACACTCCAGAATCCAGCAGACCGAATCACCCAGGAGGTACATCTGCAGTGAATGATGCAGAAATTCTCCAGGTACTTCAGGTCAGGAAACAAGATCATGTCAGTGGAACACTGTTCTTGGGCTCTCACTGCCAGCAAGAGAGACTAATTATTCAATGCGCTGCCACACTAATACACTCATACTACTTCCCGGTCCTATGTAATCATTTCTGCATTGGTTCACTTTGTCTGGGACCGCCAATACACGCCAAAGGACAAAGATTGACTGGTTTAAGCAATGATTTATCTATAATTTTGTGTGGATCAGTTTGCTGTGGGCTTTTTTGCTTAATCATTTGATTTTGAATTTTAAAAAAGGATGGCAGCAAGTCTACAAAGAAGGTCACTATACTTCTGTTTTCTCATGAGATAGATGGGGTGGAATTTTTCAGCAATGAGGCTACTACTGTAATTAGGCTGATCTACTTCAATTTAATTTTGTTTACCCTCTGTGGTATACTTTGTTTTAAATTGTTAGACAGCCATCTTCCTTGTGCAAATGATTAAATGAAGATTTGAAGACTAAATTCCAAAACACCAGTCACTCCTATACTTGCACAGTTGAATACACGTGGTACGAACAGGCACCACACCAATTACACTATTCACGATGTTGCCAGAGGTTCAGCCCACAGAACTTTACAACTGCATCTATTGCAATTTTGGTTTTCTACAGCACCGCTGGTAAGCACATAGGCATCTCCTATTGCGTAAGTTTACTGACTAAATAACATCGAAATTAATATTCAAAAATCAAAAAGGAAAGAAAAAAAGGATGGCTTCTTTCTATTTCCCACACAATTCTCCTGACTCCCCTCTGGGCCTGAAGAACTTGGTTCCTTTCAACATGCCTCAGTGATCAGCTAAATGTAATGAGATGAATGACTTGTCTGCACCAGGAAGCCAGTATGCAGCCATGCACAGGGACAGACCGCCAGTGCGCTACCTACTTCTCACCAACTCCTCCTGTGGGCATTCCTGAAGCGGAACAAGCTAGAGCCCAAACTCTCTTAAGAATGTCCATATGTGGAATCACTGAAGAGTAGATAATGCACTATAAATCAAGTTTCCCTTCCTTCAGCAGATAAAACCTAGGGAATTTCATTTCACAGCTGGAATCCATCCCTGAAAATAGCAATAAGACAAACTATGATAGCTTTGTATTGGATGCAGAGGGAAAAGAAATAGAGGAAAACACAGGTAGCTGAAAATACCCTGATTTAAAGCTTCTGGCTCTCAGAAACAACACACAAATCTTTGTTTCTGCGTGCACTTTCCAATTTACCAAAGCACCAAACTAAGAATAAAACTTTAAAAGCTGGTATATTACGAAATACTGCATTTGATACACATTAGGATGAGTTTCTAGGTACTATTTAAGTTTTCCAAAAAGAGCTAGGCATACATTTCTGCTTCAAAATGCATTGATGAAGAACAGCAAAGCATTAAAATAATTCAATATTCAAGAAAAGCCAATGTATGACTATCAATAAACCCCACCTTTTTTTATTTAGCAATTCATATTCAGAAAGTGTCTCTCTTCTCTCACAATACAGTATAGGAAATGCATACATCACAGAGACAAAAAAGCCCACTGAGGAAAATAAGCCACACCCCATATTAATTCTGAATGCATCTGATAAATAACGATCTATGTTTAGTCCAGACCAGCAATGGCTTTCAACCCTGCAAGGCCGGAAAAAATGAAGTATATTAATTTGTTTGTTTTCATTTGACATTTTTAAAGCTCTGCACACTTCTGGTGACTTTAAATCCTGTTGAGAAGTCAATACAAATGTAGAAAGGAAACATAAAAACATACACTGATCAAAGCAATCTTGATGGAGATACTGATTGAAACACAGTGATTTAACGAGAACAAGCCATTGCCTGATGAATCCTATAAAACGAGATAATGGAACCATATTGCAGAAACCACTTTGACTTCTTAGTATTCCAGGACCATCAATCATCATATAGACATTCAGTTATAATTGCATAGGAGCGTGTAAAAAACCTCTTTGGGGTAGATGCCCACCTAGCCAAGCTACAGCATGGCTGAAATTACTGCAGCTGTAGATCATTAGGGTAGAATTGCATGTGGCAAGAATAAAGTAATGAAGCAAGATAAAACTTAATTTTTCATTTTGTTAAGGAGATTAACTGGCAAACACGAGACAAAGGAAAAAAATCAAAATTATGATTTTAGCATTAAGTAAGATAGATGTAGAAATAAAAAATCTGAAGTCTCTTCCTCTCCTGCAACTTTTGTACAACACAGATGAAGACATACAACTCCCAAATCTACTCCACTGAAATACACGTTTATTTCTCCAAACATGCTTGTGCTCTGGGTGTAACTGTAATATTTGGCTTTTAGGAAGCTTTTATGCATCAGAAAGCTACAAAAAAAAAAAAAGTTCCAAAGTCTTAGTTTGACCACTATTATTGAAGAGAGTAATACAGAGTAGTAATAAGAGTAAAGACAGTAATACAGTCAGATCAATATATTATACATTCTCATAAAAACCTGTGTGCTATCATAACAGTGAATAGATACTCTAGCAACATGAAATTAAATTAGAATCAGAAAGAGACAGGCAAGGACACCAAAGGATAAATACGTCTCAGCCTGCCAGCTGAAACTGTCACAAGCAAAGAAAATAGGTTTCAGGTCTTTAGTGACACAAGAAACAGGGAGCAGCAGGGTGGGAAAAGTATTCTGGGATATGGAAGTGTTGCCAAAGCAAAGCCCAGGGCACCCGGGACACGAAAACCAGTGCTATTGAGACCATTATTAAGGCTTCCTTTTTCTGACTCCTTACCAACACCCAAGAAGATTAAAACCACCACCAAACACTAGAAATAAACATTTCATTTTAAATTTGATGCTGCAGCTACTGATAAATTTGAATATTTCTGTAGGTGACCTTAATAAAACTACTTGGTTTGCACAGGGCAGAAGGGAGAAAAATGTTTTGAGCATTTACACCTAAAGCTTAAAAAGTGACTCCTGCTCTGAGATTCTGGGGTTACTGGGACAAGTTTAGGAACAGTTAAACCAAACTACACAAGGCTGGAAATTTAGTTCTGTAGTTTTCATTCTGCAGGAAGCTTTCAAAGATCCACAAATGAGTTTGTGATTATTATTATGGGCTGCATATATCATCTCTGTCAGAAAAATAGTATGATTCCAGTTCAGTTTAGTGTGGGCAAAGATGTGCATCATAGTAACATCAAAACCAGTTCAATAGCAGAGGATATTTTTTGTGCAAACTGACTGGGATTTTGAGCAGAGGATAGTTTGGGGAGTGTTAATGCTCATTTCATAGGGAATAATCTCATCACTAAGTTAACAAACTTACCACTATCCATGATGATTACTGTCAAAGCAGGGAACTTGCAAGTATCAAGTCTGTAAATAAAAGAGGAAACACACTGTTGAGTTTGTGAAGTATGATGACCTTGGAAAACTTGCTCTTAATTCCCAAATATTGTTAGAAATATATCAGTGCATGCAGACCAATTTCAGTAGTATCCAAAAAAACAAAAAGATAACTCTTGTGAAATGGTGAATGCTTTAACCTTTTTCAAGGCTTTCCATATTTATAATATGCAAAAATACAAATATGAAATAGGTGTGTATCATTTTAAACAAACCTGCAACCTCTGTTTTACCTAATTGAACCTGAAAGGTATTACATTCTCCACTGTAATTACTTATACCTTATCTAAGACTTAAATTCACTCTGCAGAGATCATCAAGTCAACTCATTATCCTCAGTCTACGGATCAGATTTTTTGAAATCAGAATGAACACATGCAAATTCATTCAGAGTCTGCTACTGATTAAAAGAGGATACCTGCATAAAGTTCAAGGGCAGAACAAGACCTGCAATTTGGCAAAGGAACTTGCAAGACATAAGAGGATCCCAACCTGCCCTACAAGAACTTACATGTACTTTATACCTCACCTTGGAAGGAGAACAGACAGAGATGTTCTCAGTCAAGAAAGTGCCTGAAGCTCATTGCACCCACCAGGCAGACAGCCAACAAGAACTGCATCTGAAGGCAGCAACAGTAGCTTGAGGGACTGTTTTCAGTTTGTTGGAGTCTTTGTTAGTATGGGAGAAGTTAAGAAAATAAAAGCTTTCAGCAAAGTATGAGAAAGGTGCAGCTGTCTAACCAAGTTGGTAGAAGACCACAGAGTTAAAGTTGTTGTTTTTTCACTAATAAATTATCTACTCCTAAGGTTAGCATCAGTTCTACTTCAGAGGCTAGGTTACACATCCACATATCATACCATATTAATGGTATTGGTAAATATGGTAATATTAACTCTCCATAAAACCAAAACCTCATAAGCAAATCTCTCCATAAAACAAAATAAAACAAAACAAAACAACTATGCACAAAGTTTGGCCATAGCTCCTGTAATAAACACAGACAGAAAGTTAAGAATTCCAGCATGGCCCGTCCAACTGTAATTGGTCATGCAAGAGCAGACTGTAGTATTTGCAACCACTGCCGCTGAAGTGAATGGAGCTCTATAAGGACATTCCAGTCTGTTAACAAAACTGTAGGATTGAGACTAGAAGACGTGGGATGGAGAAGTAAAATGATTTCAAAGCAAGTTCATCAAATCTCTGTAAAGACAAACAAATGTGAATAAACAGCAGACATTAAATCACTCTTAAATCCCACCACCATAGTGTTTAGCTTTTCATTACTAAGTATTGTAGGGTAACAGAAGCAGAGGGTTTAAAAAAAGCTCTTCAGAATATATAACACCTCTTTTTATAACCTGAATTTTTTTTAGCAGACTACACAAAGACAAAACCACCTTTGCCACTTGCTTCTTGAATAAAATGAAAATTAGCGTCATTTTCTGGGTAGTCACGTTGTTACAAGCCAAGCATCTGTGCTGAAGAAATTTCTAAGCTTTTAATAATAAACAGGTCATCAAAAAAAAATTGGCTACTAGTGTAACTATTCTCTTCATCTGCTACATCATGAGTTTCTGTCACCCTTTATTACTCTCCATTTTCAGGTGGCTGCTTTTCCAATAGGTCCTCAAATAAGACCCACAGCAAAGGAAGAGCAAGACCCATGAGTGCTCACTCGCTCCGTTGAGCTGCAGTAATACAGTGCATGAAATGCACCTTGCCAGGCTTCCCCTCGCAAATGGGGACATGTTTCTGCATTGAATTTTGGTCAGTCTTTAATATTTCACCCTTTTAACGAATAACTTGGGTGTGGATTTCAACAACATTAAAAAAAAGAGCAAAACACAGCCATCTACATCCATGCTTACGGTGTCACAACTAGACGGCTGTGCCTACTGGGAACTGTGGTGGAAACAAGGGGATTAATTTCTCTCTCCTCTGCTATGGGACTTCTTCCACCAGGAGCAGAGTGAGAGCCTAGGCATGCAGTGCTGCCTAGGGAACAGACTGCAGAGGAAACGCTTGGGTTTTTGCCCTCTACTTAACTGCCTGTCCTGGCTTGAGGTAAAACAGAACCAATTTTCTGTTCAGTAATTTTACTTTGCAGCTAAGCCTCTTCTAACTAACTGAACTGTCTGAAATTAACGGTGTATTTTTAAGACAGCGTCCACTTCCAGAGTGCTAAGACCTGATTGTTTCTAATTTATGCCAAGGAATGGTATACAGAAAGGCTCCCGCTTATACTTACTGCTATAATAACCAAGGTCACCTAACTTCATTATTTGCCCCACTGGAGGGTCAGAAGCAGAAAAGTGTAAAGGGGTTGCATCCGTGGGGAGGAGGGGACAGGACAGGTGACCCAAAACTGACTATCAGGGTATTCCATCCCATCTGCATCATGCGTTCCTCAGTATGAAGGATCAAAGGGTCAGCACTCTTACTTCAATGGCTGATGTCCAAGGAGGACTTTGTCTGTTCATCTGCCGTTCATCCCAATCTGTGTATTCCTGACTCCAAATCCAGAATCCAGTTCCCGTTCGTCACTGAGACCAGTCTGGGACTTTCCCAGTGCTTGCCAGTGACATGATCATGATCATCATCCTGGGAGCTTGACACGGAAATGAGAGAAGCACCCCATTGTGACTGGCCCAGATGCATGCACCCTTGGCACAGACTACCTCAGGAGAGGAGGGGGAGAGCATCTATCATTTGTTTCAGTGGCAAGGCCAGCCCAAATCACCACACTGCCCCTTCTCCTAAAGGGAAGGAGCTTAATTATAGTTTGGTCCTTCACTCTCTGACAGTCTTGGTTCAAATTTACTAAATAGTTCAAAGGTTGTTTGGAAGAAGGGACTGAACAAAGACAAGTACACAAATCTTTTGTACCTTCGTAAACCAGCTAATAAAACTGAAGAGGGCTGGCAACACTACAGGAACACCTTGACTTGCTACTGACTCATTTATTCCTCTACCCAACTCTTTATTTAGTTTCCTGCTTTTAAGTCTTCATGAACCTTACTGAAGGCTAGAATGGTCCTGTGGTGTCAGAGCAATGTTTTTCATAATGCAAGAACAAAAAAACCCTACAGATAGTATCTTACTAGTAAGACTACTGTTTGCCATTTCAGCAATTCCTCTTCCAACTATCCTCTATACATTATCCCCTCTACACACTCCAAGAAGTTATACATCACCTTAGATTTGCCTGTGAAAAAGTGACAACACTGTGGACAACATGGATAACACTATAGGCAAGCTGATGTGCCTGACCAATAAGTGATTGGTCACACTTGGAACTTGACACATACTTGGATATTGACATAT
This sequence comes from Numenius arquata, assembly GCF_964106895.1. Classification (NCBI taxonomy): domain Eukaryota; kingdom Metazoa; phylum Chordata; class Aves; order Charadriiformes; family Scolopacidae; genus Numenius; species Numenius arquata. Next base: position 48,696,740 of record NC_133576.1, read on the forward strand.
TGGTCATATACGTGGAACAAATACATTTCTTTCCACAAGTAACCTAAGCATTTTTTCCTCAATCCTGAAAGTGCCCAGACCTTGTATACACTATGTATAAACACAAAGCATAGAATATTTTCATACACATTTTCAAAACTGGTAATCATATTCCAGCTGTGCAGCATATCCCTTAAATTAGGAAGCTAATTAATCTCAGCATTAAAAATTGTTGGCTCAAGACAATATTTCTGCAAGGATCTGTTGCATTTGTTAAGATAACCATATTCGGTTGGCAGGTACACCTCTTCTGGGTGCATTTCCTGACTACAAGTTTAATGGAAACTTGTGTGGAGCACATACCATTAAAGGACAGAGGATCTGATGGAGGGCAGACAAGTCCGAACTGCCCTCACTATTCTCACTCACTGACTGTCATGTACCCTAGGGAGACAGAACATAAAGACCAAAGTGGGTCCTTAAGGGAAGGGATTACAAAGAGAAAGCAAAATAAGAATAACATAAAGCAGCAGCAGTATTTTCCCTCACTCAGTTTCTCACCTGCTGCGTTAATAGGGACTTAGAACACTGCAAGGCCATCATGGTCCTCTCACAACAATGTGCATTACAGTAGCCAGATAGGGAAGAGGCTTTTTTCATTCTGCAATACAACTCTGACAGGGGATACAGCTATTAATTTTTGTTTTGTAATCTCTACAATTAATGAGACCACTGGGATGCAATTTACAACCAGATGCCACATGGAGCTATAAAATTTTTTAAAGTTACAAATATTTTGGTTCCTCTGGAGCTTTTTATGAAAGCAAGTACATTCAAGGGACACTGCTAACTAAAACATCAGTAGATATTCAGTCTAAAAATAAACACCCCTTTTCTAGTCCCCAGTCCCAAACCAGGTGCTATGCAACAACTGAAACACTCCTGTGGGAGGTTTGTTTAGAAGAAAAATGAAAATATCAAATAATTACACAGGAAGACAGATGATAATTATCTGACTGCCATTTATTCAAAATGTGTTATGTGCCTACCTAAAAATCCCAGTCCCACCACATGTGCCTTTTACATCCTTGGAAAAAGTGTTACAGAAGACCACAATTTTAATTATTATAATCTGTTTCAAAAGAACTTTTTCCCCAGGAAAAGTGCACAAAATTATTTACATGGATTCAAGTGCTGGAGAAATTTATTGTTTTTTCTCTGAACAGGAAAGTCCACAGTTTAAGGGTATGGGAGAAGCCTGTATTTATTAAGTTCGGTTTGCTTGCAACAGCAAGGTTTTCCAGGAAATACGAGTGGGAATAAAGAGGGATGCAACACTTTGGAAACTACTCTATCAGACAAGGACACAAAACATTTGTCCCACCTGACACTACATGGCACAAGGATAAGAGTGAAATAGAGAACTGAAAAAATACCTCTGCTTTGTAGGCACCATTCAGTCACAGCATTAAAACCCATTATCATTAATTTTGATTACACGTGGACCCGAAACCACAGGCCAGATCACTAAAAGAAACCTGTATTTAGCATTCTGCCATTAGGTCTTCAAACCAATAAAATACATCATTACTCACAGAACTAGCATGCTGAGTACAACTCTCAAACACCGCCCTGTTGGCAAAGAGAAGGTGGTTCCTCATGACTGCAGCTGGACAGGACTTCAGCTGCCTGAGACTAAAGTCTAAGCTTCTGCCTCAACTCCCATTACCTCTTCTTTACTTAGGTTTTTTTTGTTGTTTTAAAGCCGTGATAATATTCTGGCTGGTTATTCTCTGGTTACTTCCAGGCTCCTCCAGTACAAAGGGGGAGTTGCTATAAGCTAAGCTATCTCTTCCTTCCCCTCCCCCTCAAAACCAGGCAAGAACATTTTCCTGATACACACATTTTGGTGAGTAGGACATCTGAGAGGAGAAGTAACAACATCCTCCATTTGGCGAGGGAAAATTTTGGTGGGTTTCATTGTTTTAAAGTGCATGAGAACTATCTGAGGCAGTTCCTGGATGGCATAATTGAATGAACACGTAGGTAACTATCTGTATTGAAACCAGAATTTCACAAATCCTCGAGAGACCATGCCCTTCTAAGCAGCCTACACAGCAGCATTTCAGACACCCCGGTCTTCTGTAAGCTACTGTTAAAAGACATTGCTTTAGGTTAGACAATATCACTATGCTTTGGGAATTAAAATTTGGAGTATTTAACTTGATAATCCATTAAGTGCTGACACAATAACCAATTCCTCTCCTCCTTTTTCAAGTGGAAATGGTGAACAATTAAATAAATCTTTCACAGTAGGAAGTATTTTTATCCTGATTTTGTTTGGACATAAAACTAATGATACTGAGTTACTTATCCATTCCTCTTTCTGTTCCCCTCCAATACCTTTAAACTAAATCTGACACTGAGATTTCTTCTTCTGTGCTCCCATAAGTTTTCCATGAAAATCAATGACCAAGAAGAACAGAGAAAACCCATTAATGTTCTCACTGAAGTAAAGATGGGCTTTACCAATTGTGGCAGCATCTCAGGAACCACAGTGTCTTTGGCGGCTGTAAATCATTATCCATTTTCACCGGCATAAAGTAGGTAGTCAGAAAGCATACACCATGCTCAGGAACAGCTACAGCTTGTACAGACCTTTGCGAACTGGTACGTCAAAAAAAGCTGAAGAGATGAGAACAGGTAAAGAGCGCAGCCAGCACGTTAGAGGTGTCAGAATATTGTGGTAATTTGGGTTAGGGTCACAGGAATAAGTATGTTAGAGAATAGAAGAGAACTGAGATGAATAAAGTAGGAAAGGGCAAAAGGTAACAGACAGGAAAACAGCTTCATTATAGCTCTGGTGCTCACTGACCTAATTACTGTTTAAGTGTCAGCTTCCAAATCAAACTCAAGTTGTCAGCTACTTTGATATTATCTAGTCTAACTTAGGCTTGAATAGTTGGACTCTATCCAACACAAGTACAGTGGCCATGAATAATAACCTCTAAGTGCATCATGTTTATCTCTATCCATGACTATACTCACATTAGCCAGGAACGCAGAGCAATAGGAGTGGATCTTAAGAACAAAACAGTCGGTGCTGAGGGCCCAACATGAACACATCACATACATTGAGAATTTTACATTGGGGTACCTCTAATTTGATTCCATGAGCTGAACACGGTGCAGCAGTGGGACTGCAACAGGTAGGCTATTGGAGCATATCTTCTGGTTTACTTTCATCCAAAAGTAATTCAGTCTGAGTGCTTTGAAATGATTCCACAACACAAACCAAAGCACAGTCACTGATGACAATTGGGAGTTTTGCTTCCAAAGCATGCTCCTAATCTGAACCAAAATGCTACTGTAGATACACTCAATGTGTACTGTATGACTACACTCAAAGCAGCAAGAAGCTGTGAGGAAGGAAGCTCTAGATAAACGATTCCTCAATAAAGAACCAAAGGTTGTTACGGGGTGACAGTGAATGTCTGGCAAAACTTCCTGCGGAGCTACAAAATTACTTTGACAGACAAGCTGACCAAAAAAAAGAAGTAAGGTGAGGCCCTCCCTCAAACAAAAAACCCAAACCAAACCAACAAAAAACAAACCTCAGAAACAAAAAAAACTCACCACAGCAAAAGAGATTTCTGAAGCAGTCTGTGTGCTTGTTTCTTGTCTTCAAATGTTGTGTTCTCACTGTGGAAATTAAATACTGCTAATACACAGGATATCACAGAGCCCAATCTAAGAGCTAAAAACCTGAAATACCAGACTGTTTGCTCAGGAACACCGGAAAAAAGGAGACATATATAGCTAACCTGGGAACTAGGAGACAACGTAGCCAACCCCTCACCTCCCCCTGCAAAACTCCACAAACAAAAAAGCACATTCTGCCCCTCCACACCCAAAGAGCGGAAACTTGCAGTTACACACTACAAAATCAACAGTTTATGATCACCATTATCAATACTTTCAAAAACTTCCTCTCCAAAACGTTATCAGTTTTTAAAATAATAAAATAACACACAAAGTCAATACACAGTAATCCAGAGAATCTACACTATGATCCTTCTGCCTCATATTTACAGGTGAAGTTTTAAATAATGTATTGATAAATTCTTATGTTATATTAGTAAAGTGACAGCTGCTTATTGAATAGCTATCATGTTGTGTTTGGGTTTTTGTTTTTGTTTTTTTTTAATTTATAGTAAAGTAAAACAATCAATGGGCCTGCTAGCTCTTTTCAAGAAAAAAACCACATGAACCATATCAGAATTGCTGGGGACTGTTTTCTTTATTACATGTTTTCACTCACAGCCTCCCTAAACTAGAAGCAGCTTTGCATGTGCACTCATTTTATTTCCCTCCCCTGTTTTGTCCCCGTTTTCAGACAAATGAAACATTTGCACGTTTTGTGAATTACAAACAAGCCAACTTTCATTTTGCAGTTCAGACCGTCTCCTGATGCTTTACACACAACAAACTGAGGAACGTTACTCAGAAGGTCTAAACTCCAGCTGGAAACTGGATTATATACGGATTAATAATGACATGCTGCTTTTATTTAAAAAAAAAAAGAAAAAAGAAAAAAATCCTTTGTGTTAAAATAATCACTGTGTAACAAACCACACAGTTCAGAGAAGGCAGACATTCAGCTGGTCTAATCATAACACACGGAGCCTGTCTGGATAAATTAGTCCCTTGGCTATGTACCTATGACCAGAAAAGAGAAGATAAACACATTACAGCTAACCATTATTTCTCACAACATGAGAAACAGAAGGGAACCCACTGGCCTAAACTGACATAGATGAAAATAAATCAAAGGACCTGAATTTTCATATAGGGCCTAAGTTATGGAACTTGTTGTCGTAAAATGCTGTTCAAGAAAAAAGTAGAAGTAGAATTAAAAAACAGAAAGGAAATAAACAAGGGAGAGGTTTGGTGATTGTTTTAACAAAATTATGCAGATGTATCCTTTATCCCATGAAGTTTCCAATCTACTAATAATCAGCATTTTACCAAGGAAGGCTCACTCTGTCCATGCTCTGCTCCAATACTGTTTCCACAGCATCTCCTGCCAGTGGCTGGCACAATACACAACGCCAGGCTGACTTTTCGGCTGATTCACTATAGCAATTCTTACTTACGTTCTCCAGTATGCTAAAATGACTAATCATTTACCTTCCAACAATGCCAAAATGGCTAACCATTTAGCTTCCAACAACCTTCACATTATTGATACCTAGTTTAGCACCTTCTACGGTTTGTGGCTAGACATAATGTCCCAAAAGTTTCAACCATTCGCTAAAGCTCAGGAGCCAGTTGACCTTCAGATTTTAGTATTATGCAGTTTTTCAAAGAAAGTATGTATTATTATATATACACACAAGAGACACCACATATACCTTTTATTGGCAACTACCTGGCTATGAAAGGAGGGAAGCAGTCCAGTGACCAGTATGGAGTAACTAACTATATCCAGTTCCTCTCCAAAGTGGTTTAAAACTGGATTAGACCAGGGGAGTAAATACCAGTACATAGAAATCGAGTTGATAGATGGCAAGTGGTCTCTCCTTGCTCACTCTCTACAGTCCCCTTTTTTCATTCGGCTCTGGGTCTCCCATCTGCCCCCAAACCATCAAAACATTCAGAATAAGCAGAAAGTAGATTATAGCAGTGCTGTCAGCCTTTTAAAAGCATTTATGTTTATTTAAACAAACAAACAAAGAGTACTACCTTTACTTCAGATTATACCTCTCCAGACATGAGAGAGAAGGGCCAAGCAACAGTACCTGGGCACAGTCCATTCACAAGAAAATAACTTCATTGCAGGTACAATGTTTCTCCACTCAGCAAAGGTCTCAAGACCAAAGCTAAAAATGTACCATTTTTCCCCCTTTGAAACTCCTACAGATACTTTCTTCCCCAACACAACTTAAAAAGCAAAACCATGACCCAAATGTCACAAATAATACCTTTATGGATTTTCCAATAACACAAACTGGCTGTACAAAATTCAGCCTCCAACTGTATCAGTCTGTATCCAATATCTAAGTCTCTTTTTCTCACAGATGATTCCATACATTTGAAAAAAATTATCTTCAACTCACTGAAGTTTTTCTTGAAATTGTTACAATACAGTGAAGGGCAAGGAACAATTGTTATTTTTTAAAATTGGTTTCCCTCTAAATTATCACTATTTTTCAAGCTATTTCACTATTAATTATATTTTCACTATTTTATAAATATAAATATAAAATATTTATAAATATATATTATATAAATATTTTCACTATTAAAAAAACTCATAAAGATTCCAGATCTCAAAATGTACATTTCTGTAGCCAAAAGAAACTGGGATAATTTCACACTGGCATCTTTGTTTTGTATGCAATAATTTTATAACAAACATAAGCCTAATTCATAAAGTTTATTTTGCTTTTCTGTGATGAGGCAAAGGTGAAGCAAATATTCTGGTCTGTACAGAAATTGCATTTAGAACTTGTTTGGTAGGCCACTGTTTTACACCTCATTTAACTTAGAAAAATTAGCCAGAAAACAATAAAAAGTAATTTCTTTGTGAAGTGCTAAACTAAGCTAGAGAAATGTGCAAACAAAGCCTTCTCTTCCAAATATTTGTGCACCATCAACATGTTTTAATACAAATTTCCACCTTGCCTGTCTTCCCCTGAAGCAAGGCACACGTGACAGTACTTCAGAGCACGTTTTAACGGGATTTTCCAGTCAACCAAAAATCAAATTGCACAAAGCGATGGAAGAGTCATAAATACATATTTCATCTTATTGAATTATATGGTAACTAGGGAAAAGATAATGAGGCAAAACTCCTTTACAGATTTTTATGAAGTTTTCTGTCACATTGGGAAACTGCATAAAGAGAGTGCTCAGAAAGGTGTACACCACCAGAATCCACAGAACAGCTGCAGTCACACTCCTCAGTAAAAAAGAAGGGTAAACAGCCCTACAAAGTAGGAAAAAAAAAAAAAAAAAGATTTTTTTTTAATACTGCTACTTCCCTCTCTCACAACACCCCTACCCATTTCCCCTCACATCAGCTTTACCTGAATTTCCAACTATGTTAAGCTGCACACATTATGACTGTCTTTTTTTATTGCATTACACTTAATTTTTTCTAAGTAGGATTTGAAAAAACCTGCACACAAAAGTGCTCCAGCTCATTTACACACATATATATAATACCATACGTATAATATATATGCACACTGATGTTTTGGATTCAGCCTTGAAGAGGAGTCAAGGAATTTCTCCTCGCTTCCTCCCACCGCTTCCCACCCTTTACTGGGGATCAGAGCCCCCAGTGTGGGCTGATGCAGTTCTGTATCCTGTACTACAGCTTCCCACCTCTCCCACCGACCTTCCTCTCCTCTCTCTGGCCCTTTGCTCTCAGAGACGGCCACAGAAAGGAAGTATGAACTTCCTAGACTGTATCTGCCACTGAAGCCAACCTACTGGCTAATTAGTATTGCACCCCTCCTTAGTTACCTTGTAGTCTTAATGACATAGATTACATTTGGTTTAATAACACTGAAATCAAGTATCAATTTTTCTTTTAAATGGGTACAATTCTGTAAGAATTACTAGAAACGCAAAAATTGAAAACTTCAACAGTATTTCTTTTCAAAGTTTGTTAACACAGTTTTCCTATTTTGAGGTTGTTTTCCTTCAGTAAAAGACCTTTGTGTCTACCTGGGGTTTCCTCATGTCCTCTATTGGTCCTTTCCAATCAACTACTACAGAACAGTAGAAAACGTTAAATTCATGGAAGTTTTCCTAAAGAAAGCACGCTAGTATAGAGGATAGAGCCATTCTGAACAACGTAACTCGAGAAAAGACTGGAAGACAAATTAACATCTAATTCAAATTTGTCATTTGTGAAGAAATAAATACCACAGTAAAGCTTTAAGTCACAGCTTATAGCTGATCAACTCTACAGCGTAAATTCACAGGAAAAGAAGCTGCATGAGTTCCAGCAGTCACAAAACTACCAGTATCAGGGCATACTTATGAAGAGTTTTCCCACGCTTCCCAGGACTGTGAAAACAATAAAGCAGCTCCCAAAACTAAACCAGTAATTCTACTGACACTCTCCTACTCCTTATGAAGTGATTCAGTACAATACCCATTCTGCCTGTGAGTAGGAAGCACAAAGAAGTATGTAACAAAAACAATCCAGAACAATTTTAGCTTTAGAAATCAGATTTAAGGCAAGAAAAATTTTACACTTATTGAAGTTCCTAACACTGACATGCCAAACTAATGTGTCAAATTTGTGTGCAATTAACTGTATTTGAAGATATAATTTATCTTAGTTATGTCAAAAGCATATACAGAATTAAAATGAAGTTAATTCTTGAAAACTTCTTTCACAACTGAAAGACCCTCTACAGGATGTAATATGTCTAACATTTGATCTTGGAAGATTTAAAGGGTGTCCTCACCTAAAAGAAGCTGTATACCTACTACAGCACCTAGAGAACATGAAGGAGGAGAAGGGTCTTCTCATGCAAACAAGCATGTCACTGATATTTTTTTAAATCTAGTAATTTTGTTGTATTCGTTTACATACGTAATACACTGCAGAAGTCATTGGAGAACCTTCTAAGACATGATGCCCACCAGCAGGGGCACCTCCACCTTTTGTATTTCGGGTATAGATCACTTCACCCTCACAAAAAATATCATAGAACCATAAAGCGGCCCAGGTTAGAAGGAACCTCAAAAGATCATCTGGTCCAACCTTTCGTGGAAAAGGGAGCCCAGATGAGGTTATCTAGCACCCTGTCCAATTGCATCTTGAAAACCTCCAGTGACGGGGACTTCACCATGTCCCTGGGGAGGTTGTTCAGTGAATGACTGTTCTCACTGTAAAAAATTTCTTTCTTATGTTGAGATGAAAACTTCAGTCAAACCTTTGCCAAGAGTTCCTGAAGAACAGTCACAGTGAAAGTGCTTTTATACCTCTGTTTTTCTGAGACAACTGCAGATCTGATGAGCTTGTGGTTGGGCACTGCTTTACAGGTTGTCATAAGAGGCCTTTCCATAAAAGATGAGTTTGTTCACCTTTCTTCTCACTTTCTGAGTTTAACCCCAAGATCTGTTCACCAGGTTCTTGGCCCTCTTGAGGAATTTCCTTGTATCTTCCTCCTTGAGCAGTTTGTTGCTGTTCTTCAACGATGTCAGCAGAGAAAGATACTGTAACACTGCTGCTTCACTGACAGTTTTGGAGTCAGCACTTATATCAGTCTCAGCTAAAGCTGCTGTGGAAGGTAGGTAGTCCCCACACACAGCAACATAGTCCCACTCCCTCCCTTGAGTCAATACAAGGTCTGGCTGGTAGCTCCCAAGGCCAGCCAGGGGCAGCCTGGTAGAAAGTCTTTTGGGTGCGTGTGTGTCAGTATGCTTGTTCTAGCTTAGCTGGTTTAATTCTAAAGCAAATCAGCTTCCCGGTTCAGTTGACTGCACAGCATTGAGAGTGCTAGTGCCAGCACGAGGGAAGCAGCAAGGAAGGAGGGAAAAAGCAAGAACTCTTGTTTTCAGGCAGCAGGACAAGCTTAGATCAGTTAAGCTGCTTAAAAAGCCACACACTCAGTTCTCCAGATTAAGCCATGCCTTTATTTTGCTGCTGCCCACAGCTCTGATAACCAAGAGTAGCAAACAGTACAGTGAATCCGTTTCATTTGTGATACTCAGAAGTGCTCAGCAGTACTGAAATAAAATGTCACGGACCGTGCTAATTTCAGCTGCCACAGGGGAAATCTATAGGAAGACAGGCAAGAGAGTTAGCTAACAATTCTGCTGTTGAGACCTCTCTCACCCCTTCCCCATAGCCATGAGAATGAAGACTAGGGACAGAAAGATGAACAGGAAGCTGCTTCTCCTCCCAGCTTTATTTAGCAAATAGTTTGAAGAGCAATACTCTGCAAATAAAAGCTGAAGAATATACACAAGGTCAGTAAATAGCACAGTGATATACCTGGAGGTACAGGCAGGTGCAAAAGTTCATGTCTGATGAAGCCTCTATTTCTGAATTTTCCTGGTAGCATTCCCATAAACTGCCTCACACCAGCAAGCTAACAAATTCACACTTTTTGAGCCAAAAAGGAATAGCTCTTCAATGTTGAGTAGTAAACATTTAGAAATACAGCTAATTGTAATAAATATTACACAGTTTAGACAGTTATATTAAACAGTTAATTTAAAAGTGAATCTTGAAACTGGTCCATGGCATTCATTCTTACATTACAGGAAAACAAAGAGCTCAGTAAAACAGGAACATCCAGAATTACAACAATAGGGTATAACGTCTTGGTGTAAACAAAAAAATCTCACCTACTCTAGAGTTCTGGCAAACATAGAAGTTCTGCAGTTTCAGGCAACAAAATGAATACTTTGCCAGGATTGCGAAGTTTTATCTACAATAAACTATTCCAATACTACCTTTCACATGGTCTCTCTCTGTATTTTAGTATCACTTAATCTGACTGCTGTTGGAGTAATCATATTGGTGCAGACTGACCACTACATTGAAAAACCGAAAGTATGCTGAGTGGGTGATCTTAAAATATGAGATGCCATCTTTCAAAAGTCATTTCAGAAGTGACATGAGAAGGTTGATTCAAATGCTTTAAAAGAAACACCCCATTAAGCAGATACACAGCACAATGTAATGTGTAAAATGTGAGTGACCTCAAACTTTCAAGATGCTATTTGCAGGGTAGTCTGTCTCTCCCCCATGTAAAGACATCTACCCTCAAAAAAATAATAAATAAAATTACACAAAGTAGCATTTTTAATTTGAAATCAGGAAACACTTCCGGTGTTACTATATTGTTCGGGAGTCTTAGCCCTGGATGCTAACTCCAGTATGTTGGGATTTGCAAATATGTTTCTTGTCTGATTTTACAAGTGTATTTCTGAACAGATGCTTTTATCCAAAGTTAAAGGTATTTTACATAATGATTATCTATCATTAAAAATAAGTGACAGCCTGAAATACATAGAAAATAGCTTTCAACAAATATGTTTCCTTATCAAGCCAAAACACATGGTGTGATTTTAGATGGCTAATATGTAATTTCTTTAACTGCCAGCATGAAGACAGGCTTTGCTTTTGAAATGTAGCTATTTTAATAATGCTATTCAGCAATGTTGATTAAAACACAGATCACTTGATAATCAGTACCATCAAAACTATTGGCAACAAGAAAACAGGCTAAGACTATTTCAGACCTCACAAACATATATCAAATTTTACTTAACAAGAATCAAAACAAAACAAAGTAAACAAGGAAAGGGTTGGGTATTGTCAGATTAGATTTTAAAAGGTCAAATAGTTACTGACATGTGAACTCAAATCAAAAATAGCTGGCAGGAGAACACGTATTAGACATTAGGTCATTTAATCCACTCCCTTGCCAGTTCTGTATTGTTCTCTACTGCACCATTGTAAGTGCTTTTGTTTATAATGTGGAAGAGAAGAGGAAGCAAGGGATGTTGGGGGATGAAAGTAGATTGTCTTTGGAGGCTGAAGCGAAAAAAAACATTAAAGAAACACGAGCCAGAGAGAGACAGCATCCTAGAAACACAGCTGATAAGAATAAATGAAAAAGCAAGATGAAAAGCAGCAGAGAAATTCAGAATTAAACTGAAAAACTGAAAGCAAAAGCTCATAACAGGATGGTGCAAGAAAATTGTTGCCTATAGGAACCTGGTGTCATTTGTTGAGTAGATGGGAAGAAACGAAGCATGTAAGATTTATGGGATTAATGGAAGAGGGAAGTGGAGAGGCAAAATGTCTTAGGTGTTTCCCAGGACTCATACCAAAGGTAAGTGGTAGCAACCGCATCTCTTGTTCCCCCACCCATCCAGCTGTTTATAAGAGCCACAGTCAAAACTAAGTCATAGATTTTGTTTTTTCAACCCAATTAATTCTGTGATCCACCTCACCAGATGGATACGGAAACGGTTATGCTATCACAAGTGAGAGAGGTCACAGAGGTAGGCAGGACACGATGATGGAAAAGAGGATATCAGGAAAAGGGGGTTAAAACAAAAATGGTTCACAATACTGTGGTCTAAAATAAGTTAACACTCTTTTCGAGTATGTTTGATCCCTGCTTTTGCCACAGAATTCATTCATGACTACACAAATTACTTAAAAACTGTTCTTTCAATGTGGACACTAGCTACATGCATTTTATTTTAGGGGTGCTTCTCCCAAAATGCAAGTGCTTGATTTGCAAAAGCACCATAGGCTCAGACAAGATATTCAATTTATTTGCACCTGTGCACTTAATATAAACCAGGACACTGAACTCAATACCCTGAAAACAAATCAGATCCTATCTGGACTAGATTTGATCTCCATAGTTTTATCTTTCATTCGTCATGTGGAGTGGGAGGATGTTTATTTTCTTGTCTTAGGAGAGTCTTGTCAAACAATTAAGGGGGATATTTGTCAGGTACTGGGATATTAAGGTGCTAAACACAGCAGAAGACACAAGGAAATTTATAATCCATAGTCAAAGCAGAATTCGAATGCAGATTTGAGTCATGTTCAGACAATAAGTCTTGACATCACACAACTAAAGTAACGAGGGTAAGATCAAAAAACTTCATCTCTTAAATACCTTGAGTATAACAGGATTTTAAAAGCAACAATCAGTATGTTATTACTTAATAGAGAACCGTAGTTCAACCTAGATGTATGAAAAGGCTGAATTAAAGTAGCTAAAACCCTTCAGTTCTCCTCTTCTTTATTTGTGAGTGCTTCTGGAAATGACAATATTAGTATAGTTAATCTATGGGTAATTATCTACTTCTAATAAAAGAAAACTGATGCCACTATATTATAATCTCAACATCAAAGATGCAATGCTTTGCCATTTGAGCCAATACATAACCTGCCAGCATTAGTTGCATGCAAATTTCTGGATGAACTTGCATGAGAAAGGGATAATCCCTGTTTTGCCCAGGGACTTCCTGATAATTGCTAATTCCAAGAAAATGAGATACTCAGGAATCCCAGGCTCTATCCCAATCTGTTTCAGAAAATCAAATCCTCTTGACCAAGAGAGGTTGAAGTGAGATGGGTGAACAGATGAGAAAAAAGTCTCACTCCTCTGTTTCCATGCTGCACTCTCACACAGAAATTCCCCATCCCCTCTTCTCTGTCTTCTAATCTTATTCCCTTGGTCCAGCTAGAACTGCTCTTGCAAACCCACCCTTACTGGATATGTCTACTCAAACGTCTAGTCACCTCTCACACTTGTAAAACTCTCCCACAGCAGCTTTATCAGTGGCACTCCCTCTGTTCAACACAAGACCCACGATGTACAACACCGTAGTTGCGCAATCCCTTTACACAGGTGTGTGCGTGGCTATGTGTATTTATACACATATGTACATAAAAAACCCCAGTGTTTTTACATACATACTTATATTCATTCATATACAAAAAAACCAAACAACTCTTTCCCTCCCCGTTACACACCTTTGCTTGAGCTAGCATCAGCATCCCTACGGCAGCGCAGAGAACCAGATGCAAGCACTAACTAGGTTACTCAGAAAAAGTGTTTAAAAGGTTAGTGTGAATCTGTGGGTAATGCTCCATGCCACTTATCCCACTGCTGTATAAACAATGATGCCAGCATGGGGAGCAGATGGTACACAAGGTGGGAACCAGCAGCAAGGCTGCTGAAAAGCATGACTAGTTTTGGGTTTTTTTCAATGACACCGCCAGCCTATAATAAAAAAAATGTCAGTGTTGATTTTAATCTAGAACACCAACATCTGCATAACTGTCCCTCTTTTACCCCAGACTTATCTATGACAATGGGGTTATGAAAACTTGAGATTCTTTCAAGTGTTTTCATTTATTTATAGCCTTCTCCCCTTTACTCACTGGGTCCATTCCTCTCCATTTTGTTTCCAACAAGCCTAACCACTGCTTGCTCTTTCACCCCTCATCCAATGCAACACCCAATCCCACTTTCAACCATGATGACACTGAGGCTCCCTGTGCCCCTCCTGTTTCCTGCGGATATGAACAAACCATTCCCTTGCCCGTGTTAGGCTAGGAGAGGTCCATCGGACCCCTGGAGAATCACACTCGTATGCTCAGTACACCTACCCATGCTCAGCATCTTTAAAGCTTCAGGGGCAGTGACTGCCCTGGCTACTGAAGATCTAATACCGATGGAGACTTTAGGTGACCTTGCCAAAAGTGAAAAAACTTTTAACAGGAATACGAAAGCTTCAGATGGTTGTGGCTGTACTTCGTGGTTTTGTTTTGGTGGTGGTTCTTTTTTAAAAACTTAAAATTTATTAGCTGCCTGTTTTGGAGACAACCATTAACCTCTTTCAAAAGAGAAAGTCCACAGGATTTTTCCTTTGTTAAATACAGCCAAAACATTTTCTTCCCTGGCTTCGCTGGAAATGGCACAAACCCCTCGAAAGAAGTTTCCCGCGCGGCCCCGCCGGCCCCAGCAGCCGCCGGAACCCGCCAAGGGGCGGAGGGCGGCCGGGGTGGGACGTTTCGCCCTTCTCCCCACCGAGGGCCTCCACGCCGGCACCCCCGGCCCCACGCACACGCCCAGGACACCCCACGGAGCCCTGCCCCGCTCAGGGGGGCGGCAGCGCCTCAGCCTCTGGGTACCGCCCCAAGCCCGCTCCGCTCCCGGGACACCCCGGCCCGGCCAGTTCTCCGCACCGGCCGCCCTGCGCCCCTCCACCCGGCCCAGCCGGCGGGACGGGGCCAGGAGTCCCCGCGGCGGCGAAGCACCACCCGCGCTGCTCCGCACTCACCGCTGCCGCCCGAGGCGGGGATCCGCTGAGCAGATAAGGTGCGGACGGCGGAGGTGGCCGAGCGCTGCCGGCCCCGCGGCTGCCGCCGCCCCGCTGCGCTGCCCCCGAACTCCCCACTGCCGGCCCGGCGGCGGAGCAGGCGACGCCACCGCGCATGCGCCGTGGGCCGCTCCCCCCGTGCCGGCCGCCAGGGGCCGCGAGGCGGGGGCGGCTGTGAGGCGGGGCGAGCCCCAGGGCGACCGGTCGTCCGCCCGCCGCAGCCCCCCTTTGCCCCACGGCCTTTTTCCTCCGCTGTGCCTTCAGCTGAGGCCTTTCCGCCGCCCACCTCGGGGGCCTCCCCTTGGCCCGGGACCCCGTTAAGGGTCGGAAACACGGGGTCGGCGGCCGTTGCCTCAGCGCTGACCCGGCCCAAACGCCCCCCAGGCGTTTCCAGTCATAAAGTTTGTATCAAATTTGTCTATAGCAGCCTTTTCTTGCGGTAGGGAAGTCACCTTCCCCCCTTTCCCCTCTGGCAATTGTGGCCTTTGATGGAGTGCTAAAAATTACACAAAAAGTTACAATTTTTCCATTCATGTGTCCCCGAGGGTGGTGGTGTGGGGCGGTGGGTCTTTTTTCACAGAAGTCTGGGCCTTTGGGTGGGCTCAGATCTCACCCCACAGTAGATGCATTTCAAGAACCCTACAACCCTAATGTTCCACATTAAAAATTAAAGGCAGGTTGGGTGGGTTTTTTTGTGCTTCTGAGAATTGGTGCTTGCTAACTTTTGGTCTTTCATCTGAAACCGAAAAGTTCGTTAGCTTAATTTTCTTGGCTTGTGACTAGTACCTTCATTTTTGCCTCTATGATTTTTATGGGATGCGTATGGAAAGAGGATAAGGATGCTCAGAAAATTCACAGCAAATTAATAATCCCCACCTGACTTCAAAGGTGCAGTTGTCAGTGGTGCAGTGGCCTGGTTATAAATGACTTAGGAACGATTCACAAAAATAGCAGCTTGGCTTGCCAGAGGAGAGATTGAGGTCTAAATGGTGTGGACTGTAAAATACCACTTATTCTGTGAAAATGGAAGTGAAGCTCCCAATAAATATGCAGTTTTTGAAGTTTACATTGCTGCTGCCTTCATATTCAATGCTCTGTGGCTTCAATTTTTGGTGGATTACTGTGCTGTATACCAGCAGTTTTTACCTTTAATTTTATATGAATAGACACCCGACAATCAGCAGAAAAAGGAGTGAGTTAATAGTACAGTCACAGAGACATTTAAGGAATAGAAAGACGAGACACAGTCTGCAATAGGTCAGACACGTCTCAGCTTCTTTAATGGATCTTGACCTATAATTAAAAGTTAATGCTTTCATATATGTCAACTGAGACCTGCCACTGAGACCATCAGGATATAAACAAAAGAAATTACATTAATATATCTGACAGTACTTTGACAGAATTATCTAGAAATTCAAATCCCTTCAGTCAATGGGAGACAAAATATCTCTGCTCTTTGAATGTTCGCTGAGGCCCTGACAATAAATGGTCATCAGTAAGTTCCTTATAAATTTCATATGTAGCTGAATCAATCAGGGTCATAATCAAGTTTAAGGAGAAAGAAAAAGATAAGGTGGTTGATAGTGGTTAATAGTAGTATTATATGTAATATGTCTTTCCTAGTTCATGGTTCTCTCAGTTTCTGAATCTTTATTATCCTCCATTGGTGTTTAGCGTGAGCTCTTCTAAACAAAAAAGACTTCAGTCTACAGAGGACAGTCTTTCTAATGTGCTGTTGAACTGATAGTCAAAAGTACTCTGCAGAATTAATTCCAGTCAGACATTAAAAAGTATTTCAATAAAGCCCTTAATCTTATCCATTCATTTCTGTCTGTGAAAGACAAAATCTGCATTAAAAAAAAAAAAAAATTCAACTAAACAGAAAATTTAATGTTGTCTACATAATTAGATTTTTATTTATTTTTTTAAAGCATCGATTTTTATCAAGACAACAGGTCAAAAAACAAAGCTGAGAGAAGGAAAGGGGCTTTGGAAATTACAAAATTGCGTTATGTTCTCTATAATACAACACCATTAGCAGTGTAATACTTACGCTTAGAGTTGAAAGGTTGAGAAGACAGAGACACACTGTACAAGCAGGGACTGTGTATAGAGAAGAAAAAAAGAATGTCCAAAATCATTTTCATAGACATGTTTCATTTTGTATTCCATTTTTCACAGTTAGATGTATATTTACTGAACATGAATTCTTATATGTTTATGATATTTTTTTACCTTTTCCACATGGAAAAATTGTAAAGCCATTTGATGTCTTGAGAATTATCACCTTTGTAAGTGACGTATACTTTCAGCCATCTGCAGAGACAAAAGAAGTTAGTCCTGAGTCATTTCTAAACTCCAGCAAGCCCTGGTTGCAAAAACTATCTCGGGTTATGGGTGATTTTCATAAATTACAACAATCAGCAGCGTTTTAGTTTGTCCTGAACACTAACCTACACTGAAATGGTTTCATTACTGGAAAAACATAAAATTGTTTTAAAGGTACTCCAGGTTGTTTCAGTTGCCCCTGGTCTGCAGCCAAAGTAGTACAATGTTTGCCAAGAGAACAGTGACATGTTAAGGACTGCCCAAGTGGCATGACAAAAAACGTATGATTTTCAAATGCTGATAGTCTGATGTTTCGAGGAATGTTTAAGTTTTGCCAATAGCAATTCAAAACTGAAGATGAAAATACCAATTTTTATATGCAGTGTTGACAGACTTTTAGCTCAATTTCTCTTTTCCAAAAGAAAACTTTCCTTTTTTTTTTTTTTTGCAAAAGCATCTTCAGTGCTACGAAGAAAGAATTCAGAGAAGACTCAAATACATTTAGAACAAAAGGTACCTATTAAATCATGGTATTGTAATTGCTTTTGAAATACAGATAACTTTATATTCTATTTACAGTTTGATCTGAATCATCAGAACATCATTTTTGAATTGTAGACACGTAATTCAGTAATCTAATCATTTATTTATTTTCTAAAATGAAACTGTTTTTTGTAATTCAATATACAGATACCAATTAGGCTTAAAGACAATAAAAATAAAAGACAGGGTATTATATGACTCAGCTGCAACTTTAAAAATATTTTACTAAATAAATGATGGGAAAGGTACAAATTTTAGAAACTGCCTGTATCGTAGACTAGAATATTCTTCAAAATAATGGCCTCAAGTTTGTACTAATATAATACCACTTGTAATTTCCATCATACGAACAAAAAATAGCAGCAAGTTCATTAGGTTGCTTGAGAGAGTAAGATACCTTCCTCGGGATTGTCTCGTCAGACCTTTTGCATTTTCTTGTAGGTGACTTGGACCAATTTTCATGTAAAAGGCTCTTCACACCTACCACAGCCTAATGCAGGTACTGTTGATGCTATCGTCCCTGCTGGTAAGTGAGAGTGGGAATATCTAGTGGCTTATTCTGGCCCTCTCACAAGACAGCAGCAGAGACAGTCCACCCTCTTCATCTCAGCCTCTTCCCTTCTGCTGTGTGAAGCAGCATTATGTTCTGGGTCCTCCTTCTTGTCCTTTCCCCACAGTTGGCTGTAACCTGGAAATTGTTTGGCAAATTGCTGCTGTTGTGAGAGAGAATGAAAGGGGCAAAGCAACTGCTCATGCAGAAGTGTGGCCGTAGGCAGCTGCAGCATTTTGAATTCAGGATGTGTATGGCTGAGTCATGAAACTTGGATTTGATTCCTAATCCTAATGCTACCAAAGTTGGCCCATTCTAAATCTAGGGCTTAACATTTTCTTCAGTGTCTTGACACCTGATTCTAATGCCATTATACCTAATGATGAAGCACTTTCCAGAGGTTTTCATTCTCTGTTATTCCCATCAACCAAAGGATCAGCCTGATTTCTTCCAAATACATAGAAAGCCAAATGGGAAACTGTGATCCTTCTCAATGATGAGGTTAGAGTTAAGAGCTACGGTGTCCACACACCCCTCTGAAATTTGTTTGCGGGGAACTGATGAGCTCTTCTGTGCACCTCTGAAATCCCCCATGAGCATTTTGGAGACCCATGGAAATCTGGAAATATGAGATGTGCACCACGTGAAGAAAAGAGGAGGAGAAGTCAAAGGCATATATGTAGGCAAGGCCTGAGAAAAAACACCAGCGAAAGAAAGGGACCTGTGGCCACTGCCTCCTAAAATATTTGTGGGAAGGGGCTGTTCAGCAACTTGTGTGGAAGCTAAGATTTATTAGGAGGCAGGTGAATGTGAAAGAAAGTACAGCAAAAGTGCAGTTATTGTGGTGGAAAGGTGTTTGAAATGTAGAAGACAGAAAAATAAAGAAAAATAGATTGGGCAAGTCTGTATCAAAGGCAGCTAATAGGGATAGGCAAAGAGACAGAAAATCTGATTCAGAAACTCTATTGGGAGAAAGAAGAAGCTTTGTCAATTGTTAAATTCATCTTTAAGGAATGAAGGAAACTCTCAGCCAGGTGCAAGCTATATGGATGTCTGGAATTCAACAATCTCCCTGCAGTTTGGCTGGACAACGGAGACAGGCACACAGCATTGTAGGTTAGGTCTCCAAGAATCTGCCTTTCTTTGGAAGGCAGGGAGGTTTTCTGTAATAATTTACTAACGCTTGCCACAGGTTGTTTGAATATGTAGTACTCGACCATATCTGTTTAACTTAATAGCAGGTGATTGGGAAATAACCTGGAAAGGCAATAGATGAAAAATTTCTTTATAGGGGCTAGGAGACAATATTTAACTTAATAATTATGTAGTACTTTCTGCCTTGATTCCAGATGCATTGCACAGTTTGTTTGTGAAGGCTTAGAGCCAAAAGCTCAAAAGGGCAATGAAAAAGTTAAAAAAGACTCTGTGAACAGAGGACAAGTAGTGTCGCAGCCATATTGGAAGAGAGCAAACTGTCATTGAGCCTTGCTGAAAGGAGTGGAGGCATAGAAGCAGGTCAATCCTTAAGTAGAATTCATTGGGGAAATCTAACAGTTATGCAAACTTTCTCCTCAGAAATCAATCAATTTTTAAAGATACAGTTTAATAAAATTTAAATTGGGAGAGGTATCTTTGTTCCAAGGTGGAATTGCCAGACAGAAAGAGACCCATTAGTACAGGTAATTGATTTGCTGTGTAGGTACTTTCCTTGGATTTTTGAAAATTAATTCAAATCCCTACTCTCCTACTTCAAATACATGAGGTGGGGAAACATTGGGTCCCATATCGTGGAGATGTCTCACTTTGTATAAAATTAAGTATTCACCAAAACAGCAGTAATAAACCCACCTGAAGGACCTAACTTCCTGTTAAGCTGAATGACTCTCAGTTTTCATGAAAAAGTCAAAAACCTCAGTTTCTTCCCAACTTCTGTTGTGGTATAGAAATAATTTTGAATTTTTATGTCATATCTGCTTTCTTATCTCTGAGTAAACAGTCATTTGATTTAAAAAAGATTGTCATTGGCAATTACACGATCACTTCTAACTCCAGGGTACCTTCTGGAAGTTCACTCCTAAATCCTGAATGAGGTACAAAAGTGAGAATCCAGCCAGACCTTTCTGGGGTGCAATAATTATCATTATCATGCCACCCAGGAGCAGGACAAGGAGTGCAAGAGACAAGGATTCCAGCTGAATGGGAGATGGAAGTCCAAAACCTCTCTTAGTAAAAGAACTGACAAGACTTAAAAAACTGGAGGAAAGCAGAATTTGGCTAGCACAACAACTATGATACTATACTGCTTTCTAGAAAAAATATATTATACATATATATATACACCCTAAATTTAGGCACAGCATACACGTACATAGAAAGTGTGCCTTACAAAGTCTTGGGTTTTTTTTAGATGTATAATACGATACAAGTAAAGATACTTACAAATACATGACTTCCTTGAAACAAGCAAAGGGGATAATACAAAGTATCATTTACTGCCAAGAATAGTGCAGGTTATTATTAGTGCTGTCTTTCAAACTCACATACTAAGTTTTCCTGTTTATGCTGTGCATTGTGTTTGCACAGCTAAATTGTACCTTGCACTAAAGCATTTCTTTGTATGCCACACTTTCACATAAATGTAACTGGTTTATTATCTCTTTGTCATCAACCAAAGCAAACAAAGGTAAAACCAAGGGGTTTCTAAAGTGCTATGTCAGACACAGATCTAATGTCCTCATTACTCAACATTTCCTGTTCTGTGACGTTTTCTCATCTTCTGACAAATGACAAATTTCAGCAGCGAAAGGGCTAGTCTGATAACAAGAAAACAACACAAACTTTCCCTCCTCCTTTAACCTTGTTTAGGAGGTTCATCTTGTTTTGTCACCTAGTTTTGAAACTTCTGATGTCACAAAGAAGCAATAACCTCTGTGGGGAACTGTACAATATTTTCTAGTGTATTCGGCCAATTCTCCCCTCCAGTCCCTCCACCTTGAGATCTTAGACTGGAGCAGTATTCCTCTCGGCCATGTAAGGCTATATTAGCTTCTCTTTAGGGCCCATTAAAATTGCCTCTTAATCAGGCAGAAGAGTTGGTCGGTAATGGCAGCATTGAACAGGGCTACAAAGATGAGTAGGGGACTAGAACATCTCTCTTATGAGGAAAGGCTGAGGGTCTGTGTAGTCTGGAGAAGAGAAGACTGAGGGGGGATCTGATCAATGCCTATAAATACTTAAAGGGTGGGTGTCAAGAAGATGGGGCCATTCTGTTTTCAGTGGTGCCCAGTGACAGGACAAAATGTAATGGGGACAAACTGGAACATAAGGAGTTCCATCTAAACATGAGGAGGAACTTCTGTACTTTGAGAGTGGCAGAGCACTGGAACAGGCTGCCCAGAGAGGTGGTGGAGTCTCCTTCTCTGGAGACATTAAAAACCCACCCGGACATGTTCCTGTGCAACCTGCTCTAGGTGGACCTGCTCTGGCAGGGGGGTTGGACTAGATGATCTCCGGAGGTCCCTTCCAACCCCATATCACTCTGTGATTCTGTGGAGTAAGGTTCTCAAAGAGCTGACCGCGTTGTCTCATAATGACCCCATACCTTGCTGCTGCACTGGAGCACTGCCTCGCAAAATTTTCACATCAGCAGACAGGCTTCACTTAGCAGTTGGTTGCTGTGTTATGTGAATTTACACCACATTAATGAATTATACACTCTTGGGCTATTTTCAAGTGCATTTAAATATCACTGTGTAATACATTAACTTGATTCAAATATTTTAGATTGTTTTATAATCCTTTATTATTCCAGCACAGCAACATTGGAATGTTTAGTGTTCTGAATGACTGACTGCTCACATCTAAATGGCTTTGTGCTTTCAGAAATTAATTTATGATTTACTACACTCCCTTCCCAAACACTGTCAGGATTTGATGTGTGTTCCAGTTGTATTGCAAATTGTTTAGAAAGCGCCATTTTGCGTCTGTGAAGGTAGTCACCTCAATCATTGTAGATCACATACGTGTGCTATTGATCAAAGCCAAATACTACAAAGTAATTGCAAGTGTACTTCTGTCCTATAACCTGCAGTAAGGAGAGCAGGCTGCATGTAAGTCCTATGCCATTGCTTTTATAGTGTATATTTTAGTTTGATTTGTGGCCCCCATGTGACCTATGAAAGTGCCATAATTATTCTTCTGATCCTGGGTATTTATATATCTTGCAATTTCTTCTGTGGTGTTGAAACAAATAAAGGGGAAAAGAAAAGGAAACAAATAAAGGGAAATATTTAAAAATAAACTAGGTGCTTTAATAGTGCAGTTCTTCCCTACATATTAGCAACCACAAAAACCCCAGCATTGTATGACATGAATTTGCAAGTTATTTAAGACAGTAACAAACCTTGGAACTGCAGATTATGTGCCTAGATCCCTACTGGGACAACAAAACAAGCAACTTTCTAATCAGGGCTTCTGAGTAGCTTTGTTTGTCACTGGATAAGGATATGGGAATATTCAGACTAACATCCTGGAAGAAAAACACATAGCTGATGAAATAATACCATTCTTAAAAGAGAGTCTGACTACTGTTAGGAAAATCCCAGTTCCCCTGATATTTGTTGAAATAAGTGATTTTGGATTCACACTGCTAGACACTACCCTGTGATTTGGAATATAGTTCCATACTTTTAAAAAGAGAGGAAGAATAGGAAATAGATGAATGACTTTTTATTTTCAAACACCATCAAAGCTTTTAGAAGGCCATTTGATATAAAAAATAAATAAGCAACTATGTTTAACAGGGCTATTCTAGCAATCTCAGCATCCCTGTAACATCAGAAGCAACTCAGATTTCTTTTCTGTGGTTTATAGTGTCTCTCCAGAACATCTCAAAAAAATAGCATCCTTGCAATGCATTTTTTTTTCCTTGAAGTCTGTTATGCTGTTTGTAATATATATTTGAGACACACTTTTAGTGACAACGTGAGCATACAAAAAGAGCAAATATCCCAAGTATAAAATCCAACGTAAATTCAGATGACTGGAAATTGACTTATTTAGCACTTTGTTACTTCATGCTGTCAGAATTCCACTGACATGATTTTATAAAATGCAGCACTATGTGCCTTCTGATTGTTAACAAAAGTCTAAGGACTTTATATTTATTCTGTATGGTTCTCCAAGTACACGTCTTGAATTTACTCAGAACACAATGGTGACAAAACTCTCTGTTGCGCTATAATTCTGCTGAATAGGAGACCTTATTAGAAGATCCCACTTCTTTTCTGGGCAGAATAGGTCTCTTGGGATGACTGACTGATAGACCAGATGGGCGTCCTGCCATTCAGAGGAACCTTGGCTGGCTGGAGGAATGGGCTTCATGAAGTTGATTAACAGGAAATAACAAGTCCTTCCTCTGGGGAGGAATAACACTGTATGACTGACCTCCTGGAAAGCATCTTGGCAGAAAAGAACCTGGGAGTCCTGGTGAACATGGAGGTGACCATACCATGTGCCCTTGTGGCGAAGGTGGCCAACAGCATCCAGGTCTGCATTAGGCAGAGTGTCATCAGCAGCTGATGGAGGGAGGGGATCCTTCCTCTCTGCTCAGTTCTGGTGAGACATATCTGGAGTGCTGAGTCCAGCTCTGTTCTCCATAGTACAAGGCAGACATGGACTTACTGGAGAGTGTCTGGTGAAGGGCTGTGAAGTCTATTGAGGGACTGGAGCATCTGTCATATGAGGAAAGGCTGAGAGAGCTGGGGCTGCTCAGCCTGGAGGAGAGAATGCTCAGGGGAATCTTATCGGTGTGTATAAATATTGAACGGGATGTTTATCCCATGGAAGACAAAGCCAGACACCTTGTCAGAGGTGCCTGAATGACAGGACAAGAGGCAATGGAACAAATTGAAATACAGGAAATTCCATTTAAATATATATTTTATTTATTTATTTATTTTTATGATGAGGGTGGTCAAACACCGGAACAGGCTGCCCAGAGAGGCTGTGGAGGCTCCATCCTTGGAGACATTGAAAACCTGACTGGACATGGTCTTGAACAACCTGCTCTGAGCAGAGGTTTGGACTAGATGATCTCTAGTGGCACCTTCCTGCCTCAGCTGTTTTGCGCTTCTGTCTCCAGACCACTCCCATGTAAATGAGAGTTTTGCAAGGGTAAGGACAATAGCAGTGGGTCTGGAACTTAGGACTGGGCCAGGTCTTGAGTTTTGAACCATATTGTACATATTTTGAGTAAAAGAGAAGAGACAGGTAAGAGGAAGTGTAGAAGAGGTCTAGGTGCAATATGAGGGTGTAGGCCTGATTTATGGTACCAGGGTGCAGCAGGTGGCTGCCATTGGGTGAGGAGCAGGGAGCAGGAGCAGGAGTGGCAGGTTGCTTAGAAATCACCCTCAGATGCCTCTTGGCCCAGGGCAGAAGCCACTAATGAGGTTTCCTGATGTTTTTCCTTGCTGCCCCATGGCTTTTGCTACCACCATCGTCTTGGAGCTGATCTCCACTCCTGATGCAGGTGTTACAAGGCGCTGGGGCACTCCAGACCCTGACATCTAAACTATGCCCGCACTGGATTTCACTGTCCAGTTGAAATCAGCAACTGTTTCACAGCTCTCCATGACTTACCTAAGTGAATGGTCAAAAGGGAGCAATGAAAGAGATTTTAATGTCAAAAAAAATGTGACTGTTAGTGTCAGGAAAGACAGCAAGCAGAGGACCCCCTGCTGAAGCTCTAACTCCTTGTGTCAGCGAGTGAGCATGTTAGTGAATGAGAGGCATTCAGCTGACTGCACCCAAGCCTGCATGAAATCACAAGGTTTGTGCTTCTGTATCAGCATCAGTGATGTAATCATTTGCCTTCGGCTCTGAGGCTTATCCTTCTTAGCACTGCAAAGAGCTAGTGACTTGCATGTATTTGTTCACAGTTTATTTTGAAATCTCTTAACTATTGTTTCTGGATATCCGAGGAAATTGTAGGATGACACGGGAGGATTATTGCTGTTTGGGTAAAGCTAGCTTGTTTCTACATAACTAACAGCCATATTAGCAAATAATTGATTTGTGGTCAGGAGTGGGAGCAAAAGTAGATTTAAACTTCAAGCTACTTTTTGGTAAATACACACCCTTCTCTCCTTACTTTAACTTGGTAATATCCAGCAACCCTGAGAAAGGTCATATTCCTTTTTTATAACTCATAACCATGCTGGATCTGGGTCCAATGGTGAGAGCCTTCTGTTAAGCATTACACAGTTTGCATGTCCAAGGCAGATAGAAAAGTGGTGATAAATCATCTTAATACAATCATGAGCTCTCAAAGAGAAGAAAAAAGAATACATAAATAGGAAACTGTCAGATCAGTGAAGATGAGTATGAAAAAATGGTGTGGGTGAGTAGGGATCTAATCAGAAGAAATGTTATAGAATAGCAATATGCAGAGAGCAAAATCAACATAAAGGGTAACAAGAAGTCATTCTGTAAACATGTTAATGATTAGAGGAAGAACTAGGAATGGTCTTTACTGAAGAAGAAGAGCAAGAGATGTGTGGAGAGTAATTATCAATATCTCAAGGACAAGAGGAAATGGCCTCAAGTTGCGCCAGGGGAGGTTTAGATTGAATATTAGGAAAAATTTCTTCACTGAAAGGTTTCCTGTATCCTGGAAAATCTCCAGTAACCCAACTGACTACCAACAGGAATAACAACAATCTTCGATTTCAGTTGCCATGCAATAAAAAATTACTGTTGTTCTTAAACCTGTAGGGTTCTTTTAAGCTGGTTATTTGGCTGTCAAATGCGGGTATAAGTTTTTCACATAGATGAAGACCTTAGATTACTGCATGAGGAAATTTTATTTCCACATGTATTCATCCTATATATCTGTCATCCTATATATCTGTCATGTGGTGGTTCCACCCCTTCCTGCCTGCAGGTCTGGCCAGAGCTGAGGATACGCATAAAGCAATCTGCTGTAAAAGGCAACACCAAGGAACCAACATTGTTCTGATTCTTTGAGTTTTGAGTTTAGCACCAAGCTGTCACCTGTGTCTGCTCTGCAAACAAAAAATTAGTTCCGAGGTACATGCTATTATCTTTTGGCAACAGAATTGCCAAAGAAACATTACTTTCTTGAAAAACAAGCAAACAAAGAAAACCAAACCCAAACCCCAATGGCTCAAGGTCTCTTTTTATGTAAAACAAGATTTATGCATCATGCCACAAAGAGAAAACAGCACATTACCTGAGATTTGTACACAGTCTTTGTCAAATGTTTCCAGATACTTCCTTTCTTCTGCTAAGAAGAGCTGATAGTTCACACTGAAGTAATTATCGTTCAAATCTCCCCTTGTAATATGATTTTTTTTTTCGTATTTATTTGCCAACTAACAGTAGGATTTCACCTACTTATAACAACAGATACATTTCTACTGCTTGGGAGAATCTGGAGAATCCTTAGTGTTTTATCTTTCCCTTTTCCTTCTTTTGATGTCTCTTGGCTGTAAGGATCTCTCAATTTCAATCTTATTTGGTCTTTGTTATTAAATGGAATGCTGACCTCTGTCTGATTGGCAAATTGAAATTCCTGATGACTTGTCTGTGAAAAGCCTGTGTACCCGAAAAATGCCTTACAAAGAAGATGACAGGTGTCCCTGAGGGCTTACAGATCGATAGAAGACAACTTCATCACTTCAATTCCATTGCATCTTGTAGTGAGGTGGTGAGGATGGGGAAAAAACAAAGCTATATGATAAAGCATGTAATATTATATATTTAGCTATAGTATACAGTCCTTATGAATTAGATAGCCAGTTAACATTATGAGCAGCTTCTATAGGCAGAGCACTGGATTCTGCAGTGGAGGCTTTCTGTTTGTTGGCTCTGAGCTTCCCTGAACAGCCTCCTGCCAAGAAATGGACTTTGTGGGCTTAAAGCATTCCCACCCACAGCCTTCAAAAGGAACAGCAGCAGTTTCCCAGCCCTCTGCTGTTGTGTATCATCCCCTCAGCGCGACTTTGGCGGTTTATTGTAGCACTTTTCTTATCTGTTGCAGTGCCAAGTGAAACAAGTTTATATAAACATTCAGCAGCAGTTCTGTGTGAACACATTTTATTTTGCTTTCCAGCCCTCTAGCAGTATGTACGTTGTCAACAGTTACAATTCAGCTGTGAGGTAGCCCTTTCAAATTCAGGGCTAGTAAAACACCAAACTTTTATAACAAACAGCAAAGTATTATTATGTTCTTGAAATGTGTTAGTAATAGTATTTTATCCAAAGTATTTGATAAAGAACAACATTTTTCGTTTCCCCAAGAAAAAATGTCATGAAATTTGTACTGTCGTACAATCAGTTAATATATCCGGACTTAACAGCTAAGGAGACAGGAGGAAGGCTTTTAAGAGGAAAATAGTTTAAACTACTGTGTCAAGCAAACCAGGGACATCAAAATTGCATTTTTCTTCCTGATACTTGTGATTTTACCGAATTCGCTATATCAAAATGAAGATCGTGTTTTTATCCTACCGTGTAATTTTTGCTAACACAACACTCTACACATGTCCTTGAAATCCGATTTTAAATGGTGAATGATCAATAAAATGTATAGCAGCTTTCATTTTTAGAATTTGTCTGAATCAGGCCAAGCAAACAGAAATTTGAATTCTTCCGTAGTTGCATTTATATTACATTATGCCCAATTTGTCAGCAATAATGCAACATATGGGGACAAATTCAGATTTGGCTGGAAAATAAACATTTTTGTACTGTTGTCTGAAGTGGTGTATTTCAGATCTCCATTAAGCAAACAGATATTAAAAAAATAAATTCCATTTCCTGATTTCGTATTCAGTTTTCATAATAAAAAATAGTTTTTATTACTGTTATGTTGTATTGCTTTCCAGCATATGCTGATTATTAAATAAAGCATTTAAAATATACAGATAGGAAGTAATTTGTTTTGCAGCTGAATAGTGTTTCAAACTCAATGAATTTGTTCTTAGGTTTGATTCTTCGCAAATATGAGAAACTCGTGGGAACATTTGTATTAGCTGTTTAAGATAATATAAAACAACTTTAATTTCTTCTGGGAACTCTCTATAAATTTATACCAGAGTTGTATTTGGCTAATGATTTCAGTTCCAGTCATGCAAATCATTAGTTCTGAAAATTCTCAGGTTAAAATTCATATTACTCAAGAAAAAAAAAAAAAATTGTTACAGTTGGTTTCTGAAGTTATTGCAATGCAAGATGTTAACAATATTTTCTTCCATTATTTAGCCTTATGTTCACTTTGTGCCACACACTGAATATAAAGAAAATTATCTGTTTCTTCTCAACTTGTCTTTAGGCTTTACACACACACACGCGTGACAGAAAGTTGTGGTTTTTAATTGAATTTATATGTGCATCACAGAAAAATGATAATCTTTTCTATTGATCTGAGGGTGTGTAAATGTTTGTTCTTAAAATGTTTAGAACTTAAATTTTGGCTCAAAATTGATCTCACACTGTTCTTTAAAATCTCTAGATCAAAGGCACTTTGGGAACCACCTATCTAATAGTACTAGAAGACCAATGCTTTCAAACTTTAAGACTTAAATGAAAGGTTCAGTTCCACAGACAGCTAAGCTGATTGCTTGCTGTGGCTGAAAGGAGGGTAGCTTCCTTCACTTTTTCATGTTCCAGTTCCCCCTCTCTCCATTTTTCCTCTCTCCTTTTCTCTTACCTCAGCCCAGCCTCCTTTCTCCGTCTTCCTTTCTTTAGCCCTTCCCCAGTTCTGACCATCTGGTCCATCCTCCCCACTGCCTTACCTTATTCCAGTTCTAGTGCTCCTCTAGACCTCACCTATAGTGGCAACAATGAGTTTTTACTGACCCACCTTGTGGAAATGAGCTCTGAGGTGCATCGGTATCGATAGACTTATGAGACACACAAGCAACAAAAGTTTTGGGAGTATTGTGTCACCAATAGTCACCCACAAAAACTACTGTAACCTAGAGGTCAGGTATCCTACTGATAGAAAGTTCCTGAATGCTTCTGAGTTCTTCAAACAGAGAGTTGTGGTTTTCTGCACATCGTAGTATAGAGAAAATGAAAAGCAACGGTCTGCCTGCATCTCTGATTTGTCACTTAGAGCAATTTCGAAGAAATAATGCTAATCTATGTCCAGCACTGACTAATGAAATTATTTTCAGCGTGAGCATTTTTACACTCCATCAGCCTTTGTGGACGGCTTCCTGTAAAACAAAGATGGTGCATTCAGTACAAAATTTAATCAATGGGGAAGAATAGTTACAAGGTTTTGTTCTCCCCATTATAATGTGCCTGGCAACTAAGGGCAGGAAAAATTTGATTGCAACAAGAAACTCCTAGTGAGTTTGCCAACATACTATCCCCAGCATGTCTCCCTAATGAGGCTGAGACACTGTGATTGAGGGTGATATTATATTTATTCTACACACAGAAAGGCATTAACAACCCTTCAGAAAGATTAAGTTCCTTCCTAGCAGTATTAATGGATGGAAAATGAAGATTTTTTTTTTCCCACAAAGAAAACAAATTAAGTAACAAATACAGGAACGTTTGATTCAAATCAACACTTTTCCATCCAAGAGGATTTTTGCATATTTTTGTTCTTCTATAATTTAAAAACTAGACCAATTTATTTTTTCTTTTAAACTGATGCCCTGAGCAGCCACCTTACTCAGCCCAACAAAATCCCACAGTAAGTTCTTTAAAATGATATTCTCTACCTAAACTAAAAAGAATCATACCTTCCCTTTACCTAAAGGAACCTAAACATACTGAAACACCTGATAATCAACCACACCTTCAACTAGTTTCGGTTAATGCAATTTAGAAGTTAATGCAATGTGTTTTAAAATACTGTATGTGGTTTGCTTGCCTTATGGTTAGCAAATATTTAGACATTTAGATTTTTAGGCTTCTACAAGAATCAGAATTTGGCTTCTCATCTTTTTCTTAATTGGAAGCCATACTTCTCAGAAATGAAAGCAATCCATGAAAGTCTAATAAGATTATTAATAAAATCACAATATTTAATTATATAAATAAATAATTAATTGAAATACTTTTTCATAATTATAGAATTAGTATTTGAAACCTATCAATGTCAGCAAGATGTTTTTCTGGCCACTGGAGCTGTGGGCAGTGACATGACCAAGCAGGTCAGGGATGTGAGCAGCTGGAGACCAGCAAGCTTGCAGCATCACAGTGGCAGGGACTGGTGGCCCTGGGCAAGGCTGAAATGGGACTCCTGATCCCATGGGCAGGGTTGGTGGAGGCCCTGGTGGCACTGCGCAGGGCCAATAAATCTTATTGATGCACTCAGGGCCTTTACAGACATGTATGGGCTTTCCTTTGATGGCCAGTAGATGTCTTTTCACAGTTGCGTTAGCTGCCTTGAACAGAGATCAAGGTCCATATTGACATGGGAGAAAAATACTTTCTTCCTCACTTGTTTTGAGACAGAGTTGGAGGAAATCACTGGGATGGGAAAACTTCTACTGCGTGTACTGTATCTGTTCTACAGGTAAAGTATAAGTTGTTTGTTTTTTTTTTTTATTACATTAAATACAAAATACATTGTGGAGGTCAAGGAAAAACTGAAATCACTTGCTAGAAGTGACTTTCTGTCATAATGTGAGCATATGTCATGTATTTTGTACTGTACAATAAGGGCTAAATAACAATCGGTGATGTACTGAGGATTTGGTTTTTCAAGCATGTAGTTGATGAGCAGTAACAGATGCTGGGAAAGGGATTTTCCTGAGCTAGTGCAGCTCCAGGAGCAGGGGTAACGCAGCACCCAATTCCAATGTGGGTGTAGCTGAACAAAAGTTAAAAAGAACACTATTCAGAAGAAGAAATCTGCTTTAATGGATATATAAGCTTAAATATATTTTGTGAATGATCACATATAGTAGACATCAGAAGGTATTTTCATCATCCAGTCTTGCTCAATATATTCATCAATGACCTGGATGAGGGGACAGAGTGTACCCTCAGCAAGTTTGCTGACAACACAAAACTGGGAGGGGTGGCTGACACACCAGAAAGCTGTGCTACCATTCGGTGAGACCTGGACAGTCTGGAGAGCTGGGCAGAGAGGAACCTGATGAAATTCAACAAGGGCAAGTGTAGGGTCCTGCAGTTGGGGAGGAATAACCCCATGCACCGGTACAGGTTAGGGGCTGACCTGATGAAAAGCACCTCTGCAGAGAGGGACCTGGGAGTCCTGGTGGACAAAAAATTGACCATGAGGCAGCAATGCACCCTTGTGGCCAAGAAGGCCAGTGGTCTCCTGGGGTGCATTAGGAAGAGTGTGGCCAGCAGGTTGAGGGAGGTTATCCTCCCCCTCTACTCTGCCTTGGTGAGGTCGCATCTGGAGTACTGTATTCAGTTCTGGGCTCCCCAGTTCAAGAAGGACAGGGAGCTACTGGGTAGAGTCCAGTGGAGGGCTACAAAGATGATCAAGGGAATGGAGCACCTCTCTTATGAGGAAAGGCTGAGACCTGGGTCTGTTTAGCCTGGAGAAGAGAAGACTGAGAGGGGATCTTATCAATGCTTATAAATATCAAAAGGGTGGGTGTCAAGTGGATGGGGCCAGACTCTTTTCAGTGGTGCCTGGTGACAGGGCAAGGGGCAATAGGCACAAGCTGGAACACAGGAAGTTCCATCTGAACATGTGGAAAAACTTCTTTACGGTGAGGGTGGCAGAACACTGGAACAGGCAGCCCAGGGAGGTGGTGGAGTATCCTTCTCTGGAGACATTCAAAACCCGCCTGGATGCGTTACTGTCCAACCTGCTCTAGGTGAACCTGCTTTGGCAGGGGGTTTGGACTAGATGATCTCCAGAGGTCCCTTCCAACCCTTACGATTCTGTGATTCTGTGAAATGTGCTCAGCAGCAGGAGCTACATTACCTACACAAGAACAGTTAGAGGAACACTTCTGAGATCTGAGATCAAGACAGATATTTAGGATTTTCAGAAAGGAAAAGTTCTCAGTAGTGTCTTCATAGAGTGAACTTTGATAATTTTGATAGACTTGAAATCTAAGCTCTAAATCACTAAAGTTAATGAGGCCAGTTCCCTCCTTAGTACCAAGGAAAGTTTCTTTCTCTATGTTCTAGCTCCTGGCTGCACACCAAAGCAAGGGGAGGAGAAGATATAAAGTCTTTCTGAAATACAGTCTCCTACAGGTGGCACATGTGCAGCTTGGTCAGTCTGAGGAGCTGCAAGTGGTTTGGCTACTCAGTGACATTAGACTTTTCGTGGATTGTAGCTAGTTTTCTAGTGAGGCTTCACCAGTATGAGCAATCTGAGATTTTTTCCTCACTGGCCATTTGACTGGCCAGTCAGACTCTTCCCTGACAAAAAACTGACCCCTAAATAAAGGTCAAGCTCTTGCACTAAAATCTGGAGAAAACAGAATGTTCAATGAAAAGGTTGTCAGGCCTGTATTTTAAATGGGTAAAACAGTGTGATTCCCTAACTTTATTCTCAGAAATGTCTGACTCGTTAGGGCTGAAACTTTCCAAAGAAATAGCATTGTGCAAACACCAGATACGGGAAAATTTCATTGTAAGAAACTGAAGCTTGCATAATCTTAAGACCTCAAACCCAAGGTCTTTTAATAGCATATATGGCCCCATCTGTAACAGAATTTATTCCAGCTGCTGGTTCTGTGATGAATCCCAAAATATGCAAAGGATTACCCTGCTGTCTGGCAGACCCCCCTGGTTTTCATTATGTCCTGAACATTCAAAGTATATTGAGAGAGTTTCAGTGAGCATCCTGTTCTCCAGAGATTTAAACAACCCTCCAGTCTTTTGCAGGCAGATATGAACTCACTCTCACGACATTCTAAGTCAGCTGGGAGCCGTGCTGACGTTTTAGCACATTGTTGAGCCCAAGCTGATATACTCTCACAGGGTTTATTAACTTTGCCCCTTGATAACAGCTTTACATAGCTTCTAGCTTGGAGATGGCTTGTCTCCAGTCTCTCCAGACCATGTCTGCCTGCAGAATCAGTGTAGAGGTGCCCATGGGAAAGAAGTTTAAGAAGCGCTGCCTATCTTGTACACAGGGGAGGCTGCTGAGACAGTGCTTATAATGTGAATAGTAAACTTGCTTACAGCTGTGACATTTCCCTTTGGCAGCTTAGAGGGAACTGGCTGCAATCATAAATGCACATTGTGCAAATGGTACTGTATTAACTCATTATAATGGTTTCTAGTTTGTTACTACCCGGCATTGTTATGCACACTGCACAGAAACTGGATTATCAGGAAGAGTGAAAACCCGTCATGGGATAGCTATGTCCCATTAAATCTGACAAACTAAATAACTTGCAATGGCTTTCAGAGCATGTATTATTTATTATCAGTCATACAGTCTCCCTCAGCTGTTTTTCAGATTTGACCTGTACTGCAGAGTTTTGCCAGCAGAGTTATTTCAGCTGCAAGTGTGAAAATAATCGTACTCCCTTGCTGATAGAGCCGTGTCTGCAGGAGAGAGCTTTTGTTGCCTTGATTAATGTCGCAGGGAGAAAAAAACATAACCAAGTTGACAGAAAACCCCTCCTCAATGAATGCCCGCTGCATCTTCACTAGGCTGCTGTGCCAGAATAGCCTGTGCTCAAACTGGGGTGTCAACAGAGGCTCTGTAGAAGAGATGAGCTCTCACAGATAAACAATCTTTAAAAAGCAGCCAAAATGGAATCTACATGTAAAAGGAGGAATAATAATTTTTCTTATTAAGCATCAGAGAGAGGGTTACACATTCTGTGAAATCCTGGATGTGTTGAATTCAATAGCAAAGGCCTTATTCTTGTGGTCACAGAACTAAATGCAGGATTCAGGCCGAAATTTATTCTTTGGCTCACGCAGTCTCTGTAGAACTAACCTGTTTATCTCTTCACATTATGTCTTTTTTGTTTTCCAGAAGACTCCTAGTATTTAATTCTTTAATATATTGAACTACAATATTTATTCTTCATTTCTGCTTATTGGAATGCCAATACGCTCTCTTCCCTTATTGTTGCTTTATTAATGCGCTGTTTTATCAAGATAATGGAAATCATTAGCACAAGAAAAATATCCATGGACAACAGTGAGCTTGTAGGGATTAATCATCTTTCTTATCCTTTGAGAGTTTGTTTTTAATTCAGGGCAATCTCTTAGGCTGAATGGACTGGGGGGATGGACTGAGTGTCAGATGAAGCCAGAAAAGTGAAATAGTCATTCAAAAATGAGCATTACTCTACACAGTGAACACAAAGATAACAGACTGAACAGAGCAGAGGCGTGGAATACACTTTGCAGATAACTACCCACTGGGTCCTGGCTGCAGCTCATTGCAATACACTGCAGTGCTGTCTTCATTAAAATTGCTTGATTTCCTGAGATGTGTAAGTTGTGCTTATCTTCCTACTGGGACAACATATAAAGGCTCGCTTCCTCAGTGGTGTTAGTCTTCTGTGCATATGTCAAGTCAGTGTTTAATGCCTTCAGGTAGTCCCAGGGTACTCCTCAGGTTGCTTGAAGGCCTCAGAGCTAAACCTTAAAGTAATTAAAAAATGAAGACCAAACTATATTGAAGGCTGAATTTCAGTCTATGAAGACAGCTGTTCTCCTGGGACAATGCAGCTTACAAATCAGAAGGTGAAACACACAGAGCTGGGAGATTGTACAGCCTCAGGATCACACACAATTTTTCTTCCTGAGGAAGCCTCTTCACATGCCTATCTCCTGGCTAAACCAGTCCTCAATTTTGTAGTTGGAAAAATAATAGTAACAAAAATACACTATCCTAAGGGTAGATGTGTGTACTGAAACCTGAGAGAGATCAGGTACTTCATGAAACCCACTGAGTTCTTCATTGCTGAAAATCCAGGTTACAAGTGAAAGTTGTTTAGCTATGACAGTGATAGGTAGGATTTTAAACCCCCAGATAACTTGACATGAATTAAGAATAATG
This sequence comes from Numenius arquata, assembly GCF_964106895.1. Taxonomy (NCBI): domain Eukaryota; kingdom Metazoa; phylum Chordata; class Aves; order Charadriiformes; family Scolopacidae; genus Numenius; species Numenius arquata. Next base: position 48,732,046 of record NC_133576.1, read on the forward strand.
ATGGCTTGAAAATAAAAGAAGGAAGATTTAGACTAGATATAAGGAAGAATTTTTTTACAATGAGGGTGGTGAAACACTGGAACAGGTTGCCCAGAGAGGTGGCAGATGCCCCATCCCTGGACACATTCAAGGTCAGGTTTTTTGGGGCTCTGAGCAACCTGATCCAGTTGAAGATGTCCCTGCTTATTGCAAGGGAGGTTGGACTAGATGCCACTTAAAGGTCCCTTCCAACCCAAACTATTCTATGATTCTATAATATTATTTTGTGACTTTTATTGTATTTGTATGAAATATGAATGGTACCATGTTAATTGCTTATGTTTTTGTCTGTTAGATTTATAATGACATCATACAGATAATTACACTCAGCTAACAGGGTGAGTAACAAATCTTATGTCTCAGGGTGGTAAAGGATGAGTAGGACTGAATACAGAAGAAGTCCCAGTTTTGAACACTGGTCTTTCATCAGAGACCATCAGAGGTCATTTATCTGCTTCATTGTACTTTATCTGGCATCTGTCATTTGAATAGTATCCTTTAAATTTTTACATACCTATTGCCAAGGATCACTGAGTAGGAAAAAGAGTAAAATTCATACCTGTACAATAGTTCATTAGAGGAAATTATTCAAATTGAATTCATTATATTAACTTTTGTTGGAGATGTTAAAAGCTGTGTCTTTTGAAACTGAGGAACTATTATTTGGATTTGAACTGAGATTTAAGAAAAACAAGCAAGAGCAATATATAAACTCACAGGTTAGTCATGGAAAGGCAGGTGAATGTCATCTAATATACTAATTCTGTAGTCACAATTAAATCATAAAATTTAAAGTTAATAACAACAACCTTACAACTGCTTTCCATCCTAAACATTTTCTCCGGAAATTACAGAGACATGATTAAGCTAACATACCCATACTAATGTAACTGTCTATATAGATGCATATCCCAGTGTGAGAGTTGCTTTTTCTGGTCTAGCTGAAATCAGTTCTGAAGGAATTAATGCCAAAGCTGGAAAAAAGACCTCATATAATGAGATGAAAGTGTCCACATGTGAATTTGTGTTAATGCCTTTGTAACACTTTAGAGTCACAGCTTACCTTTTATTACCATAATTTTCCATGTGAACAATCTTCTGTCAAATGCTAGTAGCATTAACACAACCTGAGTTCAGTCTTGCATGAGGGTCCTATTCTAAAATAAATTCAGCGGTGTTTCAAGCTGTTCCCTGCATTTCCATTCTTTTTTTTCTTGTTCTGGGAAACTACGCTAAAAGCTGACTAGTCAGATTTTTTGACTTACACTGCTGACATGTAAGTTCTTTTAGAACTTAGGGTATTTTATGCCTTCTATTACAGTGTTTCATTCTCCTTCAAGTGAAAATGTGTATTTACACATAGTGTGTCGAAAATGGTCTGGCCAATTGAATAAATATTGCTCTGTACATACAAGAATATTAAGTTGCTTAAACAAACATGTAAAAGCGTCTTAGTAGATCTAGGAAAAAAACATTTGTGAATCTAGTATCATGTTTGTGTCTCTGTGATGAGGACACATACTGGTTAAGGTAGGTAAATCTGCATGTGCATTTGCGCAATAGTATGACTCCATAATAATCCTGAGAAGACCTGAGGGATGCATGTTTCAGGTATTGTGGAGTAAGTGTCATCTCATATTTGCAGACACCTGCAACATGTACCAACAGAGCTGTTCATGCACAAGCTGTATTCTTCAGGTCACCAGAGCATCAAGCAGAAGGCAACAGTGGTGCCTCCCAAGGAGCACATGCAAGTAATTCCAGCATTCTCAACACTTTATTAGTTGCCATTGCACTTTTAGATGCAACTAACACATACATGTAATAGGAGGGCTGCCATAAAAAAGAGGTCTCTCTGTCTCTTTTCTGTCCCAGATACACACGAATCAGTGCATGTGGATCATATTAGTGACCTCTTCACTCTTGGGATACCAGAAGGGAGATTTTCATAGCTGCCTTGTTGAATTCCAGGGCCCAAGTCCCTGAAGGCTCTTGAGAATCCTTTCAGAGTCTGGAGCATGTGCCCTAAAAATAGCCGGAAGATGACTTTTCCTTTACTTTCATATCAGTTGCTTTTCCAGATGTCTGTCAGCCTTGACAGTTGATGCAATAATATCAGCCATTGCTCACATGCGGTACAGCTGTTCGGCAAAGGTCTGCACACGTGCACAGTGAGCTGGGTCTAACTTACTCAGTATGACAGCAGCCTGCTCATCGCGTATGCACATCAGCTGTGAGAAACCACCGCACAGGCCCTCAGCCAGCATTGCTCAGGGCCTCCCAGTTCCCTCTGACGCCCTCCAGTCAGATCTCTCAGCCATGATTTTTCTAATTGAAGGCAGATTGCCTTTGTACCCAGTAGTTCAGCATGCCTTTTCATCCACTTCAGGGACTTCCGTACTTATACAAGGAGTTTTGTTGTAACTGCAATGCTGTGACGCACAGCCTCGAGAGAGGGCAATATCTGGCTGGGGAGGTGCTGATGATGCCATACACCGGCTGGCTGGCTTACTTAGCCCTGCCAAAGGTTGCCACCCTGTTGCAAAGCTGGCAGAAGTAAGTGCTCTTTAGTTCCTTCCCTTAGCAGCCTGGTGTTGTGGCTCAAGCCCATCTTTGTTGATAGTTTAAGGATTTGCTCTGGAGGAGTCAAAGTATGTGCACATACCACAGTCTGCCAACTCTTCTCTGAGGAAAATAGCCTCTGGCAGAAGAGAAGAGACAGTTTTGAGACAGAGATTATTGTAAAGTGCTTTGGCAGGACTCGCTACAGCTCTTCTGTTAAAGCCCTCTGTGGTACTGATGTGGAGGAGTCCCACAGACTTGTGTAGGAAGAAGAATAAAGTCCCATTTTATGTACAATGACAATATAACTTTCTGATGTAAACCCCACGTTCCTAGGTGTACTGGGAAAACATAGTGATTGTGGATACTGGGTTTCAGTGAAGAAAGTTTACAGCTGACTCATTATTTCATTGTTTACCTCATTATTCTGTGAATAATGAAAGCCATATTTAAGACTGTAGGAAAAAAGGGAATAACCTGGCTTATTTCAAAGTTATAGAATGTTTCTGTAATGCCTCAGACAGACGAACATAGCTTTGGCCCTTTCATAGTTTCAAATAATTTATTCTTCCTTAATTACATAATTTGCTAAAACTTATAATGAAATGATAAAGCTAATTTCATTTTTTACTGATAGAGTGGAAGAGGTGAAAATAATTTCCAGTTACTGTAGCAAAGCACCAGGTTCTATTTAGAGAAATAAATTGATTTAGATGCCATAAAAAGTGACAGCACAAAGTCGAAACATTACTCATACTGTTAAATAATTTAGCTAGTAATTTCTGTCTCACTTGAGTATATCTGACTTGCTGCACTTCAGGATTTATATTTGTAGGCTTTTGATCTCTCTGGGCTGACTACCTTTTACATCCCTCCCACAAAACTCAAAGGAACATCTTTGAAATGAAGGCTATGCCTCAAAATGCTTCTGTTCCTTTTTCCTATTCACTTCAGATCCAAAGGGACAAGGCCATTCAGAAGTGTGAAGCATTTTTTCACCAACCATAATATTATTCAGGACAGCTCTTCCTGCAGGAAAGGCTGTTGTTTCTCTGAGTGAGATTTCCAACAGTTTGATGGATCTCTCACAGCAATTATGATGTCTTGCAGTCAGTTTCTCTGAGAAAGTGTCACTTGACTGCAGCAAAAGAGAGTGCCGGTCCCCTACCTACCTGCTGTCTATTTACAGACAGTAGCTAATTTTAACTATGATGTAAGTGAAATCCAGTGTCTGATCCAATATAGTCAGGATGAGTTACCTAATTTCTTAATCGCATGTCTATTTTGAACTTCACTGTGGCTGTTAAAGGTAAATGAATATAATGAATAATCTCTGGACTTGAAGTTGATGGCTGCCTTGGGACCAGTGGTGGTATTATAGTCATCATGAACAAACCATGGGCAGTTCCATTCCATGTTATATATTCACTTTATTTATATATATATATGCTTCAAATAGCAAATTAATTTACAAAGTTGAGAAAATTTCTGAGATAAACTAGGTTAAGACAAAAAATAACCGTTAAATTTGTGAAATAAACTCATTATTAGATTGATTCCACAGTCAAGTAAGAAGTCAAGTGTTGTTTGGCAGTTTATTTTTGCTCAGTGGTAAGTGAAGGAAGAAATTAAAGGAAAAATTGAGAAAGTAATTAAAGGAAGTAAAAAACCTAAAATGCCAATATTAGTGAGTATGAATTACAAATTAGAAAAAAGGAAATGTCAATAAGGAGAGATAAAGATATCAGAACAAATGAGACTGGAAGTACTGAGAATAAAAATAATAGCTTCTCAAGGGTATTAAGGAGAATATAAAATGTAACTGGTACCCGTTGCCACAAGGACATGGAAATTTTTGAAGAGCAAGAGGAAAACCTGTTTGTTCAATAAATGGTTTTGTCTTCCGTTTGAAAACAAGCAGAGGAATCTAGTCATAACACATGAGGATGGAAACAAATACTTTGCAGTCTGCAAGAGTGAAGGGAATCGTACTGACTCTAGATGGTGTCCAGTGGTTCAGCCTGTGCTTGTCAGCTGTGCCCTCTCTCCAGTCAAGGGCTGATACTCCAGAGTGGGGTTTATACCACTCTCTGTACTGGGGATTGTAGTGTTCAAACAGGTGGGGATTGTAGTGTTCAATCAGGTTCAATCTGGTTCCCCACCAGGCCTCAGGTGGGGAACCAGGCAATGTTTGCACATTATGTTGCCCTTTAATGATAATAAAGCAATCTCTATGTTCGTAGTGGTATGGGCTACCATGATGCTCTGTTGTGCATGGGCAGTTCTGCAGCAGGGGAGGCTGCACGGCTCGGGGGGCTGGCTGCAGGGCAGGTGGGCACAGTCTGACCATAGCTCCACCACTGCAGTCAGCTAGGGGCAGCTTCAACAGATTCTGTTTCTGGTTAAATTACATGACCTCCCCCCGCAATACAATGAATGATTTGGTCTTGCCCAGAAGGTGCCCCTTTTGTTTTAGCAGCTGTCAAGATAATAGTCTTTGACAGTATAACCATTGCCTGTTCAGGCAGAACTCATCATTCCTCAAGGTACCGTATCCTGACAGTGTTTTCCAGGTGTGGCTTTGTGATAGCCTCAGCACTTTGCAATCCCTTCAGTCACATATGCATTGTTGTTTTAGGATCCCTGAAAATTCACTTTACACAGCACTTTTGCCAAGAATATAGGCATACATTTATATAATGCTTTGTCATCTATGTGTTATTAGTATTTGTGTTTTTACAGCCATTTACTGGCATGAACTCAATTTTATTTGCTTCTCTTAAGGCTACAATAATTCCTTGATGGTGACCTATTCAAATCACAATTTCCTTAAGAGCGCAGTTAGTCAAACTGTTCACTCCCCAGTCTGCACATAATCATCAGCCTCTTGAGGAAACATTCTGGTTTTGCTTCATAAAGTATTGATTTTTCAGTGCCTTGAGATAACCTTGAGATAACACATTTAACAAATTACCACTGGAGTACATAATGCCATAACCTGCATTGCTAATAGTTCAATAATGGATGAAATAGTACATATAACACACGATGTCGTAGAACTATAGAACAGCCTGTCCCACCGAGACTTACTATATACTGCCTTATTCTCCGATGTCCATCTTGTAATTTCTTGCTGATTATATTCCATTTTCTTCTTGCTTTTTTGAGAATGCTGCTGATTGGTTTACTATGGATTCACAACAAAAAGCTTCATTCCACAACTTCTTCCATTCAGATCCTGTTGTTCCTGTTATAGCAGTAATTGTCATCCACTGGTGTGTGGGGTTATGCGTTATTTTCAGTCATTCTGGTTGGAGAATCATCTTTGGTTGTACACCTAAAACCTGAAAGTACTGACCACAATACCCTTGTAAAGCATGAGTTTCAGTTTTAAAATATGGTCTTGCTTTTCAGGCCCTGCCAGTTGACTTAATGGATCAGAAGAATTCTTTGTGGTGAGTATTTGCTTCCATTTCTCTACAGCAAGAATACCATTGTTGTACCTTTCTGAAACTACCCAGTCAACTCCTTCTTGAGGAAAGCTTGGTTTACATGAGGGCTGGATCAGTCCAAGGGTCATCAGATTATGTGTCATCCTTTCATGTATCTGCAATACAGCTCCACACTGATCACAGTGTTGTAAAGCTGCACTTAGTGGCTGGTAGTCTTCTAACATACAGTTTAGGATGGTGGACTTTTCTGTGTTTAAGAAGGTCATCTTTGCTTCTATTTATCCTTGCAATGATGCATTTTAATATCAGCAAGCCACATCAGCCCGGTGATACTGCAATCAGATTCATCTGCTATTTGTATAGCATTTGAAACTAATGAGAACACAGCTTTTTCAAGGTGCAATAATTCTCTTCGGCTATGTACTGAAGCCTGTAGTCTTTCATTTCTCCGTAGGAAGGCTTTAATCCCATCATTGACCATTAGTGATAATTTATCCCAAATGGATTCAAGGTCTGCAGTATTCAGTGTTCCATTCACTACACCTAAATTTCCTAATAAAGTACTTAAAATGCTACCTCTCCCTTTCACTTTCAAATATTTCTCAATCCGTTGCTTAAACAGGCTTTGCTCAGCATATATTCCAGTTGAATAATTAGGAAATTTAATGGAATAGTTACTTGAGTTAATTTGAACCATATGTAACTCTCTACTCCAGATTTGAAAGACCTTCTGACTTTCCATAGTGTCTTTGGGAAGCTGGGCTTCTGGGGACTTCAATTTGTTTCTAAAACAGTAGTTGGTATTTGCCCAATAAAAGGAAACAGTGCAAGCAGATGGAGATGGTCTGTGAGCATGGGTAGGTCCAGCACTGGTACAAAGCAATATCTGACTTGGTCTGTTCGTGAGTAAGGCTATTCTGGCAAAGCTAAACATTAGATGGAGTCAGTACCGTGTGATGGTGGCTGAGGCAGAGCAAGGGGTGCACAGCTGGCTAGCAGGAGCAATTATAAATGCTCTAATACCTCAAAAACCAATCCAGCTGCAGTGTGGAGGTTTTTGGACCAGGTTACAGGCTGACTCCATAGGTTCCCTTTGGATCACCATTTGGGGAAACCAGCACTGTTTAGTTATTTTCACCCATTTACAAAGTGGATGGAAGCCATTCCTGTGAAAAGAGCTATCACACAGCTGCAATGCAATTATGTGGCATTTTATCAGTGGAGAATTCCCAAGGAAGCCACGTCAAGAGCAAATAATGAAAGAATTGTGCACAATCTTATGAATCAAGAAAAATTCTCGCGTAGCAAGACAACCCCAAAGTTCTGGACAAGTGGTATATTCCTGCAGAACAAGCAAGGAAACTTAGAAAATTAGTAAACGCTAGCAATAAAAATTTGGTTGAGGAGCTACTATACTCATGGGCCTAAGAGCAACCACTGTGGTTTTATTGGTATATGCTTCCTGAGACTGGGATTTGAAGAGAATTGAAAACAGCACAATGATAGCTGTATGCAGAATTGCTTGTTGAATGGGAATCTTAACTGAAATCTTGAAATTATAAATGATTTGGTTTAGAAATTTGAAGAATGAAGTTTCACATCTGCAACACTGGAATTATATCACAATGGTATCATTTTGTTTAGGTGATTTCCAGTCAAGGTACCTGTGGAAAAATCCTGAGGTGTTTAAAAGTTAAAATCAGTGGGCTACCTGACTAATGTACAAGTCAGATTACAAAGTCTAATTAATTTTGAATGTAAAAGGTGAGACACAGATAGTTAGTAATCACTGGTGTAGGTATATATAACAACCACACCAGTTTTCCTACTGAAGTCCCTAATTCCTTTGCTATTGCTCTAAGCCCAGTGGCAGCTAATTCAACTTTAACCCTGATTTGTACCATGTCTGCTGTTCCAGCTAACTTCTTTTTCAGATGATTTTTTTTTAGATGAAATCTTTTTGATGTCTCCTTGTATTTCATAGTATAATCCAAGCAGCAGCCTGCACCTCACTTAATTTTTGGCTTAACTCACTCCCTCTTCTGGGAAGTGTCTGCCCTGTTCCATACTGGTGTCCTTTTCCTGGAAAACCCACAGCATAGCTGCTGTCCTTAATCCTTTTGTGATTGCATCACATTCCCAATTATGCTTGGGCTTGGATCCTGTTTCAGCTTGCTCCCCAAACACTCTAATGCCAGAACTCTCATCCAATAAGCTCTTTGGATGTCCTTAACTGTGTTCTCATTAATATCCATGCCTTCAAAAATATGTTCTGCATTTCCTACTTGCCCATGGAAAGCATCCTCTGTCTGCAGACTAGGACCCCACTGGATCATTATTCTATTTGTGTTATGGTTTGAGAAACCCATAACGGTTTATTGTTGTTTAGACAATTATTCTATCACCTGATAACTCCTCCCCACCTGGAAAGGGAAATAGAAGAAAACAAGGAAACACGAGGGTTGAAATATAAATAGATTTAATAGGATAAGACTAAATAATTAACAATAATACTAAAGAACCAGTATTGACCACAATACTAGTATAAAATAGATATGGATTATACTAAGCCAATTATACCAGTAGATGCCCTCCCAGCAGTGGACAGCAAATGTCAACCACTACCAGTGCTACGGCTTCGGGAAGAAGGGAAGGCCTCAGGGGTCCAGCATGGGGTCAAGAAGTTCTCTGGACTACTGCCATCAAGGAAGAGACAGACTATGCAGCAAACTTTCTAATTTATATTCAATGTGATGTTCATGGTATGAAATAATCCCGTTGGCCAGAATGGGTCAAGTGCCCACGTCTTGCTCCTCCTCATCCCTGCACCTGATAAGGTTCGAAGACACCAAGACCTTGAATCCCACATAGCATTTCTGGCTATAAAGTAAATATTTTCATGAATTCAGACACTACAGTCTTCTAAAAGTGCAGTTTTCCCAAGCGTTAGAAGAGAAATTAGTCCTGTGTCACTCAAACCAGGACAAATTGGCAAGGAACTTTTCCCATCTTAGAGATGGCAAGAAAAAGGTGGTGATCCTTTCAATTTGTTGCTTATACTCCCCTCTTCCCATTACTGGGCTGGTTACTGTAATACTGCATATTCAGCATTCTCCCACTGTGAGCCTTGGTTGGATATATGGGCCTGGATTGCAGTCAGAATGAGACGACATCTCTTTCCCCTCCCTCAGAGTTTCAGGAAAAGCTTAATTCACCATACTGCCCACATTCTCCACCAAGCATAGCAGCCAAATTACCTCCGGGCCTCAGGTGGAGCAGCGGGCAACGTGTGTACACTAAGCTGCCCTTTAATGATAATAAAGCTGGGGGGACTGGCTGCAGGGCAGGTGGGCACAGTCTGACCATATCTCCACCTCTGCAGTCAGCTAGGGGCAGCTTCAACAGATCCTGTACATGTTTGAAGTTATGTGACCCCCTTACAACCTCCACAGAAGTGGTCTGTTTTTCTTTAGCAGGAGTCAAGACAGTGGCATAAACTGGCATAAAAAATATGCCTTAATGGTATAATTTGTTTGGTGTTCTGTTCTGTTGGTAAAGTTCTGTTTTACAGTTCCTGAAAATTCCCTTTACACACAACTGTATACAAGAATATAGGTGTGTATGTATGTAACTTTTAAACCTAGCGTTATTAATATTTATGTATTTACAGCAATGCTATTGATATATGTTTACATTTATTTTATATCCAATTCTTCAGAAGAATTGGACCCAGATGGCTCTAAATGGGGATTTTATGTTTCTTCCTCTATTGTGGGAATCCTAGGTAACTTAGTTAATTTTAAATGAATTTAGGTGAGATGAATCACACTGTAGGTAGACAATGTGGATGTTAAATGATATGTCTTAGCAGAAGAATATTTCACATTGGCAAACCTAGACCGCTTACACTCAGGATTCCTAAAAGCAATGACTTTTAGGATTGTCTTCTGGAAATGTCAGGTTTGAATTAGTCTTTGCATGTGGATGATTCTGAAGATCAAAAGCATAGTAGTATTTTATGAGTATTCAAACAGTTCAAGGGGGAAGAGAAGGTAACAGGAGGCTTGCTATATAACATCAGTTCTTGGCAAAACAGTGGAAAAATGATAAAGATTCCTTAGATAAATTACAAGAGAAAAGTTTATAATTCAGCTTGGTAAACATAATTTTATGAAAAATAGGCTTTGTCAAATGTATTTGATTTCCTTCTTACAATTAGAATTGATAAAGTTAAGTAGATAATGGACTTCTGTAAAGCATTTCATTTACTCTAAATGACATGCTGATAAAAATATTAGGATTATGCAGTATCAACAAAGTACATCTTAAATGGATTAGGAGCTGGCTCACAGGACCCAAAGAGTACTTGTCAGCGAGGAGTTATTGCCGATGATGACATTTTTAGGAAGGTTCTCTAGTGATTAGACGCAGTTCTTAATCAGCTTCGTTTTCATCACCTCTGTGTTCATCATTTTCAATTGATTAGCAGAAATAAATAAAAAATAAAATCGGTGGCTATAACATTTGTGAATGGTCGAAAGTGGCAAAGAATGTGAAAAACAAATCACCCAAACAGAGCATTCTGGATTACAAAGGAGAAAATTGAGCACAATGAAACACATCGTACTTTAACATAAATTGCTAGAAGGGCATATGACGAGCAATAAGACTTTAGATCTTACTTAACAGGAGAGAGTCTGTGTCCTGGATAGCAATGGGAGGTTTTAGTAGAGAGGCAGCATGGTCGCCCTCTGTGAATTGCTATAACAAAAGGTTTATGGTGCATAAAAACCAGAACTATAAGCGGGGAATATGGAGATGATTTTACATCTCTACACAAAATTCCTAGCGTATGCAGTTATGATATTAACACTTTAAAAAATATAGCTGAAAGAACAGAGAGGGGCCGAGAAGAATCACAAAAGTGACTCTAAGGTTGAAGAAAATATTTTACTGTAGCAGACGTCTTTGTTGTACAGTCATAGTCATCAGTGCCCCTGAACACTTCTTCAATAATGTAGTTCTGTCAATCAAGATTTTTGGTGCCCTCAAATGAGATTTATAGTTATTTATACATTCTCTAAAACAAGATTTTATACTGGTGCCCTCGAACGAGTTCTTTATATATATATCTACACATACTTATATACATATATATATATATTCATGATCTGTATAGGAAGAAGGCCAGACACTTTCCTTTGGTTTGCTACTCTTACACTTATCAGGAACATGCTAACCACTGCAACAGTTCTGTGTGCCTGGATACAATAAGAGATTGTCTTAACTTACAGCAACACAACATGAAGTATATGTCCAAAAGTCCTTATATATTAAACCAGTGAGGGGAGCAATGAATGACGGCACACAATATCTGGCAGAGTTTTGCAAGATGATTGTTAACGTGGGCAGTGCTAAATTAAATGCTGTTCATCAGAAATAGCCCATCCACTAAAATATGCCCAGAGATGCTGAAAAAGTTGGACTTCTTTAGCTTCTCAAATAGAAGGTGGCTTTATAAAAGTGTATAAGCACTTTCAAAGGAAAACAATACTAAACAATAACAGCTTCTCAGTGGGACCAAGCAAAATAATAACCCGTGTTTGGTTATTAAGGCCAAAAATATTCAAAGTACAAATCTGGTATGTTTTTATTTTGTTACTTTTTTAACAGCAAGGGTGATAAACAACAAGAATAATTTTCAAAAGAGGTTGGGGTTTCCACTGTTGTAAAATCAGTGGATAACTCTTGGAAACATGATATAAATTTTCTTTAGGAGTTACTGGCCTCTACAAAAGTACTTATGTAAAGTTTAATAGCCTGTGCTATAATGGAAGTCAGACTACAAAATCTAATACTGTCATCAAAGGAAATAATCTATGAATAAACTGTAGTAAAAGTATTAAATGAGAAATTGGATAGCACCATTCAATTATCTTATAAATCACACCAAGGACTGTGATCCTTTCTTGAAATTCTGGGACAGAATCTTATTTTAATTTCCTACTAAGTCTCAAGTGTTCAATCTTGAATTGCCATGAAACATATCTCTCTCACACATATATCTCTCATGTATAGTGTCATATATCATGGTGATATTCAGAAAACTGAACCGACCGGGAAGGCATGCTGTAGGGTGGGATTGTTAGAGCTGGAAGAAACCCTACTAAGAGGTTCTACTTAAAGAGGTTGAGTAGAATAGAAAAGAAGGACATCTATCCTTTATTAAATGGTACTTGCAATAGAGAGAGTTAATAGAGAATTAATATTGTTGTTTTTTCTGATGCTTGAGTAATATTACGCTAAATTCACACAGTAGTTACTCTTGCAATGCCGACATGGTACTTTGAAATTAACCTGCTTTGCTGCAAGTATGAAAGGTATTTCCAAAACTGAAAGTAAAAAGGATTGTTTTGCAAACTGCAATGAAGTTGACTTACTAATTAATTTAAAGTGGTGATTTCATGATCACTGGCTGCCATTAAATTGTTTCTTGCAGAATCATGCAATGTGTTTGTTTTGAACAGCTACACCAATTTGCCATACAATTGCAAGATCTAAGTGGAATGAAGTTGAAACAAATTGCAGGAGACAAATTCAAGAGCTATATCTTACAGATATAACAGAGCAATTTGTTTTGTGATTCCTAATTGTTAACAAGTCCGTGGAATAAAATGTGCTTTCAGAAGCTGCATTGCTGACATCATCCCATTCAGCACAGAAGCCCTCTCTGTATTTGTGCCCTTTGAAAGTTCCAGTAGCTGGTGCTGAACAAGTGAAAAATAGCTAGAAATACAATAAAAGCACAAAGTATGGGAAACACAGGCTGAGTCATGCAGAGGAAAGAGAAAAAAAGATTAAAAATAAATGGGAAATGAATGAATCAAAAAAATGCTGCTCTGGGCAGGCTGGGATATGAAATAAATCGCCGAATAAAAGAGAAACTGACAAAATAATGACAATCAGAAAGAATGATGATAAGCGAATATAGAATAGTGAATCAGACAAATATTAAATCTTCCAACTAGGAAAAATCAAAAGGAAGAAACAGGATACAGAGTAACTCAGGCAGAAAGAAAACCAACTTGAGAAAGGTAAATTAAAAAAGTGATTCATGGAGGGACAGATCCAAAAGCAGCAAGTTGGTCACTCACTGTGATAAATAAGAGGATCATAGCTAACAAAGAGGGCCATAACTAACAAAGACAATTTTCAAAGGGTCATACTGAGGATGAAATAAACAGTTTTACTAGGTAACAGAGACAAAGAGTAAGGAGAAGCAGAGGGAAGAATCATTGTACTCTGAGCTTTCACAGCTGTGAAACTCCTGTGTGTGCTGCAGCTTCTGATTGCTGCATAGGTAATGACAGGATAGCCCGAAAAAAGTAAAGACAGACTTTTTTTTTTTATTATTTTATGTAAGCCCGTGCCTTTCTGAAGTTGTTTTTCTCATTTGTAGAAGAGTAAGTTGAGATATCTGACAGTTCTTTCTTTGTCTTTAGTTTGCAACATTTCCTTTCTAGGGAGTTACAAAAAAGCCTTTTGCACTATGAGCTTTATTTAGTCCTTCAGGTTTAAAATACAAACTCATGTTTTTTGCAAAAATGCTAACAGATTTTCTATATCTAGATTTCTAAGAAATAATGCCAATTCTAGGAGTCCCTTTTAGAATCCGGGAGTGAAAGATATCCCATTTCTTTTTAAGTCACTGAAAAACCTTTAGTGTTACTAAATGATAGTCATGAGTTAGTCTAATCTACTGATCTAAACAGGATATAGTCGACATGAAAGAACTGCTGTCTTCAGAAGCTTGTTGTTAAACAATGTACGTGATGTCCCCTCCTAAAAATGACTCATTGCCAGCAAAGGCCGAGAGCAGCTACAAAGAATTGCTCTGATCCAGAGAGGCTAAATAACTTACGTAACCTTTTGTGTTTGAGTGCAGGCCACCCGATCATGATAGAGAAGGCGGTGCACAGCCCTGACATATTTTTGACAGAGAGGAAAAAGTATAATTCTACATTCTATTCCTCAGTCCCTTTTAGCTGAATGCAGTAGCGTTTCTGTAATTTTACCCTTTTTGCTGTTTTTCTCAGTATTTGCCTGAGACAGAGTCTTGCTGCCTACAGGTGGCTGCTTCCCTGGTCTCCTTGAGTCACCTCCCCACCTGGGCAGCTGTTCCACTGTTTCTGGACCTCAGACTCTTCTGGGCCTTTGCGAGGGTGCTAATACCAGAGCACCTCACTTAGTGACCCCTCTTTTGAATCTCTTAGCAGTCAGTTTTCAGCAGTAAAATTGACAGTTTAGCTCCACCAGCAGCTGCATGGCTTTGCTGTTGAAACTGCAGCTACCAGAACTAAATCTCTTTAGGATCTACAAACATAGGCTCAGCATACTGCAATATCATTAACTCACTGAGCAGTACTTGGCTGTGTTATCCATGCCATTTTCAACCCCTTTCCTTTCTCCTTCTGCCTTTTAGGTGTCACTGGAACAGTCAGCACCCTAGATCTGGATGCTCCACTGCCTCCAGTGCTAACAACCTTTGCTGTCAAGGGTTTGCTCCCAAACAGCTACGAATTGTCAAAGTCCGGTAATATTTTGCCCAGACTAAACCATCATCCTTAACTTTTTCCACTGTTCTAAAACCATTCATGCTAATCTAGAGAAACTGAGGCAACTGCAGTGAACATAAGCCTGCATGACGATGTATTCTTCAGTCTACTGCGAACTTGCCAGTGAAATAATTTGACTCTTCTTTATGCCTTAGTGTTAGCACTGACCTTAATGACTAATAAGTAATAATGTATTCTTTTACCATTTTATATATTGAATAATATACATATTTGTTCAACTATTCCAGCTTCTCAGTCTGCTATATTTCATGCATGAATTCATCTTCCACATCTTTCTAAATTGCACCTACTGACCTACAGCTCTTATTTGTCTCATTGCATAAACATTTTCACATTAGCCTTTCGAAATGTTTTATTATTCTTCATTACTTATTTTGTTCTAGCAATGTGTGAAATGTTTTCTAAGTGCTTCAGATACTTCAAAGTCTTTGTGCCAAACTTTTAGCAAACTTGCCTAGTATGTTCAGTTGAAACTACCCCAAACTATGCTTCATCTATGATCTTGGTAATGTGGGAGAGAGAAGAAAAGATACTTAAATGGGTACTTTTAAAACTTTTGTTTTAACATTCATGTTTATATTTATCTTTCACCTATAGTGTTTAAATGCTTCAGAAACAACAAAGATTTTTTATTTCTTATGTCTTAATGTCCTGCATATCTGGAGTATCGGTTTGCAATTTTAACTACGTTAATAGACTATTTCTATGCTTATGTGCCTTTGATGTTTTAAGTGGAGACTGAATATAGCTAAGGTGAGGCTAACTAGAGATTTCTGGAATTCCAGTAACGTATTTCAAATGCCAGAACAACAGTCTGCTATTCAAAATGTCAATAAAGCTTCTCTTGGTGTCTTTGATTACCTTTATACTAATCATAACATCTTTATTTGGAGCACAGATCTTGGATTTAGACACATAGTGAATTTTTCCATAGATGATGGGCCCTGATCTAGGACAGTACAGTGAATGAGCCACTGGGAAGATATGGATCATTAACTATTGGAACTAACCAAAGAATATAAATACATCAGAACTGGAGATCTTTATACCAAGATAGGAAGTTTCTCCAAAACTTAAGTTTTAGTACAACTCCAGCAACTGGAGTAAGCATAGAGCAACTAGATCCTGGTAAATCAAAAGGCTTTTATATTGCTGATATTCTAATTAGATGATCACAGGATCTTTTTTTGACTTAAATGGTAGGAATTGTCACTGATGACTATGAAAAACCAACTTTGCTGACTACCAGGAAACACTTCACAATCTATGGCAAGAGATGTGTTAAATGCTGTGGGTAGTTGGGCCCCTGAGGCTATACAGAATGATGGAGGAGTGCTGGCCTCGTGATGTTACC